>NC_083349.1:13963062-14638062 GCF_030254825.1 Meriones unguiculatus
AGGTTGCTGGGGGTTTCCCCCTGTAAGCTGTGCTCCAGGCAAAATGAATTCTTCTTACCAACCAGGAGACGCAAGCATGCCAGAACCCACAGGGCTATCCTGGACCAGACTTGGCTCCCTGTAGAGGCTGTGAGAGTGGCCTAGTAGACATCTTTAACCTCTATTTTTCACTCATGTTTGGCCCTCATTTGACCCCTGGCCAACTAAGAAATGGGGAAGTAGAACTTTACCTAGTGTTAATGATGGAGCTGGGGCAGTTGCTGTAATGAGGCGCCAAGCCGGAGGAGGTACCAGTTGGGATTCCTATTGTAGCCATATGTGAGGCCAATGTTGCATGAATTAACATACGGCAGGTCAAGTTAACATATGTACAGTGAAAAATGACTAATGACTTATTACACTGATGTTATTTTTGGACCTTCCTCCTTGCATCCAACCTTTGAGAGGAGAACAAGTAAAAGCAGTTTATGCCTCGACTGTCCTGGTTCCCTGGGAAGCAGCAGCAGAGCGAAGCCATATGCTCAGCCCGGAGACGCAAGCTGGGGGACAGTCAGCATGGGGCGCTGCCGGCCGACCACGGTAGTCAGCCCACGGGCAGGGGTGCCCGGCCTTGCTACCCCCACCTCCAGACACAGAGGAGGATGACAGATGTTCCCTTCCCCATCCCACAGGCGACATTTAGCGCCCTCTGTGCCACGAGATGCTGGGATGGCTGCAGGGGCACCAAAATTAGATTGGCAGGATGTGAAAAGAGTCAACTTTTTTGTTTAATGCCATCAATTTGTGATGGAGGAGACAGGTATTAGCTTGGGGACCTCAGTGGTCCCTGCTAGCTATTAGTTTCGTCCACAGCTGCACCAAACCCTGGATTATGAATCTGCCAAGGCAGTCATTCATCAGTTTCACAGTCCAGCCCGGCACACATTCCAACAACAACAGAAACGGAGCAGCTCATCACACCGACTTCAGCACCGCGCGGCTAAAATCCCGGTTATCAGTAGAAATAAATTTCATCATGTGTGTAGGACGAGGCGATGAAACAGAGTATAAATTACCCAGGTTCAAGCATACTGACGGGCCAGGGTGTGGAGGCCCGGCTGCCCTGTGCTGGGGGGCACTTCCTCTCTCTCCGCTGCCAAACAGGAAGGCTTTCAGAGTTGGCTCGGAGCCATGGAATTACCTGTGGAAACAGATTGCCGAGGTCGAGCCCAGGGTCGATGTGTCAGCCGGCCAGAGCTGGAGTCCTCACACCCACCACCACTGGTTGTTTTCTTAACACTTTTTTCTTCCCTTCCAGGATATGTAGCAGCAAAGGCCAAAGTCTATAAATTTCTGAGTCTGCCCCCAGCTCATTGTTCCCGTTTCCGCGGTTTTGATGACCACTCTCTGCCGCCGGGAATTCTCTTTGAGGGGATTGCGCGTTTGGGCACCAGGCCCTGTTTACTTTGCTCCCTTCTGGACCCAGGGAAAATGAAGCTTTGCTCACACTCTGCTTGGAAAGGCCTCCGCTCCTGGTTCTCATTGAGCAGGATGGGAAGTTGCCCCTAACCCTTACTCTGCTGTCATTTTGGGTCCAAGGTAGGCAAGCTGACAAACCCTAGAACCCGCAGACCTCCTGATTTCTCAGGAGCACCTGCAAAAAGTTAAACAGGGGAATCGAGGCCTGGGGGCCTCTTGTCTGATTGTTTGCTTAGTGACTCGCTTCTGGAACCTTCTGTCACAGAACTACCCTGGTCTTGAGGTGTATCTGTGAGTCTCCACTTGGGGTGTGAGATGCCAAAGCACCAATGGGAAATGATGAAGAAGGAAAAGGCTGGCAGAGCCCTGGAAGGTACCTCGTCTGAATTCTTAGTACATCCCTAGGCAAGCTGGTGAGAGTCACCTCTAACCCCTGAACAATTGCTGTAACTGTGTGTGTGTGTGTGTGTGTGTGTGTGTGTGTGTGTGTGTGTGTATGAATGCACTGGCATGCACATACTTGTGTGTATACTCATGTTGGATTTGTGCCACTTCCACAAAATTCTTTAAACAATTGGAGCAGTGATTATAATAATAAAAAGTTCAACTCACATGCAGCCTTCACTCAGTATAACCCTCTACCCAGCCTTGCCTCCCCATTGCCTAATGCTTATATCTGTCCATGTCCAGAAAGTGGCAGTCAGAGATGAAGTTGCAGTCCATTAAAATCAATGGAGTCAGTAGGTCAACTTTGGCTTGGGAAGCCTGATGTTTCTTGGTCTGCAGCCTCTCCTATGGATGAGCAGCCGCTCCTGGCTTGCATCATTCAAAGGCTGCCTGGGGAGGTGGGCGGTACTGACCCATGTAGAGGGATGCAGCGTTAATTTTGAGCTAACTAAGAAGTCGTTTCTGCGGTGCTAATGATGTCGCGTGGGTGCCTGCTGGGAATAAATAAAATGAGAGTAAAGTTCTGTTTGCTTTGGTCCTCCTTCTCTAGTAATTACAGCAGCTGCCACTCACCCTGGTCCATAGCCTGACTGGCCCAGAGTCACCGGAGTCACCTGACCATTGAGGTTTGGTCATGTCAGGGAGCATACAACAAAGTGACAGGTTGTCATGTTGGCGTCATCAATGCTGCAGAACACTCTGAATGTGGATCCAGTTCTACAGTATGTCTTGGTACACCGCCTGAGCTGGTAGGAACCAGCAGAAACTGGTCTCCCAACAAATGCTAACCTTTTTTACCCCCTGTTATTATGGCAGAAGTGTCTCTTTGGCCACCTAATAGCAATCTAGCACCAAATATACAGTTTGTTAAGACCGATCAAAGAGTCCTGGGACTGTGGCAGGGGGCTGGGTCCGTCACAGAGGAGTCCACCTCCACAGTGGTTCTCATGACTCATTTTCAGTTGCTGGGTCCACATCGGATATCAGTAACGCCAGCAGTCTCCTAATGATTCTGAGGGAGAAATGCAAACTTGCAAAGACATGTCAGGCCAGACACACAGTCACATGTGTTAGCATACACACATACATATTCAAGCAGACACCTGCAGAAGCTTTCTAGAGACAAGCCACAAAACTGACTCTGCAACTCAGGGTGGCACTCAGGTACAGAGGCGACCATCTCTTGCGTGTTTTGCACTAGGTGAACCGCAAACACTTTTTTCTGGGATTTCATAAACTTTCTAAAGTTGAACTTGCACCTCTCCATCAAAGCTCAGAAAACGTTAGACAAGATCATACAAAGCAAGCCGCCACAGCAAGCTGATGGGCTGTGCCACTCCGCTGGGTGAGAATGCGGGCAGCAGGGCTGGGTGTGGCCTGATTCAAGCACCTGCCGCTGTGACTGTGGTCATCGGGGTCTGTACCTTGGGAGCCTCATCTTCCTGACTCCCCTCTGCTCCCTGGCTGTTGTCAGATTTCCCCAAGTTGGCATCCTGGGTGAAGTGCTGATGCCTCTGAGTGAGGAGACAGACCCGTCGGCACCCTATCCCAGACAAGCAGGGAGGGAGATAAGCTGGCATGTAGTGTTTCCTCTTTAGAAAGGAGATAGACTCCTTCCTGAAGGTGGGTCAAAGAGTTGGGTGGATGAGGACCTGTGGGACCCAAGGGCCTCACTAATGGTCCAACTCGGTACTCCCAGTAACAGAGGAAGGTTGGCCTGCAGCAGCTTCACAGAAGCTGACATAGCAAACTGACCGTGGTGGCAGGAGGAAAGAGCTGGAGAGTGATGGGAAGTGAAGAGAACGGACACAGACATTTGAAGAGGAGGCATGGTACAGGGATGACATAAACAGATACATCATATCTGTTTATGTTTCCAGGAGTGGTGAAGAGTACCTATCTCCTCTCCTGCACCACAGCAGACCTACCCAGGCCCCTCGTGTTCACATCTTGCCCTGGTATGGGGCATTTGTCACAGTTTGAGAACCCACACTGAACACTATCATCACTGGAATTCAAGCGATCCACAAAGGTCCGCTCTCACGCCTCCAACCTATGGGCTGTCACCAGTTAGAGTGACAGACAGGACAGCTTCATCATTCTACAGATGCCTCGTGTTCTTCCCGTTCATCCATCCGCCCACCCTCAGGCCCAGCCACCACCAATAACAGCTGATCTGCTGAAGTGCCGTCTGGTAAGTGCTATGTAGAAAGGACATTCTGAGGCTGTCTCAACCCCATAACCACCCAGGAGGAAGTGATTATTACAGCTATCATTTCAAACTGAGGATCAAGGCTCAGAGAGTGTGTGGCTTGCCTGAGGTCACACAGCTGGCAAAGGGGTGAAACGAACGGGCCATCTGGCCCCGAGTCCCGGCTCTTGGCTGCAGGGCAGATGTATCCAACTGTGCCTCATTTCTGAGTACAAGGCTTCCATTCACCCCTGCTTGGTGCCTCTAGAAATGGGAGGTTCTGGGTTTAAAGAAACCAGCCCCTCACGAGGCAAGTAAAAACAAAGCCTGACAGCTGTGCCCAACAGCTGCTCGCAGGACATAGATGGGACACTGAAATATCAGTAGGCACCTGATAAGCCCATACTGTATATGACCCTTCCTAGTATGTGAGCTAAACTGATACCACAACAAGTTGCGTTGCCATAGCCACAAAAGTGTAGGGGCCAACAACTATGAGCTACAAGCTACAAGACCCTATGCCAAAGTAAAACCTTCCTTCTTCTGAAGTTGATTGTTTCGGGTATTTTGCTGCAGCCATGGAAAGATCATCAATGAACTTGTCTTTTCTTGGCTTATGATTCTAAAACTGTTACATGCATAAATTTTGTAGATTACTCACAGGAATCCATCTCAAAAGCTGAAATTGCTAGTTCGTCTCTGCAGAAGACATCAGTTGTACCTGGGAGACAGTCTCTCCCAGAGCTGCAATCACACCAATCCTAGTGAGGGTGGAAGGTCAGACACACGGTGGCAGGGTAGACGTACAGATGACCGAGAACCAAGGTAAGTAAGGACATCTCTGCTTCTTCTCCGGCCTCAGGCTGTCCCACCCTGATCCTAGTGGGTCTCATAACCCCTCTCATAGTGACTACACCTGACAAGGAGGTTAATGAAGAGTGGGTGCTCAGTATAGGTGATACCAACACACCAAGCCTCACACAATCTCAGTCATTGCTCTTGTAGAACCCATTCTACAGAAGCTAGCACGTTCTGACCAGGAGAAAGTAAAAGAGAATGAAGGGGTGTTTTGTAGGTGAGTGTCCACCAGGATGTGTCTGTGGCCACAGACACGTAGTAGTTTGCTTTTCTCAGGATAACAATGAAGGGACTTACAGCAGCGGCTCTCAGCCTGTGGGTCACGATCCCTTTGGAGGTTGAATGTCAGATATCCTGCACATCAGACATTCATATTACCATTACGGCTCATAACAGTAACAAAATTACAGTTGTGAAATAGCAATGAAATAATCCTATGGCTGAGGGTCACCACAACATGAAGAAATTAATTAAAGGGTCACAGCATTAGTAAGGTTGAGACCCACTGCTCTACAAGGCGGCTGTCTTCCCTTACGAGAAAGTCATCCACAAGCAATCTGTAGATCTACCCCAGAAATAGGGCCCCAGCACACTGTCTGAACAAGCACTGAGCAGTGAGCATAGTTGCTCTAGGCTTGCTTCCCCACCAGCCCTGGGGGTCAAAGCTGCCACAGGCTTATTTGTGAGACCTCTGAGCAGTCACGAGTCTTGGTCAGGAATTAACCTCTCTTGTGAGACTAATCGATTTCCGTCCCTTCATTTGGTCCCCACCCAGTCTGGTCCTCTCGCCCCACCTTGCCCTTTCCAAAGCCCTTCCAATTTGAAATCAGACACATTGATTGAATGCCCTAGGGTTGGACTCTTCAGGAATCAGGAGATGTGCTTGCCTGAGGCCATGCTGCTCCTCCCTGTGTTCTTGCCTGTGGGTAGTGACAGTATGAGGGTCACTGCAGACCCATGATGGCAATAACTGTTCTGCAAAGTACGGGGACAGTTGACACTCAGAGCATCCATCCCAATTTTTCAGGCTGGACAGGCAAGATGAGTAGGAATTAACTCAAGCTGGCCAAGTGGGAGACAGGGAGAGATAAGCCACACCATCTCTTTCGAGCACAGTGTTAATCGAGAAAGAAGCAAAAGGGTGGCTTTGTGTCTACAAGTAACTGGTGAAGCTTGTTAAGCACAGCACAGAGGGACCACTGAGATAACCAAACAAGTAGAGAGAACAGGTGAGTGGGGGGTACTGACGGAAGATCTGTGCTGCTCCAGGGTACACCGGACATCCAAGGCAAAGACTTTGCCCCCTCTAAAGCAGATACTTCTCCACAAGATTCTACAGTCCCTTGAGACAGTGCAAAGGAGAAAGTTAGATCTTTAGCAGTGGGTGGACACTGGTGGAGAGCTCCTGACACAGTCAGCAAAGGTCACCAAGGTCACCCACAGTGGCCACCACAGTACCAAATCTCTTCACCTACAGGCTGCTCTGATGAGCTCTGGGGCACACATGGAAGGCTGTGGATCTGATACTTTCTTGGGTCTCTTTCACCTCACAGATCCCAGGCTCCATAGCTGCCAAATTATTCCTATAATCCCACCCACTCCTGCAGAAGCTCTTCTGCATTTCTACCCAGAGGCACCGAGGGAAGACAGACAGAGCCAATGGGCTGACTCTGGAAAAATCCCATCTGCCCACTGAGTCTCAGGACACAGCTGACATAAGTGCATGGAACACCCATGTGGCCTAAATGGTTACTAAAGCCATGAGAAAAAAAAAAAACTGTTCTGAGCCACTTCATCCTGTTTTCTTATTAGTAGCATGAAGTTCTGGTTACTACCTCCTCCCTAGAACTGCTGTGATGTCTGATTTAGGGTTCTGGGGCACTAAAAGGGCTCCTGGTTAAAAACAGTCTTGCACATCCAAGACGGATAGATAGCTTTTTGATTTAGGTATGTCCCAAATACTGCTTGGGGGCACACTGACAGTAGCAAACATGTGTCACGTATTGGAGTTTTGAGTATAACTTGGCATCCTGTACTGTTGCTTGATACGTCTGGCAACCCTCGTCACCCAACGAGCAGGAATTCGCACAGTGACTGTTTAGGAACACGGCCAACGACTGCTGTTAACACAGCATTGAAGCATGGTAGCTTTGCAGGTCAGCCTCTGCTCTTGGGCTCCGAGGTTCCTGAGGGAAAAGGTGATCACCTACCTGTTCCTTACTGCTGTGACAGAGTAGTACAGCCTGTGTAATGACAAACAACGGACGTTTGTTTGGCTCGTGCTCTGGAGGCTGAGAAGCACAAGAGCATGCGTGCTGTGAGTAGCTGGTAGGGAGTTAAATGTTGAGAGTTTTGTTTTGTTTTGTTTTGTTTTGTTTTGTTTTTTGTTTCAAGAAAGGCAGCTTGCCACATGCAGCACCTTATTTAAAGCCTTCTTAGAAGCCTCATCTACATCCTCCTACAAACGAACCTTGAAAGACCCTTTGGAGTTCTTTCAACAGCAGGGGAGCACAGCTTCTCATGTGCCTTTGACTAAGAAATGACCCTCCTCTATCTCCTTTATCTTTCAGGGAAGTCCATCCTTCCAAGCACAGGTGGAGTGGTGACAAAGGAAGGGGACACCCACTGAGCCAGCCAGATGAGCCAAGTCAACCCAGCCAATCATTCTGGTGAGCGATCACCCTCCTGCCCTTGTGCTGAGTCTTAATGTGGACAGAAGGAAAGGGCTACATGTGAAGCCGCGAAGAGAAAGTCAGCTCACCGTTTTCATCTGGTGCTCATTCCTGATGTACGTAACCTGCTCCCCAGATAACAGCACTGAGCCGTTCCTGCGGGAAGACCTCATAACCCATCACTTCTCCAAGCTTGCATCTCTCACTACTGTCCCAGTGGCTATTTCACACAGGCCCCCACCTCAACAGAGAGCAACCTCTCTCATGTCCATCCCTGACTCCTTACTGACCAGGCCAGTGCTTGGGCTGAACACATGTTGAATGAGATGGCTGACTGAAATTCTTTGCTCTCAGAGGGACAATGGATGGTGTGTGAACATGAACTGTGGTCAGTATAAGTGGTAACAGGTACACTCCTACCCCCTGCTATTCCAGGCTATCCCAAGATGGCTCAGGCTAAATTTACTAATGCGGCAAATACTTCTGGTGTTCTTACCACCTCCTCAACATTGTATAATAATGGGAGAGAGTCATGTTAGAGACAGGAGAGTCAAGTTAGAGACAGGCCATGCCTTTCCTTCCTCTTGTAAGTCACCCATCAGGTACCTTGGTGAGATAACGAGACTGTGTTATCCTTCTTCGGGGTTGAGAGAGGAGTAAGACCTTTCCTATGACTTTCCTATGTCCCTGGCCACAAAAATATCAACAGATGCAAGGAGAAGGGGACCATCAGAGCAGCCAGGAACAAAGAGTAGAAAGTATATTCCCCCCCTAAGGCTGGCGTGACAAATTAACACATAAATAAGTGGCTTAATAGAACAGAAAGTTGGGCCTGTGGTGTTCAAAGCCAGATATCCAAAGTTAGAGCGTCAACTGAGTGCACTCCCTCCACAACCTGGGCAAGTACCCTCTGTCTCTTCTAGGTCAGGGATTATGCTGGAATTATTCCAGCTTTGGCCTCCATACCCCATAGACTTTTCTTTCGGCACATCTCTTTGTAGTAGTTGTTGTTGCTTGAGACAGGGTTTCTCTGTGTAGCCTTGGCTGTCCTGGACTCACTTTGTAGACCAGGCTGGCCTCGAACTCACAGAGATCCACCTGCCTCTGTCTCCCTGAGTGCTGGGATTAAAGGTGTGCATCACCATGCTCGGCGTATCTCTTGTCATTGGGTCCAGGGCCAATCCATATAATACAGAATGGTCCCTTCTCATGAGCTCTACTAGTGCACATCTATAATGGCTTTATCCAACGAGGTGACATTTACAGCTGATGGGATCTGGAGTGTAGACATATCTTTTTGGATCATCACTCATGCTCCCTGGAGAAACTGAGCTAGGGGCCATCTGGAAGAGGGTGTGAAAAGTTACATGGGGAATCTCCTTGATGCTGCTGAGAAGAACCTGTTTGGGGTATAGGCCTTACAGAGCCACAGGCAGCTTGAGCCTGGGGATGACTTACTGGGAATTGTCTTCTGAGGAACACAGGCTCTGTTCCTTTGCAAGGAAGTTGGGGAACCAGCCAGAGAGATGTCTGGAAAGGCCTTCCCACAGGTCACCTCCCTCAGCTTCGGAGCCTGTATCAATATTGATGCTTAAATGTCTCCCTGTAGGTCCCACCCACTGAAGACAGCTCATTCTTCTCATTCATCTGAAGTTTACGGGAGGTCCCAGGTTGTTTCTATTCTCTGCTGGGTATCGCCAGACTGTTGGGCAGTTAGTTGGAGGAATAAATATCTGAGCAGCCACTGAGGTGTCCTTCTGTGAGGTCTTAGCTGTGGAAGACAATCGCAGTGTCTTCCCTTACAGTACTGGTCACTACACAGGGTTGCCACACGAGTTGGATGTCTGAAACAATTAGAAATGTGTGGAGAGAAGCATGGACTCCCACCCTCTGGGGACATTCAAGGGATAACAAAATGAGGCACATTTTTAACTTGTTAGCTAGACAGAATTACATGTACTCCAGAAACAAGATCTGTCCATGAAGACTGCTGATGAGGCTTCCTTGTGCCCAGGCAAGCCCTTTCTGGCTCCAAGAGTCTGTGCAACCCTGCACAGGTTGGACAGAAGGGCTTTTCTATGTGTGAGCCCATGTGAGTTCCTAGGAAGTTACCTGCGTCCTCGGCTCTGATGGCTCCTGTTCTTCCAGAGCATGACTCATCCGAAGAACAGGCTGCACCACGACAGGGCACTGATAATTGGATATGGTTGAGGGCACAGGAAGGGAAACTAGAGATTCACAGAGCAGATGACTAGCCAGGAATGTGACCAACTAGACCCTGGGGTATGACTCCTCCATGCTTACCTCCTTCTCCATGGTAGTGTAGAATCCACCCAACTCTTTTGTGTTCCTTACCGAATCAAGTGATTATACCTCCCGCTAAAATGACCAGGAAGAAAGCAGAATTTATTTTCTATAACTGAAGGTTGCAGAAGGGAAAGGATGCCTCTCTTTCTGGGTCCATTTTGTTACGACACAGCAGCTGAGAACAGCACAAACCAGGCCTTGCACTGTACATCAGGTGACTGGCTTCCTTCAATGCAGCTGAAGGTAGAATAAGACTAGGCTGTAAGAAATGCCAAGAGGGAGGGAAACTGGATTCCAGCCAACCAAGATGGAAGGTGATATTCTGATGGGAACTTCAGCTTGAGGTCTGAGCATGAATTTCAGTCTACTACACTGGAAATTTTTTTTAAAGTCCAAAATATTTGCAATTAAGGTACCTCATTATCAAATTAAATAGATATTCCTCTCACTTCACACAATAGCGTGTTCCTGAGAAATTACATGAGGCGAGAATTTTTAAAAATCAAATTATATTTTTCAAAGTACTTGGAGAGCTTTCTATTTAAAAGAATCCCACAAGGAATCCTCCCTTGGAATGAAGAATCTTATTGTAATGCAAATGATCGCCTCCTAATTTATCTGTTTTCCAAATTCAGATAAACTGGAGTTTATTCAGAATGGTCAAAGAGCAGGGTCTGTGGTTAATTGAATATTCATGTTAATTTGGAATCTCTGTATATACCCTGTGTTGATTACCAATTTTCACAAAACAAGACTATAATAAAATACAATATAATACACTTAACAACAGAACAATGCTGAGCCTAATTACTTTTTCTTTGATAATCTGAAGACACAGAGGACCAAAAGGGTACAGACCTGAGTTTTGAAAAGAAGAAAAAGAAGAAGGAGAAAAAAAAAAGTGGATTGTATTATGTGGATTCTAGAGCCTGACAGGGGGACCTGGGATCTTCAGTGTGTGTGTGTGTGTGTGTGTGTGTGTGTGTGTGTGTGTGTGTGTGTGCACATATGTACTCATGTGTGTGGAGAACTGAGGTCACCCGGGAATGTTTTTCTCAGTTGCTCTCCACTTTATATTTTGAGACAGGTCTCTCATTGAACCTGTATTTCACCCAGTCAGGTAGCCTGGCTGGTCTGTAAACCACAGGACTTCTTCCATCTCCCCTCTTCCTCCCACTGGGGTCACAGTCACCACAATGACTGACATTTTACATAGGTTTTGGGGAACCAACTCAGAGCCTCAGGCTTGCACAGCAATCACTTTACCCACTGAGCTCTCTTCCTAGCCAGTGGATTCAGTCCCTGCACAGAACTCCTGAATCCTGCCTTTTGGCACATTCATCTTGTTTCAGAAAGGAAATAAACGCCAAGATTGAGAATGCCCTGCGATGTTCAGTCTCCAAGTCTTTGCCTTGTTTCAGAACCAAGCCAACGTTTCTATGAATCTGCTTCAGAAGGCCAAATTCAGAGAAAGGAGGCAAGACTTAGCTGGTCTCCGCTTATTATCTGGTGATGTGTGGGAAGGGCAGATGTCTGTTCCAGGATGTGATGGCCATCTTGATGCCGCATAAAGATGAAGGAAATGGTTCCTTTTAAAAGCAAAGTGCATCACAGCCTCCCTATTCTGAAGCATCTTCTTAACCTTTTTTCCTTCCCAAATACCTTTCTATGTGTGCTACAGGCTTGAACTTGTTAAACCCACTCTAGCCTAAGTTCCTGATGCTTTAAAAATCCACTCACTCCCCACTTCTAACCAACCGCCTCTTCCAACAACTCCATCCATTCCTATTTAAACAAATAAGGTTGCCTACCTTTGCCATTTGCAATTCAACAGGCCCCCTAAATTAATTTCTCCAAAAGTAATTCGAATAAAAGCTTGGTTGCCACTTCTCTTTTCTGAGCCCCAAGATTGAACAAGGCATGTGAATAAAAATGTCTGTTACAGCCTTCTTTAATATTTAAGCATGACATTCATTGATTTGTTTCTTGTTTTCTGCAAACCTTGACAACATGATAAAATAAATCATAAGAACAAAATATAGTGGTAACATCTTTTATGGACTTCACATAGCCATCAATCTCAAGCTGGTAGTGAATTATCAACACAGCAAAAAGATCTATGTTTTAAGAGCTCCGGCAGCACGCTAGCTGGGGGTTTTTCTGAGGCAAACTCCAGGCGAGTGACTGATAAGCTTCGTTACTGTTTTCGGAGAGTCTGGTTTATGGGGTGTGTGGAGGGGTTGCATATGTGTTTCGGAAGCAAAGGTTTGATCAATTCTAAGTAGACATCTACTAAAATATAAAAAAATACAACAAGCCTTCCTGCTGAGAGCCTTAGCATAGCTGCCACCCTGTGTCAGAGTGACAAGCCGCACATTGTGCTTCTGATTCTATTTAATATGGAATTAACCTTTCTTAATGCGATAGACTCTGCATGAAAGATAGAGCCAACAAGGTATTTGGACATTTTCTCCTGTTTCATTTGTGTGTTGATATTTGGCTGCAGCGTTGTAAGTGTAAGTACAAGAAAGGAACAAGAAAAAGCCGAGACTTGTCATATACGCTCAATCCTTAAATAGACTACAGGAGAACAAAAAAAGAAGCTGTGAATGCTGCAGGGTTCCAAAGGGGTCCTGCAGGTGTCTTGTCATGGTGCTGGGCTAGACAAAGTTCCGAGTAAGGAAATGGGGTTGGAAGCCTGTCACCTGAATATCATACACTCTTTCTGGAATCACTGGAGCTATCAGCTGTCTGTCTGTAGCAGTTCCTCGTTTCTACCATTTCTGCAGAGCAGAGATCTTGCAGGCTCATCCAGCTATGACCAAGGCTGTCCATCAGCCATCTGACCTCTTCAGATTCCAAGACCTGGTGACTAGTATGTATGCCAAGCCGCTCCCATTTTTTTTTAACATTACATTCACACAATCCAAATATTTCCTTTTTGAAAATGCCAAGTTTTCTTTTGGGTGATTGGTGACCCTCCTAGGGGGGACAAGCTTTAACGAAAGTCAGAAATCAAGGTGTGTGAGCTGGAGGGAGATCACCCACACCACGATCCAGACCTCCTCCCAGCTTGTCATCTCCACTTGCAGCAAGGCGAAAGAATCATGCAGAAATCTGGGCCTGTGTTCCAGAGCACACAGCTGCCTGAGGTGGCAGGGTGGAGGGCAGGAGGCAGTGACTTCTGTCTGGATGAGGGCTCTTTAAATGTCTGGATGTGGGAGATTTCTGTCCGGTCTCTTGACCGCAGGAGTAAATATTAGGATGGTCTCTCACCTGCTGGGTATGATTGGCCTCTTACTCACCTTCACAGGGCCTTGCAGTATGTAAATATCCACTCTCTTGCCTCCCAACTTGAACTTGGTGAAATATGGCACACTGGCCTCAACACAGGGTGCTTGAATCTGCCATCACAGCCACCCCATCTGTCTTCTGACCAGTTTAGTATCCTCTATTTCCACTCATAGCTCCCGCGTCTCTCCCCAAGCTAAGCCCCTCCACTCCCAGGCAGGCCATCATCACCACCTATTTTAATAAAATTATACAAATTCCCCCTGTATTTGAGTTGCTGTAACTCATAGTGTTTCTTTCCTTCCTCTCTTTCATTATTCTAACCAATTAAAGTCACCGTGGTTTTCTTTACTCGGCCTAAGAGAAACACCTTCAGGATTATTGCTTGTTTGACATTTTGGTTTTCCATTTGTTAAATTTTATTAGCAATATCAGAAACGTGAATTACTGTATCTCAGAGGCCATGCTGTTCTTTGGAGGAACCCAAGTGCTGTCGGTGACACGATATACATTCACTGTAAACCCGTCAACATCTGTATCAGAAAGAGCTGCTCAGACACCGCCGGCTCCACAACCCTGGGAGAAATCAGAGAGAGAGTGCAGGAAACCCATTCATGTAGCATCTGAGAGAAAGACATGAAGCCTGAATAGGCACAGGCGTTTACACCCCGTTGGCTGCTCTTCAGAAATCTCTCACGTGTAAGGCCGTGAAAAATGATACCTCTCACTAGTCAAGTCCAGCCTTACTGCCCCATATGCCACTAACTGTAGGAGGAAGGGTTATATTCCATCAATTCATAAGCCACACATGGGTTCCTTTGCCTATAACGTACTTTGTGTTTTGGTTGACTCCTTAGTTTCCAAATGGGACAGTGTGGAAGAGCCGGAAAGCCACACACAGTAGCTAATGGGTGTGGCGAACATCTGTGAACTGGGCTAACATGCACGGTACAGCCACACGGAAGCGTAGCTATGTGTGCCATGCAGCTGTGGATGAAGGAAAGGCTGCAGCTGCCATTGGCACCTCCGCAACACAGTCCGTCACATTGGTTCTAAATAGCCAACTAATCTTCCTGAGGTGCGGTTTGTTTCCAGGGGACACCTGAGGTATGGGGTTGTCACAGCACAGGAGATAACAGAGCCCCATGACTAATTTAGAATGATCCTCCTGCCCAAAGAGATGGCTCTCAGTGGGTAAAGGCAGCACTTTGGCTCCCCCACAGGGAGGAACCCCCTGGAGACCTATGTTCCATCGTCAGGTCACACATCGTGGGAGGAGAGAGCTGATGTCGGCAAGTTGCCCTTTGGTCGTCTCCACACTCAGGTTGTGGGTGCCTATACATTTGCACACACAGATAAGTCAGTGAGCAAATAGGACAGAATGTTGAACCCCGTGCAAGAGGTGCAGGTAACACTAATTGTAGCTCCATTCAAGAAGAGTGCCTAGCAACCAGTGGGCTCAGTAAATAGGCCACTGAATGAATGGGCTTATTTTCACAGGATCCAGGGGCTGGCTCTCACTACTACACTGCCAGCCTCACACCTCAGCTATAGAATGGAGACAACCTAAGTGTCCAATGTCCTTGACTGCATTACTATACATGAGCTGTGTGCACACACACGTATCTACACACATACACCCGCGTATGGGAACCTAGCAAGAGAAACCAGACTCGGGCAGAAAAGGGAGATCAGTGCGTGGCATTTGCCTTCAGAGCAAAGCCACAGTTAGAATTTGATTTTAGCATTTATCACATGTAGTCAACACAGTTACTCCTTTGAACCCAGCCTGGAGCCCATTTAAACATGCTAGCCAACTCAAAACCATAAAAAAAACCCGAACTTGTGTTTGGGATAAGCTGGTAGGTCCCAGGTAATTCTTCATGTCTTCCTACCCCATGTAAATTAACATTAGGAAAATCCTCCCTGTCTCTACCTAGACTGTCTCTACCTGGGAAGTGATGGCTTCTCAGAAAAAAAGAGGCATTGCCAACCTGATCTCTTGTGTCAGAATGGTATGGTAGATTGTTCTTTCTGAATACTAATCTATAATTCTTGCTGAGAAAGGACTGTGAGATCCTCCGTATTTGGTGACCTGAAAATAATCTAACTACTGCATCAATATTCGCTTAATAAAGAAGGAGTTTGCATGGCTTGGGCTACTCGGCTTTGCTTTGCCCAGGTTTTAGCTATTATGCGGAGAGTCCGGCATCAAGGCCTTGTCAGTCATTTAATTAAGCAAAGCAAGCCTGCTATTCATTTTATTTCTGTATATGTTAATGTTAAAAACTAATAGAAAACAGCAAGTAAATTGTCCCCTGAATATATTGGACACAGCAACAATTACTCTGACAGCGAAGATATAATAAAAGAGGAAATTTTAATAGTATCTTTATTCCATTTATTCTCTTGGGCTTCTGTTTCAAAGTACTGTAGGAATTAACAATCATTTCTTCTCATTGTTTTTGATGGTCTTTTTCTATTATGCTCGTACCTGACTTAAAATAAAAAATAATTTAAACTTACATTTTTTTATTCAATTTTATGGTGCCCTGAGATTTACATCCCAGAGATGAGGAAGGATGGAGAAGAATGAGGAAATAATTCAGAGCCTCCCCCTTGCTTTGTGACAGCTAGTTAAGGCCTTGCCAGTCATTAGTACAACTGAGATGGTCTTGATTCCAACTCAGAAATTCACATAATAAAAATAATTATCTTATACATCACTGTATTGACAAATATGTCGTCCCCATGTTTTATGACTGTCTGTCATATGGGCTATCTAAACAGCTTCTATAGCTCTACTATAGAAAGCAATTAACTGAGTTTATATGGGAAATTGTCTAAGGATTTCTCTAGAATGCTTGGGGAAATCTAACAAACTGAAATATTCACCAATTTATTGGCATGCTACAACGCTGAAAAAAGCAGGCCATCAATACAGCTTTTGTTTGAAAACTTGGGTGTTATTATAAGTGTGGGGATTCTGAGACCCTGCCGTGGCTCAAATAAAGACCACTGAAGCTGAGTTATCTTGGAAAGGGCTGAGCTGTTGCAGGTTGTGCAAGAAACGTGCAAAATTGACAATGGAGATCTCTGAGTTTAGAAACAGGAGAGCAGTCCTACACGGTGGTGCTTGCCTTTCATACCAGCACTTCAGAGGCAGAGGCAGGCTGATCTCTGCATTGAGGTCAGCTAGGGATATAGAGTGAGACCTTGTCTCAAAATAAATAAACAAATGACAAGAGTCAAAGAAAACTGGGAGGGCTTTTCAGTGAGGAATCACCGAAACCAAGTCGCCCCTGGATTTCCACTGGGTTGACTTTTCCTGGAGACTTGTCAGGACACCAGCTCTGAGGGATGGACACTCTGTCTGTCCATCCTTTCCCCACCTGCACGAACTGAGAATTCACAGCACAGTCTTGCTAGGAGTGCACCAGGCCATCTTCCTGGTGTGGAGACTCTCATGTGTGCTAGTTTTCTACCACAGCTTTGATTGGAGACTACACATTTACTCTCCTGCTGTCAAGGATAAGGCAAGGCCTAGCTGGGCCAGAGCCTGAGGTCTCCTGAGCCAAGTTTAGCGATGAGAAGTGTTCTCTGGAGCTCAGTCAAGATTCCCTCCCAAAATCACTCTGCAGTTGGAAAGATTCATTCCTTATGACTATGTGACAGGAGTCCCGGCTTCCCATTGTCTCTCAGAGGGGATCACTACTGTCATCCCCAGAGAACTCATTTGCTGGCCTCCTGCCTCTTGTGCAGCCTGTGGACAACCAGCATATCATGATCCAGTACCCCAGGCAGAATATGTTCACCTCTCCAGGTAAATGGTGACACCTCACAGGAGCAGCTCTGGGACCATCCTGTGGTCTAGGCAAGATCCCCTCATCCCTGTTTTCACATTGTTCTGCCTGCAGCACCTCCCATCGTTCAAAGGGCAGCAGAAGTGCAATCCTCAGACCTTTCTTATAAGCAGACACTACTTCTATTGATTTGTTCTCCTTCCTCATTGAAAGGACCCTGCTTCGGGGTTAGAGAGATGGCTCCACAGTTAACAACACTTTCTGCCCTTGCAGAGGACTGTGGTTTGATTCCCAGCTTCCACGTGGCTGGTCATTACCACCTATTAACACCAGTTCAAGGTGATCCAATGCCCTCTTCTAGCCTCCTCAAGCAGTATAAATATGCAGAATAAATATGCACTCAGATACAAATACACACAATAATAAATAAAGGTATAGAACCCTAGTTTTATATATATATACGTATGTATGTATGTATAACAAATAGTTACAAATCTCCACGTTCAGAAAATTAGAATGGCAAGTTTCTACTTATGAAATCTATGTAATAGATTAAATGTGACTGGAATCATAGAGCAGCTATAGGAAAATTTTGTTTTTGCACTCTCCTTAGAAACTTTCTGGAACCTTCTGGAAAATTCTGAAGAGGTATTGTGATGGGTAAGGAAGCATCTTTGCAATGTAGCTAGAGGTGGGTTTGGCTGGCAATAGCTGCCACCCAAGAAATTAGGGTTAGAATGGAAGGCTATCCCCCACATACACCACAGAAATAAGGATTAGAATTCAAGGGTAACCCCCCCCCCACACACACACACCAGGCTCACTAGTGGATCAAAATGGTGGCTGAGCTCTGGGAGGCTGCACACTGAGACCAGGAAGCAGAGAACAGCCCATAGCTCAGCTCCAGTCTCGAGGCCTCTGAATGACTGCTGCAGGTGCAGAGCCTGGGGCGCTAGCTGAGGGGCGCTTCCTCCTAATAACACAGACTCACATTTGCTGAAAAGGGTGAGACCACTTTTAATATGTTTTAATATTCTGGTTATCGTGCAAAACCTCATCAAGGAGGAAGTTTAAGCAGCGTGCAAATGAGGCAGGCTGCTGAGGGGTGTTGTGATACCTAGCACCCCATGTCAACACAACGCGCCTCATGTAGCGTTTCTGATTATATTTAATAATGCGAAATTAGCCGTTCTTAGTGCAACATATTGTGCCTGCAATGCTGTTTGTTTGAACTAAAAACGCCCCTTCCTAGTTTTCAGTTGTAATAAAAGGACTCACGTGGTGAGCAAAATTTTTGCTCATTTTCATGCATTTGCAAAACAGTAGGAAAACGGAGTGATTCTTGTCTGAAGCCAGGCAGAGAGGGAAGCATGCTGTAGCCTGTTTGATTGCCCAGGGCCAAGGCAGATTGCTCTAAAGGCTGACTGCTCATTGGCTATTTGAGGGTCCTCCCAGCACACCCCATTCTGGTAAGGGCTCTCTCCTGCCTCCAATCTGAACCTTGGGAGTAAGCCATGGCAAAGGGAGCAGCCGCAAAGCCTCTGTGCACAAACTCCTGTTTCTGCTTCTGGTGTGGGCTAGCTGGAGGGTGAGGCTGAAGCACCTGCTGGGATTTGAGGGAGGAGCCAGTGGCCCATCCTGAGTAGGCCTCTCCATAGAGAGCACACGGTGAATTCCCTTCTCATTCGTATCTTCTGACTCCTTTTTCTTCCCTCCGTCTCTGTCCCCATATGTTTCCTAAACAAATAGACTTCCTGCTTGCTTTGAGCAGCAGAGATGGCAGGGCCCAGTGGAAGCAGAGGTTGAATGGACGCTTCCTAGAGTCTCTTCTTCCTAGGGTTCTCGAGGATTCACAGTAAACTTTCCAGACACTCATAAGGTCTGAGGGCCCTCACTGGCGGCCTGGTTGTAGGACACAGAAAATGCACAGGGCCCATACCAAGAGCCAGTTGTGTGAGTGAACCCCTAAGATGATGTGGAGTTGCTGCACAATCAGTGCAGAGCCAACTGTTAGTCACCTCGGAGTACTGCAGAACCTGGACGTCGCCTGGGCAGAGACAAACAGAAGTCAAAGCACCTTTTGACAAAGGCCGTGGTGGCTAAGTGAGGAAGGCAGAGGATCTCTGAGGGATGAGTACAGGAATAGAAGGGGCTTGTCAACACATAGGGGGAGAGGCAGGACAGTGATTCTGTTAGGACGCCTGGGAATACGTGTGGGGAGAGTGAGCCATTCCAACACCTTGTTTTTAGAGAAGCAGTTCTCAACCTGTGGGTCATGACCCCCTTGGATGGAATGACCCTTTCCCAGGGGTTGCCTAAGATGCCTGGAAAACACAGATATTTACATTATGATTCATAACAGAAGCAAAATTACATTTATGAAGAAAAATGAAACAATTTTGTGGTTGGGGGTCACCCTAACAGGAGGAACTTTATTAAAGGGTGGAAGCTTTAGGGAGGCTGAGAAACTGCTTTAGAGAGATCTAGAGACGCTAAGACTATTATAAAATGTGCTCCAAAAACCTGGAATGTCAAAGACTGAGCAAAACGCAGCTGCAAGAAACCAAAACTGCATCTCAAGAAGTACACCTCCCGAAGAAAGGTGTACTGCCAAACTGCCAAACACAGGCACTGGACACTTTCCAAGGTCAGTACCACAACTGTGGGAACCATCAGCGGTAACTTCTGTGACTCCAAAAGTTGCAGGTGACTGCAGGCAAAGGACGTGACCAAAACGCACACTTTTGAGGAAGCTGAAATGTATTAACTTCCCACTGATGTAGAAGGGACAGAAGATTCAATCCATGCGGCAAATTAGTAACAATTTTCAGAAAATCGAATCATGGGCTGGAGAGATGGCCCAGCAGATAAAAACACTTTCTGCTTTCCAAAGGGCCTGAGTTCAGTTCCCAGCATCCGCATCAGGTGACTCACAACTGCCTATAACTCCAAATCCTCTCTGGTCTTTGTGGGCATCTGGTTGACCTTGGTGGATGCACACACATGCAGAGACATACATACACACTCTTACTTTTTAAAAAAAAATCTTAAAAAAACAAATCCATTCTTTATATAGAGCAAAATTTCATTTCAAATGGAATAATGATGTGAGGAAAAGAAATAATATGCTATAAGGATGAGGCTCATACATGATATTCCATTTAAAGTTTTATTTAAAAATTAATAAACATAAAATTTCATGAGAAAGGCTTTTCTAAGCACAAGATCTAAATTGGAAATATAAAAACAAAACAATATAGGTTTTTCTCAGTGAAAACATTGCTAAGAAAAAAAAATAGTAAAAAAAAAAAAAGGAAACAAGTTACGGAATAATTTTGCTGAATGTTTGAAGCTGTGGTTATTATTTTTGCAATAGCAAGAAGTTTTACCAACCCATGAAGACGTTCAATACCTAAATGAATAAATGGACAGAGAACCCTGTTGGCAGTAAGTGGGTTTTGAAGGGGAATGTGCCCTCTCCAAGGGTCTCAGTGTCCAGCTGTCCAGAATTCTCACCATGCCCTCCTGATTCTTATTCTACTGGGGTCCATGGTTCTTTTTAGTTTTACTCTGGGTTTAGATTTTGTTTGTGTGGTGTCCCAGTTAGAGCCTCTATTGCTGTGATAACAGTACTGACCAAGGGCAACTCAAGAAGAAAGAGTTTATTTAACCTTGCAGCTTCCAGTCCATCATAAGAAAAGTCAGGGCAGGAACTCAAACAGGAACCGATGAGGCCTGGGGGGTGTGTGTATTACTTATTGCCTTTATTTCCATGAGTTGCTTAATGTTCTGTCTTCTAGCATTCAGGAATTCAGGACCAACAGCCCAAGGGCGGTACTGGGACCTCCCACATCAATCATCCAACAAGAAAAGTCCCCGTACACTTGCCCACAGGCCAGTCTGATAGAGACAATTCCTTAACTGAGGCTTCCTTATCCCAGATGATTTCAATGTGCATGAGGTTGGAAAAAAACAAAACAAAACAAAACAACAACAACAACAAAAAAAAAAACAAGAACAACAACAATCCAACCGGAAGAGTTGAGGTTTAGGGTTCTTTGTTGTTATTGTTTTGTTTTGTTTGTTTTTAAAGCATGATCTGGCTATGTAGTCCAGGCTATCTTCAGACTCATGGCCCTCCTAGAATACTTGGTTCTCTCCATAGTTATGATCCTGGAAAAAAATAACAGAAGGGACCATTCTCAGGGAAACAAAAGATGGTGCTAGCATCCTGGCGGGAAATCTGGCAGCATGGCACAGAGTATTTGAAATATGCCGTCTCCAATCCTGAAGCCTCGTTTCTAGAAATGTTGCAGAAGGGAAACAAACCAAGACAAGGCCAGACAACAATGCGCTCATCAAGTTTGGCATGGTGTGATTTATAATACGAAAAGCCCAGACATTTGTCTGAATTTGGGTCAAGCAGGTACGTAAACGGCTGTGAGTGATTCTGCTGCCTAGCCGCAGAAATACTGTGAAGACTCAGAAGATGAAATTCACAGATGGGTACGCAGCACTCTCTCTATTCTGTCACTGGCACTGTGGTGAGGCCGTTGCTTAGACATACCGTGAAATACCGAGGGCCATTAAGAAAAATATTGGAGAAAACCATGTATTCACCTGGGGAAATTTGAGATATAGTAGATGTGGAAAAAGCCAGCTACAAAACAACAATTGCAGGGAAATCCCATTTTTGAAAGGGAAAGTATAGATGACTTTGTATAATAAGCATTCCGGAAGGAAATACACAAAATGTTAATAGCACTTATCTATGGGTTCTGGGAATATACAGTAATTCTTTCATTCATAATTCTCTGCATTTTTCTATTCACCTACAATGATTACATACTTCTAGGGCAATAAAAAATAAAATATTTTAACTACAGAGACTGCCTAGATACAGGGGAAAACCCTGTCACAGTAGAAGGTAAGCAAGTACCCTAAGTGGCACAGAGCCCAACCCCAGCATGGAGAAATGCCCATTTGTGTAGCACGGGGATGGGGTTAGAGAGTGGAACACCAAAATGATGAGTGTGATGCTAGGAACTCCTAGAAAAGGGGAGCTTTCCCCTGCACCTTGCACCTGACAATGCCCTGATCCTCCCCTTTGCTCATGGACCAAGGTCATGATGGCACCAGGTGTAAAGCCAGCTGGAGGTCATGACCCCTGCTTGGCCTTACAACTCTCCAGTAAAATTTCCCAAGACCACTGTGCCTGTGTCTCGCTGTGTTGCAGGCAACTTCACAGTAAGGAAGATGCTCAGAGGCCAAAAATGGCCAGGCAATCGGGGGCATCCGACCTTCAGGTATTACAGCACAGCAGTGCCCTCTACAAAGAACACACCCAAGAACTTCACTGTCCACCTATAATCTGAGATGGACAGAGGGAAGGTGGCTATTGGCCAGGACTAAACCTCATGGTGGCCATGCTCAGGCACTGGGGACCTGGCTTTCAGGGAGGCACACTGCCTACCCACTGCTTCAATAGTCAGGTGTGTGCTTTGTTTACATGTCTGTGCCCACTAAACATTTATAATTTTGCACATGTGAGTTGCTGCATGGACAGCCTTACAGGCTCTTTGCACTGGACTCCTATTGTCGGATGTGGGTCTGGGGATGAGGCTGTCAAGGCCCTGTCTCTATAGATGACAATGTGTGACTTTCATTACTTTGTTGCAGATGGGTTTTTCATTACAGAAGTCAGAAACAAGAAAATTATTGCTGAAGGGACAAATTTACCATTATAGTGAGGTCTGTGACCACCTGCCCCTGCCTCCTAACACACATGCACACACACACACACACATACGTATGTATGCATACACACATACAAATATACACTATACCTCTACATACACATTTTCACATCCATGCACTTGCATACACATACACACTTGTACAGACACCTATACATGCATTCACACATGTACACATGCATGAACACAAGATACACATGCTTGCACAAAAACACAAACACACACACATGCCTGCACACACTCACATATAGATACACATACATATATGTGTGCATATACAATCATATACACACACACCAAACACACACTCTTCTTCATCAGCTCCCAGCTCGGGCAACCAGTCGCTAAGTTGTGAACGCTTGTGTTTTCAGTCCTCCTCAGCCCCTGTTCCCACACTGGTACCTATGAGGTGTAGAGTGTTAACCCTTCCCAGTTTGTATGTATTACTCCACCCCAGATCCTGGGATCCTCAGTTCTGGAATCCCTGTCTGCGGCTTTTCAGCAGAGCCTGTGTCTATACCCTGGAGAGACTTTCTATGGGCTCCAGCTTGTGAGTTTCCAAGATGGCGTGACCTCCACTGATTAGCAGTCTGAGGGAATGATGTCACTCAATATGTGCCCTCGCTCCAGGGCAGTCCCTCTTCCCCGACTTCCTGTAGGTATCCGTAGTGTGTGTATATTGGTGTGTGTCTGTGTATCTGTGTGCACACACAAGAAGAAATGAGACACCATCTATCACAGATCCTCACTGGCATGGTCAGTGTTTTAGCACTGACTGTTTGCTCTACACACGGCTTTTTAGGAAGAATCACTAAGATGGCAGGATTCTAGGGATCCTGGCTGAGGCAATGAACACCAAGGTTCCCACAGCTTTATGTTCCAGCCTGCCTGCAACACTAGCTAGGCAGGCACAGGTGCATGGAGACCCAGATGCACCCAATAACATGGACGTCAGATAAAAGTGGTCAGTCCTTCATAGACTCGCGATGAATACGTGTGCTCGTCAGTCTTGAGATGAAAAGAAGCAGCTTCATTTGACAGCCCCGTGAGCAGCCTATATTGGGCACCTTCTGCTCCATAGACTGAGCTCCCACCTCTGGCTTCCGTTGCTTAGGTTTCAAGATGGACAGAACCCAGCAGTCTACCTACCTAGTGGGGAGAAATTACTGAGGTGTAGCGCATCCTTTAATTCTGGGTGTGTGCAGCAAAGCTCACGGGATAAGAGAGGGATATTGAGAGAGGCTGTGAGAAGACCACCGTTTGCCAACATGGCCATGGCTGGGGGGTACTTGCTGGGACGTGTTTCTTGCCCCTCAGACCCCAGGCTCACCGAGACTCGGAAAAAAGAACAGGGTACACATGACCTTGTTGTCTCCGTCCACTTGGGAGACTATCTAATGAATATCTAATGAATGCACTTTAATACGTGATTTCATTTCATGATTAAAAAGGACATTCTGGGGCTGGGGCCTGGTTTAGTACTAGATGCTTTCCTGGCAGGCACAAGGCCTGTGTCCAATGCCTGGCATTCTAAAAATATAAAATAGAATAGAATTCAATAAGAGAAAAAGATCATTCTGAGAAGGGGGTCCCAAGGCCAGGCTGAAGTCCAAAGGGTCTGTGGCCAAGACATCAGGGCCTGCCCTGCAGGGATGCGAGCTTGGCGCCCATCAGTCAATTGCTTCAGGCTGTAAATTGGGCATCATAGACTGTCCTGAGGAAACCCATCCTGATTCCACGCCTCCGGCTTCCTAAATTTAAGTGGCAAGTTCAACCTCGTTCCAGGACTCAGTGCCAGGAGCTCTGGGTGGAAGAAGGCTGTGGAAGGAAGCCAACCACAACACAGCCTTTGGGCAGGAGAACACGGAGAAAGAGCTGAAAATAAGCAAGGGGCCTGTTCTGGTGGCAACTTTGGCTGGTGCACGGGAGTGCCAGCTTTCAGATGCTCAGGGTCGCACAGAAGCAAAGATCTGGGTCTATTTGTTTGAGAGCCAAGGATATGGAGAGAATGCGCCAGGATCATAATTCCGGCTGGCACCATGGGGTAATGACCCAGAACCGGTTTGTTTTCACAGCGAAAGCCCAAGGCAGACAACCGGGATACGGCTGCACACAGGATCCCTGTGCAGAGCTCGAAAGCAAAGGCACCAGCAAACCAAGGAGATGGCTAGCTTCTGCAAGGGGTACTTAAGAGTGGCCCAGACTGTTAGTTGGCCATAGAAGGAAGAGATGAGGCCATTTTGTCAGTGAGGAAGGCCAGAACACATCTGCTGGCAATCCTTCCAAATACTTCTTGAGCAGAGTTCATCCTAGGGCATTCCCAATGTAGCACTCCACCTAAGAAAGCCTGTGTTTCCTCTGTCTTGAGACAGGGACAAGCTGTGGTGCCATGTGCCCCTGCTGGGGAAATGGTTGTGATACTAGCTATAAGTTGTATGGATAACAGTGAAGGGTTAAGACTCATTGATAGAGGCCATGATTCGAATGAGTAAGGTATGCACATGCGTGTGTGCACTTACACACAGACAGACAGACAGACACACACACACACATACACATACACACCTCACAAATATATAAATAGGTATTTCAATCAAAGAGGCAAATTTGATAGAAAAAAAGAGACTATGTGATGAATAAACACAGTCCATTTCCCTCACCCAGAAGCAGTCCCTAGGGTTTCAGGAAGCCTTCTGCAGGAGTTCAAGGCAGCGTAGGGACAGTTCTCTGGTAATGACAGAAAGACCTGAGTGGGAATGATCCTGCCACTGCATACAACTACAAAAGCTGAATGGGAGCAAAAAAAATAAAAAACAAAAACTAAACCTTCCTGAGGACACTAGAGGCCAATCAAGACAGGATTTAAGAGTATGAGCTCCCAGATGCAAGGAAAAGCATAGGGTGAGCCTTCAATGATGCTTTTTGGCCACCTGACTATTTGTCAATTAGTCCAGGAGGTGGAGTCAACAGTGGCAGCCTAGGAAAGTCTCAAAGGGCAAGAAGACAAAATTAGAGTACAGTCCAGCCATAAAATGAGGGGCTAGGATTATAGTACAAGAGCCCAGAGAAGAAAGGCTAGGCCACTGTGCCCAGTTTCCCTGGGGCCTTTGTCAATGCTGAGCTTTCCAGACACAGGGCAAGGAGGAAAGAAACCAAGAGGAAAGTAGCTGCTAAGAGGCTTAAAAGCTAAGCAGGGATTTTGGCAGTCTCTCAGCCCTGGGGAGAGCAGACTGGAAGTTCAGAGCCCACTGAGGTGGAGCCCAGTAAGCATGCAGACACCCCGCTGAGATCCTGAAGGACCACAGTTTTGGGAGCAAGGACAAACTGGAATAGATCACACCTTCCACAAAGCCCAAGGCGAAGCCAGGGGGCGCAAAGGCATCTTCTACAAACCATCTCTTTAAGGTTAGTGGTGGGAGCAGAGTCCAAAGTACCACCGAATTTTTACATGTGAGATTTGCCATTCAATGAATAAAATGTCAAGCATGGCATTTAATAAGACTAAATTATCAAAATCAAGGGGAAATAGTTACAGGTTCACTGGAGACATGGTGTTGCTGAGAAGGAACCTGATCCCTTAAGATAAGTGCAGCAAGTGTGCTTAGGAAATAGAGGAAAGAGAACTGCACCAGAGAAGCAGGTCCACCAGCAGGACTGGAAGGAAGGTTTGTTATCTAGCTCAAGAGTCCAATCAATCACAGCAGAAAGGAGGGTCCTTAAGGTGGGAGGCAGATCACAGGACATTGGCAAAACAATTGGAAAACAGCAGGAGAGACATTTGGGACAGTGTAAAATGTCAGATACACATCCAAGGAGACTAAGATGAAAGTGCCATCGGAAGCCACATCAGTGGAGAATATTCCATCTGACAGCAGAACACTTGATGTCCTACAAACCCAGGTGAAGAACAGATACAGAAACTGCTAAAGCTGAAAACCACTGAAAAAGAAAGGAAAAGGTCTGAGAAGCAGGAGCATTCACAGATTAAACACACACACACACACGTACACACTGCATAGGCATAGAAACCCATGTGCACACTTACACATATATACACACGCAAGTACACACACATGCACAGGCACACAGATATACATATACTCTGCACATGCACACACATGTGCACACAAGCACTGACATACATGTATACATATATGTACACACAAGTGTGTACATAGGTATATGAATATGCAGGCATGCACATATATACCTACATAGGCCCATAGAACTCAACGGGTAAACTTCCTGCTGCACAAGCGTGAGGATCTGAGTTCAGATCCCAGCACTCACTTAAAAGATATGCATGGAAAGCACTCATCTGTAATGGCGAGTTTACTCGTCATCAGCGGTAGAAGGCAGAGGTAGGAGAACCCTAAAGGGTTGGCAGCCAGCCAGCCAGGCTGAAACAGTGAGTACCAGGTTCAATGGGAATGATATATATATATATATATATATATATATATATATATATATATATAATGATAGCAATAAATAATCAGAATCATCATCATAAACAATAATAGCACTGTGGAGAAGAAATTGAGGAACTTACCTCAATATCAATCTCTGGCCACCATGTAAATCCACAGAGGCAGGTACATCCGAATGTGTGAGTGTGTGAGCATGCATACATACACATA
The DNA here is from genome assembly GCF_030254825.1 of Meriones unguiculatus. Lineage (NCBI taxonomy): Eukaryota > Metazoa > Chordata > Mammalia > Rodentia > Muridae > Meriones > Meriones unguiculatus. Next base: position 13,990,486 of record NC_083349.1, read on the forward strand.
TGTATTTATCATACACAAACACACAATTTTTTTAATTAGAGAGAAAGAGGAGGAGACAGACTGGCAGAGATGGAGACAAAGGCAAACACAAAGGAGACAGAGATAGGGAGAGCAGAGCAAATTAATTATTCTGGCAATAGGAAGGTAGTTCTAAGCTAACTTACAGCAACACAAGAAGAACCAAGGGCCAGAAAAAGTAACCATGGACATGAGCCTGATGGAGCAATGGTTGCTTAAAACAACCATAATATTTGAGTAAAATTAAAATATAAAGGAACAATGTCATATAAGAGGAGTAAGGTTTGTACTTAGTTAAAGTATTTAAAGGCCATTGGATGGAGAGATGGAAGAGAACTCTTGTGAAATTCACTCTAATGAGCCAATAATATGCAAGTCAACCAGACTGGGGTGGGCCAGCAATAATCTCAAGTTTAACTTCTAAACAAAAATAATGGAACATGTGATTGATACACTGATAGAGTAGAGAACAAATAATAATGAAATTACTTGATGTCACAATAAGAAATAAATAGAAACCAAAGAATAAAATTTCAAATATAATTCCTTATATAAAGAATTATATTAAATATAAATGGAACAAATATTCCACTTAAAAGGTTAATAGTGAATGTTGTCATTTTGTGCTTATTCTTTTGATACAGGATCTTATCCCAGGCTGGCTTCAGACTCATGATCCTCCTGACTCGGTATTTGAGTATCCTGAGTATTCAAATCACAAGTGTGTTCCACCATGCCTGGCTCTAATATTGTCTTTTTAAAAATATTTTATTTTATGTGTATGGGGGTTTTGGCTCCAATTGTATATGTGTGCCACAGACACAACTGGTGTCCAAGAAGGTCAGAAAAGTTATCAGATCCCTTGAAACTAGAGTTATAGATGGTTTTAATCAGCTTTCTGATTGCTGGGAATTTGAACAAGGGTCCCCTGTAGTTCTTAACTGATGAGCCATCTCTCTACAACACTGTACCCCCAGGTTGTAGTTTTAATTAACTTAAAAACATTTTAAAGTTTATTTATTTTGTTATTAATTACAGTTTTTTTTTCATTTTGTATCCCTGCTGTAGCCCTGTCCCTCATCTCCTCTGACTCCCATCCTCCCTCCTTCTTCTCCTCCCATGCTCCTCCTCCAGTCCACTGATAGGGGAGGTCCTCCTCCCTTCCATATGATCCTAGTATATCAGAACTCATTAGGACTGGCTGCATTGTCTTCCTCTGTGGCGTGGTAAGGCTGTTTCCTCCTCAGGGGAGATGATCAAAGAGCCAGCCACTGAGTTCTTGTCAGAGACAACCTCTGTTCCTATTACTAGAGAAACCACTTGGAGACTCAGCTGCCATGGGCTACATCTATGAAGGGGTTGTAGGTTATCTTCATGAATGGTCCTTGGCTGAAGTATCAGTCTCAGAAAAGACCCTTGTGCTCAGCAGGTCCTGTCCTCTCCAGGTCTTTCTATCTCCCCTTTCTTTCATAAGATTCCCTGCACTCTGCCCAAAGTTTGGCTATGAGTCTCAGCATCTGTTTTGATACCCTGCTGGGTAGAGTCTATTAGAGACCCTCTGTGGTAGGTTCCTTTCCTGTTTCTTGTTTTCTCCCTCTTCCAAATGTCCATCTTCTTTGCCTTTCTGAACGAGGATTGAGCATCTTACCCAGGGTCCTCTTTCTTGTTTATCTTCTTTAGGTTTACAGATTTTAGTATGTTTATCCTATATTGTATGTTTAATATCCACTTATAAGTGAGTATATACCATGTGTGTCTTTTGCTCCTTGAATACTTCACTCAAGATCATCTTTTCTAGTTCCCAGCATTTGCCTGTGAATTTCATGCTTTCCTTGTTTTTAATTGCTAAGTAGTATTCCATTGTGTTAATGTACCACAATTTCTGTATCCATTCCTCAACTGAGGGACATCTGGGTTGTTTCCAGCTTCTGGCTAGTACAAATAAAGCTGCTATAAACATGTTTAAAAATGATTTTTACCCATATTCTAACTGATGATTGTCTTAATAAGAACAAAACTGAAGGCCAAAAAGATGGGGAAGGGTCAGTGAGAAAAAAAAAACAAACTGAATACAAGCCTGATTTCATATCTAGAACCCATGTAAATGTAGAAGAAGAGAACTGACTCTGCAAAGTTGTCCTCTGATATCCACATCTGTGCTGTGGCACACACAGGCTCAAATAACTTAAATGTAACGCATAAAACAGGTTTTTTTTTAAAATTTTAAATAAAAATATAAAGTAGCCGAAAAGTAATTCTTTCAAAGTTTGCTACAGAACCACAATAACACGAACAGCATAGCACTGGCATAAAACAGTAGTGATAGATGAATAAATGGATTAGAATAGATGAGCCAAAATTGAACTACAACCATATGACTTTTGACAAAGATCTCGAAAGCATACAACGGAGACCATAGCCTCTTCAGACAATAGTGCTGGGAAAACTGGATGTCCACATTTAGATGAATGAAACTAGATGTGCATCTCTCATCTCATTTATTTACTCAAGCAAATTATATACTGGCCAAAGACCTTGGTATAAGGCAAGGCACTCTGAGGTAAACATCAGAAAAGCATTTCAAGAGATGGGCCTAGGCATGGACTTTCTGCAAAACCTCTAGAAATCAGTAAATGATACCAATAACTGATAGATGGGACTGTATAAAATTAATTAGATCTTGGAATAGGAAAATATTAAGGGAAGATATGGCCACAGAATGAGAGGAAAAATCTTTGCTATTTGTATATCTGACAGAAGATCAATATTTGACACATATCAAAGACCAAATATTCCAAAACCGAACAACCAGTCAATAAGTTGGTCAGTGAATAGACATGAGTTTTCAAAAGATGAAAAACAAATATAAAGAAAAATGTTCGACATCCTTCGCTGACAGAGTCATGAAAGTTAAAACTGCATTGAAATTCTACTTCAAGACATGGAGAAGGTTATCATTAAGAAACAAACAACAAAAAAGGCTAGTGACGATGTGAGGGAAAGGAATCTTCTATTCACTGCTGAGAAGAATGCAAACAGATCCAGCCACTGTGGAAGTCTTTTTGGAGGTTCCAAAACAAAAAGACAAACAAAACTATAAACAGGTCTAGCATATGACCCAGCTGCACCACTCCAAAAGTATATGCCTGAAGGATTCAACATTCCACAGAGTTTCTTGCAAATCCATGTTAAAGTCATTACTATTACTATTCACAGCTGCCAAGTTATGGGATCTGCCAAGCTGTCTTGTCAACAGATGGATACATAAAGAGAATATGGAATATATACAAAGTGGGAAATTCTTTTCACCATAAAGAAGAATAAAACTATGCCATTTTCTAGAAAATGGATGTCACTGAGTATCATGAATTGAACAAAATAAGCTAGTCTCAGAAAGAAAAGATTTAATATTTGTCCTCATTTGTAGTTCCTATATCATACATACACACATACATAACAACAACAGCAAAAACACACACCTATATCTAACATATGTATGTATATTAGATATATATGTTAGATATATATCTCAGGGGAAAGAGATCTAACAGGATCAGAGAAGGAATGAAGATGGGAGATCAGACAGAGGGACAAGGGAAAGATGTTCTAGGTGAATGAGGTCCAATTACATCAGATGTTTAATTATAAATATCTGTATGAAGCTTGTCACTGTGTGCAATAAATATATACTAATAAAAGAAAAATAAGATTTGTCAAAATTTTCAAAGTAACGCCGAGAAAAAAATTCACAGACTTGAATGTATACATATATGTAGCTCAAAAACATGAAAAGCCTTAAATTATGATCTAAGCCCAAATTACTGAAATGTTTTGATCTCTGGGTAGTTATTTTAATGATGTAAAACTTACTACAGATTCAAAAAAATCTTCTATTTATGTCAATGGCATCTTTCATTGTTTGACATACCCTAAAATGAACTTAAGGGTAAACTTTTAAAGACTTTTATTGACTTGTTTTGAAATAACAGTAACAAATCTGTCACACGTCAACATAAGTAACATCATTTTAAGAGAAATAATTACATTTTCTAATACAAGCTTGGGAAAATGGCAGCATTGTTCCACATTCTTAAAATTTCTATAATATTTGACTTAATTCGAGACAGTCAGACTCCCAGATTCACAGCTGCATTCAATCTTTCATGTTTCTTTTTCACTGAAGTATATGAAGTCCAACTTCATAGACACGTAGTTGAAAAAGGGAAAGGTTTTTGTGTCTCTGTCAGGTAATTGTGTATGCTTCTCTGTCTTCTATACTAGACCAAAATCTGGCAGATGAAGTTTCTGGACCGTAACAATGTGGCCTGCACTGGGGTGAGTGCGTGTATTGAAACCCAGTGGACTCTCCCGAAAGAACTCTGCTGACAGGGACAGGTGCTTCGGGAAGGTTGGCGTCATGGGGGAAAGCTATTTGTATTTACAGATGTCAATGGGAATAGGGCTGGGTTTGTGGACCTTAACCTCAGGTCCCAAGCTAGGTTACACCTTTGAAATGTGTATGACTCACATTCAACACTCTGTCCTCTGGACCTAGGTAGGATGAGCCTTCAAGAAGGTGGAAGTTAATCCAAAGTGGTCGGCAACATGATGGGCTAATAAGATGGAAGACAAAGAAGGGAGGACCACCATGAGATCACTTCGGACAATTTCAAATCCAGGAAAGCAAAGAAAATGAGGAACAGAGTCACTGAGAGAGGAGCCAAGAAACCTCTGAGAGAAGCCATCCCAAAAGCATCACTCAGTAAGCACCTACCTGGCCGGAAACTCACCGAAGGAGGCAGCAAGAGAAGGGCAGGAAACTGCTGCTCAGACAGTTGCAGTTAAGAGGGCAGCAGTTGCCTGAATGCTGAAAGACCCGTCCCAAAGGTGCCCAGCCAGAAAGCCTAGTAGGCCGTTTTCAATGAAATAAAAATTCTTTTTCCCATGTTAAATAACAAATTGGACATTTTGACTGAATTTGGGCCTTTCTCCCACAGGTGGGTTTTGTAGCATCAGCATGTATTAGTTAATCAAGTTGTGTAGATCTTTCTAAGGCTAGCACGTCTTTATACATTATTTATCATATTCACCAATACCCCTACCAATATCATCATAATAAAAAAAGTACTACGACACCAGAAAGCCAGTAGTTGGTGGAACAATTTATGTGGACAAATTTTAGTGTGAATATCAAAATTTTAGCGAGCCAGGAAACCCTGGGCTTCCATCAAACCAGCATAAAAATTTACTAGGTGCTGAATACAAGTCATCCAAAATTGTAAATTTGGTGTAAATATTGTTGCTCTGTCATTAGCAAGAAAAATATTCTTAGTGTTTTGGTTTTTTGTTTGTTTATTTGTTTGCTTTTCAAATGATAAAGCTGGTTCAATTTGTCTTCAGAGAAAAAGGTTTGCCAAATATTCAGCTAGGGGTGAATAGAAATGGCTCGATGGGAGAGTGGCTCAGTCGGCAGAGTGCTTGCCCAGCATGCACAAGGCTTGCATTCCATCCCCAGCACCACTGAAAACAAGTATGGTACACGTCTGTACCCCCAGCATTGGAAGTCGGAGGTAGGAGAGAGAGAAGCTCAAGATTATCCTGAGTTGCATGGTGACTATGAGATCAGCCTTAGCTAAGTGAGAGCTGTCTCAAAATACACACACACACACACACACACACACACACACACACACATACACACACACACATACCTGTCAGTAGTTTCCTTAAAGTAAGGGTTTAAATTTCTGGGGGAAGGGGAGTGGCAATTGATGTTTTAATCACAAAATGTTTGCTTTTTTTCTTGATGATAGATTAATTAATCTACTATGATAGGGTCTCTTAATTTAAACCAGAATGACCAGATACTCACCATGTTGCCCAGGATAGCTTCAAACTCTCAGCAATCCTCCAGTCTTGGACTCTCAAGTGCTAGAGTCACTAGTTATGTGTCACCCCAGCCAGCAGAAAATGAGTGCTTCCCTTTGAGGAAGTCACAGGGCAAGAACAGACAGCCCAGCACTGTTCGTCTTCCCACTTTATCCACGCACACGCAACAGCAGCTTAGATGTCATTCCTCCATGTGGTGTTTTAGGCGTGCAAATGTTGTCTAGAATTTGAAAAGTAGAAGCACATGTGATCCCATTTATAGGATAAATGTAAAACCTGATATCATTGTAGCAGAAACAGAAAGTGAAGTTAATAATGTTCAATATTAATCTGTCATAAAGAAACCCAACAAATTGGAAGAGACTTCTTTAATTAGACAAAGAATGCACACACCTAGTAGAGCGAAGACTATGCTTATTGATGAAATATTGAAACCTCACACCTGAAATTAGAAAAAAAAAAGACAAAAAAAATACTAATACCATTATCATAACAGTATTGAACTAGATACCCTACACATTGTGATAAGGCAAACAAATGATATCCATGTTAGAAAGGAAAAAATAAATACCATTTTCAGGCAGCATGATTATATACATGAAATAGTATGGACTATAGATTAGATTTAATAATTAAATTTGTCAAAGATTCAGGATTAGTGTGTGAAAATCAAAACTGCATTCTATATATTAGAAACAACTGAAAATTAATTTCTGCTTGGGGATAAATCTAATGAGAGATTTGTAATCTACACAGAAATCAGCGTAGCATCCTGCAGAGAGGCAATAGAGAATGGGAGAGGCAGACACCCATTCCAGAGCCAGACTCTGTCCTGTGGTTGAATCCTGCTAGTCTCTGCAGAGCTGATGAAGTCTGAGTTTCATACTCTCAGGAGGGTTTGTACATGAAGTAGACAAATCATTTTAATCTTCATATGAATGTGTGAATAAGGTTTTCAAAAACCAAAAGGTCAATACTTTAATAAGATAAATACCCAATGAAAGGATGGAATCAGCCATGCAGAATCACAAATGCATAGCTGTGTGTACATAGGTACCCATATACTTTCGTGTCGAACATATCACCTGGTAGAGGTGGAGTAAAGATAGTCATTGCAGAAACATGATAGTGTGCAATGAGATACCTTTGGGGGGGGGGAAGGAAGCTTGCCACTCATCTTCCACCACAGGCAAAGTTTATTGCCTGTGGACCGTACACTTAAAATACACAAGTCAGTAAAAGCATCTTAAAAGTAATATGGGCTAGACATGGTAACTCAGACCCGTAATCCCAGTTCTTAGGAGGCTGAGACAGAAGGCTTGCCTGAGTTCAGTGTTGCTAAGAGGACAGACTTACACAAGTGGAAAAGAGTTTTGAGTAAGCAAGGATTGGGGGAGCAGGGTTTCATTTGCATGGAGTTTGTGAGCAACAGAACTTACCTCTAAGGAAGGCTGCTGGAACAGCGTTTTGTTTTCTTTTACTAGAGCAGTGAGTAGGTGGGGGCATGAGGAAGGAGACAGAGAAACACAACTAAATCAAGTCTTGTAAGCACCAGAATGGGTGAAGTTCTTGGTAGAAATCTTGGGAAGCTGCTTCATCTTTCCACACTTAAACCAAAGGGGGTGATTAAGGGTACAGAAAGCAGGAGGGAGGCATGCCGGGTATGCATATTGGCAGTGCCCTGACATACACAGAGGCCTCAGAAGCAGAGCACGCTCATTGGAGGGAAGGTAGCATTGCTCATCCCCATGTTTCTGGGACCAGAAGCCTGGAACACAGTTAACTATGATAGGCACAAGCTCACTTAGGGACAACAATTTCGTATCCCTGATTGTAGTAGACAGGATAGAATTTCTTGGTGATGGGCTAGTATCAGAAGGCCCAGCTTTCTGGGTCATTAAGAACACATGATTGGTTTCCAGTTTAATGATAAAAACTAGGACTTTTGCCTAAATTATGAAGAGCAGCACTTCCACCCACACTGGTAATGGATAGCTTGTAACATCCAAGGTTCTGGTAGTTCATGTTTGAGCCACCTTTGTGATTGACACACACTGGTTCTTTCTCCCTTACTATCATTATAGGTATAAGTGTTTCTCTTCAGCATAGATTTTAAGAAGCTATGTATTCAAAAACCATGAGTTCAATGTTTAAAAGACTTTTCCAGTTCCTTCCCACAGTACTGGGAACCATCTGAGAGGACCAGAAGTAAGTGAGTAGCTGCTTGCTGCCTACAGGTTTTCAAAGCCATTCTGGCAGCAATTGAATCAGGGGGGATCGCAGTTCGACAGGGTGAAATTCCTTCTTGCTTAGAGTTGGGACGCTCTGCTCTCTTTCTGTTGCCCTGTAGTCAGAGAAGCCTGGGAGTTGAGATGCAATAAAAATGAAATCCATACCACATCGATTAACACCTGAACCAAATTGCTCCTGAACAAAGAAGACAATTCTCCATGGCATGCTACCCATTGTGATTTGCTAATAGTGTGTGTGTGTGTGTGTCTGTGTGTGTGTGTTTGTATATAGGTTCAAAGACACTCTACCCTATTCTGAAGACAACTTCTCTCATTGGCTTAGAGTTCACCAAGTGCCACTAGGCTAACTACCAGTGAGCTCCAGTCACTCCTGTCTCTGCCTTCTCCAGACCGGAATTACAAACACATATCACCACACATTGTTTCATGGTTCTGGAGGTGGAATTCAGATACCTATGCTTGTGAGGCGAGGACTTTAACAGCTGAACTATCACCCAGCTCCACTTTGCTGAAATTATAGGAGGAAAACACTTATTTTAGATGTAACCAAAACGGCTGGCCCAACAAATAAACAACCGTAACAAACCCTCTCACCTAGGACTCTTGAAAACCTGGAGAAAATGAGCAAAGGCATTTTTCACCAATAAACAGCTCTGCTTGGGGTGGGGGAGCTACAAGAGAAGACTATGAGTAGGGGCATCTCTTGAATCCAATCCTGCCTACTCAAGGAGAGACCTAAAGGTCAAGACCAGCCTCCCGTGGGGAGCCAGCAGCTCTGCAGTGAGGCCAGGATGGGCCTCTGCCATTAGCCTCTGCAGGTCTGTACTTGAGCTGTCCTTTGTTCTGAGGGGTTTATTTCACCCATAATAGACTGTGTTGACTTCAAAGCAGCCTGGTTGCTTCTGGGGTGATAGGCTAGGAGAATAGGGCTCATTAACAAGCAAGCTTTTCAAATGGAAATCTGCCTGTCTTTATTTGGAGGGTGACTGAAGAGCCCTTCATAGAATTAACACTGCTTTCTCTTTTCTCTCTAGGACTCTTGGTCCTTGCATGATGTTGAATGGAAAGAGGAGAAGGAGGAGGAGAGATTTAAAGAGGGATTTACATTGACTCTGTCCCTTGCATATTCTCAGAGTGGGTTAGCTATCAACACTCAGAGACTACAGGGTGTCAAAGAGTTTGGTACCCCCACCAATGGTCCCAGAGAGTAATGAAATGACACAACACCACTGGCTGTCCAATGCTTAGTCATTTTGCTCCAGGGTGACAAGTATAACATGGTCACACAGTGGGAGGAGTTGAGCAATGCTACAGGGGACCCTCTAAGGCAGAGTATTCGACTACCTCTTACTTGCTACTTCGTGTATTCTGTCTTCTGTGCACTGTCTCTACAATAAAATAGTCTAGACAGTGTGCTGTGCAGGACCAGCAAGGTCCACTGCTTTTTGCCCATGAAGAGGCAACACTTGATGGTGGAGAAAAACTGCTTAGCTCATTATATGGGAAGCAAAAGAGAAAGACCTGTCTTCTAGGGCACACCCCTAATGAGATAAAGAACCCCCAAAAGGCCCTACCTCTTAATTGTCCCCTTATTTCAATAGAGCCACCCTGGAAATCAAGTCTGAACTTGTGGACCTTTGATGGGCGCTTTTCTGAGTCACAGCAATTCCCCACAAGGGAGCAATGGTTAAACATTGATCCGGGCACAACAGAGTCAGAGAATCCTAGCGAGTCTACTGTGGGGATCCTGGAGATTGAGTTTGCTCTGATCGGCCTCCTGGGTGACAACAGCTTTGTGAGCAGCATGACCTTGACATGTTTTCAAGTCTCCCTGGGATTACACAGAGCTCCAGTTCCCACATCTGTATCCCTAAGGAATCAGTCTCCACAGAGAAATCCTACTGCACACAAGGAGCTGCTAGCAGGACAAGGACGTCACACACCCACTAAGTGGAGCTGCAAGGGAATGATGGGCTCACTGGAGAAGCATAATGGGGGCTGAGAGACATTTCAGGGCAGGGAAACTGCATTTAGTGCCTGAAGGGAAATACCTGTGGCAGCACAGGATGTATCACTGGCTTGGCCCAACATGGCAGGGCCCAGCCCTTCTCAACCTGGGATACACGTTAATGGGCCCAAAATGTTGACTGCAAATATTGACTCTGACTCCTCAAAATCCTTCCGTTATTTGTTTTGAATAATGTGATACTCGAGTAAATTAATGCTAAGGCATCTCTCTGTGCCAAATCAGTGCCTCGCAGTGGGGACTCAGTCCATCTTCCCAGGCAAGCACTCCTCTCAGTAGGCAGTCCCTCTCTGCAGAATGCCATTAAGTTAATCTCAAAAAGAACCAGTAAAGGTATATGGAGCAGGCAGTAATAGCATGGAAAATATCCAAAATTACTAGACCCAGCCACAGAACTTGGAAGCCATTTTCATGCACTAATAATTTGTAGTCTGCATATTGAAGGCAACTGTCAGCTGACTCCACTCCTTGCCCGAGCATCCGGGTAATTAAAAACACCCTGCTAGCTGTCTACCTTCCAACATTGGGGAGCACGTCCCCCCCTCCCCTTTCCTTGGGAAACGCCGTCGTTTGCAGACCGTTATTCAAAGCAACCCAGGAGTCCTATGTCACAAAGATATTTTTGGTGGCCTTGTTTCCCTTCTGGAGTAGCAGGTGCATTTGCTCACCAGGCCAGGGAACCAAGCAGAGATGCTGTGGGGGCCTCCGGGAAATCGCTTTGTTTTAGATGAATCACTGCACTAGGAATTGGCTAATAGGGACAATTTGGGATGAACCACGGGAAATTAAACATCTGACGACAGGAGGCCCTACCAAAATATATCATATGCTTTTGTTTAGAGGGGAAATTAAAAAAACATGGGCAGGGAAAAAAAAATCTGTCAAACAACATTTTTGACTTCTAAGACCAGGTAAAAAGATGACAACGTATTTGAAGTTCCTATGAACCTCGTGTATCGGGAACACTTCCTGCTGCTCCGTGGCTGTTCAAGAGGGATTACCTCTTTCCACTCCAATTTCATCCCCAACAGCCACTGTTTAGCCTGTTTTCATAAGCTACCTATTTCTAGAAGTCTCTGTGGAAAAGAGATCAATTTAACCAGGATAAGTTAAAAAAAAAGATATATATTTTTCTACTCATGAAAGCTATGATATCAGCAACCAGCCTGGGCCAAAGCCGGAGGAAGACTAGGCAAAGGGCTGAGACAGCAAAGAGACCTCTCGCTGTTCACTGGGTCTAAGCTGTGACCACACACTTAGAAAAGTAATCATTCTATAGGACAGTGCATTTGATCATGTGGGCAAGGAAGATCTTTGGAGATACCAGGAATCTCTATCTCTACTTGGGGGTTTCAGTAAGCCATGGGGTTTCCAGTTCAAAGGTTCAGGGTAGTGTTCCGGGTGCAGAGAGAATCAGTGATGTAGACCCTGGCTCCCAGACTCACTCAATGCTACTGTAAATGATGAGTTTGTCTAAGGCTCCCCTCAGAGCTAGCAGGTAGATTTGGTAACTCTCTAGGCAATTTGTTAAAAAAAAAAATACAGAACTGCTTTGGGAGGCTTTGCAGTTTCTGTAGAGGCTGTATATCATGTTTTAGAAGCAGCATCAAGTGAAAGTCAGGTGTTGGAGACCCAGATAAACCTTCCCGGGCCTAATCAAGCCCAGGCCTAACCCTCACCAGCTTCATTAGCTTCCCTTCTGAGCTCTATGCTTAGCATAGTTCATGTCACTTCCAGAAGTCAGCTACATAGACAGAAAGACAGTCCCACACTGGAAAGTGTTTAGACAAAAGAGCCTTTCTGAGGCTCCATCTAGATCTCTGCTTTATGGGTGATTGCTCCAGTGACTAAGGCCCGACGAGGATGTCACATAGGTTACAGTCTACTTTGACGAGTGGGCCAGCACTGCGCTGTAGTCTTCCTCTCTGCAGCATCCCAGGAGACTGACGTTGCCACCACTCTGCAATGGATGGAAACATTAGATGCCTTCCCTAAGGACACAAGGCAGACAGGCTCAAGATCAGATTGGAAAGCAGACTTGATGTCCAACTTAATATCACAAGAATTTGGGCACTTGTGGCTCTGGCTCCATGCCCTGCACATGGAGCCAGATGAAATGAGGAAGAGTGGGAGATGCTGTGAGTGAAAGACAAATTTCTCTGCAGCCCCTCCCCTGATGGTACAGATGACCCACCACACCCCCTTGAGTTCAGAGATGTTGAAAGGTCTTCTTAACAAACTCTGCTCCCCACCCCTACCCTCACCAAAGGCTGACTCTGAGCAATAAACTACACTGTCTTATCCCCCGTTAGGCTAAGAAATGTGTCTAAAAAGCTCTGCCAAGTGTTACATGGGCGGGGAAGCCATTAACTCAGGATCCCCCATTAGCCCACATTTCCAAATTTGCACTCAGCAGGACCCAACAAGAATGACATTTAGTTCTGGAACATCTGGATTGGAGGAAAGGGAGGGAGGGCAGGAGGAGGTGGGGGTAGTCACAGTGAGAAATAGGGCAGAGGAAACCTCCCTAGGACTTGGGAGGCCTGAACAGGTGCAAAGTGCTCAGACCGGGAGAAAAGAAGAGGAGGAGGAGAGACTCAAAAGGAGATGGACAGGGATGTGGAAGTGCTGCTGGAGGCTGGAAGGGCCAAGGGCCCATGCACCAGCTTTGCCTGTGATAAGATGTGGACATGCCCAGAAGTCACCCTGGCCCAGGATGCCCTACAGGGCTGACATTCAGGCAGGGTGGTAGGATATGGGTGGAGCTTGCGAAAACCCCAGCTCCTACCTAAAATATGATGCTATACGGGAACCCAAGACATAAGCAAAGTGGCTCCCTAGAGCAAAAAGTGCCACCCATGTGGCCATGAAGGCAGCAAGGAAGCCTTTGGAAAATCCTGAAGTGGTTCTTCAGTCTTAGGGGGCATTTTCCCCAATACCCACCCAGCAACTGAAGGATGAGTACAGACCTATAGACAGAACCCAAGCTTAGAAGAAAGGCTCTCCAACTGAAGACAAAGTGAGGTTCCCAAGACACCTTGCTCATGGCGAGTATGTAGACCCAGAGCCTGGATATCCAAGTTGCCACATGCAGATGGCCATCCGTGGAACCGGAAGAGGGCAGAGTTGGTGACATCCACGACAGTTTGTGATTTCAATTTCTATGACTCATCTGATAGAAAGTATGTGTGACCTGCTGGCTTTGCAGACTCAGTGTGCAGTCACACACAGCCTGTGAGGATTCACCCACAGACTGGACATGGGAGAGTATTCTGGTCCCATGTTTGATACCAATGCTTGGTTTTCTATTGTGGTTAGTGTCTGGGATGAGGGGAACCTTAATTCAGGATTTGCTTCTATCAGACTGGCCAGTAGGTAAGACTGGCCGCTGTGGTACTATTCTAAGAAAGGTGGTTCTGGGTACTGTAAGAAAGCAGGCTGAACAAGCCATGGAAAACAAGCCAGCAAGCAGTGCTCTTCTGCAGTCTCTGCCTCGGTTCCTGCCTTGAGTTCCTTCAATGGCTTCTCTTCATGACAGAGCCCTTCCTTCCTTTCCCAAGTAAGTTTTGGTTAGTGCTTTATCACAGCAACAAAGAAACAAATGAAGGTGGCTTCTGATAGGATTTTACACACACACACACACACACACACACACACACACACACACACACACACCAAAGGGCAGGTTTTCTTTTATCCCATGTTTGTACTGAGCAGAGAAGAACATGGCCAAGCTTTCTTTAATGCAACATTTTAAAACAGTTAGGCCAGCTCTCCTACAGCCCCCTAGCCACTCTGCAGCATAAAACAGAATTCCTGTAGATAGAGGTAGGATATATATTCTGCTGAAAATGTACAGAATAGATTTTTTTTTGGCTAAAAGATGGACAGATTAAGGTTAGGAGCATTGACTTCTCCCCCCTCTCCACCCCACAGGGATGCCCTGTAGGCAGTGGAGAGAATGTAGTAAGTACAACTAAAACTGGATTTAATCATTACTACTAATAAAGGGCCAAGGCGATGCGGCAATTTACTGTGCTGTCGGCAAAATGAATTGCTGAAGGCACATTAACAGCTTATTAGATAACACACACACACCCTAAGTAAATTATGATTAAAATAACTACAGTGTAAATACTGCACGCACTCCACCACAGTCACTCTTCAAAAATCTTTAAAAAGATACCTCCCCCAGCGAATCTGTTTTATTGTCTTCTACAATTTTTATCAAATTCAATAAGCATATTTCTTACACTATAAAGTGCTTTTGATTGGTCTTTTTATTTTTTTTCCAATGGGTAAATGAAAGAATGATGTCATGCGACAGCATTAAATACTATTAAACAGACCATAACTAACATGCGCTGTATAAATTATATATATGCCGACACTTTTATGCACTTTGTGAAGGATGGCTCCATGGGTTATGCAATCTTTTCCAAAACAAGCTACATGGAATAACGTGACTGGTTATGTTTCATGGCTACAAATTGGTAACTGAATTAGCATTCATTTATTAAGTTCTCACAGGGAACCCTTCTCATTCAAATACTTGTAGATTATAATTTATTTTTATCTGAGGCATAATTTTTCATGCGGCATTTTTGCCAAAATCAGTATAACAGGAGCCAAGCCCTGCTCCCCGCTCCCCATTTATTCCTCCTCTTCTTGGCTGCGGACCTCCATGTGTCTTTTCCAGCTGGGAAGGTAAATAAATGAGTCTGCCTCGAAAGAACGCTCTTTGCCAAAGTGCTGAGCTGAATATTATTATTATTATTTTACCAGCTCGGCCCACTACACTCGAGACTCCAAGCACACACTTTTAAAACTGCACTCAAATTTGTAAACAAGCACTAGAGCCCTTCATGGCAGACAGCCTGCACGCTCCAGCTCTGAGTCACAGGGGAAGCCTATGCCAAAAGGGATGATGGCAACACTGCGTTCTCAGATAGCCCAGGATGGCAGAGGAAATGTATCACCTTGGGAAAGCCCTTCCTGGACACAGTAGTTACATCTCTGCATGGCACGTGGTTGCTTGACCTGTCCCGAAGGCAGACACACACACAAAAAAAGTTTTCTCTGAAGGCCACAGACAACATGCTAAGGGAGTAAGGCCTGGCAGGAACTTCACTGGGGACTTAATCAAATAAGGTGTAAGATAAGAAACCTTGCACAGCGGGAGATAGCAAGTGTTTCTGAAGGCAGTGGGCTGTGATGGAATCCCTGTCTGTTGGGATTTAAAATTGGAATCATCCTGATAAAGTTGCAGGGACTTCAAATTCTAGTCATTTGTCCCATAAGTTAATTTTCTCTTTTTAATATACAAACTTTTTCATTAGGTGTTCTGGAATCCTGGCATGACTATGAATATATATATTCATACTGGAAGACATGAATCTTGCCAATAGGTATAGAATGCTTGGTGTATGAAAGCTGCACAATCACATCGTTATTGGTTGGCACTGCTACATCCACAGCTGCTGAGCTGGAGTTTAGGTAATGCAAACCTGCCTCAGTGATCCAGGTCTGTCTCTGAATGGGTGAGAGCATGCCTTGGCTCTACTAGTCTCTATCTGTCCACTTTTCTATGTGTTTTCTGCCTAAGCTGCTATTCTAGTGCATTCAGTTAGAATTTTCGTTTGACAAAACTTTGCTCACTCATTCCAGTTTCACTTCTGTTGTGGTGATAAAATACCCTGACAACAAGAAACTTGGAAATGAAAGGGTTTATCTCATAATTCCAGGTTATGGCCCATTGCTGTGGAGAGGAGCCATGGCTGCACTAGCTGGACACATAACAGTGGCTGTGATGAAAGCATGTCTGTCTTGCTTGCTTGCTTGAGTTCAGCTCAATTTCTCCACTCTTTGACAGCTAAGGTACTCCTTCCTGCCTAGGGAATGGAGTCACTCACAGTGGACTGTATATTTCCGTACCAAGGAGATTAAGTAAGATGACCCTCCACACTCATGCACAAAGGCCAACTTGACTTAGACAATCTATTATTGAGCCTATCAATAATTCCAGGTGATTCTAGATGGTGTCAACTTCACAGTTAAGCTAACCAGCACCTCTACCAAGGAGTTATCACTACTTGCTAGCCCATACCCAGCATTATAGAGAGAACTTATGAATTCAAAAGCATCACTCATTCTGAATCAATAATGAGTTTGACATAAAAGTGTGTTCCCTTGGCGGCTACTCATCCCAGGCATATGAGGAGTACGTGACAAATGCCATCAGAACACTGAAGATGGCTTTGTAAAACAGTGGCTCTCAACCTTCCTGGTGCTGTGACCCTTTAATACAGTTCCTCATGTTGTGGTCCTCTCCAACCATAAAATTATTTTCATCTTATTTCCTCAGAACTAATTTTCCTATTGTATGAGTTGTAATGTAAATATCTAATATGCAGGATATCTGATATGTGGCCTGTGTGAAAGGGTTGTTCACCCCCTTCAAAGGGTCATGATTCACATGTTGAGAAGCACTAGTGTAAAGGGTGGCCACAGAGAATCCTAGCATAAGAGAGAAGATTATGCACTACAAACAGGTACTACCTCAGGAGAAAAAAAAAAAAAACAAAACAAAACAGTGTGCTCACACATGTATATTGCATGTACACATATATGCATTTTATGTATACACACACCTGTGTGTCTTTTCTGTGTGCATTTACACTTATAGGTACATGATCATATGTGCATTTAAAGGTGTGTGTCTGTTATACATGAATGTGTATTTATTCAGTCCTCAGAATCTGTGTATTCCAATTTTCAGATTCAACTATCCACGAGGGAAAATATTATGAAGGAAAATTACGAGTCCTTGAACATATAGACTTGTTTCCTTGTCTTTACTATCTAAACAGCAGAGGAGCAGTTCTTACCATTTTTTTTGTCACTTTAACTTTTATAGCTAGTGGGAAGAAGGTTGAAAGCGCGGGTGTCCAACCTGCTGCCAGACATGACATGTCAAGACTGCATTGTCCTCTACAAAGTGAGTTTACAAAAAAAAAAAAAATCTAAATATCACATCTCATAATATCTCAAGAAAGTTTATGATTTTGTGTTGGGAGTCCATGCACCCATAGGCATGTGTCGATTGTTCCTGGTTTATAATGTATGGGTTGTATGCTAAAGATTTATAGGTGGGATTTGAGCATGTGCAGGTCTGGCATCTTCGGAGTCCTGGGACCAATTCCCTGCAGGCACCC
Organism: Meriones unguiculatus; assembly: GCF_030254825.1. Lineage (NCBI taxonomy): Eukaryota > Metazoa > Chordata > Mammalia > Rodentia > Muridae > Meriones > Meriones unguiculatus. Next base: position 14,007,885 of record NC_083349.1, read on the forward strand.
AGTAGTGTGCCGAGAGCATCCTCTGTCACCAAGTACCTGTCTGGACCTCAGAGTACAGGTTGGTGAGCTTTTCATGAGATGGTGACGGAAGTCACAGAGTAGAGGGGACATCCCAATGTAGTGTAAGAATCTCTTTCCTCAGCAGATGTAAACAACACATACCCTTCTAAGTTCCCGTCAGAGATTGAGTGAGGGGTTACTGACAAGAGGATAGGCGATTCTAAAACAGCCATATTGGAGTCCACACCCTGCATAAATGGAGGCTTCTCCATAGCAAGATATATAGAAAGCTCTGCCCCCCACCTCTAGTTAACCTTCTCCAGCCTGTCTAATTTAGCCCTTCCCTGATACCTCCTCTTTGCAGTTAGAGCTGTGGATTCTCAGGTAAGGGTCTAAGGAGACACGCTGTCCCCTTCCTTTTTTTCTAATCATATGATGTGATGATAATAGAGGCTGTTTTGCTCAGAGAACTGCATCCTACAATGCGGTGGAAGCTAAAAGAGCTGCCTTCTTTGGGAGTGTGTGTCTGCATGTGCAATCAGTTACTATCAAGGTGAAGCCATCCTGGACTGAGGAATCAATATGGAGACCCAGGGACCTAGGAATCACAGCTTTGTGACAAAAGAGGAAAAAGATGGAGTGATAGAGTCACAAGCCAAAGAATGCCAGGAGCTACTGGAGGCTAGAAGAGGCAAGGGATCTCTTCTCTAAGAACTTTCTGAAGCCGGCCAGTTGGCTTAGCTTTTGGCCTTGAACTGGGAGAGGATGAATTTTTGCTGTTCTGGGCTACCCAGGTCATGCTAACTTATTACAGCAGCCAGAGCTTACTCACACAGTAGGCTTACATGGCACTCTCCTGAGAATCTCAGCCCTTTTCAGTATTCAGTGCCAGCCTTGCCCTTTCCTCAAGTGGGGGCAGGGCAGATCTCCCTGACTTACACATCTGTTCACTACCCAGCCTGAAGAGGCTCCCTTCCCTTCACCATTAAAGCCTAGACTATAAAGTGTAGTAATCCAGCCACTGCTCAGCCAGTACTCTTCCCCTTTCCCAGATAATTACAGGCACCCTCCTGGGACACTTACTAACAGACACCCCCTTGTTAGCATTTCTTACCTGGGGAGTGAGTTTACATATAAGGGTGTGTTGGCTCCAGCACATATCCTGCTCCCCACCCCCTTCCCTGCCTCCTGCCTGGGACTCAGAGAGTATGGCTATCAGCTCTAGTTGTGAACCTACCGGGACAGTACACAACCAACTGTAAGAAGCTCCCTCTTCTCAGCCCTGTGAGCCCCACCACGCTGGTGCTGCACTGTCTATCAAGTCCATGGCCCCCAATTAACTCTTTAGTCACCGGCAGTCTCAGTTTCCTTTTGAACCCATCGCCCTGGCCCCAAACCCAACACTATCCCTTTTCCATATATATGTATATATATATGTATATATATATATGCATGCTAGCTCTCAGCCCTGCTGAGATGCACAGAGGCTTCTGCCCGAGCACCTTCAGGCTTGTGTTTCTACATCTTCCCTTTCTGAAGCACCTCCTTACCCCTCATCCTGCTGTTCTCCTAGGACCCCACTGAAATGTCATGCCCTGCTCCTTCTACCATCAACCCAATGCATCCTATAGAGGTAGTCCCCAAACTTCTGACATCCCCACCTCCCAAATTTAGAGTTTTCCATAGCTCTGTAAAACTGAACCCTTGCCTTATCATAGTTTTGGAAATTGGTTTGTTCTTAATTTTCACACATATTTTTAAATAAACCACTTCCAAGTTGTGATCATAAAGCAACCAAGACCCTCCAAACCCCCAAAATAAAAGTTAAGGTATAGAAAGAGACAGAACCCCATTTGTGTTGGGATGTACCTCCTGTCTCTCCTCGCTTTGGAAAGGAGACAGGCAAGCTGGAGCCTTCCCCTCGCCTTTATCAGAAGGATGCACTGTTTCAGTCTATGGTGCTTAGTGTCCTGCCATCTGTCCCCCAAGCCTGTACTCCTGGGTGCTCCACTCACAAGCATATACTCTCTTTGCTCTTGTCTCAGTCTTTTATCTCCTGGGATTCCCCCTCCACCCACACACACACACAATGCTGGCAGAGATGTACTCTGTAAAATACCTGTGGTCCAAATGAAGTCTCTGAAGCCTGGGAAATTGTGAGGCTAGTTGGGAAATAAATGTGTTCTGCTATCAAGGTTTGGCACAGAGGGGAATCTCAACCACAAAAGGGCAAGAGGTCCCCCATCCACCCCACATTCACACAGGGTCTGGGACTGCTCCAGATAAGACCTTTACCAACCCACAGCTATGATCATCTGCAGTCTGGAGAGGCTCTTCTCTCTCTGGCTCCCTTCCCCATCCTGTTCCAGCCCGTAAGAGGACAGGCAGACAGCAACCTGCCTTTTATAGTGAACTGCAGAGAGGTCCAAACTGAAACAGCTATGAATGATGTGGCTTCAGTTAGACCACAGAGACTGTCCTAGCACCAGGGCAGAATGGCTTCAGCCTATGCCAGGAAAACCAGGTCTGCAGGAACTCCTAAAGCTCACTCTCCGCACTCATTTCTGCAAAGGAACAAGGCGTGCAACCCAAAGACACTTTCCATCGGTGTGCGTGCGTGAAAAATCATTCTAACTTTTAGAAATCCAGTGCAGAGGATCTGATGTCTTAAACTACTTTTTGTAGCAGATTCTATAACATTTCCCAGCTCAGGAGTATCCAGGTAGCATTGCCAGGTCAACTAGCACACCACAGAATGTGTGCAAAGCACAGACATGAGAAATCAAAGTGCGTGTGGCTGTCAGGGACTAGGAATAACTCCAGATGGAAAACATTGTTCTTTTGTCACAGAAACTATAACACTTTCATGTCTGGGGACATCATGGAAGTGTGTGGAACAGACACCTTGGTCTTCCATGCCCATGCAGGTCACGTGGATACAGGTCATGTGTGCCCAACTGGCAAAAGGGCAAATGTGAAAAAGCAGAGGAACTGGAGAGTGTGGGAAGCTTGGCTGTGACTGCTCATATCGAAGTTTCTTGTTTATTTTTTTTTTAAACTTCTTAACTCTTAAAACATCCTCTCAGCTAAGCCGCAGAGAGATTTTTATCTCTAGTTCACATGAAATAACCAACCACGGGCTCTAAAATTAAAACAACAAAAACACTCAAGTAATTCTTGATGTTGTTGGATACAATAAATGTTTGAGTGGTGGAGTTTTTCTTGCCAACATTTTTTGCATATTTGTGGAAACATGGAGGGAAAAATGAGAGTCTACAGAGGAGAAATATCGGAGGGAGAGCCCTGGGGGTTTTAACTAACAGTTCCTTGCTCAACTTTTCTTACTTGTTGAGCGGTTTACCCACAGAAAAGCCACAGCATTTTCAGGCACAAAGTGGCCCTCAACCCTGGTCATAGTTTTTGGTTTTTTTTTTTGTTTTTTTGTTTTTTTTTTGTTTTTTTTTGACAATTCTTACAACAACCCACAAACAAAAAGAAGAGGAATTCCTCAGTTAAGATTAAACTCGAGGCACGCAAATACATGCCTGGTGAACAAGAAGACCTTTGTCTCTTGTGGAGAAGAAATTCTTAGGATCCAGGAGACCTCTGGAGACAATCAGCATCCCATTATGAAGGACAGCCAGCTCTTCCAGCAGCTCACCAGAAGTACAGCTTGGGCTGGGGCATCTAGAGATGACTCAAGAAAGAGGACAACCTCCCTGCAGTGGTCCAGGGTGACTCCCAGTCTCAGGAGAACCAGGTGACCGTGTACTCACTGGGACAGAACCTATTGTAACCTTGTCCTCCTAATGCATGTTAAACCACACATTCTAATTCCTTATTGGCCTCTATCTCTCCCTCAGTGAAAAAAATCTAGCATGCACAGTTCTCAGAACCTGTCACTATTAGACATCAGAAGAGAGACACTCATTCTACTGAGCCAGCACAGAGAGTTGGATCTTGGGGGTTTACCTAGCACTAGTGAGCATACGTGTAGTCTCCCATGGAGAGAGGCACCCAGTTTGTTGCGTATTTGGGTTCTCATCATATTTATACATTCATAAAGATAGAAAATCAAGCTACTCTTAAATTAACAGATGATCCCTTTCTCCCAAGAAAAACTGACTAAAAGAAAAAAAATCATTCATTTACCTAAAATATAAGTGATGACCAAGAAAATGCCCAACTCTTTATTAAATTTATTTCTGCTGATGAATGTATTGAGCTCTGCTGGGTGAGAAGGTTCTGTACGGATCCAGTGAGAAGCTGTAGGCTGGGTCTCAAAAGTTCCATGATATCCTAAGGATGAGCAGTGGTCTGGAGACTAAGTAGGTAACACCTGAAGCCAACTGTTAATTGACTGTTGTGTGTATCCTCTCAGCGGGAGGAGGAAGCAGCCGATGTGATGTCCCAAAGTAGCTCTAATGGAGAGTGTGAAGAAGCCCTACTAAATCCCAGGATTAGAAAGAACCCCAAGGGAGGTAGAGTGGAAGTAACAAACCTGAGCACAGCCATCAGAAAGGGAAACATGGGGGCTCCACAGAGGTGGTTTGATAGTTCCATATTTACCACCAACCACATGCATTTCACCATGGCTGACTAAGCATTCTACCCACCTGGCTATCTGGGGAAATGGGTGCTATCATTTTTGGTGACAAAATAAGTCCGGCAAACTTGATCTTACAAACCAGTAAACTTAAGGAAACAGTGAGTTCTCTCTGTGTATGTTTGTGGGCGGAAGTGCTGATAACAAAAGCACGTTTACAAAGATGTCAGAGGTCCTCTTTGTTGGTTGAACTTTCAATTCCCCCTAGTGTTCATGCACACCTTGTGGATTTGGACTCATTGGTAATGGCAATATAAGTGCGATGAACGTAAGTCACAGTGTGCAAACTCACATGGCTGTGTGTGGAACAGCTGTGGAAACGGTCAGAGGTGTGCTACCTGAGAAGGCAAAAAGTTGTGATGGGAAAGGGATGGAAATGTGGGTGTGGCAGGCATGGGATAGAATAGGGATCTGATTCGATTATGAACGGGAAAGGAATGGAGATGGATGGAAGGTATGGCTGGAGGTGAAGAAATAGAAATGGGTATAGATAAACGGTATAGATGAGCAGGGTAATACTTCATCTCCAAACGTAGGTGCCACCCTAGACTGATCAACAAACCTTCTCTGCCTGAGCTTCAGGATTTGCCACCTTTGGGGGCTTTTGAAATGTTTTATTTTATTTACATTTGTATGTAATTATTTATTGTATGTGGGTAATGTTATAGTGTGGGAGTGGAGGTCAGAAGACAACTTGGAGGAGGCAGTTCTCTTTTTCTATGCTGTGTGTCCCAGGGATTAAACCCAGGTTGTGGGCCTTCCCACTAGGTACCCTTACCTACTAATCCATATCATCAGCCCTGTTGGCTGTTTATTTATAGCGCGATAATTGAGTTTCACCCAGGGGTTTCTGAATCACAGCACTCTGAAAGCCTTCTTCACACCCTTGAGAGGTCATGGAGGGACAGTCAGTATTTCCCAACAGAATGTCTGTACACCCCACAGTGGGTCTCAAAGATATAGAAGAACATGACAATGCCACAAGCGTGGATTACAAGCGTGGATATCAAGTGTCCCGTCATGAGCCACAAATGTGGTAGAAGTAGGTTTTCAGCTAAATATTCCCATCACGATTCCTGCCACTCAAAGGCTGTTTCCTTACGAAAAATGTAGTTTATTGTTACCTCGTCTCGGAGAATAATCTCTCCTTACTTCATAAAATGCCGTTAATTCGAGACGAAACACTAGCCCTATCCCATGTTGTATAGCCTAGTCAACAAGTCATTGGCTAGCTAGCAGATGTCCTATTTCTGCCAGTGAGAACAGTGAAGCCCTTCTGCTTCCAGCCTTATGTCCGCTGTGCTCGCACACTGCAAGATACACAGGGCTTGGGACACAGGCCCTCAGTCAACTGCTCACTCCCCACTTGGCCAGTCAGAATACATTCTTCTAGGATCTTCTGAGACGCCCCTCCTTGTGGCTCTCTCAAGAAACCCATGGTAATTGCCCACTTACCACACACATCTCCACTGTGGTGTGGCTAGAATCAAAATTCCTCCTTCATGCCTGTCAGAGCAAAGAGCTGAGACTCTCTCTGAAGATCGCTACTTAGCTGGCAACCCCAACGCTCTGAATTTCTTCCACATGAGCCTACAGGATTCTCTTCTGTCTTACTGAAAGGCTGCATGACAGGCTCAGTTAGGCAAAGAGGCTCTTCAAAAGAGGAGTCTTTCAGTTCTGTCAGTGTGCCAGCATCTCATGTTAAAGATTCTTCTCGTAGCCTTGCCCATTATTAATATTATCCTTGTGGAGAATGTTCCAGGGTCACATGAGAGAGGCTGGTGTTCAAAGGCATTTCTGTTGTGCAGGAACAATGGCATGGAGACCCGTCCTCTCACAGAAGCCCTACCACTGGAGCCTGACTGACCGTGGTAGGTCTGTTCACTGGGGGATGTATTGGTTCACAGTCCAGATGGACAGTGAGAAGCAAGGTCTGGGTTTCCTTTCCTCAGAATTAGTGAGTGGCAAGGTACTTTTCGAAGCAGGATCACAGGAGAAATGAGATCTACCTTGGTGGAAGTATCAACAGGCTTACAGAGTCCAGACAGGGCTGCAATCCTCTGGGCCCCACTTCTTACCTGCCACTCAGGACTGTCTAGAGAAGCACAGCCACAAGAAGGAGCCTGTGTATAAAGATCCTACAACTATGGACCTGAACAGGCATGGAGAGTGAGTATGGACAGATATATACATAGTCATTATTGTGTCAAAATCAACTACAATGGCAACTTAAGGGAGGAAGGGTTTATTTCAAGGGCATTCTGTTATGGAGGGAAATGGTGGCAGCAGCAGCATGAGGCAGCTGGTCACACGGTGCCCTCAGTCAGGAAGTAGCGAGCTATGGATCCTGTGCTCAGCTGGCTTCCTTCTTCCTGTCCCATCCAGAACCTCAGACCATAGGATGGCACTGCCCACATTTAGAATTGGCTCCTACTTCAATCAATCGAATCCAGATAAAGCTTCATAGGCACCCTGGAAGCTTGTCTCCTAGGTGAGTCTAGATCCTGTAAAGGACAATTTGATAGACAATCATCTATATCTACATTTGGACTTCTATATTGGTGGGTTGTAACCAATATAGATCCAACTAACTATGGCTCAAAAATACTTGGGAAGAAAATGCATCCATGCTCACTGTGAACACTTTTGTCATCATTTTGTTTTGTTTTGTTTTTCAAGACAGGGTTTCCCTCTGTAGCCTTGGCTGTCCTGGAATTACTTTGTAGACCAGGCTGGCCTTGAACTCACAGAGATCCACCTGCCTCTGCCTCCCCAAGTGCTGGGATTACAGGCGTGTGCCACTGTGCCTGGCTTGTCATCATTTTTAAACAGTACATTTACAGATATTTACGTGTTACAAAGCATTGTAAAAAATCTAGAGATGGCTTTTCAGGAGTGCTCAAATGTTGGGCATTGGGAATGGTGTTGTGGCCTGTGTGTTGGGCATCATTCATAACTATTCTGTAACACATGGTAGCCACCAGCCACGGATTGGACAACCCTAGCAGAGTCTTCAGGAGGCCTGTATAGATTCTATCCAAACACCATGACATTCTCTACAGAAGATATTTAAGCCACTTTGGACTTTGGTATCCTTAGAGGACTGGGTATCTAGAACTGACACATATATGGATGGGTGACTCAGTGGAATGTGTGTGTGTGTGTGTGTGTGTGTGTGTGTGTGTGTGTTGCAGTTATAAACACATATGACCTCATCAGGGCAGACTGGCTATCCAGAAGTCAGGTGGAGTGCCTCTTTAAATTTTGATCTTATTTGTCTGGTCTAGAGAAGACAGGATCTTGTTGTTAATGCTTTCAGTGAGTATGATGAAATCTAACCAATCAGAAAAGCATTTTCTTCTTCGTACAATGTACATAGACAGCCCTGATTACATCCTCCTCATCTCCTGCCATTGGAATTCCACAGAAGCCACCATATCATTTCCAGGGGGCTCATTCTAGACTGTGGAAGACACTGGTTAAGGGTTACATGTGCCCTCTTGCCTCCCTTTCTCTGTTCTAGTCATTATAGTTTCTTCATTAGGCTGTCTCCTTCTGTGAACCTCTTCCAGTGAGGTGAAATGGAGAGCAGAGATACCCTGAACAGATAGGACCCCAGTGTGTACCACTTCTAACTGGAGATTCTGTCATTTAGCAGAAAAAGGTCACTGAGATTCTGTGTCCACACACTCGACACTGGGTGTAGGGTAGCTACAAGCCTGTTAGACAGGCTTGAACCAACAACCTGATCTATGTCCTAAGGGCACAGACATGTGCTTTCTTGAACTCAGACCAGTAAGGGATCCACTTGGGTGATCAGGTGCCATGCCACTGTTCGAAAGAAACTGTGTCCTCAGAGGCCTAAGAGATGTGAGGGCATTCAGAGCAGTGCCACATCAGTGCCATGGCAGCTGAGGTATATAGAGAAAGCTCTGGCCTAGGGCATCATGGACGAACCTGTTCTATAGTCTATCTCTGATAGATTTCTGAATCTTAGATCAAGAATTTCAAAGAACTGTAAAATTTTAATGTTCATCATGATGGGCCCAGTTTCCTAAACTGTTTAAGTTACCCGAAAACTCAGATTGCCCTTGAGAGTGAACTGTGCCTATCCCTCACCACACAAGCCTTGAAAGAGCATCACTCACTAACTCACGAGAATGGCCACCCTTCTTGCATCCCCAAAGGGGGAGTGGATTTCATACATCCAGAGGGAACAAATATTCACCCCACGTGATGGAGGAATTACCCCCATCCAGCTGGGATTCTCTACCAGTGAAGTGGTTGCTTTCTCTCGGGACCCTTTCGTGCTTTGCTGAAATGATGGTTTATTATTGAAGTATTTGTGGAACACAGGGGTGGCCTCCCTGCTGTGTCTCAGTGTGGTATGGTGGTCTCATTTAAGTTGGAAGGGGGAGGGGGCACAGCCATGCCAAGTTTAAGAGGATATTAAAAAAAGGGTAATAAATTACTACCACATGGTACTGCCAAACCTGAAACAGCAGAGTTTATGATAATGGTCAAAGGTGCCAGGAAAGCCAAACAGTGCCATCTCACTGACTCACCCTTTGTGAGTTGGTGACAACCGGGGAACCATGAAAAGTCAATTAAAGAAGTTTTTCCAAATTATTGTTATTGGGCACTGTTATTGGGTCTTTAAAGGGTTGCAGTGGCCACTCTCCTACTCACCAGGCAGAGCAGGGAAAGGGCAGAATTGAACTCTTCTTACCTATCTCTTTGGGAGTAATTGGAGTACAAAAATCAGGCTTGTGTTCCCTGCCAGGATGTGTGTTAGAACAATGGTGTTGACACCACTTTCTAATACCTTGGGACTCAGAACTGAACTTGTTCTTCCAGTATGGGAGTGAAGTGGGTTTCTGAGAGGCTTGGGGGAGCTATGCAGGGGATATAAAGAAGCTTTAAAGGCAAACAGGCACAAAAGGCCAGAGTCAAGAGGAGACAGAGGGAGAGGAACAGAGAGAGGCTAGCTTAGCCAGCCTCATCCCACCACACTGGAATGGAGAAATAACAGGAAGTCCAGAATCTCACATCATCTGCAAATCACTTCTCTTCAGTTGGGGCAGGCATCACGGAATCCCTGGCATTTTGGTTCACATTAAAGAACTGTTTCCCAAGAAGATGCCAATGAGCAGCTCTGGATGCTTCCCACGAATGTGAATGCAGTGGTCAGTGCTCTTCCCTGGATCAACACTTCTCTGGGAGGGACGTTGTACAGTATGGTTGAGGCATCCACATATGGACAGCAAAGAGCTCCAGTGAAAGGAGAGGAAGAACATCTGCCTACAGGTATGTGCAGGGTTCAGAGAGCCACAGGCCACCCTACTCAGCTGTGCTCTTCTCCAGGCTAAAGCCTAGACTCTGGAAGCCCAGCTTCATTCCCCTGAGAGCTGAGGCCCTAGAGCAGGGCAATAGATTCACCCACACTCCTACCCCTGCACTGTGCTGTCAGTCTCTATAGCCTGTGCACCCTCTCTGACCAGGCCGGTGACAGCTGACACAACTAAACCCTGGTGAAATGGGACATTGGACATCAAACTGCTTCATGGCCGTGCAATGTTCCCTGTGTGCAGTGTGTTTCTTCTTGAGCATAGCTCAGGCCAGCCAGTCCAGACAGACCTCCACCCCCCAGTGGGCTGTCTCTCCATTCACATTCTGTCACTGTTAAGGAGCGGTATCTCTCTCTCTCTCTATGGCCTGGTGAGGGGTCTGAGGCTGGGAGAGGCACCACTCAGGCACTAGACTGTCACCTGTCAGATGAGGGTCAGGTGAGAGCCAGCTGTGAGGTATGATGGTTGGTTTTAATTGTCAGCTTGACACAATCTACAATCACTCAGGAAGGGTGTCTCAGTGAGGAATTGTCTACAACAGGTTGTCCTGTGGGCATGTCTGTGAGGCGTTGTCTTGGTAATATTAATTGATGTGAGCAGATTCAGCCCAGAGTATATGGCACCAGTCCTGGGGCTTCAGTCCTGAACTATATGCGAAGGGAGGTGAGCTGAGTATCTCTCTCAATGAGCATGTATCTCTCTCACTCTGTTCTTGACTGGATTTAAATAGCTGCTTCAAGTTTCTGCTTTGACTTTAACCTAGAATCATAAATTCTTTGTCCCTCCAAGTTGCTGTTTTCAGTGTGTGCGTGTGTGTGTGTGTGTGTGTGTGTGTGTGTGTGTTTTAAAATCATGGCAACATGAAAGAAACTAGGACAGGAGTAAAGGGAATTTCCTGGGGATTCCTACCCTACAAAAGGGAGAGGCAGCACCATCATGTAGAGAGGACCATGTTCCTATCAACTCTACAAGGAGCTGGAGGTGACTGGTGGGCAGAGCTGTTCTGCATCAAGAACAAAGGCCACACCCAGTCTCAGTGGGCTACCAGTTGTGACTTCCCTAGGTGGGCCCAGGCATGGTCTCTGGAAGCTAGCAATGACTGGCTCCCACTAAAACCAGGCTGCTAAGCAACAGGAGCACTGGGAGACAAAGCCACAACTATTACCTAGAATTTTCCAAGAAAAAGGGAGCCAAAGAGGTGTCAATCATAGTTCCCAAGTCACACAGCGAGATGCTGAGGCCTTGAGGGTACAGCAGAACAGCAGAGAGATTGTGATTCAGCCTCACATCACAGTACTCCACAAAGTAAATATTGTTTATAGCTTAATTGAGATGGTACCTGAAGAATGCCTATGTTCACCAATACAACTCATAACAACCACGGGCTATGTTCACCGAAAAGAAAATGCTGCCGTGAGAGGAGACATTAACTCCTTCTGTTTACTCCTCTGCTATACCGGATGATTGGTAGTTCCAACCCTAATATCCAGAATGCTTTAGCTGTTACTACTGCCCTAACAACTCAACCTTACTTTGCCTGCAGGGGAGATCATGTATGGTTCGCTAAGGGAACAAGGCCCTCCAGGTGAGGTTTCTCTGCCCCAGACAAAGCCTAGGAGCCCTGAATGCATAATGAAGGGGAAGGTGAGGCTAAAGGAGGAGGTTTGTGGAGCCGTCTAGAACTTCAGGATCATCCTGGCTATATCTATAAGGAAGGGATTTGCTAGGGGCTGCAAATGAACATCATGGCTATCTAAGGACATTTGTACCTGTGCTGAGATGGGTAAGGACATAGAAGTCACACTCCCAGCTCTGCCTTTACATCTCCGCCTGTGCCATAGCGAGCATTGAAGGCAACTACATATGGAAGTCATAGGCAGGGATGGCTGTGCAGAATAATCATGGAGACTAGGAAATGTGCATTAGGTACACAAAGAATATCACCTTTCCTGAAGAAAGAACTGATTTTGAAAACTACATACAGACATAGGGAAAACAATGACTGTCTCAAGCCATCTTGGAAGGTATCAGTAAATGCCCTGAGAGTCTAGTTCTCACCTGTCTTCCATGGTGAAATGGCAGAACTTTCTTGATTCTTATTCTGAAAGAATATTTATCTCCTCAAGGAGAGCTGTGATAAAGGTTGAGCCCTGGAATTAAGGTGTTCAGCAAATGGCAACTCAGTTACTACTTACCTGGAGCTCAGGGCAGTCTTGCTGGGTCTTTGAAAGAAAGGAAACCAAGTGTGCAAAACCTTGCTGGGCGAAGCAAGCAGCATGGGCTCTATATTCTGACCCAGTGACCCTTTTCCCATAGGTGCAATTGTAGCAGGTAGGGCCAGCATTCCCCATTTCATGGACCTGCACACGGTGACTTAGCGAGCCCCAAGAACCCCAAGAACTGGAGCTCATCATCATGCCTTAAGATGGAGTATGGGCTGGGTGAGAAAGAGAAAGCAGAGGCCCAGATCAGGGTGTTGCCCAGTAGCACAGGGGATGCGACCAGGCCATTTCAGTCCAGGTGGGCAAGATGTGTGTTCCACCTTTAACAGATGGGACGAGATTGCTTTATTAGTATGCTTAGCTTAAATGTCAACTTGTCACAAATTAGAATCACCAAAGTAGGCAGCTTATCCGAAGAGCTGTCCTGATTGTTTGACTGCTTGCTGTAGGAAGGCCCACCCCGACTGTGGGTGCCATTTTCTAGTAGCAGCTCAGATGGAAAGGGCAAGGCAGATAGAAGTTCACCTTGCCTTTTGCTCGCTTGGCCTTTCCTCATGTCACCGAGTTGATTTTCCCCGTTACTGCTGCTCATCCTGTTGCTGACCACAGAACCCAGCATTTCCACGTTTTCATTGCAGACTACGCAACAGTCGCTCTCCAGAAATCTGAGCTTCTGACACCAGATTGGAACGAGTAAGGCATCCACATTATGGACCGAGTAACCAATGGTTGTTGCTGACGGAGGGAGACAGCTATTGTGGACTACTCCAACTGTTGAGACATTCGGTCTTAAGGACCACTTTAGTTTCTCAGGTGTGGTTTAGGTGTTGTTACTATTTTAAAGATGGCTTAATAAACTTACATATATACACATATACATATAATCACATACATATGAATATATATGCACACACACACATATATATTCACCCTACTGGTTCTATTCCTCTAGAGAACTCTGACTAAAATATTTATTTAATTATTCACCTACTGGCATATGTATCTGTGTCATATATGTACATGTGTAAATGTTTCCTCACTGGTAGGGTGGTGTGCATATGTATGTGTATTTGTACATACGTGGCCCAGAGGTTGATATCCATTTCTTCCTCAGTCACTCCACACTGTACATACTGAAGCAATGTTTTTTAATTGAATGTAGAGCTCACCCATTTGGTCTGTCTAGCTAGATTGTGTGCCCTCGGAATTCTTGTCTCAGCCTCTGGGGTGCTGGCATTACAAGGTGGCTGCAATACCCGCCCAGCCAGCATTTACATGGGTATTTGGGGACTGAGCTCTGGGACATACTTTACCCACTGAGCCATCTCCCAGTTGGGCTGTCATTTAAATGAGCTTCTCCGTGTTGCTCCGGGATGCCCATGGAGATGGGAGGGAGTTGGCCTTGCTTCATTGACCAAGGATAGAGAAGATATGAGACAGTTACTATCTTCATTTTACAACCAAAGGAACAAAGCCCAGCCTACCCCAATTTAAAGGGATGAAACTAAACTCTGCTCCCTTATGAACAAGACAGGAATTATGACAAATGTTCCACCTATCTTGTGGTGTTGTTTTCAAGATCCTGATAAGACTCAGCTGTGTACTCGCATGAGCAAGACAGAAAGAGAGCTGAGGAACAGCCTAGTGAAGCAGATTCATAACTGGTTGAGCGGCACTGATCAATGAGGTTATATCTACCTAGGAGACAGCCCCGATGCACAGCTGGCTGCAAGGCTTTGCACTTGACCTGACCTACAGCATCATTTCCAGACACTTGAGATATCAAATTCATAGGCCAAGCAGCACAGGCGAGGAGAGTTCTCCTTTCAGGCTAGATTACAAGTAAGGGCTCACAAACAGCAAGCCAAGTTGAATGGCAGGAAACTAAACAAAATTCAACAGGGATGTGTTAGAAACCCTGTGTTTGGGTTTAAAAGAATCAATTATACAAGTGCAAGATGGGAGGGATGCAGGCTTACAAATGTTTGCATGAAAAAGCAGGAACGATTAATGACTGCAGTGTGACATGGTGGCAAGAAAGCGAATGGGGTCTCTGGCTGCCTCTGAGCCTCCAGATGGAAGGCTATCTATGTTGTAGCAGCCCGTTCCCTTCCTGGCGGTGAGTTTTGAGTGAAAAATTGACACAATGGACTGGAATCTGAAGCAGGTAATTGAGCCAATAGAGAGGATACAACTGGTATCATTTGAAGAGCAGTTTGTCACTCAGAGGGGTGGCAATGGGGGGTGCTAACACAAAGCCAGGAGATGGAACAAGGGATGAAGTAGTTGTCTTTGAATGGTGGAGGAAGCCGCAAACACATACTCAAGGCACCATGGGCAAGCGGACTGAACTTTCAGAAAGGTAATGGACCATTCTGGCAAGCATCACAATCCCCAAAGCTGAGAAACCAAGGACATTAGGAAGATTGTCCATCAGAATCAGTCCCAGGAAGGATCCTACAGCCAGGAGTGTTGGCCTCGGCTGCAGCCCCTACCTTCTGGAGCAGGTGAACCAGAACCCAAGGACAGAGAACCAAACATGAGACTTCAAGTCAGCTTCCCCCTCACTCAATACCCTTCGATGCCAAGTCCCTGGTGGAGTCAATCTTTGCTGATTAATCTGATCATTGAAAACACCAGTGAGAATGCTTGGAGAACCCAAGCAGCTTCTCTCGGCTAGATCACTGTATTCCTGTGCAGACAGCTCATGGCTACTACAAAGCATTAGAGTCTGGTCTTGGTGTATAAGGTAAAGCATAAAGATAGACCCCACAGAGCCAGTCTGTGAGGAAGGTCTTTGGGAAGCTGCTATGTGGAGTTATGAAGATAATTTATGTGCAGTAAAATTATTTTTTTAAAACTCCTCCTTACACTATCGTGTTTGTGTGGGTATAATTTCAGGCAGTCATCTAATTACTGTGAAGAGTTGAAGGGACAGGTGTTCATCTTTGGGTCTGACGCCCTTTTTGATATATCTGAAATGGGTCCCTCTGTGTTCTCTTTGCAGAGGGGGGATGTTCGTGCAGCTTCTAACAGGAAAAAGAGAGCAATGGAACAAGAGGGAGACCTCAGAAAGAGTCAGCCCTGTGGTTTAAATTCCTTTACGGTTTTCATCTTCCTCGTGACCCTTGGGACTCAGGTGAGATGAATACAGTTCATGTGACCACTAATCATTAGGAAGGACAGAGTTAGAAAGAGCCGTGTACCTGGCAAAGACACACCACTTCAAAGTGACATAAAATGAGTGACAGCAAGGTCACCTCTGAGCCTTTATGTTCTATGTAGTCTCATCACATCCCACCAAAGAGCTGTCTTGTACCGTGACAAACACACCTTTAAAGTGAAGGGTTTCCTGGATACCAGAGATCCTGACAGTGGCTGAAATTCTGGTTCTGGTCTCAGGAAACTCTAAGTCCCACCAGCAGAACAACCATCATGTGCGGAACTAATGTGGGACTGAAACTCACAGTGCAGACAGACTGTGGGAAGAGCTTCCCGAGAAAGCCATGACCTCAGCGGGTGTGAACGTATAATGAGATGCCTCTTACAGAAGGCTGGGCTTCTGAGAACAGCGGTTGGATGAGAGCAACTGGGCTGCGGAAGGAGTATGGGAATAGACTAAGGGGTTTCTTATTTAGAACGGTGCCCTGAGCTATGGGAGATGAATTCAAACAGCTAGACAGGAATAAGCATTGGCATGGGGTTCCGAAAGGTTGAATGAGAGCAGATGGTGAACCAGGAAGTGCGCTATGCAAGGAGGAAGAGATTGGAATCTCAGTTGTGCCATCCTGGCTGGGTGGAATGGGAAGGGGTCTGGAAGTCAAGGTAATAAATGACACCTGGCTAACAGACTTGGCTAGAGAAAGAATCTCCATGTGCCAAATGCTCTGAATTGCAATGAATTCAACACCCAGTGCCTGTGAACACGGCCTTCCGTGGAAAGCGGGTCTTTAGAGTGACCAAGGTGACGTAACATCATTAGAGTTGTCCATACTCCACATGATAGCAGTCTTTATGAAGAGATGGCATGGGTGTGGGGATAAGGCCTTGGGAAGGTAAAGGCAGAGGTCACGGCAAGTCTTCTACAAGCCGTGAGAACCAAGAACTGTTGACAATCACCACCGCTAAAAGGCTCTTGTTCTGCAGTGAAACAATGAATGACTCAATTAACTGAGTGAATGGACACAACCACTTGAAGAGCTCAAGGTCTGTAAAGTGCTGGCCGTGCAAACGTGAGGACCCAAGGTCAAATCCAGCACCCATGTGAGCAGCTGGACATAACGTTGCCTCCTTATAATCCCAGCACTGGAAAGCTAGAGACAGGTGGAGAATCCCCATGGCCCGTTAGCCAACTGTTCTAGCCACACCAGTGAGCCCCAGGCTCCAGTGAGTGACCCTGTCTCCAAAAAGTAAGGTGGACAGTTTCTGGTAAATGACTCTCAAGGCTGACCTTGGGCCTCCAACTGAATATGCACACATAAACACATACACATACACCCCCCAAACAAGAGAGAAACAGAGACAGACAACACAAATAGACAGGCACACAGGGAGAGCTCATCACCTACCAGTCAGCTACAACTCCTCCCACCAAAGAAGCTTCCACCGGTTAAGCCACTCCTCCACCCAACAGTATATTAAAGTCCTTGCTGTGAAGATGGGTTACTACATAGATGGTAGAACAATGAACCCGAGACAACCCTACACTTGGAGAAAACCAAGGTGAGTATACGCTATCAGGCTGAGAGAGGAGTATTAATGCATCAAAATGCAACCCGAACCTGCAGAGACTAGAAGAACAGCAAGCTTGGCATCGAGAAACACTATGGTGAGTGTTTCTCAGCCTCAAAGGGGGCTGTGTGGGCATTGCCTACGACATGCACCCGGGCACTTGACAAGTTCCCACAGAGCTTTAGGGGCAGACAAAGGAACATGGTGGGCACTCAGAGAGGGTCAGCTAAACCTGCCGGCACCACAGGGGCATTGAAGGTAGGAGATTACACAGGGATTAAGGATGTTCTCCTGTGCCCTATCCAGGAGATTGGACTTAATCCCAGCCTCCCTTGGGAGCCACTGAAGATTTCGCAGCAGGAGACCAGTATGAACCAACTTTATCCATGCACCAAGGGCACTCACAAACCTCCCAGGAAATTCAGCTTACAGAAAGGAAGACAGCTCTGCCCAGGGAAACCCTTGCAAATCCCCTAACCACATGTTGAGGCATGGTTTTGACAAGTCACAGCTTCTGAGCCACCATGCCTGCCAAATGACCAAGGTGCCCTTTCCTCCTCAGTTTACCCCCTTTTGTGTGTGTAACCCTCACAGTCACATTTGTTCTCTGGGTTTTGTCCTACTCCCCAGGCCTTTTGTGTGGGGCCTCTGTTTTAAATAAAATACAAATTCCCCTTGCTGCTTGCAGATTGGACTTGATTAAATATCCCACTGATAAAAGGTGAGCAAATGTCAGCTTCAATATCATAAAAAGAGAGACGAGAGTTCATACAAGCAGCAAAGCAAACAACCCATTTCATACTTTATTAGAAACACTTACGGCTGTAATGACTACATTACATTAAGCCAGCAGGTGGAAAGGTGTGCTGGGCATGCGATCTTCAAATATCTTTATTTCGAAGATCTTATCTCTCGAGTGTTTGGACAGATGTTTTACTCCCTCTAGTAGAGTGAGGGCATGAGATGAGTGACTGCAGCTCTGAAGGAAGCCTATGGGGATCACAGCCTCATGCTGTGCTTCCACAGCAGTGGGAGGCCTTTCAGCCCCATGCTTTCCTGCTTCCTTGCGGCATGATGTGCACTAGGACCAGCTGTGTACTGGTCACCATCCTTCCCTGGTCCATGGCTCCAGCTTCATTTTTCTTGCCCTCTAATTTGATAGTCAAGTGATTTTGATCAGGAATCTACAGGCAAAATAGAAAGAGTAGATGGGAATTTTTCTTCTACCACCTGCACAGCGCAGAAAAACCCCGGCGTGCTATCTGAAGACGTCCAGCTTGTCTCTCATCTGCTGGGAGTTATCTCTTGCTTGCTAACGGCCTTATCATAAACTTAGTGACCTGACACATCTAACACTTATCATCCCACAGCTTCTATGGTGTCTCAGCTGGGCCCCCTGCAGTTCTGCAATTAAAGTATGAACAGGAAAGGGTTCTGAGAGAGAGAGAGAGAGAGAAAGAATGTGTGTGTGTGAGTGTGTGTTTTGAGGGTGGGGTGGCTGGGGAAAGGGGCAAGCATTTCCTTATGGCAAGAAGATTGGGGCTCAGTCCCTTGTTGAGCTCAGAGGCTGCTCTGAGCTCCCTGCCACATGGGCTTTTCAGACAGCTCTCATAAGAGGGTTACTTACCTTATCAACATGAGCAATGGAAGGACCTGTCCACAGTCTTGATACTTCAGTCTTGTAAGATGTATTCACATTTGTATAATCTGCTTTCAGCACCTGTTGGGTGGAATACATTACAGGTGCCATCTCCATTCTCGGAAGCTGATACTAAACAGGTGGATCAACCTAAAATAAAGGGGACCTCCAGTCTATCTGTCACGCCTACCTGGAGCAGTGAAGGTCAATGATGCTTACAATGTCTTATCACAGAATTGAATCCCTTCCAAATTCTACAAACTGGAATAAAAAGACCCATGCCACTTAATAAACCATTTATCCTTTAACCCATATATTCAGATTCTTACTCTGACATAATTCCTGTGCGTATTAAAATTCCCCAGTCTGAATAATTTACAAATTTTTAATTTCTGCTTTTCTTCAGCAAACAAAAGTGAATATATCAGAGATTCTGATTAGGAGACAGTGGAGTGTTTAGACTCAGCCAAACAGCAAATATTTATTGAGTACTTGCCAAAACCTCACAAAACACTCTGAGAAACAGAGGGGAGGGCTCTCACTTGAGTGGTGGGAAACTCAACAGAGCAGAGATGGTCTAACAGGCAAGCGACCTTCCTGCTTTCTTTCATTTTTAACTGAGTAACTGAGACTAATACCTTTGGCTAAGAAAAGAACCGTTCCCATCACTTGGTCCTGAAACCTCGTGAGAGTACAGAACAGACAGCAGGACTAGAAAGCCAAAAGAGAGCCTGCCCACAGCCAAAAGAGAGCCTGCCCACATCCAAAAAGCCAACCAGGCCCCACACCAAACCTAACTTCAAATGTAATGCTGGGCCACAGAAAGGAAGAAAAAATATTCCAAATGCCTGAGCTACTATGTGGGAGTATATGCTAGTAGGAAAGAAGAACATGGAGGACAGGGGATAGCCCAGGATCTTAAGATCGAACCACCAGTAAGATGGAGGAGCTGAAGCTGACACTTGCAGATCCAGGTTGAGATGCAAGCACCAGAGTCAAAAGGGCCCATGAGAGTGGAGATTCCTGACTCTCCACTCGAGACAATAGAGTGAAGACTTTCTGCAGAGGCCCCATAAGATATCTCAGTGGGCAAAGGCATTTGCCTCCAAGCCTAATGATCGGAGTTTAATAGCCAGGACCCAAGTGGGAGAGAGAGAGTGAGAATCAATTCCTGAAAGTTTTTCTCTCACATATAAACACACAATAAATGGATAAATGCTTCATGTGTGTATGTGTATATCATACAAATATTCACACCAAATTGAGCCATGAGAATTTTCAATGAAAAAATATCTATTAAATATTAAAGTCAGAGGTTTTCCACTCATGCAAAGAAACAAATCATTATATAAGAGAGTCCACAGATCTTATCAATGAGCATGGTACAAGTGAGGGAATGTTGACCCCATAAATGGGAATATTTCTAAAACACAAACAAAGAAACAAACAAAGAAACAAATAAAAACTAACTCCAGAATAAATAGTAAGATTCAAAGCACTTTGGCTTCTGAAGGTCAAATTGATGTTTTTAAATAGTTTAAAACAAATAATGACCCCTGATGATTAGCCATGAAATTTCACTCAATTTCAAGAAAAATATTAGTCAATGTATTCCACTAAACCAGATAATCTTGTTCCAAAAGGTAGCTAAAACAACACCATGACAAAAATTGAGCCCATGACCTCAGAGTCACTCAAAGAGGTACTATGTTCTGATTAGTTAGAAGGGTTCAAAATGAAAGATATAATAAAAAATTTTTAAGTATGTTAATGTTGTTTGACCCATTATTACAGCAAACTTTGTACTCAACTGACTGTACCAAACACTGTACAATAATTTACTGAATACTCAACAGGTTATCTGTCAAATATATGTGGCTGAATATCATGCAAAGTCAAAGTTAATATATTTTATCATGATTGCTTCTGGGTACAATTAGAGAGACCTTTGTCATAAACTCCAACTACTGTGTAAGTTGTAGACATAAATACAGGGGGTGAAACAGTATAGCTTTTACAATGTGAAAAAGCAGATCTCAACGCATCTGGTTTACCAAAAATTAATTTTGAAACAGGATAGGGAGAAAGCAATGTACCTAAATGGAGAAACTAGTACACCAGAACATATTAATATTAGAATTTTTTATGTAGAAACTGTATGCAAGTCACTGACAGCTGATAAAGAGTTGAAAATTGACAAACTGAATATCTAAGATCTTTGAAGAAGTTCTCTGAATAAAAGTGAAAATGAGCAAAACCCATGACTGGACATTTTACAAAAGCATCTGTCACCAATAAACATAGAAAAGATTCTCATTAGCAAGCCCAGAAGTTCAAATTAAAGCCGAATTGATAAACTGTATGCCCACCACAATGGCTGAGATTAAAGAGACCACAGCCTTGATTGTCGATGAGCATGCTCAGCCACTGGTGCACACATTTCTGTTAGAAGAATAAATCAATTCATCACTCAGAAAAGGTATTTGGCATTACCTACTAATTAAATATATGCTTCACAGCCACCAAGACTTCATTCTAGTATGTTTCCAACTATTACTTATACATATCCATAAATACATCTATACAAAATTATTCACGGTAATGTTTGTGAAACCCTGAATCCACCAAAGGAGTGTGCATAAAAACATCTTTGCATCTCTATATCATGAGCCCTATAGCTTTGAGGGAAATTCTAAGCAGGAGCAACACACTGGAGAGAAAATAGCTTTTAAATTTGGCCCCTTTGTAGATTGGCAAAAGGTGTGAACACATGAGTAATAAAGGTATAGAGAGTGGCTTGGGCTCATTAGGAGTCTAAGAAGTTAACAGTGAGATAGTAGCAAATTGGTAAGCATTCAGAGATGTGATAACAAGAAGCCAAGGGGAGGATATGGATCAATGGAAGGTATTCTTGTTTTTGTTAGAGTGCACCCTGTATAATCCATGGGGGGAATTGGCAAGTTGGGGTTGTGCACTTCCCAAAGGTCAATCAGATCTGGTCTCAGTACATAACTTAATATTCTTACACATTGTCCCAGATCTGTTCACAGAGGCTTTTCAACCACCGTTGACAGAGCAGGAGTAAATAACTGAATATTGTCTTGTAAAGGAATGTTTCATGAGTTTGAAGATGAATTATTGGTTCTACAGCTATCTTGAGCAGCATGGAAAGCAGTTACAGTGATAAGTTAAAACACACCAACCAGCAGGTCCATGCAGAGGCAGCAGCTGTGGGTTTACAGCAGCTGAGATCATGGTAACTGTGACATGGACACACCTCTGAAAAGAGGCCTATTACAGGACACAGAGGCATTCCCTAAGCCACAAGTATGGATTGTCAATCACTTCTTTCCTATTGCCCCTTTTATGTGATCTTTAATAAAACATGTTAAGCATTGAACCTGTCTAGACTCACGCCTTAAGTGACATACCCCTCATTGTTGTTTGTTAACGATTCTCTCAATTCCATTTATTCTCTTTTCTGTTTTAGAGGCTTGGCTAGTGTGCTGGATAATTTTATGGCAACTTGACACAAGCTGAAGTCATTTGAGAGGAGGGAGCCTCAACTGAGAAAATGTCTCCATAAAGATCATGCTGTACACAGCCTGTAGGGCAGCTTATTAATTAGTGATTGATGGGGGAAGGTCAGCCCACTGTGGGTATTGCTATTCCAGGGCTTATTTGTGATCCTGGGTTCTTTAAGAAAGCAGGCTGAACAAGCTATGATGAGCAAGCCAGTAAGCAGCACACTTCCATGGCCTCTGCATCAGCTCCTGCCTCCAGGTTCCTGCCCTGTTTGGGTACCAGTCTCCCAGTCACAGCTTCCTTCAAGGATGGACTACAATGTGTTAAGTGTGAGTCAAATAAACTTTCCTCCTCAGCTTGCTTTTGACCATAGAGTTCCATCCAAGAAAATAGTAACCCTAACTAAGACAGACACCCCTTTCCAGACCCTGCCCCTGCCTGTCAGTCTTATCTTTCTGTTTCCATATTCACAGTGCTCAGCCCTGGCTAGTATAAAGAATTCAGCTCTTTATCATTAGCTTCTGGACTGGACCTTCAACAGTTGTGTTCCCCTTATTTCTTTACAGAGATTTCGTCAAATGCTCTGGTATCCTCACTTTAATTTTTCTTTCCCCCTGTTTCTGATATTCCTCCGTATTTCTGGATCACTATCCTTGTTTTTATAGTCTTGTGTGGATTGGCATTTTAGTATGTCAAGTCATTCCGTAACATTCAGGGCTGTACATGGATGGTAAAAGTAGCTGCTCAACTAATCATGTGGCACCAGAAATCCATCCATCGTTTGATCCTGGACAATTGTCTGTGCTTTCACTTTCATTATGGCTTCTGGAATGGAAGAGACGTGTTTGGTAAACATTTCACATTTCACATAGTTGACTTAGTGCCAGTTAGTTTAGGCAGTCACCATCACCATTATCACCACAATCATCACCATCGGCACCATCATAATTAATCCCAGTATGAGCACAAACAAAACATTTTGCTTCATTTCATACTAGTGGCCATATTTCATGGATGACCAGAAATAAGGCTAGGGTGAATCCTTTCCCCTGCTACAGATCTCCTCAGCACATAGATGACCATGCAGGACTCATTCATACTGGTGACAATTATAGAACTGAGTTTTTACTTTCAACACTTCATATAGTTTTGGTGTAAAGCTGTGGTTGTTAAAGTCATGCTATCTGCTTTGTAACTGATTGCCTAAGAGGGTTGTGAGTTTCATGTGTTGGATCCTGTGGGTGGTTTAATCAGCTCTAATGTTCATTTATCTTTAATTCTGTCCTGTTTTCTAAAGAAAGAAATAAAGGGAAAAAACCCTGTATACATGTAAGCTATAGCAGAAAGACCAAAATGTAAGGACAACTTACAGTGATTTTTGTAGGGAGGAAAAGTGCACTCCAGATAGGTAAAGTGAAAAGGTGACGCTCCCCCAGAAATGCTTGGACTTCAACTCATGATGCCTTTGCAGACCTCTGGTGAAAAGATCTCGTAAGATACATTTAGCAGATGGTGGGTGTATTCTTCCGTTTTCTTAACCGTATTACCAATTCCAAAGAAGCAATTTAGTGGAAATGAGGCTTATTTGGGCTCACAGAGAGGGCATGGCACATGGTGAGAAAGGCAGGGTGATGGGTTCTGACAGTGATCCTCTGACAGTGTGTGGCAGCCACCTGTTCATCTCAGATGACCAGGAGGTACAGAGGGGTTAGGAAGTGCTGTAGGGATATAAATCTCAGCCACTTGGGTCCCCCTTATTCTAAGAAGTCCTTCTACTTCCTAAAGGTTCTACAGTATCCCAAACGGCACCCCTGGCTGCATGGACTTTCAGTGACATTGCACATTCAGTGCAGTGAATAAATGGAGAAATCGGGAGCTGGAGAGTTAAGAGAAGGGTTTGTAGTGCAGTGGGAGAGTTAGCAGCACTCTGTGTGTACTTTAGAGGACGCTGAAGCTGCAAGGTACTCTCCTTGTTGACCCAGGCCCAGGAGGAGGGCAGGATTTGGCCACAAACCACACAGCACAATGTGGTACAGGCTCCAGATGCTGAGCTCTGCAGTGCTCAGATGTCAATGGGGTGTTAAGACATTTCTCCCACCCCAGGGTCATGACCATAGATGCCCTCAGAGAGCACTTGCTTTCCATTTCACAAGACTCTCTCCTGCACCCACAGACCACTGAAGAGCTCTGTGTAAATTTCACACAGCCCTGAGTTTGGACTGGAAGAACATCTCAGACTCAGCTGCTTGCCTGGAAGTTGTCTGGATACCATTCTCATATGGCTGCCATTTCCCATGAGACCTTGCTGGATTCCAGGCCAAACAGAAGCACTACACAGGCAACCATTAGTGCACACATCTTTGGAGCATAGAAAGCACCTACACCTTTGAGCCTCAGAAATATCTTGGACTGCCTCACATCTTTCAGAGCTCAGGTTCAGCCTTCCACATTCCCTGCATACCATGAGGCTCCAGTAAAAGTGGAAATTCGGATTCTGGTAAGAAGGTATCTGGAGAGCCAGACACTCATGACTCAACAGGAGCCTGTCCTAGGCAGTAGTAGCCATTTCCTGTGGCTGCTGTTAGGCTAGCCACGCCTGCCTATATAAAGCTCTTCTTAGTTCCGAAATGAAACGTTTGTAGACGAGGAGTCTGCGGGGCTGAGTTTCCTCCCACAGATCTAGGCAGGCTTGACTTCTTTGCTTTCTCTAGCTTTTAAAGGCTCCTGGGATTTGTTGGCAAGCAACATTTCCAGGGCTCCGGGAAACTTCTTTTTCCCTTGTCTCCTCTTTCATATCCAACTCAAATATCAACCCTGAGGTCCTTCTAGGCATACCCTAGCAATTCAAAATACTGAACTCAGTCCCAGAAGCAAAACCCTTGACTCCATGTAAAGTAACACACAAGTTCCAGGGATTAGAACCACAAAAGGTCAGACTGAAAGGCTTCCTCTTCCCCCCCTCCTTCCCCTTTGTCTTCCTCTTCTTTTCCTCCCACTCTAGGAGCCCTTTCTGCCCTGTTCCCAGGAAGCACCCATCACAGGTGAAGAATGGTTGGTAAGGGCTCCTGCAGTGACAAACAGATCGTGGAGATGGTCACTTAGCTTATTTGTCACTGCATCAGATGAAAGCTTCTCTGATATCCTAAACGATGAACTGAAGGTTCTGTAAATGGTTTTGTTGCTTTGTACTGATACTACAGTGAGAGGGAAAGAGAGCAGAGGAGGGACTCTGTGAGCAAAGGAAGTTGAAAGTGCAACCATTATGATCCTACCTGCCTTAACCTCAGGAATCCTCTGTGTGTGAGAGAGAGAGAGTGAGAAAGAGAGAGAGAGAGAGAGAGAGAGAGAGAGAGAGAGAGAGAGAGAGAGAGAGAATGAAAGGTTCACTTCTACTCTGCTACACCTTTCTTCAGCTCTCCGGGTCAACCCTCTTCTAGGATTCAGGGGCCTTACTCACAGCCCCACCAGCAGAGCAGGGGGCACTGTCCAATTTACTAATGACAGTAGAAGAGTCAGATACCAACAGGCACTATGGAGAGGTCTATGGAGAGGTCATGGATGCCCAATTCTCCTTCACATGGTTTGATCTTCGCCGCCGGCTTTGAAGTTATACCCTGTGTGTTCAGCTTTCCTGGCAGAAGCGTGGAGTGTGAGGCATGGAGGCCTACTGAGCTCCCCAAGTCTCTCTCCTTCTCTCCCCCTGATTGTTTCGAAATGAAAAATTAAAAAGACATCCCAGGCTAGGTGGCCTGTGGCGCAGATGGCTCAGGCAGGTAGGGAGCTGAAATGTGTCTTTGAATTCGGAATGGGGCCATCCCTGTAACTCTAGCCCCACTGTGACTTCTATGGCTCTGCTCATATCCTAACGCAACTCTGAGAGTTGGATTACGAAATGATTTGTGGTAATGGGAGGGAAGGAGAGGGCTATTTGACTTCAGGAAACAGTGCTGCGAGTTGGGGATGATGTATGACATGAGACACAGCGGCCAAGGCAGAGTCGATATAAAGAGGTACAGCAGGCTGGCCCGCTGCGCCGAGCAACCTCCCTCTAACCAGAAACACAGACTCGGGCTCCACCACAGCACCCCACCCCGCTGCCCCAATCCACAGCAAGCCCCTCAGCTGCAGATAAAATATAACCAGCTAACAGGCATGCTGTTAATTAGCAGAGTGTGTGATGGGGTCGGATCTGCATGCAGATATGCATCCTCCATCTCCAGCTCCATCTTCCTCCCATCCAAGGAAGCCCAGCCACCTTCTCCGTGAATGACAAATTTAGTGGGTTTTCACATTGGGCGGGGGGGGGGCTTTCAGGCAGGAAAAGGGCTTAGCTATTTTTTTTCTACAGATGCAAAGTGGGGGAGATTATTGAGAAAGATGTCCTCAGCAGCAGAAAAAAATGCCTTTTAAAGATTAAAAAAAAAAAGAAAAACCCACACATTAAGTATGAATTATTGAGACTTTTGTTGTTGTGTTGTTTTGTTTCCTTGTTTTCAGAGACCCCTTGCAGTGTAACCCTAGACATGCAAGGGTTACTGAACACTTTTGGTCTTTGCCCACGTCCCTGGGCATATCCACAAAGTACTCAGGCTCCAGGCCCTCAACATTCACTGGACACGGCCCTTCCATACCACAGCTCCCACAGTCCAAGATTTTCTATTTTTTTCCCCTTAGAACAAGATCAAGTCCACAGCCCAGTTGAATTCCAAGATGAAGCTTTGCCACATACTAGATCATAATGATTTAAAACAGCAAACACGATGCTAAATAATGAGCAGATGCAGCCACAATTCCAGCAGTCCAGCAACGAAGCCAAATTAGCCATGTATAGATTTCAGAAAGAGAAAAGACTCGGGTGTTTTATAGTGGAGTTAGAAAAAAAGGAAAAAAAGAATGAGTCCCCCGTGTTGAAAATTTCCTGATGTCAGAAGCAGGGTGGATGACACAGACGTCATAAATCCAGTTGCAGAGTGTTAAAATCACTTTAGTCTGCCTTCCCGGCAGGATTCAATAAAGTTGGATGGAAGACTTGTGTGTACCCGGACCTGGGCCCACAGCCTACAGGTATTCCAGTGGTCTGTCCCTCTGCTACTACCTTTGATTCTTAAGTAATTGGTTGCTTCTAAAAGCTTGCTTTAGGTCATCCCTACCGTATCACAGGGGCCAGCTCTCCGAACGCTGTACATATATCAGCCCCGACGCTCACCACACACTCACTGTTCTTAGCATCACAGGGGCCAGCTCTCCGATCACTGTACGTACATCAGCCCCTGAAGCTCCCCACGAACTCATTGCTCTTAGTCAGCATCACAGACTTTGCATCACCGTGCCTAAGATGGTGAAAGGTCTTGTCCGTTCACTAAAGGAAGAGAGAGGAGAAATCTTCTCCCCTTTACCTGCCAGCATATTCAGTGGGAACCTGGGATGGAGAGCAGAGCTGAATTCCCAGCCATGCTCCCCAGGCCACGAAGAAGACTTGTGCTGGCAGAGGAGGTGGCAGGCTGAGATTTTCTCACAGACCCTCGGCTTTCTCTCTGCCGGAGAGGGTCAGTCCCTCCCTGTACACCCACACTCCCCAACCCGTTCAAGCTTCAATAATAAAACTTGGTCTGCTCCAGGGGAAGGTGTGTGAGAACACTCTGCCAGATCCCTTTGCCTGTCGGTGTCCTCAGTCTGCTTTTCCGCATCTCTGTTCAACCCTTAATTGCTAACGCTAGCGGGTTTTGCAAGCAGCATTTCCTGCCTTGTCCCGTTTAGCTGTCGGGGTTGTCTTTTTTTATTGTTGTTGCTGTTTTAGTCAGTGTTGAGAATTTGGAGGAGGAAGACACATCAAGCTTCGCTCCATCCTCCTCCCCTGTTCCCTTCTCTGACCTACCGGACATCAGCAACACCGGCTTCTGAACTAGGAAAAAACTGAGGGGCAAGGAAATAGAGTACTTTCAATTGATTCTCAGCAGCAAACACCTTTCCAGCAGGTTCTCCATAACCACCAAACAAACTGAGAAAGAAGGTATTTTTTGATGTAAATGCCTAGCAGCTGTGACCCCTGTCTCATCATGAGGAAATAACACCATTTCCTAAAGACGCCTCTCACTGGGACCTCGGCAGCATCGCAGTTTTATTTCTTGTTTACTAAAAAGCCAAGATTTTGGCTTCTGTGTCACACCTAAGCATATTGGCTGGCCTGCCGGCGAGATGCGTCCTATTCCCGCTTCTGCAGGGCGAGCACAGCTGTGCTCTCCGAGGACGTAGCTGGGCGTGCGCTGTGAAGAAAGCCATTTCACGGTGCCAGCGATTCACACGCCAGGGCCACTTGGACTGGCAGAGACTGAGAGCCTTGTGCAATGGTGGCAGGGTGGGTGAAAATGAATCAGATATGAAAATATCTGAAGCAATAAATTAACGCACAGCAGGGAGGGTGATAGCTTAATCCTGTCTACTCCAACTCTACCTGACACCCATGATTGTTACAGGAGGTGGGACTCGGGAACAGTACTGGAGCGAAAATGAACGTTCCCCAAAGATCCCCAGCTCTGCGCTAGGTATGTAATGCGATTCTGAGAAGGACCCCATACAGCTTTGATGGTATTTGTGTGTTGAATTCCCGGTAACCTGTCAGGGACTCCTTTCTCATCTCGCCTTTATTTAATGCAAAAGGAATGCCTTTGACATTTAGAGGGAAAA
The DNA here is from genome assembly GCF_030254825.1 of Meriones unguiculatus. Classification (NCBI taxonomy): domain Eukaryota; kingdom Metazoa; phylum Chordata; class Mammalia; order Rodentia; family Muridae; genus Meriones; species Meriones unguiculatus. The sequence goes on from NC_083349.1 coordinate 14,036,640, forward strand.
AAAATTGAAAATTCGGGCGCCTGATGAAGCTTATCAGTGTGTTTTGTAATATAAAACAAACAATTCTAAGGATGTTGCCTGTTCTCTTAGAAAGTGCATGCTCGACAGGAACAAGGACTGAAACAAAAGATGAAGATTCTGTGAACATTTTGTCCAAGATTTTTTTTTTCCCCACCAGGTACCTGAGACTAACAAATGTTTCCTCATTCTGGGGAGTTCTGATTTGCCTTTATTATTTCAAACATGACTGGCTGAAGCCTGAATTATTGGCCTTAGGACAGCACTCGTGGGAGATTTTTAGAACTCATGCCTTCCCCCAAATGATCTAGAAGCATGCTCACATTCGAATGTCTCTGAGCAACACCTCCCTGTTCGACTGTTTTGTCCAGAATATTTCATTTTCAGGGGCATTGGAGGTGAGACCCCTCAAGTGCTCATCCCTGTCTGTTGAAACCAACCTGCTTCTGGAGTCATACAGCACACGAGCCCAGACCATCCAGACTTTGAAAGGAAAGGCAAATTTGAAGAATCCCATTTCTCTCCCACAAGGTTGAAAGTAATACATTTTTATGGACACTCATTTGTATTGTTTGTGAAGAATTTTCAGGCTCAGGGATGAATCTTTCACTTTGATTTTCCTTTTTAAATACACGCTTTAGGCCTTTAAATAAGCGTCACGCGGTTTTAACTGAAACACATGCCTATCTTTGGCGAAAGGGCATGTTCCTCTGTCAGACTTCAATTTTCTGTTTCTAAATACTGCACAAACATATTTACCTTAAGTGTGGGACTCTGGGAAGGTTGGTAGATTGAGGACAATTACAGCATGCTAATAATTTATGTCTTATCTCATTTTAAGAGCCCCAGTACATGAATTTCTGTGGCCCTATTTTTCTGCTTAAAAAAAATTCAGATAGTTTTCTTAGCCAATAACATGGCAAAACACCACTGCTTTTGTTTCTCCCCCCATTTTTAAATGCTTATTGTAGCAATTATAAATTATAACTCATCTAGTCAGAAGTCAGATAATTAAACATACAGAGATTGAAGCTTTCTTTTTGCATTTATCCTTGGGAGATTAAAATTTTAGCACAGCTAAAGCCATGCAAATTGGATTCAGTTGTCTGTAAATTTGCTGCGTATTAAGGCCATGGGCTCTCAGGTCACCCCTGCAGGAGAGAACTTAGAATGTCTTCAGGCAGTACCTCTCAGGTGCAGGCCTGATGCCTAGAATAACTTCTGCTCTGGGAAGCTAGTGAGGAGAACATGATGAAGAGGACAGGAAGGAAAGCATGTGTGTTGGAAGCAGACCCCTCATTTCCAGAGCTAGACCAGTCAGGGAGAGAAGAGTCTCCCAACAGGAATACGAAGCTCGGCACAACACACGCTTCAGCGAGGGTTAGAGCCGAGTGGTGCTGGCTCAATGGGCAGAGCTCTGAAAGGGGAGTTGCTTGCACAGGTTGCTGTTGTTGGTGGCTACAATGTCCTTCAAAGCCAGTGGAGATTCAGTTTGCTGAAGGCTGATATTTTTTAAAGGAATTCACAGAGTTGCTATGGAGGCTCTAGACTGTCCAAAGGACAGAAAGGTCTTTTTCATCTCAAGCACATTCTCCTGGCCACTGGGAGGCAGGGGCAGACTTCTGTAGTGAAAAAACTTATGCCAGGGGCCCTGACCTGAGCTGGGGTCTGCTCAGCCCAGGAGAGTTGTGTGTGTGTCTGTGTGTGTGTGAGAGAGAGAGTTTGTGTAGGTGTATGTGTGTTTAATGTTTTCTTCTGCTCCCTAGCCTTTGTCCTTGTTTCTCAGAGGCAATTTTGTTTCCAGGCAAGGTACTATTTATCTGTTTCCATGTCCCTCCATCTTTCCTTCTACAGAGTATGTTATATGTTGCCACCTCTGAAGATGCTTGACATGAAAATGAGGCTGTTTCTTTCTTTCTTGGTTAAAAAAAAAAAGTACACACACACCATATCACACACACAGGACCAACTTTCATAGCCTGGACAAACTATGGCCTCTTTAATGTCAGACCTGCAGTGACTGAATCGAGTGGTTTTGCTAAAAAAAAAAAAAAAAAAAATCAGGCTCTTCTGTGTCTCTGGTTTTCTCTCTGTGTTTAATCTTATCCATTACTTTTGGGTTTTGGCAGTCCTGGCCTTTCCCTCTAGTCACCTCTCCACAACCCTGCGTGCTCTAGGACATGGGTTTTACTGACATCCTGCCCCAGAACAATGCTGCCCCGATGGGCTCTGGGCAAAAGGTGGGTGCATAATCTCAGGACGTCTTTTGCACTGCTGGAAAGTGCATCCTATCCACCTGAGAAACAGGAGGCGGTGGCTCCCTGGTTACAGGGCACCATACTGGTTTTAGGGTCTCTCTATGCCACTGTTCTATTCCGGCTGCTGTGACTGCCATCCCCAGTTAGATGCCACTCAAGTCATGTCTAAAAATCAACTGACTATCTCTAACTTACTGATTTTCTATAAAGAGTGGAGAAAATTCAGATCTGTTAGAGAAAGAACATTTGGGTAGGCTATGAAGTGTGCCATTCCAATGGGCCATGGAAAGTTCTCCCCTGATATATGTGTGAAGCCTAATTTTCCTTTTAACTTAGGCGCACAATCTATGCCCATGATGCTACTCCAAAACAAAGCAATCTTGAGGCTGTTTTTATTGGGGTGTAAGGGTCTGTCCTTAAAATGCAGAATCAAAACCTACAACATCCCACCCCCTGCTGAGATGCTAAAGGGCTGAGGGAGGGTAATGAAGAATGGGTCCTTTTATTTTCCATGATTCATTCAGTTGAATCTCTTTCTCCTTGAAAATCTCCTTGATAAGATGTGGCCTCCTCAGTAGCCCTGAGCCTTGTGGATCAGCCTGCCCAGAGAATGGCTCACTCTGAAAATAATACCTCGGCCACTAATGAGGAAGCTTGCTTCACTGTGTGAAACTCACTTTGAGGACACTCGTCTCTCCACACCAAACCCACAGGGCCTGGCGTGGCGGGGTGTCCACAATAACACACAACGCTAAACACATTTCCTGCTTCAGTTCCCTTCCAGAATATTCTGCGGGCTGTGGATTTGACAAGATGGATGCTTGGATTTGTGTTTCTGAAATCAAATTTCATTCTTTCCAAGGATTTGTCTCAGGAAAACACCAAAGGGGAGCATAAAGGGAGGAAAAGTGGACTGCAAGATGGAGCTTCAAACAGTGGTTCCAGTCAATAGCTGTAAATTGTAGTCCCTGTCTCGGCAAACTTTTATTTCCCTTAAAAATTTAACTAGTGTCTGTACACTCCGAGCCTGACACCAGAGGCTCCTCCCTGGCAGTGCAGATGTGCCCGATGCCCGATGCCATGAAGTTGGAGAAGGGGATGTTCTGAGGCTGCCTGGAGTGGGTGATTCTCAGCAGGCAGCAAGCGTGTTATAGCGTTCCTTCTATATCGCTCACTCTCCAAATTTCCCCTACACTTTGTTTACTATATATTCCAATAGTGTAATATTAAACAAAAACAGTGTGTCCTATGCCAGGATGATTGATTACCACACCGGCACAAGGTCACCTCCTAGGGACAGGCTGGGTGCAGGGGGGGCTGTCTGACTCCTACAGTTAACACTATATCCGCATTGTATGAATGTCACCAGCAATCCAGTGATTTATTGCTTGGAAGGCTCTGTTCAATTTTTTCTGCCTGACCAAATTGCACATTTTCTAGAAAAAGAAGCAAAAATATTTCAGCACATGGATTACTCCCACCCCTCATCTTCCACCCTCGGCTCCACACGTATTTGCTGGCCTCCTGAAGATCCAACCTTCTCTCTTCCTTCTCTCCCCTTTCCCCTCTCTGCTAGATATGTGGCAAAAAAATGATTATTACAATAATGAAAAGGTGCAGCAGGACATTAAGGGCTTTTTAATCAGATTTTGGTAACATCTGTGGGCCAAGAGTAAGGGCAGCTGTAGGCTCTCTTTCTTAATTTTAGCTAGATTTACTTTGGCTGGAAAATTGTTAGCCTGGGGGGAATTGATGGGGGCTGCAGAGGGGGATGCCCTTACAGGGACCAGAACAACCCAAATGGCTCAGAATACAGTGAAATCAACCTGTCTTGCCCTCAGGGTGCTCCTCCACACCCTTCCCTAGATGCAGATAGGCTCTGATATTAAGGAGCCTTTCTCTCTCACATCAGAGGGGCTTTTATTTCACCTTAGGTGGATAACCTAAAGGATTCTTTATTTCAACTATTTTGGGTCTTTTAGTTTAAAGGACTCTTTATTGTAATTAAATTATGTGAAGGATGCCTTAAGCATAATTTTAACTTGTATGTATAGACACCCTTGTCCGTGACATACTTCAAGGATAAGAAAATGTCATGAGAACATTCTTGAACTGTTCAACCTATATAGACACTATGTGTACACGTAGTGTTATCTGGTGTGACATTATTTTTTTGCTGTAATTCTTAACATATAGAATAATTCTACATTTTTTGTTCTTTGACAGTTCTATGCGTGCAAATAATGAGTGTTATTTTTTCACTGCTATCACCCTATCTCATCCTCCTCCTTAACCTTTAAAGAAGTGGCACAGACACACAGAACAGAGCACTGATTCTACACAGGGCATCATGGGCATTCTTACTCAGTGTACTCACTGTTTTTAAGAGAGTTTTTCTTTATACTTTTAACTCTCCATCCCTGCCATGCAGCTGCAATGAGCCTCCTGGGCACAGGATAGGAAAATGCAAGGAGACAGACGAATACACAGCCCAGCACAGCTGGAGACAGGTTTTATCAAACCTTGCTTTTTGTTCTTTGTCTTATTTGCAGATGGCACTCAAGAACCAGACACTTAACGCAGTGATTTGTCTTAAGATATTACTTGGTTTTATGCCAAACTGGACAAAGAAAAGCCTGTGAGGACTCAACCTGCAGAAAGAACTATGCAAGGCTGAAAAAAAGAAAAAGCTGGGAGCAGATGATGTATTCCTCAGGAAAGAGCACACCAATGGCTGTCCAGTGCCAAAGGGCCAGGCCTCAAACATACACACAGCTAGCATTAAATAGACTGAACAGGTTGGATTTAGGAACATATATGTATGCACATGTAGATGTGTGCATGTAATAACAATTAGTTAAAGAAAAAATAAAAGAGGCCATGAATTTGAGGGAGAATGGGGAAGAGTATATGGAAGGCTTGTAGGCAGGAAAGGAAAGGAAGAAATGCTTTTTTAAGTTTTAAGTAATTAAGTTATAATCTCAAAATGAAAGAAAACACAAATAAATTTAAAAAAATTTAAGTGTTTTGGCTGTGTTTCATGAACAAGGATTTTTTTTTTTAATTTGTAATTCTCACTTATTAGAAGCAGAAATGTCCCAGATGGGGAAAATAGAGCAGACAAAATGTAAACATTTGAAAAGTGTTCCCCCCCCCACAAACTTAGCAGACTACTGAAATGGCCCTGAGGAGCCCGTTCTCCTGACTGTTGGTCCTTAGATCTGTTTAATTTTATAAGAAGGGAAAAGTGCCAAAGGGAGGGGGAAGAATGAACTAAGGAAGATAGAACCCTCCAAACTGACCCTGGTTTGATAGGACCTATGACCATTCTCTGTCTCTTACTGCCGGATTTTTTTTAATTCCAGTGATTGGTGTAAAACAATTTCATAAAATATTTCTAGTGAGCTAATTTTTAGATGCTAGAATTAATACTTTGTTATCCTCTACAGCTACGCCTCCTTCTGGGTCCTAGCAGGGGTTCCATACATAGGCACCAACACCAGGAGAGAAAAGCTCCAGTCTTGGGAGAGTGAACTTGGCTTGCACTTGTCTGTCTGTACTGATATAAGGCTGAGGTCCTTGGATAATAGTCAGAAAACTTTCACTAGACCTGTGGGGTTTGTTGTGGTTGTTTGAATTGATTTACTTTGAGTGTTTGTGCACACGTATGTGTGAGTGTGTGTTCATGTGGGTGTGGGTGCCTACACAGGCCAGGAGAGGGCACGAGACCCCTGAAGACTAGATTTGTGAGCCCCCTGATGTGGGTGTTGTGACTTGACATCCATTCTCCTTCACGAGCAGGAAGTGCTCTTAACCACTGAGCACTTTTCTAGCTCCTACGTGTGCATTTTGTTAAAAATTTAAACCCTTATTCACAGGACTCCATTTGGAGCAGAGCCAATTATGGCTGTAAAAATAGATACAACTAACATACATGCAGTACCTTCTTCTGGTCTTCCCATGTTGGGTGTGTGCTATTGGACTCAACAGCAAACTCTCTCTGGAAGGAATTGAATCCACCCCAGCAGTGAGGACAGTGAAAGACAGAAGGATGGCTTCCAAATAGAGAGAGGGCCTTTACTGATGAAGAACAATAAAGAACAAGCATAGAAACTGATCAGAAATGGAAAGGGCAACAGCATGAATGGTGTTCCTCAGAGGATACGCCCACCTCCGGGGCAAAAGCTACTGAATGCAGCAGCACCCACTGAGCCAGCACAGCACTGTCCAGCAAGATTTCATCTTTTGATTGGCATTGTGGGCGTTCTCTGGGGGAGGAGGGGCTATGGTACCTTCTCACCCCATGTCTTCTGTCTTAATGGTGGGGCCCAATGAGCAGAATGTCTTTGGAAAGAACACGTGGCTCCACCTCTATTTATCTCTGAGTGATGGAAGGGCCATTTGAAAGGATGTCTCTGCTACCCTGAAGGATTTGCTGCATCCAACCCTTTTCCAGTCTCCTCTTTCCTTCAACTATTGCGTAAGTACCACTTTCTTTTTATTTTTTGCCAGTGCCAAGAGTCTCAGGCCTCCCTGGGTAAGCCCTCATATACCCTCCATTGGTTTTCCTCTAGTAAGGATTAAGCAACATTCCTAGTTCTATCCTAGCTGAGAGGAAAGGCATGATTTTCTAACTCGTCCATTTCCTCCGGAGCTCACATCCCAATCCATTGTACTATGGCACCAGCCAAGAGATAGCACACACAGAAAGAGACACATGGACACTGATGGGAGAGGGTGAGCATACAAGCCGGTGTCTACATCTTATAGGCTGTACCAGGTAACATAATTGTGGAGAGCAAGCGAAGCAGTCCTCTCTGAGCTTGTGTTTATGGATTCCAATGCAAGCATCTTTTTTTCTCGCTCTCTCTCTTTTAAAAGCCCTGGCCAAAAAATATGAACAATCCATATTGGGTTAAGAATTTTTTTTTTAAATCTCACTTTAAGAGAACGTACACACAACATTGTCAAAGAAGCAATGGCTCAAGGATGCCACTGAACCTCAAATGCCTATGTATCGCTAAGAAATTCCCCCCAGTCTGTTACTGGGGGTGGGGTGCCCAAGAATTTCACCCAGACCCACAAAGGAGGACTACCCCAAACCCACCCAGGCCTGCCCTAGACTACTCGTGCTACCAGGGACTCTCTCTGCATTCAGATGGTGAGGTGGTGGGTAGCTGCTTCTTTTCTCTGTGTGGGCTTTGAACACAGAAGGTAGTGACCCCTCCCCTCCCCACTCACGCTTTCTCAATGTTTCCCAGGAGTAGATGTCTCTACCCTAATGTAAGCAGGAACGTTGGATCACAGCGCATCCCGATTGGCCGTTGCTGGGACACCATTCCTAGAAGTCCCAGGCGGTGTGTCTAAGAATAATGTCAGTGCACCACAGACCCTACAGGTGCCCGTGGGCAACATGGGTATTTTGGGATTGTGGATGGCATGGGTAATTCTGGGAGTGCTCCTCACAGGAGACAGGAAACTGCCGTGATGATGTTGATTTCTTCTCCTTTGTGAAGACATGCCAGAGAAGTACCACTAATTACACAGCTGTGAGACGAACGCCTCGACCATAATGAACTGTGAGGAACTTAAAATAACAAAAGACATCCAATAGACAGACTTGGCACAGCCATGCAAACAGTGATAGAATGATTTGGGAGCACTATCCAGGAAGTTTAATTTCTTCTTTCCATTGAATTCTTTAAGGTCCCTGATTAGGAATTGTGAGGAGCAGGGTAGGGGGCAGGGGACAGGAGGGAATCTTAGCTTAACTAATTTAAATAAAACCAGACCTGACAATATCATGTGACAAGATGTTGTAGTGCTTTATCAGTCATATTTTGGAGAGATGTTTTTCAAAATTACTCAGGTGTTCTGTAAAAGTTAACGCTTTTTAATTACCAGGTTTGTGTCACTTGGTGAAATGTTAATGTAATAAAGCAGTTAGCCAGACCTTCTAACAGATGTAAAATAAAATTATTCATTGAAAATCAGACCATAGGCCACCTACTGTTTCTTTTTTCCCTCTTTCTTTTTTTCTTTTTTTGCAAATGGTTGAAACCATCATGGGGTTACAGAACTTAACATGTAAATTGCAGTTGAACTTATAATTTCTGCTCCAAATCCCTGAAGACTGCCATTTAAGTCAAATATATGAGTTAAATTTTGCTTCTGTGCTGTCATAATGCAATGAGGTGGTCAAAAATCAGCCCATACCTGGAGTAATTATGAACCCAATAATAATGTATTTTTAGTTATTTAATCAAAGGTATAAAAATTACCAGTGTCAAGTTCTTCATATAAAAAAAATGAAGTTTTAAACACCCGTTTTTAAGTTCAAGGGAGACAATGCTAAATCTAACCCATTAGGGGAATGTCTCACAAAGCCAAGCGTCTCAAGTGGGAGAGAAAGATTGCTGCTCATATTTCAAGCCATTACTGGGAAATAACAGGGGGCAGGGTGGGGGCGAGAATATTTTTTTTTCCAAAATGGTCTTGAACTAATTTTGAACATTAACTAAAACTGATCAATCTTCCATAAGCACAAATGGATCTATAGTCTAAGAAAAATAAAGAAGGAAAAAAAAAGAGGCAAGTTGCATGGAACCCACAGCCAGATAGAGGGAGATATGCAAGCAGACATTTCTGCCACGTGCTGGCAGGATGCTACCATTGTCTAATTTGTGCTTCAGAAAGACCTGAAAGGTGACTTCCTGTCACCTGGCTGCAGAGGCAAAGTGTTTCCCTCTACTGTCACCCTAAATATGAAAAGCCCATGGGCAGCACAGAAATTTCTTTTTCTCCAATTGTCTCTGCTAACGAGGTCTTGTCCACCTCAGAGCTCCTGAGGTCACACACTGCAGGTGACTTTTGACTCCGGTGGCCAAAACGTTAGGAGTTAACATCTTAGTTATGTAGCCGTGGTGGGTGATCATATTCCACCGTACCATCTGCCTCTCTCCTTGGGTTCTGCATGCAGTTTGGGAATATGAACGTGGCTCTAAATTACAAGAACAAAGAATATTAACCAGGGCCTTATCTCCAGGGTCCTACCAGGCAAATGTCTCTATCTCCTCCTATATTCTGCCTGTGTAGACCTCACTCTCAAAGTGACAAGATGGCCAACATCCTCAGAATTTTCAAATCTGATTTCTGGGGGTGGGGAAGTGTGTCTGAGCAGAAGACAGCAGAGTACCAGGAAATAATAATTCTAAGCAAACCTGGAACTGGACAAAGCCAGACTCACCCTGGTATCCGGCTCAAGGTGAACCCTGGGAATGTTTAGGTCTTCGGCTCTCAACCTTCTTAAAGCTATGACCCTTTAGTACAGTTTCTCATGCTATGGTGGCCAAACATAAAATTCTTCTGTTTCCATTTCATAACTGTAATTTTCTACTGTTACGAATCATAATGATATGACACCTCAAGGGGGTTGGTGACCCAGACGTTGAGAATCACTGCTTTAGGACATTTTTTATGTGCCCAACAATCTCTTAGAAGCACAAAGGACTAACCCTACCTGAGCCTACACACAGGCAAGAAGATAGTGGGCATTTTTGATATGAAGTGGCCATTATAAAAGCAGCAGTGACCATCAATGACTAGAAAGGACATCCTCCTTAAAGACCCGGTCACTCTCAGGTACCTGAACTGCCTAAACACAACGCCACCTTTGAGGTACTCACAGTACAGATGTTAACTTCACCTATAACCCATTAGAGAGACTGGCATGATGAAGGTGATATGCCTGTCTCCTTCCAGGCCTCCCCTTGCTTCACGGCCACTGTGACTCTTCTGTCACCACACTTCTGTCATTATCTAAGGTGACTGGTCAGCTCCATGCTACCACCTGTGTTTTCTATCCAGTGCCAATTGCATTACAGAAAACTGTCAGTCCTGTGCCCCTTCCATTTATACCGAGTCTCATTAACACCTCTTTCCTCTGGCTATCTGCCACTCTGGCTTAAGGAAACTGTTGTTACTAAACTCACAAAAGAGGAAAAAATGGAAAACCGTGTTACAGGAGAGCTGTTGGCCTGTCTAGCTGAAAATCACTAATCCGGAGCACTTTTGAGTTAAGATAATTCACAGCAGCCTTGAGAACACATCTCACCTATACATTTCAATCCAGACCTGATTCACATCCAAGCCTGGGCACAGATTTTGGGGGTTGGGAGAAACCTCCATCACAAGTGTATTTTACTTCTGTGTTTCAATGGCTGTTAGGAAGCAGAACGGGAAAACTCTATCAAGTGTCATAAATGGCAGCTGAAGACTTAGCAAAGCCCTGGTTCTCAAAACAAAGCATTTCCCCCTCAAAAGATATTCACAGACTAAGAGAAACACTGCTCCATCTTCCTTAAGGGCCATGCTGATGTCCTTCTGTTACAAAGAGAGCCTGGGGCCTCTGTGGGATATTGATTTTTACCGGGTGCCCAGATGCCTCTTAAACACTCATGCAGTGGGGTAACCTTAGTTGAGCCCTGACACAGGGGAGGGTATAGCTACATTTGGCATTTTACCTGACACACAGTGGACATATAAGTTTTCTGGTAAATAAACCAGCATGCAGTAAGTCCTCACCCCAATCAATAGTTCCCAAAGAAACAAATTCCACCAAAGTCTTAGGTCTCGTGATACCACTTACTTCAAAACACTTGGCTGTTTCTTTTGCTCTTTGTCTACTGACTAAAAGTAGGTTCACACCTAAGTCCAAATGATCTTCACACGCCTCTTTGTGAGGGACAGGTGGGGCATCCCAGAACAGGGAGGATCAAGAAAGACCAGTTATAGCTTTGGGCTTATTCAGGCCCCAGCTTTCATCCTCAAAATGAAGACTGAACTTGAGGCCAGAGCACCATTTGTGCTTAAGATAGCTGCCCCACAGGCACCAGCCACTCTCTGGATGTATCCACAGGCTGTGGTCAAACCCAAAGTATCAAGCCTGCTGCCAAACAAAGGAAGAGCTGTTCCCTGGTGTTGCTAATATGCCTGTGCCTCTATGGCCACCCAGCCTCCTCTGGTCTGTCTTTTGAGGAATTTTTCTCTCACACCAGATGTGCCACCACTTGGTCCCTGTGAGTCCAGGACTAGCACAGATCTGCATGTGTGAGTGGTTTTATGGAGCTAGCTTTCAGCAGGCCCTCATTCGTCTGGGCAGGGCATTCCCTGCCACACCCGTGTTGTGACAATTACTGGATAAGCCTGGTCAGAGCCAGGACTGTCAGGGAAAAATATGTTGGGGGTGGGGGGAGAAACTGAGGCTGGCCTACCTAGGAGAATACCGCAGCGAGAGTCCAGATTGCACTGTCTCCACTCTACTTTCAGATGTCAGACACTTCAAGGCACTCCTCTACATCGCCTAGTGTCCTAACTAATCGGAACATATGGAAATCTCTTAAATCTTCAATAGCCTCCTGGAGTAAAAATTGCAGCATCTTTGGTGTGGATTTCCAGAAATTTCCTAAGTAAAGCCATATGTTCTAATGGGAGTCCCTGTTACTGCTCACCATGTAAGGTACTGTACACTAGGGAGAAGGGCCGGGAACATAAGTAATGAGTTAAGTCAGCCTGTTTCCACCACTCCATGGTGAACCCTACCTTCGGTAAAGCAACCTCTTGGAGCCACACTAAGGGCCACTGCATGTGACTTGAGCTTCTTCCCTTGCTGATTCTGTGGCTTCAATGCTTGGGTGCTCACAAGGGACAATGACACCGCACACACTAAAAGACAAAGGTCTTCACACAGGATGACTACAGTGCCCTTGAGGGATACCAGTGCTCATACAGGACAATGCTCACAAAGGCAGTGTCTAGTTCAGGTCCCAGCACACACAGGACAAAAAGGGTTTCAATATTCTCATGAGCATATTTTTGTTCTTGATTTTTTTTCTATGTCTTTCTGGAAGATAATTTTGTGTGGTTATGACATTACCCATGTTGAGGTAATACTTGTAAAACCATGACAGTTATGGACTGGGTTCTGTGTTGCTTCCAAATTTCTAGATTAAAGCCTTAAACCTTAATGTCAGGCATTTAGGGAATTTGGGGATATGGATAAGGTTAGATAGGTCATCAGGCTGGGCTTTTATATAGTATAAGTGTCCTGGGTCTACCATTATCTGTGAACAGAAAAGTGGTTTCACATGGTTGTCGAGACCACCTGCATCCACTTACCCACCATGTTCCCGATTCCTCCTTATCCCTAGCAACCTACGGAATGAGCACGTGGTGGGACAGAGATGCTATAACCTCTGCTATAACCAATTGACTGATGATTGATTCATATCTGCAAGCAAGTTTACAAACTTAACCCAAAGGAAGAAACAAGCATATTGTCAACAGGAAATTAAGATGGATACTCTCTGAGAGGCAGATCCCAGGCTAGACAAAGCCAGGTCCATAGAATGAGGTAGATTATCTCCCAAATGATGGAGATAATGGAGCTGGAGTGTGAAAGAAACAGATTCTGACTTGATCATCCATGATAACTCGGATAAATGTCATGAGATATCCTCAAGACCAGACACATAGTTACTCTCAGACACAGGATTTCTGTTTTGGTTTTTGTTCTCCCCCTTTCTGATTTCCAAAATCTTTCAAAACTCCCAGAAGCAAGTTTGAAAGAATGAGGCTTGAGGATCCAGTGGAGCAGGACATCTGAAGATACATCTGGCCCAAGCTGCTCCCAGCAATGAGCAGCTACCATTGGAATGAAAGGAGCCAATTTCATGTGCTCATCACATTTGCCAGCCAGCGAGACAAATCATGCCAGGGCTGTTGCTGAAATAAGATGGCAGAAGCTAAAAGTGACATGCCAACATTCCATAGTGAGTCAGGAAGGAAGTCAAGGTTATCAGATTCCAAAGGCCCTAGTTTTTATATGGCAGCCACCTGTCACTCAAACAGGCCTATGATGAAACCTGCAGGTCTAAGTGCCCTGGGACAGATTGTACCTCAAGACTTATCTCTGAATCATTCAACTTGCTGCAAAGGGGGGGTATCCCTCCAGCTTCTGTATTAACCTTGGCTTTCATCTCAGCTTCACTCCTTGAAGCTGTGTGACCTTGAAAATGCTCTGAGACCTCTCTGAGCCTAACTTTGCTGTCTATTTATAGAGGATAGAAGCAGCAGCTTCTTCATAGCATCATTGTTATGATACAATAGTTTTAAACAAAATGCCAACGACTATCACATAACAAATAATCAATAAACAACAACTTTTAGCCTGTTTTATGATTAAATATAGATGCTGAATGGCTGTGGGGTTAACTGGTACTCTAATCTGGACACAGATAGCCATAAACTCCAGGAAGGAAGAAACCTCATCTGTTTCGCTTTCTGCCTGAGCTTTGTTCTCAGCTACACCGATCACAAAATTCAATGGCTCAAGGCACTTAACGTGTGGAAAGGGCTGAGAACAAAGTGAAGCAAACTTAGTCACTGGCCTCCAAAAGACTTCATGAGTTGGAGCCGTATGCATCCAGCAAGCACATAGTTAGAGCTTCCATGTGCCAAGACCCTCGTGTTAATTATCGATTTCACTGCTCACAACAAACTCACAAATTAATTAAGGCTTCCATCAAATATTTACACACTAGCTACCATATGTCAAGTACAGTACTCAATGCTGGGGATGTAAGCACAAATAAGAAAGCCCTGTGGCCAGCCTTCACCAAGCCTGGAATCTACAGGGGAAGGCTGACTCGGTGCTATTCTGTTGGAGTTAGCATAAAGCCTCTATGATCATTAAAAAATGGGCCCAAAGATATTTAATAACACTTAAGTGACAAAGCATGTGAGGATATCTGAATTCAAATTCTAGCCAGCCCAGTTTCCAAACCTAGTTCTCCAGCTATACGACACAGGGTTCATAGCTTAGCAAATGGACTAGAGGACATGTCAGGTAACAGGAAACTGTATGTAGGAGAATAGAGGAACCCACTGGAGCCTGGAAGATGGCTGTGACTAAATCTGGTTTCAGTAGCCTTAAAAGACTCCACAGACCTACTCTCTACATAGGAAGATAAGAAAACTCTCGTGATAGGAAAGACTAAGACGTAAGACAATGGCACAAGGATCATGGGGCAGACTGACCTAGTGGAAGGAAAAGACAATGTGAAATGTTGAGCCGAAGCTGGAAAATCAACCTTGGGGATCTCTCCAAGGTTCTGGAGATCATCATGAAGGTCATAGATTGGTGGGGAACATACACAAGAGCACACACACATGTACACAAACGGACACACACTCACACACTCACCAACTCCGTTTCTGTCAACTCTGACTAAAAAACCCACTGAATCTACATTTCTTGATGGTTAAAGATATCTCTTTCATCCACTGGTTTTCCAATAGTACTGAAAACAGCCTTTTAGGTTATGAACCCTCATGTTTGTCCAACTGAATTATGGAGTCATTTGATGAAGTGGAGTATATCACTGCAATGATTGCCATGCAGCACAGACACTAAATTAAACAAATAATGACCTTCATAAGGTGTTGGGACCTTCATAAGGTGTTTAAGCATTTTCCAAAAACAAAAATAAAACAAAAAAAAACCTCCCAAACTTAAAACACTGCACTCTCTTAATCCCTCACCCGACTTCTGATTCCAAACGACCTGCCATTATTTGTATCCAGGTTAAACATGTTTGATTTAAGATAAGAGATTTTCTTATTCACTGGGGGAATCATCTATAATGTACCTGGAATCCTATGCCACCACACTGGAAGGACCTGGTACAGGAAAGAACAGAGTGGGTATAGACTGTTGGCCAGGACTTCTGGCCACTGGCAATACTCTGTAGCAGGTAAATTCTGTGATCTCTTCTTTAGAAGCAAAACAATCAAGTCTGACAGCTTCTAGAGGGTTCTTCCTGGCTTCTGTTTGGCATCATGGAGAATCAAAATGGTGGGCAAATGAGGAATACATCCATTGGGTAGACTTGCAAGCAGCCATTAGTTGGAGAAGAGGGATAAAGGGGGCTGCTAGTATTGTTCTCTCTGCTTAAGCCAGTGTCAGAATGACCTAAAAAACCAAGGAGGGGTATTCTTTGCTAGTGTGACACCCCGTCCCCTTAACTGCTAGAATTAAATGCATTCATTTCAATAGAAGCAATTTAATAGATAGATTGCATTTGTACATATTTGTGTACACACACCACAGCATATGAGGTTAGAGGACAACTTGTGACATTCAGTTCTCTCCTCCCACCCCACAGATTGCAGGAATAGACCTCAACTGGCAAGTGCCTTTACTCACTGAGCCATCCTTTCAACCTCCATGGCAAACAATTAAAAACAAACAAAAAGGCAAGCAGATAAGCCAAGAACATATTTAATTTTCATCTTCAAAATGTAGAGGATGAGCAGGGCATCACATGAGAAGAATATTCGTTAAAAGAGAGGCTCTCATAAAGCAGATGGATACCACCAAACACACTGCTTTCATTTTCAAAAACATAACGGAATAATTACATCTTAAATACACACTTCCAGGAAGCACACAACATAGCGATAATAGCAGAAATGAGAAAACCATTGTGAGAACGTAAGACCATCGGAGAAACGAGCCTTGTACTGACAGAAGATCAGTCAGGACCTGTCACTCACGAGCGTGAAAATGACCTCCCAGAGCAGAAAGCTGAGCCTCAGAAAGAGAAAAGAAGCAAAACTTTGAGATGCAACTTAGAAAAACTTTCTAGAAATAAAAGGCAAGTTGAATATACAACTGAAAGAGTACACTGTGGACCAAGAAAAATGATATTGAGTGATCAATACTGAGACACAGGCAAGTAAGTCATCGATTCTCCAAAAGGAGAAAGAATCCTTGGGGATGGAAAAGGAGAGCTATTCTCTCTAAGAACCACTCAGTGGAAAAGAACAATGTCCTGTTTGACTGGGAGTCGTAAACAGCCTCCCCAAGTTCCCTGGTGGAGGAAGCGTGGACCCAGGAGTTTCACGTCTGCTCCAGCAACCGTTCAAGTAAGAAAGCAAGCAAACACTAAAGCATTACCAACCATAGTGCCATAAGCTCTTCTTACAGACACACCTAGAGGTGACACCTTAGCTGTCCAGAAAGTAAAGAAAGACAGCAAAAGATGGACTAGAGAGGGGAGCCCATTTATATGGAAGACGAGGCTGTTACCACAGTGAGAATCACTACAAAAGAAGTTATTTTGCAGGGAGGTAGCTTTGTTTCCTTTGTATTTAGACAGTATTTCCTTACTTTGTATAGCTCAGGCCAGCCTGAAACCTAGAGTAATCCTCCTGCCTCAGAATTCAGGGTGTGGGATTACAGGCATGAGCCATGGCATCTGGATTATAGGAGGTAATTCTTAACCTAGTAGGCTTCTCAGACTGAAAAGATGAATCTGACCTCTGACCTATATCTTTGTTTCCCACCCAGGAATCACCAACTATAGCTTCTTCTAAGTTGCCACAGCTTAGAACCACATACAACCACACACTCAATCGGACAACAGCTAGCTAACTCAATCGGACAACAGCTAGCTACTTAGTTCCTACAGTTTTCCAAGCAGACAGTAATAAGCAATGTAGAATGTAGAAATCACATTACATTTTGACAGGAGGTTTACCAGTTGACTGATTTTTTTGTTTGTTTGTTTTACTCCTTTTTCATAATGTAAATTTTGGGTTTTCTAGAACAAATGAAATCAAGCATTTCATCCTCTGCCACTATGGTAAGAACTTAGCCAACATCACAGGCACTGACCAAAACTAAAAACCTATTTCTGGAGTAGGGAAGAAATGAAAAAAAACAAGGATTGACAGAAACATCACTTCCTGTGCAGTCTCCCTAGCATCACGATCTACATTAAGGTGTTAGCTGCTTAGAATCAGTGTCCAATCATCCAGGTTGCAGAGGGTTCCGCGTCACTGTGTAGCAGAGCCTACACTACAGCTAGTTTATGTGATGCTGTGGAGAGAACTCGGTGCCTCTCTGATGCTAGGCCACCTCTCTGTCATCCAAACTACACCCCCAGTCCTTTGTTTGATTTTTGAAGGTTCTAGGAGATACAAGGAGATTTACAGCATCTTTTAAATTTCTTAAATGCGCCTACAGCCTGCACAGTCTTATCTGCTTTTCTCTATTCCCCTGTGCTTCTGCAACTGAACCTTAAAAGCTGATGAGTAAATGGAAGAAGGTTGAGAAGGAGTCTCCTCACTTTGAATTTCATCCAAGGAATACTAGATAAAGGTAATTTTTCTTTCCTTTTAAAGAATGAGCTTCATCTGTAACCCGAAAGACTGGTTGCAATTTTTCTTACAACTCCAGAGTAAGTACCTCCCCTGAAAAATCCAGTGTCTTTCTTTAAGGGTCTCTAAGTTTCCCACCCCCTAGATCCTAGACAGGCTCTAGATGGAACAAAAAGGAGACCACTATTATGGTCTTTGCACGGACAATGTCAACCACCAAATCCTTTGTTACCATGAGAACTTAGAGGAAAATCAGTGAGTGTGTGTGGGGTAATCCAAGAAAGGGAAATAAGTACACAGAATGCTTTACAGGTCTGTAGGGGTAAATATGATTAGGCAAACCAGACCTTCCCTGTTTTAGAGGATCCCTGAAGGCCTCCCTGGACCTTCCACCCTTCCACTTGCAGAAACAGCTCTTCCGCTTAGCTGCCTGTCACCCCTTCCACACTGTGTTTGGTCTAAATGGAGTGGTCATTTCAGGCTTGCAGTAATAGAATTCATGATTAGAAGAGGGCTAATTCCCAACCATTTCATCATGTCCTCTCTGGGACCGTCCATTAAATGTTATGGAGACTGTCTGCTTGTCACAAGTGCTCTGGAATGGAGCTGGCGGTGGGTAGGAAGCAGCAAGGAAGGATGAGGTATCATGGGTGATGGCTTGGGGAGGATGCATGTCCCAGAGAGAAGGCAGCACATCTCAGCGGTGACATGATTTGACTATGGCATAGTACAGACACTGGATAAATCACCAACCCCTCCAAAAAAAGTAGAGCACCTAAGATATTTTGTGCCAGACTTTCTCTTAGTTAGGTGCTCTATTCATGTTGGGGGAGGGGCGACAAGACACCCTGAAATTGAGTGAATTTAAAGCAAAATAGCCGTTTAGAGAAAATGAGTCCTTACTTCAGGACAGCAGAAAGTGTCTGCAAACGTGAGTAATGGGTCCTGTAGAAAACAGCATAAAACAAATGTTGCAAGACCCACGTCCTTATGTGCTATATTGTACTTTTATGCATGTTCGCTGTGTGAACAAGGGGGTTAGAAGTTAAACAGTCGCCTAGGGCTAAAGGAAAGCACCTTGCACAGGTAGGAAATAGGCTTTTTCTACTCCCAAACTATTACTGTATGTCTTTAGCAGGAACTAGCAGGCACCAGGGTGCACAAATGCCTGTCCTTAAGGTGCTGGGGCATTATGAAATTGGACTGTTTTAATGTCTCCAATAGCCATCTGACCTTTAATCCAAAGTCATAAATTTATCATTGTCTGAAATTGGTGGATTATCATTCTTATTAGGGCCAGTCCTCAGGATTTAGCATTTACAGAATTCTTGGTCTCCGGTGCATGACAAGAGGCTGAAATCCACTGGGGTACCCTGGGGGGGGGGGAAGAAAAAAACGGTTAAGGGGAAAGGAATTAGCAGTTTTGAAATCAGGACGTGTTACCCTGCCAAAGGAAGTAACAAAGGAAAAGAAGAAAAACAGCGCCTGGCGAGATCAAGTGAGCTCGTACTTCATAAAATGATAAATACCTGGGAGCCACGTCTGTGTATAATGAATTACAATCCCTCCGCACTCACCTTAGTAACATTTTACAGGGGTTGTATTTTACTCCCAACTACCAATTATGTCATCATTCTGGCATTTACCTGGACGTAATGATACACAGCCAAACCACTCTTGACGCATAACTCATCGTTTAAAAGTGTTTGTAAAGCCGGGTGGCATTCTGCACACACATAATGACTCAGATCTTGCTATTAAACCGCACAGATTAAAGTTTAGCAAACCTCGAAGTTCCTGCCTGGGTTTCTGGGTGTCTTATTAATCCTAAAGGACAAGGTGCTAGGCTATTTAAATGTCAATAAACATGGAACCCCGTAAAAGGAAGACGCAGTGTGTTTCATTGCGACATACCTCACCTGCCGCGCTGATGGAAACGGAGACTCGCTTTTCAAGCTGTCCAGCTCTCCCTTCTGCTCAACACTATGTCATCTCTTAAAACATGGACATACAGGAAGAAACTCTCATGCACACACCCAGCTCTGCACACTTCAGCCTCCCATCCCGGGGTCCCTTCCTTGAACTCATTAAATCCAGGGAAGAAACCGCACCATTCCATTGGCTTACAATGATTCATTTTAATTTAGGTTTGAGGACGAAAGAAAGAAAATAGGAATTCAGGTCTTTTTTCTTTTTTTTTTTTACATGCTTGTGAGGTCACCGAATTTAAATTAAGCCTCTGGCCTATAAAGCACATTAATAAAAATACTGTGGGAGGGGCAAGTTTAATACGAATAGTTAAAATGCACGGAATTCAGAATTTTACTGTCAAACAGCTCAATTAAACAAATTGAAATTTTAAGCAACAAAAGGGAATTGAATGGAATTAGGAACAGAGTGGATCAGCAATAGAGGCCTTTAGGAGGGGGCCTGGCCCCTCCAGAGCGGAGTTTCCTTTATTTGTTGCCTGCCTGGGCAGTTAGGGGAGCCAGGCTGGCGAGACCGCGGTACAAAAGGATAAAAATGTTCAGCATTGAAACACAGTTTTTGGCTCCCAATAAATCATCTGTCACTTCATCACAGCTCAGTAGATAATGAGCAATAAAGTTTTCACACTCGGGGAATGAGGACACAGACACAAGAAATACAACTCAAGCCGTACGACTGGCTCTCCCCGAGTACAAGGTGCCTTGTCTAAGAAATGACCCTTAAGATCTCCTCCGAAGAGGGGCGCGCATCTGTACAATAAACCATTTACTGCACTTAAAAATTAAATCACATTTATTAGTAACTTTAATGACAACAGTATGTGGAGGTCACTATATTAAATAAAGCCTGATGCTAACCCAGAAATAGCTCAGAGCTCAGCATCGGCAGTTGCCGGTACCGGGTGGTCTCTACAATGAGCTGCTATAATTTTTACTGGCATTATTTTAAATGTTTATGTGCATACAGTACTCCCCATTTGGCATTTAAACGGGGCTGACATATCTGTGATTAAAAATAATTTTTGCTCAAAAAGGTTTCTGTAGATCGCTCCCGCCAACCCCCGCAATCACCACTCTATATACATATATATATATATATATATATATATATATATATATATATATAAATCAATTGAGCAGAAAAAGAAGTTTGAGCTATTGATTCCAAAAATCATACGCTGGTCCATTCCACAAACGCAGTCCATCTGCAGATGTTCTACAAAGCCTTCACCGCAATTACCTTGAATTGTTTCTGACTTTTTATTCACCCATCTCCACAACCTGCATGTGGGTGGGCCACACTGTAACAAGAAACAACTGTAGGAGTAAGCGGGGGAGCAGGGGAGCCGGGAAAGAACAGAAGAAAGAAACCAAGGCTCCCTCATCCCTTACCCTGGATAAAGCGCTTCGTAAAACCCGTGCATTGAAACTGGCACAGGGAAGCCTGAGGTGCTGAGGTGAGCACCCCCAAATGCATCTTTCCTGACGGCTGCCTGGATGGCGGGTCAGCTGTGCTATGGGTTCTGGGCCCTGCTGGATGGGGATGGCTTTAGGGTGTAGGAAGGAGAAGCCAGCTCTAATTGCTAAATTATCTTGTCAGAAGCCACAGAGGCTATACCACCCTGCCGACAGCAGGTAAAGGTTGGGGCAGGTGTCCAAGGGTTTCTTACCTGGACAGTGTCTCAGAAGCCCTGAGCCTCATCTTCTCTGTGGAGGACATCCTTCCTTCTCTTGTTTCACACAGCCCAAGGTGAGGCAAGGGTTCAGTCGCCTTTGGTTGCATGCTGGACTCCTGGAGGTCATATCAAAACCTTAGAAGTTTAAAATCCCAGGGAGAGGTGTTTCTTGATTCCCAGGGTGACTCTGCTTTGAGAGGGAGTAGATGAAAGGTTGCTGTCTTGGTCTTGTGGGATGGAGTCACGGAAACTGTCCCCTGCCAAGGGGCTGAGGGCCAAGGGGGTTTCTTAGGAAGCTGAGCCAACACTCTCTCCTTCCTTTGAGGCCCTTTCTGACCACTTTATATATTGTTTCATGGAGGAACGGCTAAGGGGGCACCTGGGTCACAAGATCCTTCAAATATTCATCCACTCCTCCATCTAGCATTCCCCTACCTCCTTTTACATCTGTTCTATGAAAGTTCCCCCATCCAACACAATCTACAAATTTTAATTAGCACTGCTTAATCTTATTAACGCATATAAAATATATAACCAAACAACAAATTAAAGCAATTTGCAATTGCAATATATTAACAAATGCTGTATGCTCAGAAAAAAAAAGCAAGCTTATATGTAAATAAATGCAAATTCAGATTTCCATAGTGTGTTTTGTACCTACTTTTGAAGAAAAGCAAGTCCCTTAAAATCCTTATTTCTCAGTTGTATTCGTTAAAAATCATGCGTGTTAATTATATCCCTACACTCATCTGACAGATAACTGATAAGGTACACAATGGAGCTAGTGAGAGCACACAGCCCACTTTATTATCTTATGAAATTAGAGACTGAACATTGATTATGGCTAGTCGGGGAGTCAGTGCAGAAAAGACAGAATGTGAGGAGAAGTACATAAAAACAGGGGAGCTGGCCACCAAATAGCTAAAAGGAGTTCAAAGTCATTAATTAACAAAGACAAACACTCCCCGTGAAGACTGTAAGACTTGTGTGTTTTAGACCAAGAGATGAATTATTTATTTGTACCCTCGCTGTACCGTAGAGTGCAAGTAGAGTTTGTTTAGCAGCGGTGGTAGAAATATATTTGCTATGGGGGCAGCCTGGTAATGTGGCTTGTTAGGGCATGCTATTTGTAAGCAAATTTATATGAAAAGTCTGTGGTATCTAATACTAAAATACTCCAGCCTCAGACTGAAGGGTGATTTTACAAACGTCCTGCACCACTCCATCATCCCTTCATTTTAATGTCTTTATTTTATGATTTTGTTGATGAAATACTACTTACCCAGTGCTCAGAATTCCTTTTAGGCTGCAGGCACTGGCTAGTTGACATGGCAAGCTATATTTTACGGCCACATATTTCAGCTCTCTCTGTCCAAGTTGGAGGACACAGTAGCCAAGATGGTTTTTCATCGTGGAAATATATTTTCATATTTATTTATTGATTTGACTAATGTATCTATTTTTCAATTCACATGCTTATGTTTCAATCCGTTACAGTGATTCATGGTCAAATAATATGTTATTGCAAGTACAGAGGAGATAAAAACCCTGCCCGTTTGCTCCAACACAAGAACAAAAATAATAAAAAAAGAATACATTGCATGATTAAATATAGTTCCAATCCCGAAAAGATCAAAACTAAAATGATGTTTTTAATTATTTTACAAAAAGGCATGAAATATAAGTTGTTTTTTTAAAAAAAAGTATGATGCAATTACCTATGAAATAAGTTGGCCAGTAATAAATATCTTGTGGAGATTTCTTGACAAGATTAAGCATGCAATACAGACTTAGCATAAGGCACGAAATTAACAACAAAATGAATGCTAAAATGGGCTTCAATTATTCAGTGCAAGGCCGGCTGGAGAAGCTGACCAAATGCAAGGCCGAGTACCACATTCTCTAAGCACCTTGCAAGAGCAGTTTGCCATGGCTAGAGACCCACTAAGATCACAGCTTCCGGGGACAAAAGCATCCCATGAACCTGCTTTCCTGAAGTCTGGAGCCCTCCCTCCCTCCCTCCCTCCCTCCCTCCCTCCCTCCCTCCCTCCCTCCCTCCCTCCCTCCCTCCCTCCCTCCCTCCGTCCTTCCCCTCCCTCCCTCCTTCCCCTCCCTCCCTCCTTCCCCTCCCTCCCTCCTTCCCCTCCCTCCCTCCTTCCCCTCCCTCCCTCCTTCCCCTCCCTCCCTCCTTCCCCTCCCTCCCTCCTTCCCCTCCCTCCCTCCTTCCCCTCCCGCTTGGCCCTGAAAGACCTTTTGTGGAATGAAGCAGGTGAGGAAATGTGCTGGGCCGCTGCTTCCTGGATTCTCCCCCAAGTCTCACAACAAACTTCCTTTTCCCGGAATGTGTTTTTAAGGCTATTAGACACATGAAAAAAATAATTAAAAAAAAATCTGTGTGCATGTGTTCTCACATGTTTGTATGTGTGCATGATGGGAAAAGTGTATTATGGTAACACAGAGGGTGAGTTTGATTCAACCCAGAGTGATTTTGACGGAAGGGCATTAAATACAAAGCAACTGACACAGAAGACAAGCAACCACTCAAGGGGGGTCTTCAAGGGGAGTTGACCAAATTGCTGGGGAGATCCTCGGAGGTTTGGCTCCAGGCACACACAGAAGACGCTTCATACCATGCATGGTGGCCGAGGTCCAGCCTCTGCTCAGGTGCTGGCAAGGCCAAGGTATTGCCTGAGCTTCGGCCAAAGGTCAGGAAACACTACGACCCAGGCCATGAGCCAGTTCCTTTTCCTCAAGTGTTTCCTGTAGCAGATCCAGCCAGACACCGGACACCTTTCAAAGAAATCTGGAGATGATGAAATTATTACCAGTGGTGGATTTAGGCTTCCTCTCATCAGGATTATCACTCGGGTTCTCTCTGATCTTCCCTCCGCGCCTTACAGCGGCAGACCCCAGGAAAGGAGTTAGGAGCAGAGATACATGGGGTTTCGGTGTTGGCGACAGTTGCGCTGGATCTGAGGTCAGAGTCTGGAGGACTCTACCAGGAAGGACCATCGACCATGCCTGTGGAGGAAGAGACACCGCAGGTAAGATCCGTCCCTTCCTCCTGGGCTCGGCAAACTTAAGAATTATGGAATATTTGAGAAATTTAAGATGACCAGTTCATTGGTTCTAGGAACATTCCTTCTGAGGTTGTCCAAGCGAAACTGAGCTGATTTGTCTCCGGTTTCCTCTTCTGCCCCAGTTGGAGCTACTCACTATCTTCCACTGGGTCAAGACACTCCATTTTGCTCCTTGATCCCTTCTACAGGGTATGGCTGAAGGAGCAATGCTATACACAGAACAACAACAAAAAGTGCTTTGTGGATTTTTTTATATTAAAACAAAAATGACTGAGATGGCCTATTCCCTAGAACTCACCCAGGAATCTAGTTTGCAGGAATTTAAGAATAAGCAAACAGGAGATGAATTAAAAAAAAAAAAAAATCACTCACAAGCTCACCGTCTAGAACATCCATTTTAACAGTTGGGTGCAGCTCCTGTCTTTTTCTATAAGAATTCACACTTTTTAAATTAATCTTTGTATCCAGCCATTTAGACTGTCTCTCTGTCTGCATTTTATACTAAATATTTTATTGCCGAGAGTTGTCCCAAGTTGGCCCCCACAACAATTTTGAATGGTTGCCTAACATTTCCCGGTAGACACGAACCGCGGATGCCCACTGTTTATACATGCCGCCGCCACCAAAGATGCCGCAATAAAAAATCTCAGGGACAAAGTCTTCAGAAAAATCTGCAATTATTTCCGAACTATGACCTTAAAGCAGGGTTTAAAACACCACTGAATTTTCTAGCCTGACCGGCTATGCCCTTTGACCTCACCTCAGAGCTGCTTCTTTCTCACCTACCCCCAGGACCAGAGAGTATCATGCTAATGTTTTCATACATAGAATTCTACACATGTGAATTTTTAGGAAAGTAAGTATTTTGTTTGTGCCTGTGCTCTTTTAATGCTGAAGGTTAAGGATTATACCTAGCAGCCATTTTCATTTATTCTCTTTTGTTTTCTTTAGCTTGCTTCTTTTTAACTGCAGAGGAGCACAATTGAAAATTAAACTTGCTCATAATCTTGCCCCATGATGTCCCTAGACTTCTTTCTTGAAGTTGGTGCACAGAGTGGGAAATGTAGCAACATCAGTCTTACTAATCTTGAAACAAGCCCCCCCCCAGTATGTGTGTGCATGTATGTATGTGTGTGTTTGAGTGTTGTATGTGTTGTGAGTGTGTGTATGTGTGGATGTACGAGAGTGTGTGTGTGAGTGTGAGTGTATATGTGTGTGTGTGTGTGTGTGCGTAAGGAAAAGGACATGGATGGGGAGAAAAAAATATTTATGTGTATAGGGGTAAATGTCTAAATATGGAAATTCACACTTTATATTTCCTATGGTGATCTGATTCATTGGGTTTTTCATTTTTGTTTTTGTTTTTGTTCTGAGGCTGGGTCTATCTCTATGTAGCCCTAACTGGCCTGGAACTCACAAAAGTGTGCTTGCCTCTGCCTCCTGAGTGCTGGGATTAAAGACAGGACCACCAGAATTGGCATGGCACCACACTTTTAAAAGCTTTGCCACAGAAAGATGAACTTTTATCCAGGTATTTTCTAGTACTGGCGTAGATCCGCCCTTCACCATAAAACATTAAATTTCCAGGCACCTCCCTCGGTTTTAATTACAACCTTAATTATAAAGCTGAACTTTTCTTTTTTTCCAAACTTGTGCCCCTAAACCACCTCCTGAATAATAGATCCTTTCCTTACACCCCCAAATGCCATCTTTATTAGGTACTAAATTATTTGTGTCATGTTCTGGAATTTCTTCTCTGTTCTATTGATCGCTGCACCAAAAGCACATTGTTTTAATCACTCTGATATTTTAATATCTGCTAGGTCAAGTCCTCTATCATTATTCTTGTTTTTCAAAATTTCCTTGGCTCTTCTCAGCCATTCATTTCTCCAGATGAACTTTAGCCACACTTTGCTAAGTTCCACCCCCGCTCCCATGGGAGCTGGAATTGGATATTCATTGAATTTGTAGATAAATTAGGCGAACGTTGACATCTGCGCCACTAAATCTTCCCATGCAGGGACATTAGTCTTCTTATCCATTTGAGGCTTTTTTTTTCCTGTTCCTTGGCAAACTTTTATATTTTTAAATACTTCCCCAGGACATTCTGTAAGTTTATTCTGATTTTTAAAATTATTATCATTTCTGTTATCATTGTAAATAAACTCTTTCTGCCAGGATATTTTGGGTTGTAGAAAGCCCCACTGTTTCATGTATATTGGTTTAATTTCAGCTAAAACTCTTACATCTTAGTTTGAATCTTTTCTTTTAATTAAATGAACTTTAGTGATTGTGACACATGCTCCCTGAACTTCACAGTTACATCAAACTGCAAACACGACTTGGTCTGTCTCCTTCATTCCAGTGTTCGTGGATCATTTTTCTTACATTTTAAAAAATTCGCAAAATGGTCATTAGAAATAGTTATCAGATGTTTCTGTTTTATGTCATCTGTTATATCAGAGAACAGGACACAAGGGGTGTTTGGGAGGTGGGAGGATGTCTTTCTTAACAAATATTTGTGCCCATGTTAAAGAAACAGCCTCCTCTTCCCCTTGCATTGTGTGACTTTTCCTGGGGAGACATGAACAAAAAATCTTTTCACGTAAGACCAAAAGAAATGGTTTCGGCTGACTCACCTGAGTTGCTCACAGATTCATGCTTGAGGAGCTACCTACGGGAAAATAAGTAAGGGAATACTTACAGGAGTGTGGGTGACTCAGGAAGCTGTGCCATTGAAAGGCCCATCCCGTCATAGGTAGAAACTCATGAAAGCCACATACCTGGAGCTCCCTACACAACTTTCAGACAGCTCCACTGAGTCTCCTTCATGAATCTTATAACCCTCTAGGTACCATGAGACTTGTAAGTTTTATGAACTTCCTAATCTTTGTATGTTTTTGTTTCATCTTCCTGACTCTGTGAGCCTCACTTCTCCCTTAAGCAGGAAATGTTTCAGTTAAAAGAAAGTGGCTAAGCAACACTTTGTAATCACTGACAAAAACAAATACTAACTTTCACTAAATTAATATTTGGCATCAGATGAGATGTCTCTCTGTGTGTTGTTTCCTATGTCCTGTATGAGACATTAAATTGGCCAAGGTTCTCAAGAGAAATGGAACTTACGGGAATGAATATTTAGTAAAAGGAAATTTATTCAGTTGAATTACACATGACAGTCTGGGTAGTCCAACAATGGTCTCATACCAGACAGGCCAAGAACCCAGGAGGGTGCTCTGTCAACAAGACTGGCTGTCTCAGCTGCCTCAGTCGGCTGCTGAAGACTCAAAGGATTCCCACAGAGTTGTTTGCAGAGCTGCTGGTCTCCAGTTCATGTTGGAAGCCTGAAGCCGAATCCTAGTATCAGTGAAGTAATCCAGCAATGACAGCAATGGCATAAATGAACTTGCTATCAAGAGTAAAGGCAAGCAGGCAAGAAGCCCCTTCTTCTGTGTCCTTTATCTAGGCTGACACAGGAAGGTGTAGCTCACATTTTGGAGTGCACCTTCCCATTTCAAATGGTTAGATCAAGAAAATCCCTCCTAGGGGTGTCCACTGTTTTCCTTGTGGTCCATTCCAGATGCAGTCAAGTTGACAAACGAGATTGAGCATCACAGGCAGGTAGTGGCTTCTCCACAATGGTCCATTCTTAACACTGTGGACAACAGAAGACAGTGCATCACTCCTGTGTGTCTCTTCCATACCGATCAACTGTCCAGGACCACTGAATCCTCTTGCTAAGCTAACCTCTTGCCCAGCTCATGAGGGTGACAGCTGTGCTAGATGAGGCTATCCCTGCTTCATCACAACACCAACCCAATTCCTCACAGCTTCACAGGGCTGATTTCCACACGCGATCATGTTCTAAAGTCCCAGAAAGTGCAGTAGTTAGTAGAGGGGGCACAATAGTGATTTGACCTTGATTTTAAACGTGCAGCTGTTCCTGACCATACAGAAGCCATAGGAGAAAATCAAGTGTCTTGTTCTGCCTATTCATTTGAGACAGAGTGATGCTGGAGCTAGGCTAGCAGCAGCAAAAGCAGGGATCAACTAGTCTTCACCCCCAACAGTGCTGGGGTTACAGATATGTTTGTGTGGTCATGGTTAACTTTTTTATGTGTGTGCTGGGGATCCAAAGTGAGTT
Organism: Meriones unguiculatus; assembly: GCF_030254825.1. Lineage (NCBI taxonomy): Eukaryota > Metazoa > Chordata > Mammalia > Rodentia > Muridae > Meriones > Meriones unguiculatus. The sequence goes on from NC_083349.1 coordinate 14,065,026, forward strand.
CCTCAAGTGCTCTTATCCACTGAGCCATGTCTCCAGCCCCAGGGGATTCATTTTAATTTACTTCTGTTTTGTCCTGCTCAAGGTTAGGAACCTGGGTCTACCCAGGAAGGAAGACAGATGAGAGTGGACCACTGATTGGGTTTAGTGGGTAATCACTAACCCTTTCTAAAACTGAAAACAACATATGTGTTACAGATGTTTTGTGTGTGTATGTCTATGGACCATATGCATGTCTGGTGTCTGCAGAGGTCTGAAGAACTGGAGAGCCACCATGTGGGTGCTGGGAATCGAACCCAGGTTCTCTGGAAGAGCAGCCAGTGAGTGTTCTTAGCTCCTGAACCATCTCTCCAGTCCCATCACTGACTCTTTAAGTTGCCAGAGATCAACTTGGAAGCAAAGCCTTTGCAGAGCCCTGTGTGGACATGTGCCTCTGAAGGGTTAAGCTGGCAAAGGGAAGGCTGAGGAGTTAGTGAAGCCAGAAGTGCTGAGGGGTAGGGGGAAGCAGGGACTCACAGGCACTCAGCCTTGCAAGATCCCTTCTGAGTAGAACACAGGCAAATGCTGGCATGGAAAAGACCCCCAAATGAGCCAAGAACTCTTCCACTCCATCATGAGGAATTGTTCTCTGGAGTGGGGACCAGCCAGGATGTGTTTGAAGCACTTACCATATGTGCACGAGAAAGGTCTCATTTGTCCACCTTGAATTTTCTGCCTTTCTTTTGAAAGGATAGTTAATTTTAAGTAATTTGTTTCACAGGTGAAGTTCGCCCCCTCCCCACCCTTTTTCTTCGAAGGTTCCATATATCACCCTCAGTTGCCCAAACAATTAGAAATTGTCACCAAAGAAAAATGTCGCAGTTCATGTAAATAACTGTTTACCTAAAGGAGCGGGAACCCACCAGAGTCAGCACACCCTAATGAAGCATGACTGCAGGGAGGAGGCCAGGGCGAATCGCATCTGCTAGTGCAACGGCGCTGATGGCAAAAATGGGCCCAAACAACTATTATTTGTTTTGTTTTGTTTTTTCTTGCCAGAAATAATGTAGCTTGAAAATTTCCAACAGGCAACACGAGTTACACCATTTTTTACTTCTAAGGCCTAATTGTTCTCCTGGCAGAAATAAAAAATTGGGGCACTGGTGTCATTTACCTAAATTTCTAATTAATGCGACGGCAAAAGAGGAATTGGAGCAGAGGGAAGCAAAGTTGAAAAATGTCTGTGTTCACAGTTACGTCATCTGTCTCTGCTAACTTCCTGCCTGCTCTCTAAGCACCTGGTATTTGGGATAACTCTATGGGTTTGCTTCTAAGGGATGAAAAGAGTTTGGCTCAGGAACAGCAACCCCACCCCCACCCCTGCCCTGTGCACTCTCTGTTTTTCTTTTTCATTCTTTTGGTTTTTGTAATAGAGTCTCACTCTGTAGCCTAGGCTGGCCTCCAGCTAAGGGTACTCCTCCTGCCCCAGTCTCTGAGTTTCTGTTACAAGCATGAACCACCACACCCTGCTGCTTTCCCAACAAGCCATACAAACGTCCACTGCAGTGACAGGAAGCTGCACTGAGTGGCATTTCCCTGGGGTTTGTACTCCCACCTGCTACCAGTAATAAGAGATATTCGCTATCTACCCAGTGTCTGCATGGTACTCTGGTTTGGATTTCTAACGGAGAATCCATGGTGTGTCTCTTTAAACCTTCAGGGAACACACAAGCAACTGGTACTTAGAAGTTTCTAGAACGTCTGTCTTTAAACCAACACCCTTACCATCAAAGTCTTGACTCTATTAGATTCTTCTATAGCTGAGGATAACTCCTCTGAAAACAAGTGAGCTCTTGCTGCAGTGACACAATTATGGCTGACCTGGATGGCTCTAAAATGATAGGAAGTATTTCCTGTCACATGACCATATAATGACAGTTCCTTGAAAGGCTTACTGAATAACTGGGAAAAAAACCATTCATTCTTAGAGACAATGTTACAGAAAACCATCATAGCCTTTTAGTAATAAATTCCTTTTGATGTGTTTTACTCAACATTTTCCAGAAATAGTTGACCTTACAATTCTTATTTTCAAGTGATCAAAATTTTCATGTCCTATAGAAGAGAAAACATCGGTGGAATGCCATCCTGATAATGAGGCTTCTATAAGTGGCCTTATCTAAACCTATTATGCCTGTACACACCCTACTTCCAAATAAAATTATACTCCAAGGCTCCAACACAGCCTACAGCCTACAGCCCTGGCCAGCCTCTTGAATCACTTTATGCAACGGCTGTCTCCCAGGTACAAACTGTTGGTGGATTCACATACTTGTATCTAATTTCCTCATGGCTTGAATTTCTCCTGTAAATTTCCAGCTAACTCCATGTCACATTGAGCCTAGACATAAATTCTTGCACGCATTTCGCATGCCTCTTCAGCCTTTCCTCCTACGATGGGATGGGTTGTTTGATTGTACAACCAAAAGGGGAATTAGGAAGGACTGTGACACACTACCTCTCTCACTGGTGGTAAGCACACTTCCAAAGCCTGATCCAAGACTAGGACAAGCAGGGCCTGTCCAGTCGCGCTAAGGCCTTTGGACTGGTCATAGTGTCACAGTCTTTTCTGCCAGGCACTAACTAACATTAAGTTAGTTAAGGACGTTAAGGAATGGATCTCTCGATTGGGAGACAGGACCTGTTGTCATTGGCAATAACTAAAATCCAGTTACTGAAGGCTAGCCAAAACTCCAGAAAAGGATGTTTCTCGTTTATTAAGTGAAAAATAGTGGAAACCCCCTCTTTGTACAACTCATTTCTACCTATAATAGCCTCAATTACTGCAAACTATCCTAGCATCGCCTCTTCTTAAGGGCCTTTTTATTCATTTTCACTAAACATGCCAAGTATGGCCATTATTACGGAAGTGTGGATTTTTTTAAGATCATTGAACTGTATTATATTAAAGCAATAAAACTGATTATCCAGGACAAACTTCTCCAATTTACCAATGAGGAAAATGAGTTTTAGCCTAAACTCATGCAAACAGTTAGAAGACAAAAGCCAGGTCTGTAGCACTACCTGGCCAGCTGTCAGCCAAGGCCCTTCCCCAGCTTGGCCTTTGTCACTCTTTGCAAGGACATACCTTGAGTGATTGTGGTCATCTTTCATGATACCATGCTCATTCTGACCAGACAGTGGGTAACAGGCTCTGGGTCCTAGTCCTTACTTTCAGGGCTTTGCCATTCTCACATTGACACTCCATTGGAGGTGTTTTTTTTCAGGTTATAAAATAAGGTCTAGGGTTGGGGAGAAGGCAGGCCTGCTGTCAGTGCCAGAGAGCATTTGGTTCTAGGAGGGCTCTTGACACAAAGCACTGATGGCCTGACTCCCTATGAGGCATTTCTGTCACACATGATCTTTTCCATTACTAACAGTTTCTCAGAAAAAAAAAAAAAAAAAAAAAAAAAAACAGTCACCGAGTAGATATTGAAAGACAACTGTTTTGAAATCCCAGTACTGCAGTTAAACATGATGCCTTCTCTTCTTCCATACACTAAGAACCATAAATATATAGGCCTAAAACCTATAGTTTCATTCCAAAACCATTAATGGTATCTAGTCACTTAATGATTGAATGATCTTCTATGTTCCAAGCTAGCCCTTGGCTCCACGTAAAACCAAGGATGACCTTGAGTTATTAATCCTCCTGCCTTTCAACCTCCCAAGGGCTTGGATTATAGGCATATAGCACAGTGCCTTGCTGGTGTAGTGTTGAGAACTGGTCTTAGGGCTCTGTGCATGTAAGGCACTCTACCATCCTGAGCTACACCCCAACCCCATCTTATGATCTTTATAAGTGAGGCATCTCCTTGCTTGTTTATTTGAGACAGAGACCCCAGCACAGCCCAGTTTGACCTTGAATGTGCTGTCCTCAGGGCTCAACTTCACAGGCTTACTTTCATCACACCTGGCCAAAAAGGCATCTCTGTCTGGCTTAAACAGGTAGCAGCTCCTATTAGTATGAAACTCTGGCTTAGCAGGGTCATCAATATTCTTAACTTCATTATTATATAGTGTGATCTTATTGATTCTGTTCATAGTTTCACTGTTAATAACTAAGTCAGGAGACTTATTTCTTAATCTCATTTTATCCTCACCACTCACCCCAATCATTCTTTACATTAAAGGATTAGTACCCTCAGTGCAACCCAACAAATAATAATCCACCCTGGAAAAGATACTTTTTCCAAAAAGGGAACAAGTCCTTTTCTTTATAAGCACGTTTAACAACAGGGGCAGTGGAAGATTTGGAAGTGGGAGAGTGCCACCCACATCATCTTGCCTCCCAGCAGACCAGCACACAGGTGTGAGGAGCCCTCGCAGTGGGCAGCATCTCTTCCTATCTTAAGCAAGCATCGTCCTGGTTTCTTCTGCCATGGGTGAGTGATTCTATCCACGAGAAAAAAATTAAAAACCTCACCACATGGTTCCTACACATCAGCCATCCCCAAGTCTCACCAGACGAAGAAGACAGCCAGCAACTCTACTGACCACTCAATAGCAACAGATGTACTCTCTGCTAGAGTACACAGGAATGGAAACTTTGAGGATGCGTTCCAGCCATCCCCACGAGGTAAGGTGCAGAATATGCCCTGAGTCATCCACAGCCAAGCTGCTTTGGGGAGAAAGAGCCAGTCACTCTTTGTTTCAAAGGCATCTCTACTTGAGCTTTTGAAGAACAGCATATACATATACCATTCATTCAGGCAAATCTTGGGGTCATAGCACCTCATAAATGACAATTTCTGAGCCTGCTGACCTCCCTCCCCCAAACAAGCATTGATGTCCATGGTCATAGGAAGATTTTCAGTCACAGAAAGCTGTGGCATTTGAGTCTTCTTCTTGCTAGAATACCATGAAAACTAAGCACATAGTAAGTGCCCTTGGTTCTACAGCTGACATGGTTGTCTGATCCTCTACTGGGAAATGCCATGCTCTGTTGTGTGTGGAGGGCACAGATAGCATGTGCCCAAGAGGATGGAATGAAAGAATAGAAGTTGCATTTCTCCAGGAAGCTCCTGGCTTTGGGGCAAAACACATCTAAAGGGTCTCTCTTCATTCTGGGAGTCACACGACCTGGAGGGACTCCAGTTGTTATTGTCACTGTCAACATGGGAAAAACTACTCCCCAAAGGCTGGAAGCCTTGAGTGTGGTAACAAATACAGATATCAATGTCTCTGCCAGTGACAGACGCTTGTTAGATAGTGACCATGATTACTGTCACGGCTAAACTCCATTATCGACAATAAACCAAGCTGAAAGACACCGGTACTGCTAGACTGCCATCTACTATTATTTCAATTAATCGATTTAAGGAGATTTAAGGACAGTGACTCCACAGTAGAATCTATTAATGGGAAAGCACAAGATTAAAGTGAACAAGTTTGTGGTCTGCCGTTTAAAACCTGCTGCTTACTGATCAAACTTTGGTTAAAGAATTTAATGATTCTTTGTTTTATATTCTTTGTCTACGTAATGCATACTGCCATAACAACACAGATGTAAGTCATAACGTGAAAACCACTGAGGGACTGGAGAGGGGGTCAAGTACCACAGAAGTGTGAGAACCTAGTTCAAATCCCCAGAACTCACCTGTGGTGATTTGAACGAGACAGTCCCTCATAGGCTCAGGCATTTGAATACTTGGTCTCTAGTTGGTGAACTGTTTGAGGAGGCTTAGGAGGTATGGTCTTGGTGGAGAAAAATCATTGGGAGGGGCTTTGAGAGTGTAATGGCTTGCTTCACTTCCCGTTTGGTCTCTGCTTCGTGCTTGAGTTTGAAGATGTGTTCTCTCAGCTTCCTGCTCCTGTCGCCATGCCTTGCTGTTTGCCATTATGCCTCGCCACCTTGATGGACCCTTATTCCTTTGGAACTGAACTGAAGCCAAAATAAGCTCTTTCTTGCACAGTCCTCTATTGGCCATAATGTTTTATCACAGCAAAGGAAAGCTCACTGTCACGCCGAAAGAAAGGCAGGTGTAGCAGCGTGTAACTGTAATCCCGTTGCTCACACAGTAGGGTGAGAGGTGAAGAAGGAGCACTTGCTGAAGCTGTGGGCCAGCTAGCCTGGTGTATGAAGAAGCAAGCAATAAAAGAGAGGCCAGTATCAAGCAAGAAGGTGAGGACCAACCTCTGATCCCCACAGCATATCATGGCGAGTATATACCTGCAATCATGCACAAAGGACCATGTATGTATGCACATATACAAAGACATGTACACACACACAGACATATGCATAGGCATACACACCAGCCACTAAGACATGCAGTTATCCAATCAGAAAATTTGTCATACGTAGCAGATGGGCAATAAAGCATTTTTCAAAATGATGAAAGTTAAACAATTCAAAAATGCCCACATTCCATGCGTTACATCACCCCAAATAAGTCTGAGCTTGTTTGGCAATAAAAACTGAGACTAATAATAAAATATTTTAATATATTATTTGTTCTTTTAATAGTCGCTCAAGTGTCAGACATCCATCATGCATTGCATAGTGTAAGCATAACACTGTGAAAATAGAACTCAGGACTTAGAACCTGTGGGAGGAAACAAACAGTATATTATAAGTGTTTTTAAATTAACATGCAATTTCTTTATGTCATAATATTATATACATATAATGTATGCAATATACATCCTTATATACACTATGTTTGGAAATCAAAGGAAAAATCCTGTAAACGGGTTTACAATGTGAAAGAGAAGTCATAAAAGAATAAAGTGTGAGGGGAGACTTGAAGGAAGGAAGGGAGCTTGAAGGTGGAGAGGTGAGGTGAAGTGAGCTCTCCGAGTACAACACTGAGGCTCCCACGTGCAGAAGGGCAGCATATATGACCGCATCACATCCAAGCACACAGTGAGTTCAGTGCCAGAAGGAATAAGAGGCACAGGCCACAGCAAGAGAGATTCTGTGAGACATCAAAGAGTTTCACTTGCACCTTTTGGGGAAGGGAGACAGTGACTGGACAGAGAACCAACAACAGCTTCAAAAAAGCCTGGTTAGAAGGGACAAAGTAGAAGCAGTTAGGGGATGGGTTAGCACTTTGACCAAGAGATTCTACAGTCCAGGAAGAGGTGGGCCTATGTGACTTCTGAGTCTCTGGCTGAGGTAACTGAGTCAAGAGTTAAGTCTTCTATTGAGATCAGAAGCCCTGAGAAGGACTAGGCATGGTGGAAGTAGAGGGAGGATGTGTGGAAGCTCATGTCACACAGACCTCTGCCTGCACAGGGGATGTATGGAGAGAGAAGGCAAGCATGGACACAGCTGGAAATGCCTCTCTCTAAGGCTTCCCTCAGTCAAAACAGCAATGATGGGAGGATGGCACTCGTGGGAACATGCAAAGTCACCCCGAGATAATCTGGAGAGATGATGAAAAAAGAGTCAGAGATAGGATGTGAGAAACCATCCTTGTTCAGCTATGGAGAGAAAATTCCACAAGGCAGCTTCAGGGCGGGTGGACTCTGAGTAGAATTATGAGGACAGTGGCTTGAAGTTACACAGTGCAAGCTTGCCCCTGAGTACTCAGAAAAGCAAAAGAGGAAATCCAGTCAAAGGAAATATCAGAAGGTTTAACGGAGAAGTTCTTCTGATATAACTCGAAGGAGGAGATTTAACAGGACAAACATGGGGCCTCTATAAGGAGGTAGGGTCACACCCTAACACATGAGCCTTCTGTAATGTGGGACTGGACAAAGTCTCTCCACAGAAGGGAAAACAGTCAGACTGAGGGAAGCACAAAAGAACCAACTTTGTGCAACTTCAAAAAGTATATTTTAGGGGTCAGAGAGATGGCTCTGTGGTTATGAGCACTGGCTGCTCTTCCAGAGGACCCTGGTTCAATTCCCAGAACTTTGGCAGCTCACAAACCAGCTGTAACTCCAGTTCCAGGCCATCCAATAACTTATTTTGGCCTCTGTCAGCACCGCATGCATGTGGTGCATGGACATACATGCAAACAAAACACTCACACAAAATGGAAAAAAAATTACGTCTTTTTTAAAAATTAAAAGAAATATATCCTAGATAATAGAACACACAAAAAATAAAGTTGAAAGGGTATAAAATCATACTATACAAACTCTAATTAAAAGAAAACTTGTATGTATATGCTAGTATAAGAAAATGTAAGCTTTAAAACAGAAATTATTACCAGAGAAAAAGAAGGGTTATACCATCCTTTTAAAAGAGTTTATTCATCTTAAAAACACAAAAACAACCAGGAACAAATATATATGAACCCAATAACAAAGTGTTGAAATTTACAAGACAAAAATCAACAAAAATAAAAAATAGAGAACAAACAGAGGATCACACAATTCTTACATAACCATCTAAATGAGCAAAACCCAGCAATGATGGAAAATTTGAACATGACTAAAAAAACTTGACCTAATTTGTTCTCAATTGTGTCAGAATAGACATTCTTTTCAAGAGCACATGAAGCATTTGCTAAAATAGACCAGATGGCCAGCCATCAAGCAATTCTCAGTAGATTCCAAAGGACTAAAGCCTCCCAAAGTAAGTTCTCTGACCATGGTATGCTTAAATTACAAAACAATAGTAAATAGAGCTGAAAACACATGACCACTTGGAAATAAAAGTATACTATGACAAAGAACCATTTAAATAACTACAGGCTGGATACTATTTTCAACTGATGATAAAACTAAAAGTGCATGTTGTGTCACTATGGCAGTAATCAGAGGACAAGTTGTCCTCTGAAATTTACATATCAAAAGAAAGATGAAAGGCTCAAAATTAAGCACTGGGCACCCTTCTGAAAAAGGGAAAAACAGCAAAGTAATTCCAAGACAGGGGAAGAAAGAAAATAATAATGAGAGTAGAGATCGATGAAATGTAAAACAAATATACAACAAGTATAATTTATTTGGTCATGCATAGACCCAACATGACAGGGTGGAATGAGATATTTGTTCTGTGCATGTGGAATCCATAAGAAAGCAAGAGAAGCCGGACTCACATCAGATAAAATAGTCTACAAATTAAAAGCAGGACAAAGAGACAAGGACAGCCATTGCTAAATGATAAATGAAGCAGGAGGAAACAGTGATTGAACATATAGATGTACTCAATATTGAAGCACAAAAATACATAAAGTAAATATCAACTGACCAAAAGCAAGAGCTGTATCCCAGGAGCTAGGGAGATGTCTCAGTATTTAGGAGCACCAGCTGCTCTTGCAGAGGACAAGAATTGGGGCCCAGCACCTACATGGTATGTTATAACCATCTGTGACTCCAGTCCCAAAGAATCCAACATCCTCTTCTGCCTTCTTCAGACACCGGGTATACATGCAGTACACAAACACATATACAGCCAAAACGCTCATGCACATGAGATTTATTTTTTTAAAAAAAGATAGATTCCAATGAGAAATAATCAGAGACCCAAACACTCTTTCAGTGGTAGACAGATTATCCAGACAGAAATCAGCCAACAACAGGATTTTAAGAAGCACTATGGGCCACAGGGACCAAACATGCTTTCAGGACAATTCACCCAGTAACTGTACAATGCACATTCTTCTTGTCAGTCCAGCAAATACTCTCCAGGATACATTGTGGGTAGACCACAAAACAAGTCTCAATGGATTCTGAAAACTCCCAAGCATCTTTTTGAACCACAATCAAGTAAACCAGAAATCTGCAAAAGGCTAAGCAAAGCAAATATACAACTGAATCTTGAATAACCGTATATCAAGGAAGAAGTCAAGAGTGAAAATCTAACAGTTTCCTAGACCCAATACAACTAGAATCATAATATACCTAAACCTATGCAACACAGTAAAAACAATAGTTGGATAAAGTTTGTTAAATTGACACCTGTATCCAAAAAGTCAAACAGAAAGTCTATCAATACATCACAAGGAAAACAAGAATAGTGGAAGGGGCAAGCCAAAAATTGATAGAAGGAAAAAAAAAGTACAAGTAAATTATAATAAAAGCTAAAATAAGGCAAAAAGCTACCATTATTCCGAAGAGGGGAAAAACTGAAAGCTTTCTCAGAAATAAATGATGTAAAAGATAAAAAAAATCAGCAAAAGATGAGCAAAATGAAAAGCTTGCTCTTTGAGAAGATCAGCAAAATTGACAAATCCTCTGCAAGACTAAGAAAATGGAAGAGAACAGTCAAGTGCATAAAATCAGAGATGAAAAGGGAGACATTTCAACTGAAACCACAGAAAAACAGAGGATTGGCGTGGAATTTTTATGAACATCTATACACTAGCAAACTTTATAGCCCAGAAGAAATGGACAGATTTTGAGCACATGCATTACCAAGACTAAACTTTGAAGAAACAGAAGACCAACATCAAGCAATGACGTGTCACCTCAAACAAAGGCCAGGACCGCTGGCTTCTCTGCTGAGCTCTGCAAAAGCACTCAAAGCAAAGCTAAGAACTCCTTCACTTATTTCAGAAGTTTCAGTGCAGCATTTTATTCAAACATATTCTATGAAGCCAGTGCAGAAATACTAAATTAGAATGGACATAACCAACAAAAGAAATGCCACCCATAACTAGGCAAGGTACTGAGAACTGTGGCTGAACAATCAGCACTAAGTGGAACACTAACATAAACCCTCGCCCAAGGAGGCTAGGGGAATATTGCAGAAGAAAAAGCAGAAAAGAAAAATTTGTAAGATCTGTCAGAACAGGAGGAGTGCTGTGAAATGCTGATTTCTAGCATGAATGGTCAAAGCATCATGAGCTCAGTTGCTGTGGTTACCTGCCCAGGATCTGCCCAAGGTTAAGGCAGTCAGTATTCCAGCATGGACAAGGATGGGCTCAAGGGCTCCTACTCCTAGCTGAGAAGTTATTGGCAGGTAGGGTTGTTGCCATTGGTAGGTGGTCCAGGCTCCAGTAGAGCCTACACTCCAGCACATTCAGGCATCACTAACTGGATGTAGTGATGTGTGTCTTTGTGTGTGTGTATTGGTTTGAGTAGGAATGGCCCCTACAGACTCATGTGTCTGAATATTTGACCCATAGGGAGTGGCACTATTAGGAGGTATGGCCTTGTTGGAGTAGGTATGTGACCTGATTGGAGGAAGTGTGTCACTGTGGGGGGCCGGATTTGGAGTTTCCTATGCTCAAACTCTGCCCAGCTTGCACACAGTCTCCTGCTGCTGCCTTCACATCAAGGTGTGGAACTCTCAGCACCATGCCTACCTACATGCTGCCATGTTTCCCACCATGATGATAATAGACTAAACCCTGAAACTGTAAGCTACCTCCAATTAAATGTTTTTCTTTATAAGAGTTGCTGTAGTCATGGTGTCTCTTCACAGCAAAACAAACAAACAAAACTAAGACAGCGTATGAATTTTTTTTTAAATAACATAAAGTGAGGAGGTATAAGTTGAGTGATTTGGGGAAGGGTAATTTGGAGGTGAGAAATGAGAATAAATTTGATTATAATATATTTTGTATACCTGTATAAAACTTTCAAAGAATTTTATTTACGTGTATATATATATACATGAAAGAACTACAGGCCAATATCGTTGATGGGCATAGATAAAAAAAATTCTTAATAAAATGCTAGTAAACAAACACAATAGCATATGAATAAGATCATTCAACATGATCAAGTGGGAGTCACCCAGGAATGCAAAGATAGTTCAGCACATGGCAATCGATAAACATGAAACAGCTTAATAAAGGGCATGAGCTATATGATCATCTCAAAAGATGTAGAAAAGAAGTTTGACAAAATTCAACATTTTTTCCTGATAATGTACACAGGGGGATTGAGATTAGCATATCTTACAGATGCCTGCATTTTCACACGAATCTCAGCACTATTCACAGTTGCCAAAGCACGAAGTCAGCCTAGGTGTGTGTCCGCAAATGAAGGGATGAATAAGATGAAGCCCATGGACATAGCAGAGTGTCATTTAACAGCAACAAAGAGCAAAATCATGTCATTTCCAGGAAAACGGAGGAACCTAAATATGTGCATGTTACTTGAAATTAACCAGACTCGGGAAGATTGCTATGGCTTGCTTTCTTTCATGAGTAGAAGCTAGAGACCAAATAAAAAAAGACAACCAGAACATAAAAGGGAGATTACTGGGGATGAGGAGCAGGGCCAGGTGGAGGAGGGAAGGAGAGGGAAGAAGATGGGAGGAAAACAGGATCAAAGTACATTATATGCACATATGAAATGTCACTATGGTGCCCATTATTTTGTGTGCTGTGTGCTAACAAGAGTGCAGGACAAATTAGGTATCAAAAGAGCATAGTTCATTATAATAAATGCAGTAAAATAGACTAAGACTAATGTCCTAACAGGGAAAAGCTTTATGTTTCCCATCTAAAGCTGTGAGAAAAAAAAAGATGGCCCAAATCCCTCTTTTTATTTCACATAGTGCTGAGAGTGCTAGCAGATCGGTTATGCAAGAGAAAGAACTAATGTACACTTAGACCAGAAGCCGGGAAGTCAAATCATCATTGTGTCGTATGTCAGAGAACATGATCTGATACATGAAAAATAAATCCAGCAGTTTCACCAAGTATCTATTAGAAGTGAAAAATGAATATGGTAACATTGCATGATACAGAGACAGCATATAAAAATCAGTATTCCTATATGCCAAAGACAGGTGATCTCAAGTAGAAATTAAGAAAGTAATTCTATTTACAATAGCTACTGAAAAGTAAAATACCTCAAAATAAATATAACCAGAAGAGAAATATGTGTACAATGAAAAGTATAAAACCTGGATGAAAGAAAATGAGGGGAGAAAAAAATGTAGATATCCCATGCCTATACATATACATAAACATATAAACACACACATATATGTATAAATATATAAAAATATGTGTATTATACATATATAAATAAATGTATATGTATGTATACATATATAAATAAATGTACATGAATATATACACACACATGACCTGCATGAATGAGCATGCACACATATGTGCACCTGAACAGTTGCCAGGACACACACAGGCACTCACACACACAGATAGAATGAGAGAGAGATTACAGAAAAGGTGATAGAAAGAGACAAAGTAGTATGACATGAGGAATTAATCTTATTTTAGAAATGACAACGAGAAAACTTTCACATACAAACAAAATGTTAAGTATGAGTGTGTTCTGTGTATACGCTTGCTAGTAATAGGGAATCACACAGCACAGGCTAGTGCCAAGTCCTTGGAGGACCTGCAGAGACAGGGTAAACTCACCCACAATGAAGGGGGAAAATGACCTCACAGGATTCTGGTCTGCTTTTAGCAAAACACAGTGGTTTTTAGGTTCAATTAAAAAAATTATATTTTTCTTGGCACTCACCTTGAGTCCTATGTCTTTCTCCTTCATGACAAGGGAAGGTTTTGCCCCCAAATACTGCTGCTCCCTCACATAATAACCTGCTTAATCTCCCTCCCACCTGAATTGTAAGGATAGACCGCTGGACAGTAGTTAGGGAAGTTCTTGGCATTGGAAGGAAAAAAAATTTAATTTGAGCAACAGATGGACAATTGCATATTTCATTGTGTTTGGCAGCCTGCCTTTTCTTAAAAAGGCATCCATGAGCCTGCCAAAGGGGCCTCAGGTGCTCCCAGCTGGTTCGCACTAACCAGGATGGGCATGGGTCCAAGGCTGCCTCCGTGCCGTGCCCTGCTGGCATCTTCAGGTTCACTGCAGCCTGAGGACCTGGCCTGGCTCTAGGCCAGGGTGACTGATTTGCTCAGTGAATCAAAGTCACTGACCATTTCTGGACCAGAGAGGGTGTCTGCAACCTTCCCCAGATCCACAGCAGCCAACATTTTCTCCCAAGGAAGGTGCAGCCTGTATTTTCCAGGGATCCCGTGACCCCATCCGTTTCCTAGGCTGAGCATGAACTCACACTCTGCTTTATGTGACTATGCACATATCCACTCTGGAAATGACTCAGGGGTGTTGGAGGATGTGAGATTGGGAGGCAGCAAGCTGTTACTGTAAAGACAGTAGGAGTGCTTGAGCTAAAAGTGACCTTGATCTTACATGGGGTCAAGTGGCTGGAGTGAAGGGAGATTGGGGGCTTGGGAGATGGCTCAGTGCATAAAGTGTCAGTTGAAGAAGCATGAGGATCTGAGTTGAACACCCATATCTGTGAGCTGATGGAGACAAGATGATCCCTGGGGCTCATGGGCCAGACAGCCAAGTCCAACCTCCAATCTGCCTAATCCATATCCATCCTGCCTGAGACTTTCTCCCACCCTCCCTCCCTCCACCCTTCCTTCCCTCCCCATCCCTCTCTCCAGATAGAGCAAAAACGACTATGATCCTGTGACACCGCAGCTGAAACTCCCACAGCCGTGTTTCCTAGTTGGATCCTAGTTTTCTACCTTCATCCTGGAAAATAATCTTCATCTGCAGAAAATCAGGTCTTGGGCTCTCATGTTCAGCCCAGCTTCCACTAGCACCCAGCTTCAGTACCCTGAGATGCTGAAGCAATACCCTTGCATTGAAAGTTCTCTCCATACAGGCATGTCACACAACAGAGCATGCTCACCAAGAAGTACGTGTGAATTCCAGATGAGTCTGTTACTAGAATTTAATGCCACCCCCTTCAGATGGAAACAGAATCTTTCCTGATAGAAATCCGTGCCTTGGTCTGTGAAATGATGCCACATGGCAAAATGCAAAGCTGTGCGGGGGGGGGGGGGCAGACAGGAGTCTGAGCAAGAATACTAAGTTCTCTTCCAGCTTCCCTGCCCTCAGCGGTATAAGAAATGCACCCTGGGCAGCACCCAGATGGCCAAGTGCTCTCAGTCCATAGGCAATTCTACCACCTCAGAAACCACTCAGGCTCCACTTTGTCTGGATCCCTTTGGAAACCCAAATGACAGATGGTCTTGGCCAGTCACCCTGCAGAATCCTGGGTGACCTCCTCTTGATCCCCACGCCTCCTCTCTGCAGTGGGTCTTTTCTCTGCTGTTTTTCAACATCCATTTCTGTGATTTCCCTGCCTTCTTACCCCAGCTTCTACCTTGAGGTGGTTCAACCACCGGTTGAACGGTTGAATTGTGATGCTGCGTAATTCAAGCTACCAGGGTGACAGGAAGGGTAGATGCGCACAACTCTGAGAGTAGACTTCAGCACAGGCGTCATCAGTCTCCAGAACCAATCAACCACTCTACTTTTGGGACCATTATCAGTAATCAGTCCAGTATCGTAGTAAACATGTATTCTACAAACAGCAAGTCGACAGCATACCAAGTACTCACTTGCACATTTTCACATCCTGTATCACCCTCCTTGCCACTGGAGCCTCTAAGACTTCTTTCTTTTGTCCCCTTTCTCTACCACCCTAGAGAAGTGGACAATAAAGGATATTGTGGCCATTTGACCCTGAAGATAGTTGTTTTTGAGCAAGTGAGGGGAAAAAAAAGAATATGTAATCTATGGCCATGATGTGTCTGAAGAAAAGAGTAAGAGTAGATTAAAAGAGCCACTGTAAAACAGGTCATTCACACCAGACCCAGAGACTCAAAGTGCCACTCTTGACTACAAATGGACACTGGGGCCACCAGGGTAGCCACTCTGTAATGGAATGACCCCACAGTGGCTGTCACTGCCATCAGTCAATGGTAAAAACTATCACTACCCATGGTGGGTCTGTGGGGTGTTGAAAATATTGTTAATATATACATACATGCACACATACACACACACACACATACATACATACATACATACATACATACAGTAGGGCTGGGTGTAGTCAAAGAGAAACAGAATGCCACATGTCAAAGATCATAGTTAGTCCAATTCTGTGCACATAAGGTGCTTTTATAAAATAATACAACATCATGTGAGAGCCCACCTGGAGATGGGGTGTGAAATGTGTGCTCCTTAATCATCTCCTGGATCTCCACTCTCTTGAGTCTGCAATGCCCTTTTATTACCATCCCAAATTTATGTGTGTGTGTGTGTGTGTGTGTGTGTGTGTGTGTGTATTTGTGGCTAAGTGTGTGCATATGTGTCAGTGTAAGTATGTGCACTGGTAATAGTTATACATACATGTGAATGGCCAGAGATCAACTCCAGATGTCATTTCCCAGGACCTGTCCATCTTGTTTCATTATGTTTATTTTTATGTATGAGTGTTTTGTTTGCCTACTAGGTGCACACAGTGTCCACAGAGGCCAGAGGAGTGAAGCAAATCCTTGGAACTGGAGTTAACACAGAGGGTTGTGAGCCCCCTTGCGGGTACCGGGAATTGAAGCACAGTCCTCTCAAAGAGTGCCAACATGTGTTCCTACCTGCTGGAGCATCTCTCTAGCCATGCTCTACTGAGTCATAGTCTCTCATTAGGACTCGGAGCTCACCACGTAGCTAGGATGGCTGGCCAGCGAGGCCCGGCTATCTCCTGGGTCTGCCTCCCCAGCTCCGGGATTTTGTTTTGTTTTGTTTTGTTTTGTTTCAAGAGAGGGTTTCAAACTGGCCTCAAATTCACGGAGCCTCTGTCTCCCAAGGGTGGGATTAAAGGTATACACTACCACTGCCTGGCTGCAACTCCACCATCCGGCCAGCTCTTGGATTTTAAGCATGTACTAGTATGGCCAGCTTTTTCTGGGGATTGAAATTGGGTCCCCATGTTTGCACAGCAAGCACTTTATCGACTGATCCATTTCCCTAGCATTCTCTCTGCTTTTAAACCAATAATAGATTTATCAAGTCAGCTGTCAAATCAGATCATGGACTGCCAAACCCCAAACTCTATTTTCTCCATAATACATTTCCTTTTAATTTTCTCTCCATTGACCCTAAAACCAAGAGCCCTGGATAATGAATGAACTTCTTTATTAAGCATACTAAAAGGTGTGCACCTTTCCTTTTCTTATTTATATTTTTATGACTATATTCATTTATTCATTCAGCCAACTCAACTCACCGACCATTTATCACATACTATTCATTGGGCACTCTGCCAGACACTTAAAACAATACAGTTGAAGTCATGCCACCTGATCCATATCTTCCAAAAATGTATCCGCTAGAAGGCAGATTGTAAACACCAACATCAGGCATCATAGGTGACTGTCCAGGAGCTGACTTTGGCAGGACACCATTTCCAAGGTTTCCACAGAACAAGTGGTATCTGTTGTGGGATGAAATGAGTTAAAGGAGCTGATACTGATGCTCAGAACTCATACTGTATCTATAAAAGGCCCGTGTAAATGAGTCCCCTTTCATTGGCTTCTCCATGTTTCCTTGGTTAGTAAGGCTAGGGCCTCATCAATGTCATTTATCTTTGCAAAGAAGTGACTTTAATTGCTTCTGTGTGTGGTTTTAGCTGCTATTATTGATTTCTGCCTTGGTCATTATTATTTCTTGCTGTCTTCTGTATTGGAGTTGTCTTCCTTGAGTTAGTCTAGACCCTAGAAATGCACTATTAGGCTATTTATTTAAGATGGCTAGACTTGTAACTTGGTTACAAGTCTTGGTTAGCATTTTGGGAGCCCCTAGTTTCCACTGCCAGTATTGTAAAAAATAAAATAAAATAAAAATTATCTTATGTGAGAAATGTGCATTCTGGTTCTCAGCAAAGGAATGAGAGTAAAAATGGGAAAATTGAAAAGGGGGAAGGAAGAGGAGGACAGGGTTGGGGAAGGTATGTCCAGGAGGAGGAGAGGGAAGAGGAGGACTTAACACTCTTTGGTGTTAATTAAATGACCCTATGCTGCAATCAAAATTCCCCATACTAAAATGAAAGTTCATGGTGGAGATGGCTCACCAGTTAAGAGAACTTCTTGATCTTGTAGCAGACCAGAGCTTGGCTCTTAGTACCTACTTTGGGTGGCTAACAACCACCTATAACTGTAACTCCAGAGGATCCAATCTAATGCTTTGTTTGTAGCCATGATCACCCATACACACCTGCAAATAAAAATAAATCTGAAAATTCTTTAATTAAAAAAAGAACGTTCAGTTAGAATAGTTAGAATGTCAGCGATTTGGAGCCTGAGGAAATGACTCGGTGGATATAGGGATTGCTGTGCAAGTAAGAGAAGCTGAGTTTGGATCTCCACCACCCAGTCCTGCCACAATGGCAGGCATATGTAGTGTCAGCCTGAGGAGACAGAGACCCGGAGATCTCTGGGTCAGTCTAGGAAATCCGTGTACTCCAGGTACAGTAAGAGATGATGTATCGAAAATTAAGATGAAGGGAAAGTTGAGAATGGCACTAACACTGACCTCTGGCTTCTGTAGGAATACACATGAGTATATATGTCCACACCCCATTACCACCCCTACCACCACCACCACCACCACCACCCCACAAAAACAAAAAGATCATGAGTAACCCAGTGTTCATCAGAAAATGGCCTCGTTCACAGAGCCCTGTCTCCTCAAAACAAAGATGATTTTAGACAGGCAAAGCCTAGAAAACCAGGTGGTGGGGCTTAGCCAAGTGTAGGACTTTATAGCCACCCTCTACTTTTCTAAGGAAGAAGGTAAGTCCAGCCCATTGGGTTCTCTGCTGACCTCTAGCTCTCCCTCCCTGAGCCCAGCTCTGACACCAGTGTCATACTGGTTTCACCGTCCAGGTCTTAGGTGTGTGTGGCATGGCTATCACTGTGTCCCTCTCACAGAACAAATGACCATCAGGAGCACTACTCCAGGGCCCCTTGGATATCCAAGTACTTGGATAAGGCCTTAAATTCTGCCTCTTTTCACAAATAAGGTTCCCCTTGGGCTTTCCAAGGGTTCCTACTGTTCCTATTGCCTTCTAACCAAATGCTAACAGCTGCTGTTGGGATTTCAGGTGTTGGTCCCCAGGGAGAATCTGCCAAGAAAAGCACACTCCTGCTCACCTAAAGGCCTCCTTCAAGGTCACAAGGCCAGTCAAGAAAGGGACAACAGACAAGACAGCGTAGCCCAGCATCAGGGGGAAAAATCACTTCTCCCACCTTGGTGGTTTCCTTCAGCCAACTCTGGCTGATGGACATACTCCTCTGCAAGCTTTGCCAGCCTACCACCAGGTGCTGCGCAGCAGCAGAAGGTGAGGTACCCCTGTTGGGGGAGCAGCACCTCCCTACCAGGAAACAGTTTGCAACAATCCATCCCCAATATGAAAATGTATTTAATGCAATTAATAATTTAGGAAGCTAGAGCACGTGCTCCTGGAGAGTTAAATGCTTGTCAGAGTGATCGATGCACGCTTCACCACCAATCCATTCCCGATGAAGAGCAGAGGGATTTTGCCTACTTGCCTTGACCTTGGGTTGCTGCATATAGGAGGCAGATTGCAGAGGCAGGCCTGCTTAAGGAGGTACAGAGCGTTGCCTCCCAATTTACAGCCCTTTCCCCAATTAAAGGACTGTAAAAACATTAAAATTAATGCAGTCTTAACTCCTAGAGCAGGCCCGACTTTCTTAATTAGTGCATAATTATTCAGTTTCTGATATCCTGGAAAATTACCACGTGGAAATTATTTTAGGCTGAGTAACAATAGCAAGAGTGCCCTCCCCCAACCCGATTAGCATGTGGAAGTAATTAACACTTTATTACAGTGAAAATACCCTTACTGCTAGTGTTTAATGACTTTTGCCATCACGTCCTGAGCAGGAAGTTCAGAATGCCATGAAGCGATGGGCTCCAAGAAATACATCACCGATGACTCGCAAGGATTATGATGGCTTGAGCTGGCTGCATTAAAAATCAGGAGACCAGAGACATCCAGTTGTTGGAAGCTCTGTGGGCACGGAAATGTAATGTGATGTGAACTCCCTGGGAGATGGTACGGGAGATCATCGGGGCACAGTCTGGACAGGAAGCCTGGGCCCCATCTCATCAATGATGGCCTGCTGTTATGAAAACAGGGTCCCCTCTGCAATGCTAATGGGCAATTGGAAGTGGGAGCCAGATAATCATAAGTTCAAAATATTAGAAAAGATTAATATTAATCTAGGCTAGTGGGAATTAGGAGTGGGGAGTGAAATAAGCTGAAAATCATTACAGCTATAGCATAAAGGTACTAGATCCCAGCTTCAATGGAAGATGACAAGAACAATGTCTGAGGATATCTTTACTGTAAAGGGGTGTAGGGTTGGGGGCATTATGGTCATGTCTCCATTAAGGACCCTAGTGAATCAGAAACTAAAGAGAAAGAGCCCCTCCACACACTCAAAATGCTCTTCAGCACGTGACCAGGGGCCCCTAGCCAATGCCATTATTCCCTGTGTGCTGAACCAAAGAACATGACCACACCGGGTTCTTCATTTTTATTTTTAAGCTTCTCCCATTTTCATATTGCAGAGAAACTCCATGCCTTGTACAGCAGAGTATGAGAAGGACTACAGTTGCATACAGATAAGAGTAGAAAAATGTTAATGATCTGGGCTGAAATGCTGAACTTTTCCACTATGTCCAGGCACAGTAGTGATGGGACCTTCATAAACTTAATGAGAAGTAGCCACACCTGGAGCTAACATTTTACTGTTGTCCTTGAACAGTTATGGTTGGATATAAGTGTTCTCCCCACAGGGAGAACACTTATATCCATTATGTATGGATGATGGGGCCCCCGGCTGGTGGCACTGACTTGGGAAGTAGGGACAAGCTAGACAAAAGAGGCCTTTGGTGGTGTAGTACTAGGGACTTTATTTTATCCTGGGTTCATCTTGCCCCCCCCACACCCTCTCTTTCACTCTGCTTCCTATCCTCCATGAGGTGAGCATCTTGGCTCAGCCACACTCTCTCTGACATCACGTCCAGCCTCACTGCAGGCTTTCATCAAGGTACCAGCCAACACCAACCCTCTGAAATTCTGAGGCAGAGTAAATCCTTACTCCCCTAACTTGCTTCTGTCAGACATTTTGTTGCAGCAATGGAAGTCCATAAATGTAAGGGTTCTATGTCTTATCTCCTCTCCTCCCCTCGTCCTTCTCCTCTCCTCTTCTCTCCTCTCCTCTCCCCTCCTTTTTCTTCTTCTTCTCTCCTCTCTCTTTCCCTCCCCTCTCCTCCTCCCGCTCTTCTCCTCTCATGGCCCCTCCTCTTCCCTCTTCTTTCCATTTCTATTCTCTCCCCTCCTTCTCTCTTCTTTTCCTTTCCCATGCCTTGCTCTTCCCTTTGTCTCCTGATATTCAGAAGGAATGGCTGCTATTTGGAAAGAAAATCACCCTGCAAACATACCCAAGTAAAAGGCCACCAACAGTGTCTCCGCCCTCGTAGAAAAGATGACATCACGTAGTTTCATCTTCATGTGCTTGGGACTCGGGAGCCCAATTCAATGACAAGATAACTAGAATCTTTACAGCTCTCCCCCAAATCAGGTTCCTGGAGCCAGAGAAGTGGACATCCTTTCAGGTTATGGAGAGTATAGCACTAACAAGAGTGACATGGGATGCTCCTCTCTCATTCTCCCAAGACTCATGGGTTGAATGGAGCTGTCACCTTGCCTGACTGGCATATCCTGGGCTTTGCAGAACTTCTCTAGCTGAAGGCTAAATACACAACTCACAAACTCTGGTGATTTTGTAAACAGGATCTGTAGCTCAGGTTCTTAGGGTCTTTGAAGATGCAGGGAAAGGTTGATGGTCATATATGAGTCAGCAATGCATAAGGGACAGAGGGAGGTCCTGAGAGGAAACACAGATGGTATATAAAGAGGAGTGAAGTCTGGTTCTTCCCAGAGAAGCTGAGTCACCTTGAACAGATTAGTAAGCTCTCAATAGCCCAGTGCCTGGGAGAATGTGGGAGTGTCTGCCTCATATGAACAGTAATGGTCAGTAGCAAAGGCTGTACCCTAGCAAATTGCTGCTATCATCATCATCATCATCATCATCATCATCATCATCATCATCATCATCATCATCTTGTTGTTGCTGTTTGTTCATGTCATCAGCAGAGCCAAAAATTCTCAAATCGGCCCAATAGATGTGGTTTGTATGACTCTCATCCAGGAAGCCTGCACCCACAGCCACCTGGCTTTCCACCTCTAAGTACATCCGCCATGTTCTCTGGCTACCATTCATAGTTAACACTTTCTCTGCAAGTTTTGCTTTTGGAGGCATGACAAAAGCACAGGGCTATTTTACATCACTGGCCTACTGGATCCCAGAGGGGGTTGGAGGAAGCCTTGGAGACAGAACAGACAAAATTGTGATTGCTACAGCACCTATAAGATGCCAGACCCCAACCATAACTGCAGAGAAGAACAACCTTGGACAGAGAGCATGGAGAGGAGAGGCACGGCCGCTCAGGAGTTCTTGGAAGTGGCGGGGGGGAGGACCAAAGGAAGAAAAAGGAAGGGAAGAAGCCCAGAAGGGCCATAGAAAATAGAAAGAACAGAGGGTCCCATAGCACAGTAATCACTTCCCTGCAAGAGACAAGGAACTCTGATATGGGTGCCCTAGGGACTTGTGAAAGAATGTCCACAGCAGCCCTGCTCATAATAGAAAATCCAGAAACAAGCTCTCAGACGTCTGTGGCCAGAAATGGGGCATGTACATGGATGCATATTCACACTATGGAATATTCTAGAGAAATAAAATGACTGGACTGCAGCGACTTATACCAGAGACTGATCTTGAAATGGAATAGGAGTTTAAAAAAAATCTGGTCCCAGAAGGCTGCACAGAGTGATATCATTTTTACAGACCCAAGACTAAACAGAGCTAAATAATATACTGTCAAGCACGCATACATTTCTAATAAAACCATATTTTAAAATTCCATTTAGAGAGAGGATCTTCTGTAGCAAGAAGAGGGTTCATAGGACAGAGAGAGCTCACAGAGAAGTTTGGATAGCACTAAGGCTCTTTCATTAGGAGGTAGGGTTTTTATATGACCAAACAAACTGGTAGTGTGTGTGTTAGGTACAGTGTATTTGTTTGTTTGGTCGGTTTGATTTGAGGTTTTTTTTTCACATATCAAACAGCTACTTTTAAAAGAGAATGTAAAGAAAAGAAGAGAGAGTGGTGTTCAAAATAACCAGACCAGACTCTTTGAGTACCTAAGGAGCAGGTGTCATATTACATCCTTTGGGTGTGGTAGGATAGGCTCCCTGATCTACTGTGAGCTTTGGTAAAGGGCTGAGGACGTTAAAACTCCCCAGACAGCTGGGGTTATTCTCTCAGCTCTTAGACACATGCTAACTGGCAAAGCTTTTGCACTTTAGAATGCCCATCTCCCAGAGTGTGTTAGTCTGTGAGCCTGCCTCTCCCACTTATGCTTTCATGTTGTTGGTAGGGGTGGGGATAAGGCTTCAAATCACTGTTTAAACTCTCCAGAGTCAGCAAGCTTTTGGTCAGCCTGTGGTGGCTGAAGCCCTGCAGAAAACCAGGGATGAAATTTCCTCAAGGTGCTATGGTAGTGCCTGGCTTCTTGTCTTGTGGAGGGGAAGAAGCAGAGTAGACAGTCTGAGCAGAAGTTCACTTAGCAAAGCAAAGCAAACACCCTAAGAGAGACTGCACTAGGTTGTCCCAAGGTGAGGGAGCAGACCAGTGGGTTCTGTGTTGTAGATTTTAAAGAAGGTGATCCTTTGTCTCCCAAACTATAGGATATTAGATCTCCTTTTTAGGGTTTTTCCTCCTAAGACCCTCTAGAAAATCTCCCTAGGAGAACAATATCAAAACCACAATGCAAGTAATACTACAATAGCATCTGGTCTTTTGAGGATTCAGACCCTTCACTAGAAAATATGTGTAAAATTCCCTGATGCCTTAGTTTCTGATATAGCAGGAACAACCCAACTGCAATTGCCAGAAGGATCCTGGGCCTTACTGGCCAACTTAGTCTAACAAAATTGGTGAACTCGGGGTCAAGAAAAAAAAAAAAAACTGTCTCAAAAATAACTCATGCACATACTGAGAACACTAAGTGGACTCGGTGGGTTTACAAAATGATCATGTGACATTGGGACCCAAGATAGTCGGGGGCAACAGGGGAGCATTGGAAGGACTAGCAGTAAACTTGATCAAAAGTGTGTGTGTTTGAAATTCTCAAACAATAAAATATTAAGAATAAAGTGAACAAAAAACGAAATGTAGAATGATTAGGATACCCAGTGTGGACATCTGTCCTCCACAAATGCAAATGAACACACACAAACATAGAGAGGATTTTGAGGGATTGAAAAAAAACCTGTGAATAAATGAAATGGCATACAAAAGAAGCCATGGGTAGCCAGGAGCTACTCAGGTTCATCTCCTCAGTCACACTATGGTGACAGAAACAGGTCTTAGGAAGACTGGAAAATGTGTTGGTCTCCAACCAGGCGAGAGTTGCCAGTGTTGGCATCTTTAGAAGCATGAACAACAAACGTACAGGCATAGCTTTCTCTTCATGAAGTTCTTCACATGCTTGATAACATGTTTTCAGAATTTACGTTAATGCCATAATTACATGCCGAAATATACACAGATCATGAGCACAGGCTTGGTGTGACTTTTTCAAAGTGGATCTTCCCAGGCAGACAGTCTCCACATCATAAAACAGTAGGGCTTCTGCCGACTTTGTGCCTGGCTGACAAAACCACCTTCATCGGCCGTAAGCACGGGGGAACATAAAACAGCCTTTTCTGAAGTTACACAGGTAGAATCATTCAGCCTGTCCTTGTAGTATGGGGCTTATTTTACCACACACCCCTGATAAAATATTTGTGACTCACCTGTGTGGTCTGAAGCATTTGTAGCCCGTTCATTTTGAAGGCTGTCCCATGCTCGGGACAACTATTGATTTTCATTCTTCTGCTATAGATAACAATGCTAAGAAATCTTTGTCCAAGGCTTTTATAAGTCTGTGAGTGCCTAATACTATGCATGTATGACAGAGACCTACAAGCTTCACTGTGGATCACATGACACAGTTTCAGGTTTAAGTGCACACTGGCCAACAGCTGTCCACGTGGCTGTACAGCACTGTCCTCTGGAGCCACTGGCTTTTCCATTTACCCCACCTTCAGCTGCACTGTTAATATTTCTTCTGCCTCATGATGGCCAGTGGAGGTGTACCTTCTTCGAGATGCTCATTGGAATCATCTCTTTTGCATGGCACCTATTCAAATCTTCTGCCCACCTCCTTGTATTTGCTTGACAGTCTTGTTATACTAACATGTGGATATTCTCTAAGAGTTTTGCATTCATAATTTTTTTTTGTCACACGTAGAAACATAATTTTTAGCTTAAGCTAATCCCATTTATCAATCACTTTCTTTTCTGATTAACAGTGGTGTGTGGTGCTCATAAAACTCCTTCGGGTTTTCTGGAAACCCAATGCCTTCATTTTTAAATGCTGTCAATTCTAGACACATTCCTTCCTTTGCAAGATTTACCCCTTTCCTGTAGTTTCTGGCAAGATTTCTTCTTTCTCCTCCACTCAGGATTTCCACCTAAGTGTGTTAAGGAGCAGAGCCACTACCAGAAAGGCTCAACCTGTCTGATCTACAGTGGAAAGGTGTCTGATCTACTTTTTCAGTAAAATATTTTTTGTAAGCACTCAGCAAAATTAAGAGAAACTCATAGCCACATTGTGCTCACTTTTCATGCATGGCTCATCATTGACACCTCATGTTCCTGACAGCAAAGTCCTTGACCTATGACAGGAACAGTAACAACGACTCAAATAATTAATCCTTGTTGGCCACAATGGCAGAGACTGCTCACAATCACCTCGGGGAATGTGCAGCTCACACGCTCCGACCATCTTTGGTAGGTTAAACAGCTTCCGTCTGCTAGAATGCAAGCAGAAGTGAAGTTTGTCACGTCCGAGTCAACTAAAAATGCATGCCTTTTCCATTTTTCCTCCGTGTCCTGCACAAGTTCCTTGCTTCCCCAACCTGTGTCTTCTTCTCGTTGACCAATGGTTGATACTATCACAACTGTAGTGGGAAGAACACACAAGGTCAAGGCCACTCAGGCCCGTGAATCACCACTTGGGGAGATGTTTGGAAGTGCCATCCAATGGAACCAGCCTGGGACTGATGGAGAAACAACTTCTTACTGAATCAAGCCACTGACAGCTTGGGGAAGTTGGCTGAGGTGTGTATCATCACTTTGCGACTCTCCCCCCCCCCCCGCCCAATTCTCTTCTTAACACAAGGAAGACGGGAGAAAAGGAAAAACCCGTGACAAGGCCATCCTGCATCACACTATAATAAGTAAGGGACTGTCAAGTTTCCCACAGCGGTAGGAATTACTGAAGTAGCTGCAGGCCCCACTCTTGGTTGTCTCTTCTGTGGTTGGTAGATAACTCAGAGGGTCCTCCCTCTCCCCCTCTGGATACCACTTTTTCTATGGTGTCATATTGTCTTCCCAGGACACTAGTATAATACATTGACTCCACCACTAGCCAATCGCTGGACATCCCGGAAGAGCCTACCTGTGACCACTGGTTTCTGGGTAGCCTGCCATCCACACTTGTCAGATTACCACGTCAGTGAACGGTGACCTTGTTTGCCCCCAATGGAATGCTTGAAAAACAGATTCCAGGTGACTCCCCAAACCCACCAATAGTCATAAGAACAAAAACCTCTTCGGACAATTTTAAAACTCTATGGTACTAAGGGAGTTTTCATGCCTTGGCAAACTGTCTGGTTGCTTTTAATTAAATGCAAATGAAATAATGGACTAAAAACATCATCAGGCCATTGTTTTGCTGGCATTTTGTTTCTTTTCAGGCTCACTGCATTGGTGGCCAACATCATATTATAACTCATTGGAGTCTGCTATAAGATGGTAAGGGAGGTGATATCAATTTCATATCATGAAGAACCTCTGTATGGATATAACAATTGTGTTAGTAGTGGCATTGTGAATTCCAGCATGGTTTTTCTAGATCCCTGGGTGATCCTTGGAAAGATTTATGTTGTTAATTATTTTTTATAATTAGTTATTTTAAATAAAGAAATAATTTAACAGAAAAAAGGATGTCAATCTGAGAATTTACCAACTTAACAATTATTTCTCATTTTAAGCATATTCAGAACTTTATTCTCTTTTCCCAAGTCTTCATAAGCCCAGCAAGTGTACATATGGTTTGTTGGCAGAACCTTGAGATGTTTTCCTGTCCACAAAACAATGACAGCATCATTCATGGATCTGTACCCTTCTTCTTCTTCTTCTTCTTCCTCTTCTTCTTCTTCTTCTTCTTCTTCTTCTTCTTCTTCTTCTTCTTCTTCTTCTTCTTCTTCTTCTTCTTCTTCTTCCTCTCCTTCTTCTTCTCTTCTTTTCATGTGAAGACATCAACATTCACTTCTTACAACAAATGTTTACAATATTAGGCTAACACAGACGTGTGGTCAAATTGATCATGGTCACTGCACACCTTCTTGGCATTTAAAGCATTCTCAAGCAATGAAAAAAGGTGTTCATTTGGGCCTAATCCAGTATCTTTCATTGGAGTACAATTGTCAAGGCACTTCCTCACAGGAAGAATCATTGTTTCACTGGGTGCTTGATGAAATAGGCATTTCTCACAGGGAGTTCAAGGAGAGGGTGTCTGTACATGTTTATAAAGTGAGGTAGCATGGTATCCCTTCCAGCTTAGTAAAAGGGGCCATGATAACTTTCCCAGAAACCTCAGTGCTCCCCCCTGAAATACTAACATGCTGGGCCCTGAAATGTATAAGCAGCAGCTGCTAGTAGAGCCTGCAAAATAGACATTTATCTGCTAGTTTGGTCATTTGTAAAAGTGACATTAATAATCCGATCAAATGCCAGATTTGTATGATGAATATTTTGATTGAGGTTCTGGGTTCATATATTATTTCAATGAACTAGATGGTTGGTCCAAGTTCACATGGCTCAAAAGAAAGAATAGCTTAGGCTCTGAGCCAATGTATTCAGAACAAAACCAAACTATTTGCCAGCTTCCCAAACTACAGCAATCAAAACCAGACAACAGGAGAAGATGTCTCCTGGAGCCTGCCAACACTTTAATTATACATGTACTTTAACTTTAACTCTACATGTACCTCAGCCTAGTCATGAGGCCAAGTGGGCGTTCAGGAAGCACTGTGCTGCTGACTTCAAATGACTAGCCCTGGGGTTTTTCTTCTTTGTCTCTTCCTTCCTTCCTTCCTTCCTTCCTTCCTTCCTTCCTTCCTTCCTTCCTTCCTTCTTTTCTTTCCTTTTCTTTCTTCCTCCAGCTGCCAGCTAATCCTGGAACTCACCAGCCTGTGTTCTGAAGCCAAGAGCTCATAGCGGACCCTGCAATATCTCATACAATTGAATGCAATTAGTGACAGGCAGGCTTCTTCTGGGGCCCTCCCTTCATATTCTGAGATCCCTAAGAAGTCGGCACTATGCCAAGTTCAAGGACTTCCAAGCTGGGCTGCAGGCTCAAGATGGTTTGCTCTTTGTCATTTCTGCAACCTTTACTGGGATCCTACTTCCAGTATCTCTGAAGGTGGATGGCTCAGGGCTTTTCCAGCACCACTCCAAAGCCATAGATGCCTGGTCGTGTCATTTGTAGGTGGGAATTAAGTCAATTCAAGCATCTTCAAGAGAGAACCAGTTTCCTAAACTCCTCCATTACTTCTTCATTGAATGCTGTCAACCTTTCCTATAGGTAGCTTATACTAGGGACTTTCCCAACTTTTGCTCCAGTTCTTTTTGAATTGTCACTAACCATACACAGCATGCATAAGGAGCTCTTCAAGTGCTTTTTCTCACTAGCAAGAACCAGGACTATTTGGACCACAGGCTGCTTCCAAGGAAGGAGTAGAGAAAGATGAGCTTGTAGAAGCTTTTGCTGCCAGAAAGTCAAGATGCATTTAGAAAATGACAGAAACACATTTTCAGAAGCACATCCCAGTGGCAGCTTGGAGGGTCTCCCATTGGCCAAACCCAGGCCAATGTGAGCCACAAAATAAATGATGATAGTGATAAATTAAAACTCGTTGGTTAAAAGAAGTGTCCTTAAGACTGCACTCAGAGAAATGGATAAACGAGTAAAGAGGATTAAAAAGGAAAACTTTGCCTCACAGTCAGATGCTGTGGAGAGGAATGCAGGGCCATTTACTACCATCCCACTAATCTCTGGTTCAGGCTCCAACAGATCCTAAAACTGAGGGCTGAGATTCTGATGAAGGATAACAATGCTGGCATGGACTCTGTCTATTTCCCTGCCAATTATTTATCACCGTTGGAAAAGTCCTGTTTGCAGTAGAGACTGAGAGGTACCACTACCGCAGGTAACCGGTGAGCATCACCAGTGATGGGACACAATGTGTCCCCTGATGCTGTGGGCTGAGACTGAGGCACACCCCTTCCGCAGGACTCCTATGAAATATGCCAAGACAGAACCAGTATGTTCAGAAAGTATCAGGGGAAAAGCATTTTTTAAACAAAATAACTCACATGAACTCTTCAGGAACATTCAAGTCATGAAGACAAAGGAAGGTCCAGGAGCACCTCAGAAATAGGTCAGGCTGTCATTGGAATGTTAGACCCACTTCTGAGAGAACACATGAACTCAGAAAACATGAGAAAAAAAAAGATGGGAGGCTGGAATAGATTGTGTGTCGGTATGGAAGTTTCTGTTTTGATAATCACACTAATTGTGTTCACCCACTTCCTTTCCTTGTAGCTGTGAGAGGGACAAAGTCCATCAGCTCATCAGAGGAAGCCTGGGTTGCAAGCTGATATGTGAGAAGAACATTGGTCCTGGATGGATTTCCTTATCTCGGAAATACCACAGTGAGTGGACTGGCAGTATGTCCAGAAAGAGAATTAGGGCTCACTTTCCCTAAAAGCCCACTGCCTCCAGCTCCACCTCCCCAAAATTGCATAACTTCCCCAAACATTGCCACCTGTGGGGCACGCTACACCCAAACTATAACACTGCATAACAAAACAATCTTACATTGGGGAAATGTACCTTGAAGAAGGTGGAATAAAGGAAACATATTATTTGGCCATTTCAATGTGCTCAAGAAAATTAAAGCCAGAAAGGGTGACTCTTTCCTGTTTTCCCACACGAGGACTGCTACAAGTTTTTGGGCTACCTGGGTTACAGGGTGAGTTTAAGTCTAGCCTGGGCTACATACAAGAAATATATATTTACATACAAGAGATAAGTTTGTCTCAACAAGAAACCACCAAAAATGTGTTTGCATGTATGTGTACATGTGCAGGTATGTGAAATTTTTGTATGTTATGGATGCTTACATAAATGCGATAAGAATAGAAACTTAAATGGTCAAGATGTCAGTAATCGATAACCCTAGGTAAAGAGTGCCCTCACTGTGCTATTATTGTATCATGAACTCACATGCAGGGATGGGTAGAAGATATGTGTGATCCAGTGTATTTCAAAAGCTGCAAAGTTGCCCTAGAAGTCTCAACCAAGAGAGAGTTTGCCCTTCTGGTATGTGGGTGACAACAATTGTCGGCATTTTTGTTGCTGTTCCTGGGGTGTGTGATGTTGCTGGGGTCTAGCAGGTGGCAGCCAGGGATGCTGTTGCGCATCCTACAGTGCTCAGACGGCTCCCACAACAAGGAGCTGGCTCGTCCAAGGGGCCAGTCACGACAAGCGTGAAAACCTTGGAGCTAAACAACCATAACAGCGTGCAGGATGGGTGAACTTTTAAAGAGATTAAATTTGATAACTAAGAACAATTTAATAAAGCTTCAGAATACATTCAGAATCACGTTTTAAGTCATTTTCAAGGCTGATGACAACAATGTTGATGGCGAATCGAAGCAAGACTTCTAAGTAAGGTGAATAAATCTTCCACAGGACACTGAAGGGGCATCCAGAATACAAAAGCCCATCCTGTTTATGGATGTGACACGGTTCTACAGCCATCTCTAAAATAAAAAGCAGCAGCCAGAAGCCATCATTCAGTATTTTTGTTCAATAACACCTGAAATTTAAAAATATATATATATTTGAAGATGAATCTATATTTAACTTTCTAACTGTTCTTTGCTTTGTGGCCTGATTTAAAGTGAGAGAAACACTATTTGTAAGTGGTTGTAAGCTCCCTAAAATTCTTCCTTTTACGACTATTGGATTTTTTTGTATGTTTCCGTGTGTGTAGTGTTCATGGACCCGTGTCTCTTGTTTCCACGTGTGAGCATACATGTGCATAGTCTATGTATACGTATGTATGCATGATGGTGAAAGCCAGAGGTAGATGTCATGTGTCCTCCTTAATCCCTCTCTAGACTGTTTACATAGGTGGAATCTGGCTGACCCCAGATCCTGCTGGAGTGGCTAGTCTCCTTTGACCCCTTGGTCTCTTGTCTCCACCTTTCAAGTACTGAGATTACAAGTGGGCCTCCACATCGCTCTTCTTTTACATGAGTCCTGAAGATTTAAACTATGGTCCTCATGCGTGAACCACAAGCACTTTATCCACTGAGCCATCTCCCCAGCCCTGCGTATTAGAGGTTTAAAACTGACAATATGGATTTTTTAATTGCAACTGTCATCCAAATTGGCAACAGCCATACATAGGAATGGCACCTAAATGATGCCATGTTTGGAGTTGTGTACATCAATTTCAGCCACATGTTAAAATGCTTCCACATTGACATGTCGTGACAATGCCGCTGCAGCTGATGCCAAGAAGCCATTTCTGAAATTAGAGGAGACATAAGTTCAGCTCTTGACATCCTCCATACAAAGATCCTTCTAAATCTTCTTTAAAAATACTTAGTCTTTCAGGTTTGGCTATTTGGTTGCTTAAATCGCATTATAACCATCAACAACAGTTGTTAATATAATTTCTTCCCATTCCTGCCCTTGCGCTGTCATCTGGAGTCATCTGTTACGTTGTCATCGGCATTCCTCTGGGAACAGGTCTTGCTTCCATCCTTCCTTTTATCTAACTGCTGCCTGTAAGAACTACAAGGCGGTATCTTTAAAAACACGGATTCTCTTATCGGATTGTGGCTGACGATCAGCCTGCTTATTTTTCTATTCCCAGTGCTTACCCACCTGATGAGGTATTCATCCCTTATTTAGACAACACTGAGTGTTTTAGAATCCAAACTTTTTGATGTTAAAACCCAGAATGGCTTAATTTGTGCTTTCCATTTTCACTCCTGAAATAACTCGTGCAGCTACTGCCATTCTACAAGGAAGTCCTATAACAGACCCCCAAGTCCGGTGACATCACGGTTTCTGCCATCGCCAGAATTACCAGTTTGAGGATCAGAATCTGGGCCTTGGACACTTGGGCATCGCCAGGCTGGTATCCTGTCTCTCAAATCAATGGATGTATAGCCTGCCCTCCTCTCAGTGGGACAAAGGGAAGGTAAGCAGATATGAAATATTTTGTACCTGTCATTTGTCCTTAATGCTCTGGGGTTTCCAGTGTCCCACTGTTATATTTTTATGGCTTAATAAAAGTTGCACCTGGCACTGAGCATGGTGGCACATGCCTATAATCCCAGCACGCAGGGAGGTAGAGGCAGGAGGATCACTGTGATTTCGAGGCTAGACTGGTCTACAGATCGAGTCCAGGACATCCAAGGCTACACAGAGAAAACCCTGTCTTGAAAAACCAAAAACATAAAACAAACAAACAAACAAACAAACAAACAAACAAAGACAACTTTGCATCTTACTTGAAATCTGGACTTAATCTGTTTCTATCACTACCCTTGTCTTGAAAATACTATATTAGCACACACTATCACAAACAACACTCTCTAAAAATTGTTGAATTAATTTGTTAGTGCTTTAATGATTTTTTTTTTTGCCCATTAAAATATGTGCAAAGTAACAGTGAAAGCACTAAAGCCACACTAGAATGACTATAAAATAAGATGGAGTAAGAAGGTAATGGCAGGGTCTGGGTTAGGCAGCTCATAGAGTAAAGTGCTTGCAACAGAAACAAGAGGACTAATGTGCAGATACCAAGGACCCGTGCAAATGCAAGGAAGATGTGGCACTCACCTGTCATCCAGCCTCATAAAGTAAAGGCAGGGGAACCCAGAGCGAGCTGCCAGCAAGACTAACCGTATCAACAAGCTCTGAGGTTGATTGAGAGACCCTGCCTCAACAAATAAGGTGGAAGAGATTAAAGATTCCCGAAATCAACTCTGGACATCGGTAGGCACCTGCATGCATGAGTATACCAGCATACCTCTTGTCTCATGTACCATATACACATGTGCTCATATACACATACAGGAGATAGAGTCCAGATGCCAAAAGTGGGGAGCCCTCTCAGACAGACACCAGCCAGAACATGAGAAGACAGGGTAGGCAGCTATCCTACATGTTAAAAACGGCACAGCTGATGGCGCTGAGTGGAAGCTGTAGTGTCCACGGCAGTGACGGATGTGCCACTCAGGCAGAGGCAAAGGTAGAGTGGCTGTCAGCCGTGCACACTGAGAGCAGGTGTCCCTGCCTGCTTGGTCAGGAGATGTGGACAGGGTAGACAGAGCCATACCAATGGCTCTGGACTGGAGAACTGGGTTGCACCTGTGGTCCTCAGCACTGCCCTGCTCCTCCCCCCAGCTCCTTGTTAGAACAATGGAGACTTTGAGTGGATGCTCCCTTTCCTTCCTTCCTTCCTTCCTTCCTTCCTTCCTTCCTTCCTTCCTTCCTTCCTTCCTTCCTTCCCTCCTTCCTTCCTTTCTTCCTTCCTTCCCGTTCTTTCTTTCTCTTCATCATTTTCTTCCCATATGGAATACTAAAAACAAAGACAGCATGAGGCATCTTGAAAGTACAGCAAAGTATGAACACAAATGTGTTCTTAGCTCAGAAAGATCACCCTGATATAAACCTCAGTGAAACTAAGAAGAGGGTGGCTGAACCTTACCAAGAAAAAGAAAAGTCCAAACTCATGTGACCTGAGAAAACACAGGGAAAATCAAAGAAGGTGAGAAGAAAAACAAACCTGAAGGGATAGAGGAACACAGATAGGGGAAGACAGACAGAGGCACAGAGAGAGAGATACACAGACTAGGAGACACAGTGAGAGACACATACAAGGACACAGAGAGAGGCAGAGAAGGGATAGATATGAAAACGGTAGATATGGACACACCATCAGGATTCCAGCCCAGGCTGCAGAATGTAACAATGTCACACACATAGGATTACAAAATTGCCTTCTGAACAGGGAGGATAAAGAAAAAATGGAGGAAAAAAAACCAAACAAAGTAAATGAAAGGAGTATGAAAAATGAAGACAGGAAACATTCTAAGATATCAAGGCAGCAAGTGTTCAAGAAGAGCTTGCTGCCCTTGCCCAGAGCACACACTCTCTGTAGCCTGGTGCTCTAGCAGGGCCTGCCTTTACAGAGTGAACTCATGTGTCCCTTTAATTTCGAAAACCTGAAAAATCGCTGCGACTACTAAAACTTCCAGCATGCATCTTCATTGTTTCTGTAAGCATGTGTGTTATCTAAAAATGAAAACTAGAAACTGTCGTTCAGAAAGGAATGTTCAGATCCAGTTTCCTAGAGCCAGACACTGAGAAATGACTGTCTTCTTGGGAGCATGTTTTGTGTTATTTACTTGCTCAATGGGATATTAACAGTGTATTATTGACTTAAATATGTCTGGTGACAACATAATTCTATTTTTATAAGACAAAATGATTCTATGTTGCAAATGTCACAGATATACAGACGAACAGACAGGTTGCAAAGAATCTGAACCACACCATTTGATGGCATTAATGATCTGGTTTCCTAAGGAGGAGAATAGACATGTATACCTATTAAAAAATAGCCTTTCTTGGGGAACCCTCCTCCTTTGCTGGTGGAAGTTCAAAGTTGTACAACCACTTTGGAAATCAAGCTGGTGCTTTCTCAGAAAATTGGGAATAGCACTACGTCAAGACCCAGCAATACCACTCCTGGGCATATACCCAAAAGGTGCCCTACCATTCAGTAAGGAAATTTTCTCAGCTATGTTCATAACAGCTTATTTTGTAATAGCCAGAATCTGGAAACAGCCTAGATGTCCCTCAGTGGAAGAATGGATACAGAAATTGTGGTACATCTACACAATGGAATACTACTCAGCTATTAAAAACAAGGAAATCATGAAATTTGTAGCCAAATTGATGGAGCTAGAAAAGAACATCCTGATTGAAGTAACCCAGAAACAGAAAGACAGGCATGGCATACACTCACTAATAAGCAGATATTAGCCGTATAATCTAGAACAGCCATCTACAGACCTAAAGAAGCTAAACACTAAGGAGGACCCTAGGAAGGATGCTTAAATCTCATTCAGAATGGCAAACAGGACAGACACCAGAAGTGGTGGAACAGAGGAAACATGAGGAAATCTGCTATAGAGGGTCCTCTGAAAGGATTCATCCAACAGGGAATCAAAGCAGATAATGAGACTCAGGGTCAAACTTTGGGCAGAGCACAGGGAGTCTTATGGAGGAAGAGAGGGGTGGGATTAGAGGGACATGGAGGGGACAGGAGCCCTACAAGGAGACCAACAAAACTAAAAGATCTGAGCCCAGGGAGTCCTGTAGAGGCTGATGCACCAATGGAGGACCATGCATGGAGAGGACCTAGACCCCCTGCTCAGATGTGACCCATTAGCAGCTCATCTCCATATGGATCTCTGAGTAAAGGGATCAGGGGCTGCCTCTATCATGAACTCAGTTGACTGCTCTCTGATCACTCGCCCCTGGTGATGTGGCCTTGCCAGGCAATTGAGGAAGAGGATCCAAGCAGTCCTGATGAGACCTAACAAGCTATGGGCAGATGGCAATAGTGGAGAACCCCCTTTCAGTGGACTAGGGGAAGGGGAAGAGGGAAAGAGAGAGGAAGGGAGGGAGGGTGGGACAGGGGGAGTTAAGGGAGGGAGCTTTAATTGGGATAAATAATGAATAAATTGTGAAGAAAAAAATAAAAAAAGAAAAAACCTTTCTTTGGGTGATTTCTTATTTTGCATCAACTTAATAAAAAATTAAAAATATAAAAGCATCAATCAAAGAAATCTCAAATGCATGTCTTTTGAAAAGAGAAAGGGTACAAACAAAAATATGCATATTTGAGGTATATTAAAACTAATATGTATAGGGATCTATAATAACAGTTTTGGAAAACTAAATTAAAACAAAAACTGGAATCATTTTAGAAATGGTCAAACAGTAATTATTCCAAGAAAGCAAGGATGGCTTAATCCTCGATTTTAAGGTAATAGAGACAATCAAATTAATATGTCAAAGGGGGAAAGAAATATATTTATTTCAAAAACAGCTTTAAGAAGCACTTAGATAAAACAGAAAGAAAGAATACTTCCTAGGTATGATAAACATACAGAATTCATTCATGAATAATGAAAATCCCAAAGTAATTTCTAACAAAATCAGAAGAATGGTCTCTTTTTATTATGGCTCCAACAATTCCAGAGAAGACAGAAGCTACATTAGAAAATATGAAATGAAAGCATTTTCTGCATGTATCGTGATCACCTAGCTGCCTCAGAAGAGGTGGCGATAGACCGTATAATTACTGCAGTTTACAATGTGGGTCAGAGATAGCCAGGTAAAAATAAATATAGACGTTGCCATCTTTCCCTATATTCTCTATAGTAACAGAGAATACAGAATTCTCAAAAATAATTTCAACAAATTACTTACAATCCACTGCAAAAACCTACTGAGGACCAAAGAAAAATATTTACAGGAATAAAGAGTCACAGTATTTGTTATCACAGGAAATCATTAGCAAAACTACGACAGGATGTCAAATCTCCCCCAAACTAGTTTATAAATTCTCAGCATGGCAAGACAATGCGGTGAGAGCACCGGGTGGGAAAGGCTGCTGCTTCATGGCAGGAGGAGCAAAAAGTATCCGCTCAAGGTAGTGACCTCACTTCCTCTCGGCAGACCCCTCCTCCTAAATGTTCTGCCACAGCCCACAACTTGATGGGCTACAGACAACTCCTTGAATACGGGGCCCTCTGGGGACCTTTCAGAGCCACACTGGAGCATCTTCCTTCTCAGAAGACGGTAAAATTTCTGGCAGATCTTTTAAAGTAAAATGCAAGCTATAAAAGAAGAAAATATAAATGTCTGAGCTTGAAGGACAAAAGGTGTGTTACGACAAAGAACATAAGTTCAAAGAATTCTACAAAATGTTTTCTCATATAAATCTTACAGGCAAGAGGTAAAATACATAAGGCAGCTCACAAGATACACGACAAGATTATATCATTTACCTATTCAAAAGCCCTTTAGAGTAATAAGAGAAAACTAATCTCTAGACTGATGAATAGACCAAGGACTGAAAAACACTCACAATGAAGAGAGCCACATGGTCATATGTCCTAATGCAGCCTCTGCTTCTCAGCCGTCAACAGTTCCAAACCAAGAAGGCTGCAGGGATGGCTCAGAGATCAAAACCACAGTGAGCAGTTCACAACTGCTGAAAGTGCAGCTCCAGCGGATCTGACACTTCCTTCTGGCCGCCATAGGTACCCACACTCAGGTACACACCCACATACACATACACTCACACACACACACACACACACACACACACACACACACTCACGCTTTTAAAAACTTTAAAAAAAATCTTAAAATCTAAATAACAACAAAGCATGGATCCTATAACATAAGATATAGCCTTTTGGGTAGTACCCACAGGAAGGTCAGTTTATATGTGACCTTTGTGAAATGCAGTTTTCATGCATATTTTAAAGGAGTCGCAGCCTTTGAACAAAGAACTGTGTTTCTGAGGCTTGTCCCTAAGGGAACTGGCAGCAGCAGTTGCGAACAATTCCTTGCCCTGTCCCTCATCACGACAATACGTACAATAACTAACATTGGTAAATGATCTCCACTGGCAAGGTTTCTGAGTCTTAGAATCGGGGGAAGGATTCTACATGTGGTCAGAATGGGAAACAGAGTCCACAGACAGGTGCAAAGCCAAGATGAGAAAACAGCACCCACCAAGGAGATGTGATTCAGCTTTGGAAGAACACGGCCATGCCCCTACACTAAGAGTAGGAGGGGATGACCCTGGTGGCCGAAGACTGGTGCAGGTACAGCTGTTGCCTCCTCTTTGACTTTCGGAAGTTTTATAATGTACATGTTTACTCCCATGTTGAGCTGGGGGGTTGAACTTAGGACCTTGCACATGCTAGGCAAATGTTCTGCCATGGAGCCATACTTACGCCCCCCCCACCTCCACTCTCCCATCTTTCATCTTCCTTTTACCCTTTGCTTTGACACAGAGGTCTCATTAAGCTGCTCACAGGCCTTGTACTTACGCTGTAGTCAAACAGGCCTTGAAGTTGTAATAGCTTGCCTCAGCCTCCCAAGTGGTAGGGACTACAGGTTTATTTTTAAGTACAGAAAAGTGCTTTGCCTCTATAGTAATTTTTGCTACCAAAATCTCTAGGTTTCTTCTACCTAACAGAATTTTAGGAATTTTGCTTAAACTGGAAACTTCCTGGGGAAAGTATTGTGTGCTCAGCATGACTCAGAGTTGCTGAATCCAACTGCCAATGAATTCACAATTACTTCTTGCGTTTTCTGACCAACAAGGGCCCAGCTGTTGTGGGCCTGGGCCATGCTCACTCTGGCCTAGACACTGGTCTTAGAATTAAAATGGGGGGGAGAATATTAAGAAACTGAAGCAGTGTGGAATTCTATAACTTTCCTTGCATTAGATAGCTTTGTAGGCAAAGAAAACTGAGAGTCCAGGCCACCAGCTGGTTCCTGGGTGGTTTTTCTACTCCATGCTATTTCCTTCAGATTGTGTGCATCCCATACAGACAATATCTACTCTTTAAAGCTTAGAGTTTGGTTATCCCTTCTGTCTCTAGACACTTATATAGGCAGTTTCTTCTTCCCAAGATGTCTTGCTTTCTGCATTCTGAGACTGGGTGGATAGAGAAGAACAGGAGAGGAAGACACTAGAGTTTGCATAAAGCAGTTTCCTGTCCAGCTGCCAGGGATAGCAAGGAGCCGCGTGCCAGCAGGAACCTAGAGATCAGGTCTTTTTCCCATAGGTGTGACTAGTTCGTCTCTGCAGTGTTCCGGGCCATGGGTTTTCCCAGCTCTTCAACCCTGGCAGGCGGGAGCCTGTCATCCTGCCAGAACCTTGGCAATGAGGTCAAAGGGGACAAAAAGAGCGTATTCTTGAGAGTTCTGTGAACCTCATACTGGGCCGCCTAAAGCAGCAGGTGCGCATGGAAGGAAGCTAGGAAGATGCCCTGTAACCAAGCTCCACTTCTGCCTTCTTCAAGACAGGGCCACACCGGAGAGACCTGGAGGTGTTCATGGTCTAAGACACCTGTGTTTGGGAATGGACAATGCGGGTTTCACTGGAGAGATGGTTCAGAAGTTAAGAGTATTTGCTGTTCTCAAAGAGGACATGGCTTCAGGTCCCCAGAACCCATTTGATGTCTCACAGTCATCCTAAACTCCACTTCCAGGAGATCCAATGTTTTCTTCTGAACTCTGCAGGCACCAAGCATGCACATTGTCCACATATATGCACACAGATAGACAAAACACTCATACATGTTTCTGGCCTCTGAGGAAGTTATTTCTTCCTTTCTCAGCCCTTGACCTCTAGGGCTTTTTCTGGAGTTGATCAGGTTGTGTTCTTCAGTGGTTCTGAGCCCTTTCCTCTGGGCTGACACTACTCAGAAAATTCCTAGCCATCTTCCAGGCCAGGGCATCCTGAGAACTCAGGCTGTTGTTCAGTGTCTGCCCTGACTTCAAGGCTGGTTAAGTTAACTGAGATGTCGCCCTCCGGCAGCCTTCCCTGATAGGCCCAGGCTACACAGGCTTGGCAGAGGGGCCCTCACGGCCTGCAACCCCGTGGTGCATCTGAGCCTATGGCTGGTGCCAAGTAGGTATATGTGCCACTTCACTCTCTTGGTGGCTGGTGGAGTGAGGAAGTCTCAGGGCTAGAAGAAACTAGAAAACCTGTCTGCCCAATGGGTTTGCTTGCAAGTCCTGCTTGTGCCAGTATGTGGTGCTGACAGCAGCTTCTTCAGTAAGCATGCAAGCATGCGCTGACTCAGGACCCCACATATGGTCTCCCTTCATGAGCCGAGGGCTAGCCAGGCTCTGGCTCCTCAGCTGGGCAGATTCAATGAAGAAGTTCTCCAGTATTCTGTAGGTGGACATCTGTCAAAGCCAAAGCAGGCCCCATCCCTCACCTGTGCAAAGTGGGAGAGCTGGCACCAGTGGTATGGGTACAGGAGTCCTGGCAGGCTGACCAACTCAGCTACCACCGAGGCCCAGATCCAGGGCTTTGAGTTGGCCCACCCAACATCTACTCCATCTATGAACTGTTGGAACATGTGAAGGGGCCAGTCAGTCCTGCAGAACCAAAGCTGCTCCATGACACAGGGCAACAGCAGGATATCTGAGAAGAGTCCCGGAGGTGATCCAGTATTAATAGTGTAGCAAAAGGCAGAGGCCTCAAACCAGACCAATGACTCATTGCAATGAACATTTACAAGTAAAACTGTGTGACACAGCTCAGCTTCCACAGGAGGATATTTTTGGTTTTGTTTCTGGTTTGGCTTTTTGTTTTCTTTTGTTGGGAAGGTTGCCAGGGCAGAGGAGAGATATGGAGGAAAGGAGAGATAAGTAGGATTGGAGTGCATGATGTGAGATTCACAAAGAATCTCACAAATAAAAATTTGAAAAGAAACCACTCATACTTATAAAATAACATAAACAAAAATACAAGTCCAATCCATGGCCAGCACACTGCCCAAGATAGCCGTGAATGGGGCCCAATATGAAACATACTTAAAACATTTTTAGATCTTTTTGGAACCTTTTAAAACCCAGTTGGGCAGTTCTTGAGCATGGATTTTGTGGCTGGCAGGGACCTGTCACAATGTCAAGAGGTCAGATATACCTGAGAGATTCAAAGAAAAGTTTACACCAGAAAGTCCCGGCACTGTTCCAAACACTCCTGCTCTCTCCTTCCAGGCACAAAGGCTCCAACAGCTCCTTCTGCAGAGGTCAGGCCTGATCACTTGACTTTCTCTGGCCAATGAGATCTTGGCAAAATTTACAAGTTGCTCATTCCTCTGAAAAAACAAAACAAAACAAAACAAAACATCACCTGAGCACTTCTGTCCTGTCCCAAGGCCTGGCTGGGTTCCAGAGGGGAGTCGTAGCTGTTCAGAGGCTGGGCATGTTTTTTTAATAAAGCTTAGCTATTGTTTTATTAACATGTGTATGTCTGTACATCACATGCATGCAAGAACACTACAGGCCAGAAGAGGACGTCAGATCCTCTGGAACTGGGGTGACAAGAAGTTGTGAGCTGCCATGAGGGTCCTGGGAACCCAACGAGCATCCCCTGGAAGAGCAGCAAGTGCTCTTACCCCCTGAGCCTTCTCCAGCCCTTTGACATTTAACAAGGGAAAGAGACGCCAGAGCTACACTATGGCTGAGATCAGGGGCTGTCTGTTGCTGGAGCACAACCTAGATTATCCCAATTATTAGCGGTTGAAAATAAAAATCTCTGAGATGCCAAGGCCAAAGAGAAGGGCACATTGGCTACATCCTTAATGAGTCTCTCTAAGAAAACGCGGGAATCTATTAAAACCCAGGACCAAATCTCAGGATAACTGCTTTGCCCGAAGTTTACACAGGAGCCAATGAAGAGGAGAATGAACAAAGGACTCTCTCAGCTCTTCACTTCTTTAGTTTGGGGAGGGGTTGGTTTTATTTAGTGCTTTTTGCTTTTGGGGAGGTTCTTTTTTTGTTGTTGTTGTTGTTTTTCTGTTTTTGGTTTTTTGTTTGTTTGTTTGTTTGTTTTTTGGTGTTTTGGTTTTGTTTGTCTGTTTTGATTTGTTTTAAGACAGGGTTTCTTTGTGTAGCCCTGGCTGTCCTGGAACTTAATTTGTAGGCCAAGCTGGCCTCGAACTCAGAGATTCACTTGCCTCTGCCTCCCAAATGCTGGGATCAAAGACATGTGCGTCTGCTGCCCACTTAGATCTCCAGTTCTTTAATCATGCAGGAAAGACCACATTATCCCCCCACTGCAAAACTAAGTTCAGTTGAGGTGGATCAGTTGAAGCAGAGATAGTTACATTTCTCACTACTCTAGCTGGCCTCAGGTGACCCATGAATGTCTGTCTCTGGTGTTCACTTGAGAACACAGCAGCTTGTTGTGCTGGGCATAATTTAACAGCTATATGGACAGATGCTTTTGAGGACATGACCAGAGTAAACGTTTTCTTTAATTACTCTCTCTCTCTCACACACACACACACACTGTCTAATGTCATCTTGATAGAAGTGGGTGATGCGGACACTGGGAGGTTAGGAAGTCACCAGGCAGTGTTATCAGTCAGGTCTCCACACAGAACAAAGTGTAGGGTGTTAGAACTGTAGTGACATGAGCTGCCCTGGTTTCCCTGTCACTGATCCAGATCTAAGAGCACCGACTGGCCTCGAAAGCTATGAAAAGAAGCGCTCTCAAGTCCTCGCTGACATCGGGCAAGCAGGAGATCTGTCGGATCTCATCTGATAGAATTTCAGGGGGGAGAAAAATCAAATTAAAACATTCATCCAATTAGTAAAATATGCGGTAGAGATGATAAATCATTTTTGAATTTTTCTAACTCCCATGATCCCCTTGGAATTGAACTCATCCTTTCCACCAATGTCACGTCTATCAACTCAGACCCCTGTGTCTTAGCTAATGATATTTCAACCTGAGAATTTGGGAGAACTGTGAAATTCATAAAAGAGATATTTGAGACCTCATAATTATGCTGTGTTATATCTCGAGTTATCAGAACCATTTTTATTTTGCAAGGATAAAATGTAACTGTTAACAGAAAAAGTTAATTGACAGTAGCCCAGACACTAGCCACGAAGTTTCCCCCCAAACCCTGAGTCACTAAAATATAGCCAGTGCCTCACCTTGTCCAGGCAAAGCACATGGCTGGAATTTTGGTTATAGATGGTTATTTTCCCTGCATATGAACATGTCCTTCCAATTCAGAGTTGGGCTTTGGAGCTAGAGATATAGGGCAGTAGAGGCAGATGGATATCCCTGGCACTCACAAGCTCTAGGCTAGTGAGAAACTTGTCTCAAATAAAGAAAAGAAAGGAAGGAAGAAGGAAAGAAGGCATATCCACCTTCACATGACCACGTACACCTCAAGAACATGCACACACACACACACATACACACACACACACACACACACACGAAGAAAGCGTTAGGTTTAAAGTGGTCAAAAGACCTTAGAAGAAAAACCCTTCCCAAAATTTTCTGGCAGACATAGATCATCTCCTTCAGATTGCTTCTGACTGAATGTGCTGTTGGGTGTGGGGGTGGGGTGCAGCATGAGCAAAGGGCAGTTGCAAAGTCCTATCCAGAGATGCCCTTCAAAGTCCTGGCCAGAGCCCAGACATGTTCTGTGCCTTAAGAGTGAATTATAGAGAGCAGGCAAGGGGAGACATCTCTAAGAAAGGAACTCACAATGGTCCTCACCAGGTTTCTATTTGATGTTGAATTTCCATATCTTCAAATTTTTACCAGATTCTCTTTAAGAATTAACTTGCATTGGAAACTATGGGATTTTATATTAATTTTCAGTTTTTGCCTCTTTTCATGTGAAATTCTCCAGAGGCTGAGGTAGCATGCCGTGAAGTCTTAAATGATTGAAGTTTAAGGTGATGTGCTTCCTGCCATCCATTATTCATTTGAAGATATTGGGGAATCTGTGTTAAAATTAAAAATGTAATATACAAAGTCATCTTTCTGTTTATTCAAAATGTTTTATTGCACACCTGTTATGTGACAGTCACAATTAGGGTGCAGAAATATCAGAAGAATCTTCACGAGTACCTTTCCCAGAGCTCTCTTGTCTGGACCTCAGACTCTCCCGTAGGCCTTCCACTGGGAAAGGCCTCACCTCCAGCCGCTCACTCTAGTGCCACCCTGTGATTGTAGCTATTTACAAAGGAAGACTGAGGTAGGATTAGCGCAAGTCAATCTGACTGGGCTGTAGAGTGAGATCGAGGCTAGCCTGGACAGTTTTGTGAGACCCTGTTTCAAAACAAAACCTGAAAGAAAGAAAAAAAGGGCTAGGCATATGGCTCAGTGGTACACTTGCCCCACACGTGCAAGGCCATGGAGTCTACTCTTTTGCACCCAAACCACAACAACAACAACAACAACAACAAATCTTGGAATCCCTTCAAACTGTCTCTCTCTCCCATTTCCTGATTTACTTCTGTCCCCGACATCTCAGCTTACACCAGAGACCTCCACAGTTAATACCTCTAATTAATATCCTTTAGCTGAGGATGCCCCACCTCCTTGAGCCATCATCTATAAAGTACGTTTATTGAACTAATTTGTTTTTACTTTCATTTAGGTGCGCTGATGCAAATTAATGACATTAGCTAATCAAGTACAGCAGTAATTTAGAAAGGAGAAGAAAGGGGTGTGTCTTTTTCGAGTGAAAAGTGTGTTCAGCAGCCACAGAATGACCCAAGTGAGTCCTACTGGATCACTCAATAAGGGTCCTCTCAAACTCCATCTGTGAACATTTGGTCGGCCCTTTTATGGAGAAAAGACATTTCTCTGGGTCTGTATTAATTTTGTGCACATCTGTGTTCTCACCTAATCCCTACCCACATACCACTTCAATTAAAATGAACAGAAGTCAAATCCTTGAGTGGTTTTAATTGCAATATGGAGATTATAAGTGGTACCCACCTTGAACCACACAAAAAAATTATGTTTTTCCTTAGCTTCTCTCTCAGGGATAATATTTAGAGATGGAATATGGACGAATCTTCATTGTGTGTGAGTGTGTGTGTGTATGTGTGTGTGTGTGTCTCGATGGATCCAAATGATACTGTGAAATTTCCAGTGGGCCAAAATCAATCAAAATTAATGCAAAGGAACAATTAAGGCAGGTTTTAAAGAAATGCCTTCTCATTCTATTCAAGGGCATGTGGTGGGACAGGTTGCCAGCGAGAGGATAATGTTGGGCATGCTTTAATGAGGCAGGCATAA
Source organism: Meriones unguiculatus (assembly GCF_030254825.1). Taxonomy (NCBI): domain Eukaryota; kingdom Metazoa; phylum Chordata; class Mammalia; order Rodentia; family Muridae; genus Meriones; species Meriones unguiculatus. Next base: position 14,110,018 of record NC_083349.1, read on the forward strand.
TTATATGCCAGCCTGTGAGTGATGAAGCAAACGGCTTTTTCTCTTAAGTAGGTTAAATAGTGTCCTTACATCTGGTTTACAGTATTCACACAACACCTCCTGCCTCAGAGATCCCCTTCCAGCAGGCTGAGCGAATCCCCTGCCCTTCCAGCCAGCCGGAGGAGATGGATTGCAGTGCCTCATTTACATGCACACTCCACGGGCAGAGTCCAGTCTGCAGAACATTCGGCTTCACTCCGGCTGAGTGTGGAGTGCATCCTGTTTATAGACTTAAAACCACCCCTGCGCGTTGGGGTTCTGTGTTCCTTCGATGGCTTGTTTGTTTTAGCCAAACTCCCATCCTCATGATGGCAACAAGTAACATACTCTTCCCCCTGCCAGGGAAGACCCAGGGCTCCCACTCGCATAACAGCAGCACCTTTTCCTGGAAGAAGTCATTGAAGGGTCTCCAGGAACCATCTGAGACAAAGGACTTGTCGCTACGACGGAATATATGACGAGGAAAGGAAAAGTGAAGGCTCACCCAGAAACCCAGACAACTGAACCACACTTCATGGGAAAGGGTGCCTGCAACTTTAAGAAGCAAGGGTGCTGGAGTTGCAGCCCAGCTTTTTATTTTACTACTTTATTGCCTGCTTCACAACTACTTGGACAAATACAAAACAAGAATTACAGTGCACCATAAGTTATTTTAATATCCTGTAGTGCTGCATACTTCCAATGAAATCCCAGGGCTATTATTACGCCTCCGTGTTTGTGTGAAAATGTCAAGTTGTTTGGAGTGACTACATACTCTAAATTATATATAACTGTTACTTTATAGCTAATAGGCACTAAAATTACTTTAAAACAGAAATGTAAAGTTATATTTTCATCCTTTTTGACAGATAATAAAGCTTATTTATGACATATGGCTTCTCAGGCATTAAAACATCCCATGTTTACAAAAACATTAAAAAACATTATTACTTGATATTTAAAGGAATGAAAAAAAAAGCCGAACTATTAGGAAAATATTTGTCCAACTCGATGACTCCTCTGTTTTACCAAATGCTTGTAACTTCATTTATGAAAGGGACTGGCTCAAATGCTTTTAAAATTAAAAGCATTTGCAAGTTCAAATTGAGGCCACTGTTTCAAGATCTGTCCTGTTCCATAATGCCCTGGTATGCACAAATCTTTTCATATGTGTTTTAGACACGATGATGACATATGATAGATGGTGCCTATTTATTTTAATATGTATCCTGAGAAGATAGGTCACTTAATTATTCTATCATCGAATCAGGAGGTGGAGTTGATACTTGCTCTTGCTCAGAAACTAACTTTCCCATTTCCTCTTCTCCACTGGGACCAGATGGCTTGATAATCCCCCAACATGACATTCCCTTCTATCCATCCATCTGTCCATAGCCCAGCCAAAAACACTGGGAAGCAGATGAGGGCATAAAAGGGGACCCCAGTCACACCCCTGGAAGACTCTTCATTTTAAACATGGAAGAAGAGGTAGCCAAAACCTCACTCAAACTCACACAGCAGCCAGTGGCATTGTCCACTTGTGAACAGAGTAAACAGGGGTGAAATCCAGCAACGAAGAAGGAGGTGGCATTCTTGGAAGGTTCCACCCCACAGTGATTATTTTAGAAAGCTATTTCCCAAGAGCCCACAGCAGCCTAAGCTGGTCTGTCCCTAGTGTCTTAGTCCTCTTCCTGTCAAAGTGGTGAAAGAGGAGAGAGATGAGTCTGTGATGAGCATGTCCCACATCCTCATCTCCCACATAGCACTGAGACCTTTCAGCCACCATCGTGGTAGCAACTAAAAGACAAGGCTGGAGAGCCTCCTCTCATTTGTCCTTCCATGGCGTCTGTACATCAGCTTGGCTATCTGTCCCTGGTATCCCGGGGAGGGTGGGGGAGGAGGCAGGCTCCACCTTACTTGCCAACTCCATCTCTTTTGGTCCTGCGAGCTCTTCAGACCCTCAGATTGATCTGTAAAATGATCTTTTTGTTTTAGGGTCAGAGACTGTCTTTCATGCTGGCAGCCAAAGAAAGTCAGTGTTCTGCCTAGAGCCCTTCCTAGCCTCTTACTCTAACCAAGGAGACAGTGTGTGGAGGCTGTCTTTCTGTCCAAATGCCACACCAGGAAGGACTACCCTGATGATGCCAGTGGACCTCACAGAGACTAGCAGTGGAGAAACACCAGCCTCACCATTTCCTTGCCCCACCCCTACATTCAAACACCGACACCCTCCTGAAGGTGAGAGTTCTGGTCCTGTTCAAGTTGCTTGCCTCAATACAAAGATTTCTAAAAGGCATCAGGTTTCCTATCCATGAATGGTGAGTTTCTCCTCCCAGAGGCCAACAAGCTGCACATACCTGTTCCCGGAGATTCTCTAGTGTCCTGCCCTCCCCACCTCTGCAAGGAATGTGAGTTCCACTGTCTCCACCATCTGGTCCCTAAGGCTCCAGCACCAGGAGGTTGTGGTCCCTGGAGCTTGCTCTTGTCCAGAAGCCACCAGGAATCTGCTCTGGTGCCCAGGGCCAGGCGAATCTGAACTCTTATTAAGTCATCCCTGCAGGAATCCCTGCAGGAGGCTGGTGAACAGCTAGACAGAGGACAAAAGGGTTAGCTGTGCTTGAAAAGACTAATCTGTCATCACACCCCCATGGACTTTGTTCCTCCTCCCATGCCATCACTGAGCATTAATCCAGCCCAGGGCAAGGGGCAGAAGCCAGTCTCTTCCCAATAAAAGGAGGAAAAGCCAGAGCATCATAGAATTCCGAGAAACACATTAGGAAGGTGTAAGCATGATCAAATCTATTGTTCAGTTCACCTGTACAGATAGCTATGGCTCCACATGTAGTCACACAATTCCAGGCACAGGTAGGAGCCCCAAAAGGACACAGGTCCTGGAGAAACTCAGGAAGCGATCCTTTGACTTGATTCCAATTCAACATCAGAGGCACCGAAGATGTCAGGCACATTCACCTGCTGGTTACCACAGGGTTGTGTCCAATCTATGATGGCAGATGTAACAGTTTCATCTTTTAAGATTTTTATGAGAGAAAACATGGTTTCCTCAGGAGTTGCTGTAATACATTCTGCTGTTCATTGACTAGATCAAATGAGAAGATAATGAGCAGGGGCCATTAGCAGAAATGAAATGTGTTATGTTAGGGGGTGTTCACAGGATCTATGTAAAGAAGGGTGCTAATCCAAGTCACAAGATACAGAGGTGGTTCAAAGATGGGGTCCTTAGGTGCATCCCCTTAGCATAAGAGATGGGGCTTGGGAGATGTCTCAGTGGATACATTCAGTTTGCCATTCAAATGTGAGGCCTTGAGGCCCTGAGCCTCAGCACTGGTATAAAGATCTAGGCATAGCCACTGCTCCCAGCAGTGGGAGGTGGAGACAGGAGGGTCATGGAGATTTTCCTCAGCAGCCAGTTCAGCCTAATGGTGAGCCCTGTGCTCAGAAAGAGACTCTGAATTGTTAAGTAAGGTGGAGAGAAGTTGAGGAAGACACCCCGTCTCCACCAGACATCAACCTCTGACCTCCACACAGGCATCTGCATGCATGGTCAGGGACACACCCCACCACACACCGTCATATGTGGTGCAAAGCCTGTTCCTTTCTTTTACCCACAAGGACCATAGTGTGGTTTGTTCTTCGAAGTTTCCCTGCTGGCCTTCCTGAAGACCCCTCACTCCTGTGGGTCTCACTCCAGAATACTCTCAGGGTAACCTCCCTCTCACAGGCCCTGATACAACCGCTATCATCCATCTTACAAGTCCTCCAGAAGACCTGACCCTTACACCACTCAGAACCAACTGGAGGACTTTCACCAAGAACAACATTCCTGGTGTCCGCACAGCCATATTTCCTGAAAAAAATAAGAGAAAGAAGCTACCAATGAAGCAACCAGAAAAGAAAATAAACTACGAAATTTGTGGAATTACAAACACATTACATGAGGTAACCCAGGCTCAGGGGGACAAATGCCATCTATTCTCTCACATGCAGACTTAGTTTTTAGTTGTTGACTAAGCGTGTCTAGGCGAAAGCAAAGGTAGGCAATTGCCAGGAAACTAGAAAGGTGCCCAGGAGATGAGGACAAGGAGGAATTAAAGGAGGGAGGTAGAGAAGACGAGAGGACATATGGGGTTCTACAGTGGAAAGGGGAATGCTGAGGTTAGAATTAACACTAAGTAAGAATGGCAGGGAGACAGAGGGCAAGAGTGGTATGGAAAAATCGTGCTTGAAGATGCCACAAGGAAGACTGTTGCTGTGACAGCTAATCAAAAGTAAATAAGTGAACAGAAGGAAAACAGAATCCAGAGATAAAGAAGACCCGGGCAAGGCAGACCTCAGTGACAGATGGCTCACCTCTGGTCCAGCCAAGTTCTTTGAGCAATCCTACGGAACTCCAACTGTAGCATAAAGTGTTAAAAGCAAGGGATTCAGCCCCCTGTACCTGAAGGTATCCTGGCAAAATTCCATCCTATGAAAATGTCTTTTGCTCTTTGCTTTAGAGACCACACTCCTCCATGAGCCAGCAGTGAACTCACCTCCTCAAAAGACCACCAGCTCCACTCACAGCAATAACCACCAAGAAAGGCAAGCGGAGCGAGGGAGCGCTCCAAGAGGCAAGCCATAAATAACAAGAGGCGTCACTTTTCATTACTGTGTATCAAATATATGTTCATAAAACACTGAAATTCAAAGTAAATAAAACCTTAACGACACAATCATTCTGGCTCGCCTGATCTAAGCAGAGAAGTTGGGTGAAACTGGGGTTTAGGAGGCAGGGCTGGCTGCAGAGCATTTGCCCAGAAAAGGGGAGCCCAAACCTCGCAGGGGTGTCAGGGAGTGAGATGCTTACTTCTGTGCACTCAATGTGGGAAACGAGTTTTGGAGTTTGTCCTGGAGGACTGTACTACTGTGAGCACGGCAAAGAATTCAAGAGCATGGAGAGACAACAGAACCCAAGAGGTATGAGAGTGAGACAGGGAGTTAAAGGTACAGCAGAGAGGCTACAAATTCTACACAAGAAGAAGACTGGTTCTCAGGGGGAAATCATAGGAAGACAGGATAACAGTTTACCCATCTCTCCTGTTGGTGGTGGTGGTGGGGTCACCACAGAGGTAGATGAGGGCAGGAGAAAAGACAGACTGATTCAGGGGTTGGGAGTGAGGTTAAGAGGGATCAGTAAGATATGTCCTAAACATTCTGGCCAAACACAAAGAGATCCAATCCCCTGGAGCTGTCAGAATCGGAGTGGTCACACGTCAGAGGCCAGCAGAAATGGATGGCTGCTACCCAATATTACACTCAACAACTAATTCAAAATGTGAAAGTACAGGGCATGGTGGTGAAGGAAATAATACATTATTGATTGCAGTGCTGGGTGAAAGACCGGGAGCTGGCAAGCTCTTCACCAGCACGCTTCTGAACGGGACTTAGTGAGCGTGCTAGGATGCTGATGGAGATTTTGCAAGGGACACAGTGAACATGCTATGACTCTGATGGAGACCTCTATAAGGGATTCACTTTCACTGGACATGATTCTGATGGAGTAGCCATGGAGGCTCTTTGCACCTGCTGCAATTAACAGCTCCTTTGGAGGTAAGTCATAGGAAGCCATAGAGAAGTGGGTGGAAAGGTCTCAGAAGATTCTAAGTATGTGGCTTCTGCCATTGGCGGACTGGTTGCTGAATCACCAGACCTGAACCCAAATTCAGAGATGAAGGCAAGTATCTGCCCCTGAATGGAGAAAAGCAAGATGTTTCAGTTGGCATTTGGCTGGCACACTTATTTTTTATTTTAAAGCACATTTTCTTAACAAATTTGAGAAAATTTGGGGGTCATTTAGCTCCTCCTCCTCCTCCTCCTCTTCCTCCTCCTCCTCCTCTTCCTCCTCCTCCTCCTTCTTCTTTTTCTTCTCTTCTTCTTCTTTTTCTTCTCTTCTTCTTCCTTTAGAAAGGTTTTTTTAAATAGCTAAAACTAGCCTCAAACTCATTCTGTAGCCAAGCAAAACCTTGAGCTTCTGATTTTCTGCCTCTGCCTCCCAAGTGCTGGGCTCATGGGGTGTATCACTGTACTTAGTTTATGCAAAACCCGGAGGTGCATGAATATTGAGCAATCATTCTACCAGCAGAGCTCCGCCCCCACTCCTAACCTAATTATTAACCAATTGTTCTTTTGTACACAAAGGCGTATTCCTTTAATGTACTCTTGTGAACATGTGTCTGATAAGTTCATCCTCAGCCAGTGCCCAGGACTGCCCTTTGCTTTCTTAGAGTAATTTGCACAAATCCTTTCTTCCACCTGACTCCTGGGGAGGTACTGTCCACTGCACGTGCTTCCCAAGTCTGCCCTTCCTGCATACCCTGTTGCCCTAAGGTATGTCTGATGCCACACCAGCACTGACCAGCACTCTGCAGGCTGGAGAAAAGAGTTTGTCATCCCTGACTGATTCTTCTCTGGCATCTCTGAAGCATGGACAACTTCTCAAGTGACAAAGACTTGCTCTACTTTGCTGGCTCAGGGCAAGTGTCCCTGACCTCATACACCATGCTGAAGAGCCAGCACCCACAGATGATTTGTGCTTTCTACCTCAGGCCAGCTCTCTGTGCTAGCACTGGCCCTTTTGTCCTTCTTTCCCCTGAGAAAGGTGAGCACTTCAGGCAGCCAGGGGGGAAGTGAAGAGCCCCTTAAAATATGTTCACCCTTTATGCTGAGGAGGGAATGATTCCTAGCACCAGTCGTACCTACAATTATTCCTCTATTGCAGGTCCTACCTCAGCAGCCTCACAGGTGGGCCAGACTTGTCTCGTGAGTGTGTGCTCTCTCACATACACCCGACCTCAGCATTGCTCTCTTCTAAACTTGAATCTTCAAGGCTGAGGCTGAGTTTTTATGTTTTGCAAAAGTCAGGCCACAAGGACCTGAGTTCAATTTCTAACACACACACACACAGAGAAAAAGAGAGAGAGAATTTATATTTATGTAGTCATAGAGGCATGTATTTGTAACTGCAGTGCTGGAGAGACAGAGACGGGAAGATCCCTATGACTTTCTGACCAGCCAGTCTAACCTATTTAGTGATTTCCAGGCCAGAGAGACACCTGTCTCAAAAAATCAAGGTAGATGTCACTATTGATATCATACCAAAGCTTGTCTTCTGCTCTCTACACACATGCACCTGCACACACACACACACACACACACACACACACACATTTTTGCAAAGACAAAACAATTGATATCAAATACTTCAGATGGCCTATTTGAAAGATTAAAAGAATTCTTTAAAATCCTTTCCACCTCAATGCCTTCTACAAATGTCCTGGAAAAGGAAAGACAGCTCTATGTCTGTGAGTAGCCACCGTTTCTCCTAAACACACTAGATACTTGCATGCAAAAACTTCTCACACTCGCCCAAGAAGCTCAGATATGCAGCCAGCAACCAGGAGTAGCCAGCTGGTGAGTACAGTGGAGCCTCTCTGAACCTAGATGCCCACACCTGGAACATACCTTCCTCTCCAGGCTCCACTCTCCCACCTCCAGGTTGTCAGTCGAGGACTTGGCTAACCATACTCCACCTGGTCTCAGCAGGGTAGCTACATTCTCCCGTATCATTACATCTGGTCCTAATATAGCAGCCCTAAGTGGGAACTAGACATAGACAGGCTGCTGTGTCATCACTCACAATGAGCACAGGCCACTTCCCCCAGTGGGAAAGCCAGTAAAGTGAACTGCGAACTTGTTCCCAGCAAATCCCAACCATATCACCTGTCACATGGCAAGCTCTGAAAATAACGCCGCACGTATCTTAAGATGAACGAACGAAAACTAGAAGGGTAAGATATGAGACAGTGGGAAAATCCAACCTGGAGAGTTTCCTGTCCTGTAAGAAACACTCATTTTGTGCATTGCAACCAAAATAGATTTCAAAATTGTCACCCTCATGAAATATAAGCCAAGCAGAGTGAGCAAGCTCAGAAGAGGTTTTCTGGTGAGGTTTGTTGAGGTGCTTATCTGGCCTGTGATGACTTCTAGACAATGACTTTATTTGCTCAAAAGAAAAAAAAAAAAAGAGCCTTCCAGGTTCCAAGAAGGACCATTGATTTCTAAATACTGCAGCTGGTGAAGGGAGCCCGTGACTCACTCTCTGCCCAATGCTTCTCATGTCATGTTGATGTGTAACTGCTCCGTGCATAGAACTGAAGTCCTCAAGTTCGGTATTCATAGAGTATGCTACTAAGTCCTCCGACCTGAAGAAGCGCATGGTACCACGGGCAGAATATGAGGGACAGTAAAGAAGGGTGGTATGCAAATGGCTACCAAATGGACCCAGGTTGATCCCATCTAATTTCATAGACTAGCTGCTTAATGTCCTGCTTGATGCAGAAATCAAAAGAGACATGTAACTGAAGACAGGGACTGTTTCGGGCACAGCTGAGCAGATCGCTGTTCGGTGCCAGGTCCACTTGAAAGGAGAGCAAGCATTGCAACAGTTCAAAGCATGCACAGTCGTCGCTCGGCATCATGAGGGTTGATTTTAAGACACCCCTCGGATACAAAGGTTGAGAGGTTTGGGCACTTATGTAAAACATTGTAAGATTTATGTACACCGCATCCCAACCTCCATTTCCAGTTATCTCTAGATTGCACATAATACCTAATAACATGCAAATGCTATGTAAATAGTTTGCATAGTGAATTATTTAGGAAGAAATGACAAGAAAAAAAACATTTTGTACACATTCGGCATGAAATATTTTTGCAGATACAGGACCTACGGATCCACTGGCCACCTAGATTTTCTAAGTGCTAGACAATGTTGCTTTCATAGCTGTATGGCCGATCACTCCTATGAGCTCAGGACAGGATTGGTTTATGTGGGTGAAGGCCACACAGACCATCAATGACATCCCAGTGGCATTGCTGGTGACCTTCTGGTATGTAATGGTCCAAATGAGCCTTATAACCCTGGTGAAGTGAGATAATGAGCCCTGGTAGTCATATAACCTGGAAATTCCATCATAGCTTTACTCGGCTTCAACGCATGAGTTGAATCCCATGGCATACGGATGAAAGGAAATGTAGTTGAGGTGTTTGCTCAGTTTAAGGAAACAAACTGCTTTCTGTGCTGGTAAAACTCATCAATGGTTTGTGTTTGGACCCCAGCTTCTGGACGAGCAGAATCAGGCAGTGTCCTTCCAGACCCTATCAGTCATCTGTTTCTAAACTCTTGCAACGTGCCTCAGACTTCACTAGGAAGAACCACGTGCCACAGAGTAAAGGAATGTGGGCTGGATGTGTTGGAGACACAGGTGAAGGCTAAGGAAATCATGGAAATTCTACGTGAGCTGGAGGCAAATGGAGAGGACAGATGCTGTCCAGACCCCTGGGGCCTTCCTAGGAGGCAGAGGAAAGGAGTGTTCTCAGAGACTTCACCCACCTTCCCCAAAAGCCAGCATGGGTAGCCAAGGCATGTCAAGAGGCTCCAAGGAGGTCTGAGGCCAGCAGTGTATGCTACGTAGGTTTCTAGATGGGTCTTTGGCTTCAGCCTCATCACTTAGGAGACCTTCAGAGGTTCCTGGGCAACCTCAGTTGTGACCGTAGAAGTTCACCTGTGTCACACCTAAAGAACACTCAATTTTTAGGTCTTACTAAAGCTGAAAATTTGCTTCCTTAGCCACAGTCATTGAGAATGTCTACTGTTTACAACACCCCCACCAAAAAAAAAAAAGCAAAAAAGCCCACCTTCTTCCCCCTTTTTTTGTTTCTAATTTAAAGCTTTTGTTTAATAAATAATGTCCCAGGAAACTTATCAATAAGTCAGATATGCCACAGGCCTTCTTGTATAGTTTGTTAGGAATTTTTCAGAAAGCTAGAATTTAAATTCATTAATTCTAAAGCTATAATCTCTTTACAGAGGAAAAATAAAACACCTATGCCTAAAGTCATCAGTATCTGGTGACTATTAACCATGATGACAAGTGATAATAGGCAGTTAACACTTAGCTTGGATCCTGTTAATTCGTGGTAATATAAATTACTTGGGTCCTGAGCATGGCAGGACCAGCTTACTGGCAAGCCAGTGACACCAGCAGTGACTACTTGAGACCATTTGCTCTGTATGCAGTTCACACTTGTCACCACCATAGGCCAGTCACAAGGAACATTCAGCAACTGCTTCTTTTAAGGTCACCTCATTAGTCAAAGGCCATCTGAGCTTACCAGCACAAGGAGAGTCTAGGGGAAGCGGCCAAAGTCTGGGGAGGGCCACCAGAAGTAGCTATTCATGTTCAAAGCAAAACCTTTGTAGTTCCGAAGCAAGTCAAGATGCAGGGGAGATAGTTTAAATTAACCCCGTTTGTACACCAGCATCCGCAGAACAAACAGTGTTCTGAACAGCCTATTAGAAGCCAAACAGCAGTAAGTGTGCACGATTTTGTGAACATACGATTCCATCCAAAGCATGAGACACATATACCCTGAAAGGTAAAATTCATGGGGCATAAAACACCAGCCCACTGCCAGGCTCCCAAAGACACCTTCTCCTGAGTATGGTATAGAAGGTGCAGCTGGGGATGGGAGGCTCTGGGGGGTTGGGGTGGGGAGGGCGTCTTGTCATTTTGCTTTCTGGGAAGGATCAGAGGAAGCTGTTCCCCCATCAAGCAGAGAACAAGTCATGGGGGACCAATGTGACTGCGCCTCCCTGACAGATTTTCAAGTTTCACCACTGCCGAGCAGGATACGTACACACATCCTTGTAAAACTTTAACAAGGCATTTGACAATAAGATCTATTAGACTGCAGAGGCTCCTTCCAAAAGAAGTTGGGAGAGTGCTCTCCCCTGGGGACCTCTCGAATAAAACAAGACAAACCCTCGGAGGAAGCACAGGACGGAGGACATTTATTTCCCTCCTGCTTTGGTTCCTTGGGTTAGCTGGACCACTTAACATTTCCTAGTTGCAAATGAGCTAAGTAGGAAGTGCTGAAAGGAACCTTTTGGGGAGGGAAAGTGCAAACAGGAGCCAGGTTCTCTCTGTACAGTGAGCTGCTCTCACTGTAGTCCCCTTGACCCCGGTGTAGGAAAGTGGAGGCCCCTCTGCCCAGGTTCCCTGAGACCCCAGAGACCTGACACCAGCTGTGCACACGAGGGCTGAGCTCAGCTTCCCAGGGACTCTCAGCTATAGTCCCTTTAAATAGATCAAGGAAAAGACTCCGGGGCAGGAATGCAAAGACAAGGGAGATAGTGACAGACTTCCGTCAGCAAATGACAAAGAACCCTCACCATGGTGATCGCAACACCGGAAGTCCTTCACAGGAGGATGTGAGAAAATGCATATAGCCACATGGCATTTCTTATGATTCTTTTTCTGCTTAACTAGTCACACATATTTATACGTCAGAAACTTCCAAAGCCGTGTCTGTCTAGTATATAAACACTAATTGCTTCCCCAGTTGCCCTGCACAGCTTTTGAGAAGGAAGAGATTTTTTTAACCTTCTTACAAAATATATGCACAATTTGTTTTTCAATGAATGCCTAATAAGGCTACCTCTTAAGTCTAGATATGTTTTAAAAAATCACCCTTTTCACAGCTGATAAAATACAAATTAATCCTTAGAGGGTTTAATATGTGTATATTTATGACTTCAAATCTGAATGTGCCATGGCAATTAATATGGCTTCCATTAGCTTGTGAGAAGTGAGTCATTTTACCTTCAAGAGTGGAAAGAAATGTGAAGTTGAGCCTTTGTTAAATGACTCGTGTGTGTGTGTGTGTGTGTGTGTGTGTGTGTGTGTGTGTGTGTACTTCCAAAGGTGATACCAGAGGCAGAGGCATGACTTGATGACCTTTACAGTTTCTCAGTGACCACAGCTCCTCTGTAGTTAGTCTCATTCTGGCTTCTAGAATCAATTTGAGCTCTGCACGCCTTGAACTGCAGTGTCTTCGGGGCACAGAACAATGTTTACATGCAACTGCAAGTTCATTCAGTTTATTATGAGAAATGAAAACATTTTAAAAATTAAAGAAACGTTTCTCTTTGTGCTCACGGCTCGTTAGTTTAACCCCACGCTTAACCTCTGTGGGTTCACTTCATAAACTCCCATTCACATCTTACATGCACGCAGACTTAACCCTTGGTTGCCAAGCACCTTTTAACACCTGCCAGATAAAACGGGGCCTTGGAGAGCGATTGCCCAGTTTGGTTATAGAACTGTGTGGGAGCTCCCCTCACCTCTCAATCTAGCCTTCTTAGAAAGCCACTCTTGTCTGTTTTCAACTTCATTTAGTTCACGTCTGTTTCAGCTTTCCCAACTGAAGCAAGGCATTTGAAGCCATTGTACTTAAACTTAAGCCACGCCGAAGTTTTAATATTTTCAATCTCACTTCCCATTGTCCATACCCAGCACTTTCAAAATAAGTCTTGCTTTCTTTCCACCTCAGACCCAAAAGTTTAGTTTCAAACAGAAAAGGTCATTTCATTTTCTGCTTTAGAAATAAATCTCTCTAATTATCACAGCACTTATTCTTTTAGAGCTTGGCAATGGGCAGGTTTTACGTTTTAATGGTAGAAGTCTGATCCTGTCCTTTGTGTATTTATCAGCAAAAGTCTATATAATTTCCCGTAATGGTCTGGGTTTGTTTACAATTTCGGCGGCCATGTTTATTTAGGCTAAAAAAAACTGCCTCAGTGGAGTTAAAGAGAGCAGTCCTCTTTGCTCTGAGAATTCTGTCACCTCCTCCGTCCCACTTCAGCCCATGGAGTTCTTTTGACAGACAGCAAGAACAAATCTGCATAAGGAAGAGTAAGTGACAGCTGGGGTCAGGCTCTCTCTGTTTAATGACACTGCCAGTTACACATTTTGAATTGTTTAAATATGAGTCTACAGCTTCCACAATCACCATTCCGCTGGATCCACTTTTCATACCCAACAGCCAGGAAACTGACACGTAATTACACACTTGCTGATGGTATCGCGGTGCCGATAATTAAAACTGCCACCCGAGGATTGCGATTGCTGGCCTACAGCTGGGATGTTGTCAGGAAGCAGCGACTCCGGCGGCTCGTACCTCCTTACAGGTGGACCTGGGCCCCTTCACGGGAGAAGCCGGCCGGTGCCTGCACACATTGGCCGCGTCTGGCACAAATGAAGAAAATCTATTAACAGTCCAATGAGTGAAATACAAATGCTGACCCCAGGCTTAAACTGCCTGCTTGGAAGTGGGACTTCAACCCAAAAGGTATTATTGCCCCTCTCTTTGCTGACTTTACTGAAGAGATGGTCAAATGAGTACTCCCCACCTCCGCAGTTTCAAGTTTTCACAACTGGCTTGGGGAAGGGGTAGCCGAGCTGGCCACCTGCTTCATGTTTGTATCCAATAAAGAAATACAGAAGCCTCTGATAAAGGAAAAAAATATCCCACAAAGACCTTTAAAACTTTACAAATCCATTCACAAAATTGATTCCGTTTTTGGAAGCAGCCAGCATGGGGACCTTCAGACCTCTCTATAATAACCCACACTTTTCTCAAGAAGATGGCTGTGCTGGTGGCATAATCTCTGGTGACTTCTGACACCCCAGCTTCTCCTCCAACTATGCAAGAAGACTCAGAGAAGGCAGAAATGTGACGGGATGCTAAAATAATCTAAATAGGGCAAGCAGACGGGGAGTGCAAAAAGGACAGGAGCCATGGTGAGTAGGCGAGAGCTGTGGGTTTGTGAATGCTAAACATTAAAATATTAGAAAAGAAGCTACTGACAAAGCAAAAGCTGCCACAGACAAGTGATGATCCAAATTGTAATAGGACCTGACGAGTGACAGAGGAGGCGAAAGCTGAGAAGGAACTGTATCTTTTCAATTCAAAACTGAACAACTTATTCACTGCGTTCAGCCCACATTCATGTCTATATGAGGCTACCTACCCTTCACAAGCTACTCGCCTCCCAGAATCACCTTCCCACATGGGTGAAAACGAAGGTCATGCCTCCACCTGGCAGTGGCTGGCACAGAGTGGCCACAGCATCAGGTCTGACTGGCCGGCACTAGAGAGGCTCCCAGTTCCCTCAGTGAACAGTCCCATGTCGCTTTGGTGGGACAGTGAGGTTTGATGCTGCAAATTGGAAGTGCTACCAAGGACACACTGATCACCTGCACACTGCATTTCCACCGTGTTAAGGAGATCAGCGGTCTCATGTTCTTTGACCCTCAATGGACCTGATTCAGAATTCCAGAATGACAAATCTGGGCTTACGTCGCTGGCCAACTTCATCCCAGAAGGATAGATCTAGGTGGGTGATAGAGAATGCTGTGCAGGGTACGAACACTCTCCTCTCCTCTCAACTCATTAGATTTTGGAGCATTTGAATAATAAAACTGCAAGAAAAAAAATTACTATGCAATGAAAAACAAACGTCAAGAAGAAACACGAGTGCTTAGAGGACATTTGCCCTTGGGGCTGGTAAATCAGTGCTGTCCGCCACTCTCCATGGATGACTGGTACACACATTTGAGCAGAGCTTGCCCTCTCTGCTTTGCCCCTGGCAGACCACAGAGATACCTCAGAACGTGTGGGTGATCGAGGATTAGCACACCAGCATTAAAGCAAAGTGAGATGCGTGTAAGAAGCCATTCTGGGACCGTGGAGTCCATCTTCACCGAAGCCTATGAGCAGGTGGCCCGGGCAGTTACCGGGACCTCTAGCACTCTGTAATCCTGGGCTAGGGTTCTCTGAGTTAGCGTTTTAAAGAGATGGGCAAAGAAAGTGTCTGAAGACAGACCCAACAGAGCTTAAGTAGCTGTCGAGCCACGCGGAGGTTGGCACGCTTTGCTACCCAGTGCCCTCCCGGCTGGTACGTCTATGGCAAGGGCTCCATTCAAAAGCACTTCTGAGCTTCAGCAACGGAGCTGAGATGTGTCGTTTTCCTTAACCAAATTTCTCATCTCTGTGCACCAGACTCTGAGTGAAGAGGATTCTATGCTCTGAAAAGCCGAGTGTTTCTGAGTCTTAAGCAATCAAAAAGCTCGGGCAGGCCCCAGTGCCCACAGTTAAGTCGTTCTCTAGATGCGGCTGAGCAGAAATGACACATGTGACTGCACATTTGTGGGTTTTATGGGCTTTTTCCCTCTCCGAATCTGGCAGTCAAAGTAGCCATCCAGGCAAACAGAAGATCTGCAGGGAAAAGAGCTCCACGTGTGTAAGCACAGGCCGTTGCAATAAAGCCGTTAATATCTGTATGGGATTGCACATTGGGATCTTTGCCTTTAGTGGACGTCAGAGTTCCGGTGCTGCCCGAGTCCCTTGGAATAAGCAGGCCATGAAGCCTTCAGAGAAGCATGATGCCCCAGGGTGCTAGCCTGGGTGTCTGCTGCCTGGGCTGGTGATGCTGCCCCAAAGACTCCTGTGTGAAAAGAATTAAACAGACAGAAGCCTCAACAAGCCACCAGTCTCTGCATTAGGGCAGGCCATGGGTAAAGGGGACATCACAAGGCTCTCACATCTTGGGCATACCTGGTCAAAAGCAGATGGCAAAGTCAGGACTTGGCAGGGACAGGTGAAAGGTGGGAGGTTTTCAGATGTGGAAACACCTGTGCTCCGTTTCTGGAGACATTCATCTTTCCTAAGGTGAACTGGGAAGGTGTCTCTAGCCTGTGAGTCAGGTGTGACCGTCTTCTGAGGGACCTTTCTTCTTGGGACCTGGCAGTTCTCTTCAAAACACTCTGAAACCACTTGACCTTCCTACCAGAAGGGGTGGGGGTGGTCGCACAGAGGCGGGCACATGGAAAAGCTGGCAGCGAGAAGGAGAAATTCTAACTATTATGTAAACTCACAGGCATTCCACCAGATCTACTGAAGAGAACTAGGCTAAAAAGAGATAAAGTAAATTTCTTCTCCTAGAGTTGTGCCTGCCAAGAATTGTGGTGGTAGGGGTACCCCATTACTATTTGGAGGATATGGGCAGCAGGTCAACATGAGCTAATTTTGGACCTTGTGTCTTAGGATTGGAGGGTCTCCACTTGCCTTATGCTTTCCCTCCCTTCAAGTAAGTTCTGTAAAAGACTGAAGTGCACCACAGACAGGGTTGCAGAGAGCCAAAGAGCACTTATGTACCGGAGGCCGAGGCAAGAGGAAAACAAGATGCTGGAAATTCAGGGTTATTCTGGCAGTAGAATAAGAACCCATGTCTAAAACAAAACAACACACTTCAGGGAGGAGCTTTGTTCTTCCGTGTTTATTTGCCATCTGGTGTGAATTACTTAGTTCTGGAGATGATGATAGTCTTCAGCTAAAGATTCCCCCCCCCAATCACATAAATTTATCCATGTCACTTACAGATAACCTCAGCTCAAATATTTCCTAGGGATGTGCCACACAGAAGAAAAGCAAGGGTGGATATAATGTCCCCAGTGGGAACAGAAGAAGAGCCATTGTCTAGGGCCTTTAACTCAATCTGAGCCTTTGGGATATCCTTGAGGAGAATGTCTGGTGGCCTCTTAAAGCCAGTCTTGCGAATGAGCCTTCTGGCTGGCAATAGGCAGTCTCCATTGTTCACATCCACACAGACAAGTATGAGTCCCTGTGGCTGACCACCAGCTGCCAGAATCCAGTCTGTTTGGCCAAACATAGGTAGTCACAGTCCAGTGGATGGTGGTGATGGAGCCTCTGCTTGACATAGGAAGGCTTTCTGAACAGTAGCAAGCACCTGAGGCTCCATGTAATCAAAGCCACGTTGCATAACACAGACCAACCCTGGCGACTTCTTTAGGCCACCAGGCCCCTGCGTTCTGGCTCCCTAAGCTGGATCTCCCTCACTGTAGATGGCATCAAAGAAATACACGGTCAGGAGATATTGTACCTCCATCCCATCTAGCACATACCACAAAGAAGAAAACAAGCCTGCTCCAGCAGGCACTGTCCGCTAAGTCTGAGGGCTTCTCAGAAAGAGATCTGACACAGAAGTCACACATGCTTCTGGAAACCTTGCCACTCTCTCATATCTGACCTCTTCCAGGCAGGGCACACTTGGTTTCTGTCTCCTCTCACCCTGCAGATACCCTTCAGATTCCCTGCTCCCTGGTCCGCCCTTGAGTCACTGCTAAGGGCGAATGGTGGCATTGACCACTTTGCCACAGCCAGCTGTTCCTTCTCAAGTGGATGGTCTTTGTTTGGGTCCTTGAAGGACATACATGAACTTCAAATAGTTCATTTTGAGGGAGCCTCATTCTCATTTTGAGAGGCTGAGAGGACAGACCGTCAAAGCCAGAAAATATTTGTAAATTATTTGTGTGGCAATGTATACCCCCAGATCTGCAAGGAACTTCTGGAACTGAACAGCAAGATAGAAACACCTCAGTTCTTAAAGATTAACAAGGTCCTGAATTAGCAATTCAGCAAAGATGGTTTACGAAGAGTAAACCAACATACACTGAGATAATCCATATTCTTCGCTGCGAGGAGAGTGTACATTAAAACTGTCCAGGATCTACCAGGAAAAAAAAAAAAGAAGTAAGAATAATGGTGGAGCAAGCGTGACAAGAATGAATTGGTGGAGGCTTTTCCAAAGTGCTGGGGAAAATGCAAACTAGTGCAGTCACTACGGAAAACTGGCTAAACCCACAAAGTTAAACACACAAACTGTATGATCTGCAGCCCCTGTCTTGTATCTTAATCAAGAAAGAAAACAGCTTGCACAAAACATCCTACCTGAATTCTAGTAATAATGTAGATATCATTGCCAAAAATCCTGGGAAGTGTCTACCTATTTTCCAACAAAACAAACCTACCTGCTGGAAGGAACAGCACTGTCAGGGTTAAATTTTATTGTGAGCTTGCTTGGATTGAGAAGTCGCCTACGCAGCAGTGGGACACACCTTTGGGTGTATCTTTGAGATTATCTAGAGAGAGGTGTAAGTAAGGTAGGAGAGGCCCACCCTGAATGTGGACAGCATCATCCCATGGCCTGGAGCTGTGGACGGAATAAAAAGGGGACAAGAGAAAGCTACCTGAGCACCAGCATCCATTCCCCCCCCAGCTTTCTGATGCAGCCAGATGTGAGCAGGCAGGCTCATCCTTCTGCCAGAGTGACTTCTCCACCATGCCGGTTCATGTCAGGCGTTTGGTCACGACAATGAGAAAAGCACCTAACACAACTATTCAGTGACAGAAAGAAGCAAGTTCCTGGTCTGCAGCCACACATGCACCCAACCAGGCACACAGCTGTAGCAATAGGTTCCGTGTCTATGACATTCTGCAAGAGGCACAGTTACGAGGTCAGAGCAGGTCAGTCCTGGCCAGGAATAGAGCATTAGGATGGACTTAACACAAGCTGCATTTCTATCAATTGGTGGTGGTGGTTACTTGATTTTAAGCGTTTGTCAAAACTCCACAACTGCATGTGTTTTCCTGTAGGTACCTTCGAGAAAAAGTAAGTGCAAAATTTAAAAGCCCTCTACTCACGTGGCTTTTAGATTTCTCGTGCCCAGAAAGGTCTGAACAACGCTGGAAAGCTGGAGAGCTCCATAGATACACACTGCATTTTATACGACAGTGTTGGTAGCATTTACTTCCCATCAGTCCCCTACCAAACACATTCTGAGCCCATCAATTTGCTTGTGTTTAGAGAATATATAGTTTCCTAATGACAAAGGCATATATCTTTTGCAGAAGAAATGTTTAACAGAGGTAGGTATAAATAGCACCAACCATAACATTATACTGTAATGATTTCCTATTTTTAAACATTCTTTCTTTCTTTCAATAACTGAAGTTATCCTCCTAACATGAATAAAATGTTAACTACCTCTTGGCACCATAGACTCTATCTGTAAAATGAGTGCACTGACTGTCAACAGTTTAACTATATGTTGAAAAGCTAAAACCTTAAAAGACACAATGGCGGGAATGACAAAGCTAATGAACCTGCTTAAAAACCCAGGGATGAGAAAGCCATTCCTCAGAGTAGAGCGTACTGCTGTTGAAGTGCTTGCCATCCAAGCATGGGGACCTGAGTTCAAATCTCAGCACACACATAAGATGTGACAACTCACACCTGTAATCCCAGTGCTGTGAAGGAGGGTCCCTGGGGCTCACTGGACAGCAGGTTTAACTGAATCAGTGAGCTCCAGGTCCACTGAAAGTCCCAGTCTCAAACCTGAACTACACAAATGTGCACTGCACACATACATCCTTAGGCGTGCACACACACACACCCAACAGAAACATTGAATCGCCTTAGTGACATTCCAGCTGCTAGCCTACTATTAATCTAAATTGCATGAGTTGAGCTGAAGGAACCATCTCCAGGGTGTGTCCTGAATGAAGCATGTGGCCAAATTCAAGAGGTGATGACACCCTGCTCTTTCAGTCAGTCAGCATTCCTGCGGATGAAGGACACTCAGAGATTCTCTTATCAAGTTTTTTTTTTTTTCAAAATATATCTTTGTAATGGTCAAAATATTTCCAACGAGTTCTCCGGATGACTCTGCAGTTGTGTCATCTAAGCAGAAAAGAATCATCCTGGGCTATTGTAGCCGTGGATAACCTCGCTTCCCAGTCCCCACCTCTTCCATCCTGCAAGTGGAATACTGATGCCAGCTCAGGCTCACTTCTAGAGACGGATGTAGGTTGTTCTAATGAGCTCCTATGTCTGCAAGATATTCAAATTTGCAAGGCTTCCGTAAGCATGCATACAATCTCCTGGTTTGTAGATCTCATCCAGAAAGTGTCAAAACCCAAACAGACTGAAGACTTTCTCATGCCAAGGCCAAGAAGCTTTAGATTAAATGGGAGTTTACACTAGTGCCCTCCGCCCAAACATTATCATCACCTCATATTTGGAAAGCTCCTGACCCTTACCTGGAGTTTCCCTGTAAATTCCACAGGTATGGTATCAGCTCTGAGCCTGGACAATCAGAGCACAGCCCGAGACCTCCATGCAACCAATAGAAAGTAGACTCCATCTAGGCACATTTCAAATGCCAAAGCATCAGTAAGACATGGTCATTATAACTTTTCCTAAATTTTCTTAAAATATATATGACTAGTAGATATATTTTCCATGCTAAAATCAGTTTTCACACCATCATCAGTAGTGAGTCATAAGGCTTATGGTATCACATTGGAATAGATGGGCTTTCAGAGTGACCCCAGAGCAAGAGCAGGAGGTTGAGAACATAGTTCAGTTAACAGATAGCTTGCTTAGCATGGGGAGGCTCTGAGTTCAAGCCCCAGTAGCAACACAAGACCATAATTATGTCCAAAAAAAAGCTTGCAATTGCAGGACATGGGAGGCAGATGCAGGAGGACATCTGGGCCTCAAGGTGAGGGCTCATCCCCAAATTAAAACACACACACACACACACAGAGAGAGAGAGAGAGAGAGAGAGAGAGAGAGAGAGAGAGAGAGAATAATACTCAGAATGACCAAGTTTACAGACGATCAAAGGATGGCCTTAAGAGAGGCAAACCTCAACAAATCACCATGATGTTATAGAGAAGAATTTATTGAGCTGTGATTTATAAATGTGCCTGTTTCCATGCTCACTTTTAACAGTTTTGACCTTTGAATTCTTTTTAATGTTCTGAGAGGTAAGTGGTGGCCGAATGGACAAATGGAGGGAAGATGAATGGGTAGATGGAAGGATGGATGGATGGATGGATGCACAGATGGATAGTGGACTAGGGGTGGATGGTGAATGAACAAGTTAGTGGTAGATGCATGGATGGCGGAAGGATGGTGGATGGTGCATGAATGGAAGGTAAGTGGATGATGGGTGAAAGTTTGGCAGAGCCAGGATGCCAGTCCACTCTGAGATGACATGCATGGAGCTCTTGGGGTTTGCAATAGAGTCACAGGCACCACAGTGGAGTACTGTCAGTGTGCAAGCTGCAGTCCTTACTAAGGCTACCTAGCCTATTTTCTCAGCTGAAAATGAGCACAGCGGTCTTATATCTTGTTAAAAAAATGCAATGATGAAAGGAGAGGACACATGTAACTGGTGATCATTTTACCTGGCACATAGTAAGAACTAGAAGACATCCTGAATCGTCTAGTGCTTCTGTTAGGCCTCTCTGGCTTTCCTATGCTACAGCACACTGGAAAAGCTCCTCGCACAAGCAGCCAAAGAGCCCATCTGTTGCTGATCTAAACCCTGGAAGCTGCTGGAACTCTGAGGGTGCCCATTTGTGAGCGACTGCATACATGTTTGTGTGTTTGTGTATGCATGTGTGCACAGGTAGGTGTACGTGTATACTTGTGCATATGTGTGTGCAGGTGTATACATATGTATGCACTCGTGTGTGTGTGTGCGCTCTGCATGCATGTTTATGTACTTGTGTGCATACACTCCTGTGCAATGCAAGCATGTGCCCAAGCTCATGTGCTTTCCTTCTGCTGAGCTACTGTTAACATTAGACAATCAAGAAGGAATTTTGAAGCCAAAAACAAAAGTGCTAACACTCAGAGCTATTGCCAAGACTGTTTCACATTCCACCGCAGACATGCATGCAGAAAGTCACAGAGACTCCAAGGGTATTCCCTGAACCCCTGCCCAGACTCACCCACACAGCACCTTAGTGATTTTAGTGGAGAAGAAACAGCCATTGACGAGATGAACCGATTTTCCTAGGCCTCTCAGCAAAGGTGCTGGGTCCATTTCTAGGATGCTTCCCTCCATCAGCCTCTCCTCCAGCAGGGCAGGCGCAAATGCTGAGAAACCAAGCACAAAGCAACCAGGTCCAAGCCCCAGGCATCTACTCACCACAGCATCTAGCCCAGATGTGAGCAGACATCTGCCTGGTGTTAGAGCCAACGCTGATGCTCAGCTATAAGTCAGCTTCCCTACCCCCATACCCAAATGCTGCCTTCCTACTGCAGCTGAAAGGAAGAATACAGACAACAGCTGAAAGAAAGTGACATCTTCATTAGTTGCAAGTTCATGAGCTGGAAGTTAGACACGAGCCTCCCAGAGCTGACAGGGCAGTGTCACAAGGCTGACTTCCTTGAGGCTACAGGAAAGAAACCATCCCCTTGACTGTCTCCAGCTCTCCCTGGCTGATGGCCCTGCCCTCCACCCAGCAGTGGAAGGTAGAGTGCTTCTTATGCCATATTCTTCTGACTGCTCCTCTGTGCCTCCTCACCCCTTTAAAGACCTTCTGATGATGTTCAGGCCACCTGAATGACCCAGGGCACCGTCCCAACCATAAGGACAGCTGGGTAATTGCCTTAAATGCATCTGCTTAGGTCCCTAGTACAACTGACTCACCTTCATGGGAGGAAGAATTGGTCCCCCAGTAAAAGGACATTAGTGATTACCTCTCTGTGTACACCCAGACAAGGCATGTGTCGATGGACAATTGTACCTTAAGCAAAAGCAACCTGTAGGTTGTATGAGTTACTGAGTCAATGGTGGCAGTCAGGGGATGCCCTGGATGCATACTGTGCACTCTTGGAGACCCACTTATTTTCTTACTATCTTGCCAACCCTAAACTTATTGGCAGGATCCTAAAATAGGAAGATGCTCAAAGCCACTCAGTGCACACACACACACACACACACTCATGCTGGCTAAACAGCTTCCTCCTAATGTTAGGAAATGTTAACTAGGAACACTCAAGGCCATCTGGAACTAAACGTGGGAACCTCAGTATGGTCCCAAACCTACCACTGACTCTTCAGAGAGTTCACAATATGTAAGAAATCAAACTTTTGAAAAGCACATCAAAGCTGAGAGGTGTACAAGACTGTCAACATCAAGATACTTCCTTGGAGGTGACTGAATTTCAAATGTGAATGTAAAACAATTCTTTAAGGGGACTGAGGGGATGGCTGGGTTGGTACAGAGCTGGCCTTAGCTGGTCTCCATTTGCCCCCAGAGACCACATGGAAAGCCAGCTATACCTATCGCCACTTGCAGTCCAGATTCTGAGGAGGCAAAGACAGGCAGGTCCCTGGGGCTTGAAGCTCAACAAGTCCACTCCAGGTCAGTAAAAAGATTTAGAGTGGGAGGAACAAGGAGAGGAGAATGGGGTGAAGGGGAGAGAAGGGGGAAGGAAAGAAACCGAAGGTTTGCCTAGCCAGCATGGGCATGCAAACACTCCTCAGATGAAGAGACTGTCAAAACACATAGTACTGACGCGTACAGAAACAGCACTGAATAGAAAGGGCAGTACCTCCTTTCATGTCTCCATGTTTTGGAATGCCAACCTAGATGGAGACTCAGATATAAGAAATAACGGGCCTGATCTTCATTCCTTGTGTTTTCCTAGAGAAGAATGGAGATGTGCATGCCAAAAGAAAAAAAAAGTCTTAAGTAATCATTAAATAACAGATGCAGGATGTCTGCTAACCCACAGAGTAGAGGAAGGTGGAAATGAGAAATGAAAAGCATGGGAGAAATGAGAAATGAAAGGTCAAAGAAAATCAGTGAGATTTATTAATATTTATCATCTCTCTTTCTTGCTAGTTTACTATGAATTAGAAAAATAATGTATTCAACACTAAGCGACAAAAAAAAATATGATATCTTAAAGTATATATCTGAAAACAGTGATGAAAGGGAAAAAATAGATCCCCGAATGCATATGGAAGAAGAAATTTAAACAATAAAAACCATCTGCTGAAGTCGAATGGACCTCAGAATACACCCAAGGCAAGCAGGAAGAAGGGCTAGGGAGGATTGGGCATGAGTTAGTTGATGCTGATTGTGTACATTTCATCAAAGCACCACAGCTACTAGGAATACCGCTGCTGTGGGGACTTGTTGGCTACGAAATTGCTATTCAAGAAGTCCTGTCTCCTCAGAAACAGAGAGATCAAAATACCACCAGCAAAAGGCTTGCCACAAACAGCAGCAAGAATCCAGGTGCTACTTTCAGGGGTGAACTAAGCCAGGCAGAACCCGGGAGGAAGGATTTACTCAGTTGTGATGGCTGAGTGGAAATGAGCAAGTAGAACACAGCATGGACACTGAACACCCAATTGTCCCCAAATTAATGCATTAAAAAATTATAATTCCACAGCTTAAATAGCCTCATTGAAAAAAAAATCCTGTTCACTCAGAGCTCGGGGTTCCACTTCTCTACCTCTGCATCAGTGAGACTTGGGTCCTGAGTTCGATCGCTCTCGTAATAAAGCTCTCTTGCAATTGCAAAAAAAAAAAAAAATTATAATTCCTTCGGAATTTGGAACCATCATTTTAAAATGATTGTATAGAAAGATTCTATGCAAGACATGTGGCAAACTGAAATTATTTTAAGCAGTTTGACCCACTATGTATAATGATGTTAAATTCATGAGGCAATACACAAT
Source organism: Meriones unguiculatus (assembly GCF_030254825.1). Lineage (NCBI taxonomy): Eukaryota > Metazoa > Chordata > Mammalia > Rodentia > Muridae > Meriones > Meriones unguiculatus. The sequence goes on from NC_083349.1 coordinate 14,134,350, forward strand.
TCAATTTTTTTGTAGCTTGATAATAACTTAAAAAGGCAGTAACAGTCTGACATAGGAATAATTAAGTAAATATACAGAGAATAGAGTCTAGAAATAATAAAACAGGATTTTGCATGTTGCAATAGATCCATACCAAGCAGTGACAGGAGATGTGGCCATAGACTGTTGCGGCAGCCAGCCAGCATTGCGAGACGTTGTGAGTCACAATCTCAGCTTCACAGCAGACTTAACTTCACTCGGACCAAATACTTAGGCTGTGAAGTGGCAATGTGATGGTTTTAAAAAGAATCATGTGTTTCTTAAACTGGAAATGCCTGAAATGGTTAAAAATTATCCCCATTTCTCTTCCAAAAACTAAACAGTAAAATAAGAAAGCAACCTATGATGCTGGCTAAAATAATATTTGGCAAACTCTGTGAGGGACAAGTTCTAAATCCTACATCAGTCAAGACAGGAAGATCTGGAGAGATCCTAAGATCACCTATGGCAGGTAAAGGAATGCTTCCTATAGTGTGGTGGAGCTGTCTGACATGCGTTTGCTCATGTGTTTGGTCCATCCAGAGGTAAAATGCCTAAAGAGATGAGCAGGCTGTCAAGAGGAGTAATTTAATATAGATGCAAAATTACTACAAGTAAATAAATGCAGAAATCAGGGCAAAACCAGCCTCTTGTACATATAGAGTCCCTGGCCAAAGCTTGTCGATCATCTGGTCCTGAAAAGAGGCCCTTGGGCTGTTCCAGTGACCACATAGGGCAAGATGGAAAAACTGCTTAAAATTTTCTATCACGAGACTTAATTTTTCCACCAAGTACTTCCTTATTTTACAAAGTGTCCCCCCCGCCCCGGCTCTCATTCTTTCCCCCTCTCTCTTCCCTCTTTACCTTCTTCCCTCCCTTTCTCCCTGTCCCTCTCTGGTTCACACACATAGTTTATTTCAACACTCGCTCTTCATAGTGTAATTCTCTCAACAGCCAACAGTCACGTGGCGTATGTTCTTTGGTGACAATGTCACAAATGCAGAAGCCAGAGGGTAAGGAGAGGCTCATGTCAAGGGAGCAAGCGAAACTCACTGTTTCCCCCAAAAAGCCAAGGTTCTAAGCACCACCTATTAAACTCTTTTGGCTTCTTATCGCAAGTGTATGATGAGGGGTGAGGTACCCCTGTGCCACCGCATAATAAAGGGTCAGAGGGTAACTCTGTGGCACTGATTCTTTTCTTCCATCCTTACGTGGGTTCTTGGGATTGAACTCAGGTCATGAGGCTTGTGTGGCAAACACCTTTACTTGCTGAACTGTCTCGCCAGCCCATCAGTTGCTTTTTTTTTGCCTGCCTATTGCTATAAGGATGAGAACTGAAAATAACCTCAATATGTCTTCAAGAAGAACAAGTTAAATATACCAGACTCTGGGATACAGAGAATATTATTTACCACTAGGTAGGGTTCATATAGAGAAGTGAAATAAATAAATAACCAAACAAACAAATAAAATCAATGATCTAAGAAATGTTAGCCAAAAAGAAAGAACAGAGACGAGGGTGGCCTGTATGTGATGTTTCTTCTCACGTGCATGCTAGCAGAGGGTGACAGCAGTCAGCACAGGAGACCTCCTGGGACCAGAGCTATGTCCCTGGAATTCAGACTGATGGGGACTCAGCAGAGGTGCTAACTTTTCATCTCACATGTTCTGTGTTCTTTGCTTCTTTTGTAATGAGAAGGTCTTTCTTTTATAATTTTTTTAAAGCTAAGTTTGAAATAAAGAATAAACATTTCCTGGATACTTCCCCAGGATATGAGTCTGTTCCAAGAGGTACACACCCAGATCAGGAGGGTTGGCCTCAGTCAGACAATACAGTTTCTAGAAAGAGAGGAAAAAGTGACTTCAAGATGGTCTGTTTCCTCCTAAACAAGGAGCAGGCAGCCTGCACCTCTGTGTGAATTGCCACCGGCTTCCCCCACCCCCTTTGGCTATTATACAGAGAGAGACTTAGGAAATCCTGCCCCACCAAGGCTACAGTGCAGAGAGCCATCCTATTTTTATAGGATTTCTCCCTGATGTCTCACGTTCAGTATGAACATACCCCACCGCTCAGAAAACAGGAGCCACGCACACACACTTTCACACACAGCAGAAGTGTTCCCTGCTTCCTGCTTTCATGTCCCCCACCACTGGGAAGAAGTTCTGAGTCCAGTATCATCTACTGATCTCTTCTCCACAGGAACCTCTTAAAGCTGAAGAGAGAAGGGGGACAGAGTGACAAAAGCTGCTGGGGGCCCTGTGTCCAGGCCCCCCTTCACCCCAAACAATTAGAGATCTTGGAAAAAATGATGTTAGAAATTCTGCAGCCAGGAAGTGCAGATTGTGTGCTCTTTGCTCTCAGACCAAACCACAGTGGTGGATGACTTTTTTTTTAACAAAAGAAATTAGCATTTCATCACAGCCTCTGGTAAGAGCTCTATTTTAACATGCTGATAAATACCAACTGCCTGGTCATTTGCCTGTTTGCGAGTTTTCTATTACAGATAATTAACGAACAAAACCCACTTCAGTTAGGGAAGATCTACAGCTCTTATCAGAGGACTGGAGGTGTTCTTCTTAACCGCGTACAGACACGGAGATTAAATTTCAAGGACAGATTTATTCCGTGCTATTGTCCCGTTATCCACCAGAGGCTTGTGGGACGCAGGAAATCTGATCGGAATAAAGCACCGGGGCATATTTCAGAAAACCAATAATTGAGCTAACATTGAGCTCCTCGAGGTGCCCAAAGAAAACCCAGTGTCTCACCCTCCCCTTCTCCTGCATTTCCTTAATCACGGCTCTGTTACCTGCAGCCTGGGTGCCCATCAGGGGCACAAGTGGGCAGAAGTCTTTGAGATTTATTGTAATTTGAGACCCAAAGCACTTCACAGAACCCCCAAAGCAAAACAATATTTTATATATAAGCCCCAGCAAGATACCAAAGCTTTTCTCTCCTAACCCTGGGCTAGATCCAGCAGGTTGTGTTTTTGTCTGTTTTTATTCCATTAGAAGGCAGTTAAGTCTAACAATAGAGAAATGAAGAAAAACTCACTATATTTAAATTCTGTTTACTTCTTTAACCTTTTGACTTTCCTACATAAAAGGTGCTTTTCCAAGAATAAGTCCCAAATAGAGTCATTGCCTAATGGCTTTTCCCAAATCCTTATAGAATAAACAATCTGAAACAAGATTCCTTTAACCATTTTTTTTTATTCTATTCGTATTTGCACTGATTTTATAAGGGACAGCCCGGCTAGCTCTCTCCCATTGTCACAATCAGTGCATCCTGGGATTAAAGACCATTTAGGGCCCAAGTCTTAAACAAACTCCCCACTCAGCAGTATAATGAGTGCTATGTATTGTTTCTTTTTATTGTGGCTTGCTTTATAGGTTCAACCAAGAAGCTGGGGATTTTGGCCCTCATTTTTAAGCAGAGGAGCGACCCACTTCCCAATGTGGAACATGGCATCAAACGAGATTGCACAGGTGCCAGGGAAGTGAATGCATGAGGCCTTGATGCTCATAGCCCATTTTATCATGAAATGGTTGCACACCGATTCCTCTCCAGAGACTGCCTGGAAATATTTTCTTTACAGTCATGGGGCTTCTGTCTACAGGGCAAAGGAACAAATATGTGGGGTTACTGAAAGATTGCATTAAAAAGAGCAAAACCAGTACCTAAGACCCTGGTTGGCTGCAGCAGATGTTGCAGGCAAACCTGGAGAAGTCTGGTCAGCAGACTGTGGACAGGGGAAGGGACAGGCTGCTCCCACTGGACCCACAAGAGTGGGCCCTGCAGGGAGGTACCCTATCTACCCTTGATGCCTCCACCAATGAAATGAGTTGGGGACAACCAGCTACTGCACTGAACAGCTCCTCCTGGATCACAATAGTTGGTAGAGGGAAGGCAGTGAGTTTAGCTCTGCCCATTATAGCTGTCCAGCTCGTTCAAAGACAGAAACTGCTCAGTGGAAATCAGACCAGAGCAGTTACTAAGTCTGACCTGCTCGGCTAGGAATTGCAAGTGGCTTGAATTTGGGCCATAAGAACAGAGAATATTGTAATACACACTTGGAGTTTCTGAACTGGCTTTAGTTCCTGCCTTGCCAACCGTATCAGCACAGGGAAAAGTGGTCTTTTAGCAGTAAGCATTAATACAAGAAGAATAGCTTTGTTCCTGTTCAAACTGAAATAAAGCCCCCTACACATATGTAAACCTATGGGCAGTTTGCTCTTCATGTGGGTCCTCCAGCAAGTGAAAGGAGGGCTCTTTCTGATATGGACCCTTTTGTCTGCTTTTGGATCACTTCTCCCTAGCAGTGCTGCCTTGCCTGGCCTCAGGGAAAGAGGACATGCTCAGTCTTGATGTGACTTGATGTGCTGGGGAGGGTTGATAGAGGGTGAGGGTCATTTCTCAGAAGAAGAAGAGGGAGAAAAGGGGAAGAAGGTGAGAGGGTGGACCAGGAGTAGAGGAGAGAAGGGTCTGCATTCAGGATGTAAAATGAATAAATTAATAAACTTAAAATAAAAAAAAACACCTTGCCCCTAACAAGCACACTTTCTTCTCTATGGATCGAACTCTCAGACAACAGAGAATAAATGTGTTAGGCTACCTCCCTGTTTTTGTCATGAAATGATCACTCAGAAGATATAACATTCTGATTTTCCAAACACAGCAACATGTAAAAATTTTTCAAACACAAAACAAAAATGATTGTCAGGCATGGTAAGGGCACACCTATCCTGTGATCTCATCATTTTGGAGGCAGAATCGAGAGGCTAACACATTCAAAACCAGCTTCAAACATAGCACACATCAATTTCCAGACTAGTCTAAACTCTCTGGAGATGTTGTCTCAAGAATAAACAAATAAAAAGTAAAACCACAGGACTATCATCAACAACGTAGTATGGTCATATATACAAAAACGCTGAGAATTAAGACGGACATTTAGCAGTCAGACCAAGTTATGTATAGGAAGAAAACTGTAACTTACTCATGGATATCACTGGAGAAAATAACCATTGTAAAAACAAAGGTGTAAAATACAGAGGCAAATAGTAACAAGAATTATACTAAATTCACACTAGGAAGACTGCAAATATTTCCTGAGTGGCATTAAAATTTTTATGGGCTTGTGCCCAGGTCATTAATGAGAGACTAGATACAGAGACAAGGAACAGTTCCCCGACCAGCGAAAGGATGAATGCCATCCACAGGCGTGTCTTTGCACCTGACTGCCATTCTAAAATTTATATTCCAAAGAAAGAACTAAGGACAGCTTACGAAGTTATTGAGAGACAAAGAACAATAGGGGGAAACTTTCCCTGTCACAAAGTCTCTCACTTAACTAATGACTTTTCCATTTTAAAGGGAGACTCCGAGACCACAGGAAAGGAATGTATATACAAACAGCCAGGTTGAATAAATAGCATAAGGAAATATGCACATTTGTTAAATAAATCTGGCATGGGATATTGGCATATGGTGTAACCAAATACATTCCAGATGGATAAAGATAACTAAGCAAGTAAATACTAAACAAAATGAAAATTCTAAAAACCCAAGACTTTAGTTTTTACATCTCCAAGCTATCAATTCCACCAGAGCTAATGAGGTCTGTCGTTTTCATACCCATGGATTTGTAAAATTAATGAATGAATGAAAACATGAATGTGCCAAACTAGGAGAAAAATCACAGGGAAGATGTGAATGGATGTGATGACTTGTGTCTTCAGATAAGAGAGCAAATAAATCTGGAGAAGACAGAGAATAACATGATTAAAGATTGATAGTTTTAATACACAGGGATTTTATGAGTCAATAAGAAAAAGAGAATTTGCAAAAAGCAGAGAAGGTAGAGAACATTTCAAAGCAGTTGGGGCAAATTTTGAAAGCACTGACAAGGGACTCAGATGAGGACAGTCATGTGGTAGGTGATGCAGCTCGTCCCCAGTCTTCCCTCACAGGTGTGGGCATTTTTGCTAGCAGCTCAGAACTGAGAGGCATTTATCTAAGCACGCTACTCACACATAAATATTGCCATCAACTGCCCAAAGTGCTGTGAGGGAGACAGATTTCTGGGCACTTTTGCTGAGCTAACCTTGGTAAAGCCATCTTTAGACACAAGACCTGCAAGCCTGTGTCAACTAGACTCTCAGGAGCCAAAGCAACTGAAATTGTTAATGCTCTCATTGCTTCAGCAAAATACCTGACAATCGCGACTTAAGAGAGAAAGGGTTATCTTCCGCGGTTTAGCCGGGTGAGTTAAAAGCTGATTGAATCCCCCACCGTGGGGTTCAATCAGAGGATTGACCTCGTGCAGGAGCAAATTGATACCCTATGGCAAATCGCTCAACTTGGCTGTCAATGAAAATATGCTGGACTTTGAGTCACTAGCATATAACATGAGAATTTTTCCTGTGCTGCAAATCTGTCTAAACAATTGTCGAGCCATATTTTAGGTAATTGGACTGAAGAATTCGATACTACGATGGAGCAGCTGAGAGTGGCCATTGTCACAGTAAATTCTACCAGAGTGGACGCAGGACTAGCCACAGGATTATCATCATGGATTGCTGCAGCTATGAATCATCTGAAGGAATGGGCGGGCATGGGAGCGTTAGCGGGCCTTCTGGTGTTGGTCTCCTTGGTTTGCCTGTGGTATATATGCAAGATTAGAGTCTCACAACAGTGTGATGCAGCCATGATCATTCAGGCCTTTACAGCCATTGAAGCAGGACAGTCTCCCCAAGCATGGTTGGCTACCATAAAAAGCTAAAATGTTATGCTCAGGATGCGAGGCTAAGCACTGCACTCAGGGTCAGCCGCTTTGGACCCAGAGAAGAGCATGTCTGGTTGCATGCGGGTTGATGCCCCAGGTCCCGCCTCTGAGAAAAAGGTATCGGACGGGTCTGATGCTCTTTGGGTGGATGACACCTAAATGAACATCGGTACAAAGTCCCAATTTATTTCTAATATCAGAGATCAGACCTCTACTCTTGCCTGATGCGTCTAAAACAAAAAGGGGGAACTGTAGAGAGCTGCGGAATGCTATGCCTTAAAGATGGAGCTGGTTTCCGCCTTCCACCTTCCCGATGGTGAGTGCTCTCTGTCACAAACAACTCCACATTTGGCTAAGGCCAAGGATCTGGCTTGCTTCCATGTATGTGGACCTATCTGCATTGCCCACGTGGCACGCCTGGGTTGGCTACCCAGAGGCTATTTAAGCTGTGGGCTGGCTTTCCCCAGGGTCCGAGGATTGTTCAAGGTTCCTGAATAAAGTGCATTGAAAAAAAAAAAGGGGAGAGAAAGGGTTTTTGTTGTTGTTGTTTTGGTTTGGTTTTGGGGTTTTGGGTTTTTTGGGGGGGAGGTTGTTTGTTTGTTTTGCTCATGATTCAAAGGTCCATTCCATTGTGGTGGGGAGATCATAGTGTCAGGAGACTGAGACAACAGGTCACATTGATCTGTAGTCGTGAGGTAGAGAGAAATGAATGGTGGTGCTCAGCTCTGTTTCTCTTTTTTTTTTTTTTTTTTTCAGTCTGGGACCTCAGCCCATAGAGTGCTGCCCACACAGTGAGGGTTAGGTTTCCCCCACCCTAATTAACTCTCCAGAAACTATTTCATGAACAGGCCCAGAAGTTTGTTTCCTAGGTGATTTTATATTCTTCCATGTTGATGGTCACTATTAACCATCATAGGTTTGTGAGGGTTTTTTTGAAAATGTCTACCATCGACTCTCTCTCTCACTCCAACCTAACTTTTCAAATCCTCAGTACCTCATTCCTAGTTTTTGTCTTTGCTGTCAAGCACAAAGAGGGAAAATGAAACTGCACAAAAGTTTGTAATGACTTGAGGGTGGTCTCATTCATAAACAGGAAACAAGACATTTTTAATGTATAAATAAATAAAAATACAAAAACGCTTTCATTTAAAAGAACATATAATGTCATGACATGGAATATGGGGACAAAGGTGTTTTAAAGTGAGTGTGTGCATGTGTGGCTCTGTGTGAATGTGTGTGTGTGTGTGTGTGTGTGTGTGTATGTGTGTGTGTGTGTGTGCACATGGTGGTGAAGGGAACGGGTGTAAGAATTGTGGGTTATTGAAAGAGACAGGTGCTCTTTATTCAAGATGAGGACAGAACACTCAGATTACTGCGCTGATTAAAATATTGGCTGAATATGAGTCACTCATCTCTCTCCAAATCTTGTTGAAATGACACAGGTTTTTTTTTTTTTTTTCAAATCCTTACAGTTTGGAAAAAAAACATAGGGGTGATTGTCAATTGATCCAAACATAAAGGGAATTGCTGGATAACGCACAGCACGTGGAAACTGATCAGTAGCAGATTCTAAGAAGCTGAAATAGAGGCAATTTGAAGGAGGAGAAAGAAGAAGAGAAGGGGTGGGCCTTGACTCACAATAAGTCGTGATGTGAAGAAACACAGCCACCTTCCTGAACAGAAAACCTGGAGGGACTTGCTGGAGCAGACACCTGGGGTAGGGGGGCTGAGGCTGCCCGGAAAAGGACAGTTCCATCCTCCTTGTGCTTTTGCCAAGGCCATGGTTGAGTCTACCCTTGACCTCTCAGCCTCCTGGACATCCCTGACCTCTGTGCATCCAGGCCACAACCTGGAATGAAGAGTTAGGAGAGTAGAGATGTAGTTCTCCTGAGTGGTGTATCTGATAAAGAGGCCCTCACAGAAGGTCCTCAGGCTAAAATCTCTGGGAGATGCCTCAGAGAACTAGTGCAGCCCCGAGAATAGTCCCTTAGGCACCAAGCTGCTCACACCTCTTAGAGACAAAGGCTCATGTGGCTGAATCCCTCATCCCACCCCTGCCTAGCCTCCCAGCAGTGGGTCTCAATTCAGAAGCTCCATTCATCGCCAAGACAACACACAGCAAGCCAGCTCATTTGGCTTACATGTTCAGCTCTGAGATGAGTGACTGTGATTCTACATGTATAGGAAGGAAACAGCATGAGAGAGGGATACAAATTCAAGAGCTGGGAGAAAAGTGTGGATGGGACAGAAGAAAATGCTAGAATAAGTAGAATTAGAGAACTCAGAAAATATGACAAAATACCTCTGAATCATTTTAAGTAGGCTCTCGCAAATATACAAGGTCCAGTATGGAAAAACCAACCAAACAAAAACCCTCAGCAATAAAAATACTAAGGTAATTCTGGAAAGCAAGGGCTATGAGTTTGAGTCAGAAACAGACATGGAGACCATCACCAAGCTGATTAAATATGTATTCAATAACAGGGAAACTGAGGACACCACATTTTCAACATTGGTTGAAAGAGTCATTCAGCAGTTGGAACGTGCCTTTGCATTGGTTTTCAAGAGTATCCAACACCCAGGAGAAGCCATTGCCACAAGGAGAGGCAGCCCACTGCTCATGGACCTACGAAGCAAATACAATCTGTCCACAGCGCAGGTCCCCATCTTATATCGGACGTACATATTGAGAATGTGAAGACTATCTGTAAGTCTATGGTGAAAATACTGGTCAGCTCCACAGGCCTTCATGTTGTGGGAGATAAAGCCGTAAAATTCTTCTTTGCTTCTGATGCAAGTGCCATCATAGAGCACACCAACCAGCTCATCTTAGAAGATGATGGCATCACAACAGTGGCTGACGGGAAACTCCCCATTCACGGAGTCAAGCGCTCAGCTAGTGATGACCCCTCCAGAGCCATCTAGACCTTGCAAATAGAAGTGCAGCAAATAATAAAAGGTAACTTCAGTGCACTTAGGCAGAAAGAGATCTTTGAGCAGCCAGAATCAGTTTTTTTTTTAATATCACGAGAGGTAGGTTGAATTTTGAGAGCAACACAGTGCTCCTGGGTGGCTTTGAAGGACCGTTCGAGGAGTTTCGACAATGCTGAGGGCTCATCGTGATTGGCTGTGGAACCAGCTACCACCTAGCTGTGGCTATGTGGCAAATTTTGAGGGAACTGACCAAGGTTCCTTGTGATGGTTGAACTTGCCAGTGGCTTTCTGGACAGGAACACACCTCTGTTCAGGGATGACATTTACTTTTTCATAAGCCAAACTGCAGACACACTCCTGGCACTACAATACTGTAATGACTGAGGGGAGTGCTGGGACTGTGGGCATCACCAACACTGTAGGCAGCTCTTTCTCCCGACAGACAACTGTGGTGTCCACACATCAACGCAGGACCCAAGATTGGGGAGGCTAGCACCAAGGCTTACACCAGCCAGTTCATCTCTGTGGTGATGGACGGTTCGATGATGTCTGCAGATGGAATTTCTCTACAGAACAGGAGACAGGAGATCATCCGGGGCCTCAGATCTTTATCTGAGCTGATCAAAGAAGTATTGTCTCTGGACAAGAAGATCCAGGACCTGGCCCTGGAGTTCTACACACAAAGGTCACTCCTGATGATGGGACGGGTATATAACTATGCCACACGCCTGGAAGGAGCCTTGAAAAATTAGAGAGATAGCCTACATGTATTCAAAAGGGATCCTGGCTGGAGAGCTGAAGCATGGGCCCCCGGCACTCGTTGCCAAAAGATGCCTGTGATCATGGTCAGTCATCGTGAAGGATCCTTGCTTTGCCAAATGCCAGAATCCCCTGCAACAGGTCACTGGCCACCAGGATCATCAATCATACTATGTTCCAAGGATGATACTGAGAGTTCCAAGTTCACATATAAAACCATTGAAATGCCCCACACCATGGACTGTCTCCAGGGCATCCTGAGCATGACCCCACTCCAACTTCTGTCCTTCCACCAGGCTATCCTCCGAGGCTGACGTCCCCCAGAAACATAGCCAAATCTGTCACTGTGGGATGAGAACAGGTCTTCCATGACAAGACCATTATCACCTGCAGTCTGATTCAAGACCCAAACCAACTGCAAAAACGCCACATGGGGAAAAGAAGTGGGCCTTTCCTGGGTTTCTCATGCTCTCAGTAGAACTTGACAGCTTTGATGTGCCATGTACCCAAGCGCTTGCTGTTTCTCTGTGTCCTGAAGTCACACAGGAGAAGGAATTGTTTATACCCGCAGGGATCAGAGCAGAGACCTTCCACTACTGTGCAATAGAGACACCACTCTCTGCAGACCAACTGTGAACATTTTAAAGCAACACTGGCTTGTTCTTAAAGACAAAATAGTAATAATGGTGATTGTGTAGCTTTTAAGTTACTGTTCTGGTATGTCGCGTTCTGTAGCCATGGCAACGCCCAGACCACCCGTCTGGGCTACCCAGTGTGCTGTCTCTGGGTTCACTCCTGGCGTGTGTCATTCATCTCAATTTTGGGCACAAGGCATGAGCCCTTTGTATCCTTTCTTCTTTTCCTCCCTTCACAAGCTGCTCATGATTCCTGCCCTCTGACATCACTGAGTTCCCTCTACCCTCTTCCAGCATCTCTTTTGAGCCCAGTTAAAGTCTCTGCTTCTTTCACTATTCTCAGATGGGCTCAAATCTCTCAGCTCTCTGACTTCTGCTTAATCAGATTATGGTTCTTTTTTTTTTAAAGTCCTGGCAGCAGTTTGGTCCCTGCTCCCTACTCATAGTAAACCAGCCTGCAATGTCCCATACAAGAGGGTGGTTTCTTGGTGCCTGCCCTGCTCTATTTAAAAGTGTGCACAATCAATGTACTATGCAGTTTTACGTCAAAAAAGACAGTGCAACTTTAGAAAAAATACCAAACTAAATATCAAGTAAGAATAATGGAAAAGAGAGTATCCCCAAACTCTGAAAGGCCAAAGGTGAAAAACATGAGAGAACTTTGAAATCACACAAGGCTCCATCACCTACCTAGTAAAGAGCATTTCAGAACTACTTGAGTTTTGCATTATTGAAAGCATTTATCATGTGCTGTGCAAGAAAAGAATAGCCAGTGGCTTATAGAAAAAGGAAGAAGGGGAGGAAGAAGAGCAGGAGGAGGAGAAAGGGTACGATGAGGAAGGGAAGGAGGGAGAGCAGATGGGAGGATAGGAAGAAAGAAAAGGGAAGGAGAGGGAGAAGAAGAAGGTAGGAGGGGGAAGGAAAAGAGAAGGAGAGAAAGAGGAGGGGGAGGATGTAGAGCTGAGTAGAATATGAGCACAGAAGGTTAAGTCTAGTAGCGATGTAGGTGAGAGTGGATAGGATCTAAGTGCATTGCATCTCTGTCTGACCCTATCATGTAATACATTTTAAAGGTTTTAAAAATGGAACAAAAAGGAAAGCAACAAATCGCTAGCTTTGCACTGAAGTGCTTGAAGAGAAAGGACAGATTACTGAGTCAGGTGAGACTTAGCATGGGAACGGGGCCTAAGGAGTCAAGCAAATGGAGGGACCAAGCAAAAAGTGTATCTTTCCTGGACTTTCACATCTCATTCAGTTGTAAAACACACAGGAAGCAAATGAGCATCCTTGCAGAGACACTAAAAGTTCACCAGCCTTTCAAAAAATTAGCTCCTGTGACTCTGAAAAATGAATCTGACAAAGAAAAGGATGTTAGGTGTAAGAAATAATATTGAGAAAAATGCCCCCAAAATAAAAGACAGAAGCATTGCTATAACAGTTGTTGTGTTTTTTTTCCAAAGGTACAGACATGCAAATACTAATATGTAACTAAGCAGAATATTATATTAACGTAATAAGAAAATTGGAAGAATAGGAATTAGGAATGTTCACTATGTCCTTTTCAGGAAAGATGGAACTGAAACTAGAGAAAGGGACGCCTAGGATGAGAAAGTATGTTTTATAAAAAAGATGTCCTTGACTAAAAATGCAAGCCTTACGTACTGAGAAATATATTATAAGATGTTATATAATAATTTTACAACATCAAATATATAAAAAAGAAAAACAACACACAATAAAATATATTAAAATATGGAAATACAAAAAAATGTATAAAACATGGTATGTTTTTAAAAAACAAGAAATTCAGGAGAAAGTTGTTTGCAACCATGGGGTGACATCCAGGGGAGCTCTTGAAACTACAGCAAAAGTAACAAATAACAAGGCAGAAGATGAGGAGGCCAATTTGAGTCCAATGGGAAGGTATGGAGAGGTTTGTCTACACAAGGAGAGATGTTACGAATCCTTGAAACAATTGTGAAATATTTATTTCAAAGCATTCCCATGTCTCCATGCATAAAGAAAACTCAAGAGACCCTTCCCACAAGTATAGAAAGCACAGCACGTCTGAGCCCACACTAAAATAGTAGTAACGAACAAGCAAAGGCTGGCCCCAAAATGTCAGCCTACTCAAAAAATGTGGGGCAGAACCTCTAAATAAGTTATGAATGCAAGAAAAAATAAGAACTGAAATTAAAAATGCTTAATAATGAAAGCATTGCATGTGAATACCCACAAGCACAGGGAACGATGTCCTCAGAGGGACAGGGGGGCTTTGAATGTGTTTCAAGAACATAAGGAAGAGAGACACTGAACTAAGCATTAGACTCAAGTTAGAAAAGATAACTAAAAAAAAAACATCAAGTAAACATGAAGAAGTAATGCTGTCAAAAACAGTGGCTAGCCTGTCTGAGATGCCATTCTTAGGTCCTCAGAGCAATTCATCCCCTGAAAACAACTCAAAGAAATGGATAACTTATATCGTTCAATGTAGGGGAAAGTTAGTCCTGTTGATGAGCACCAATCAGTGCGAAAGCCAACAGAGAGACTCACGCAGGCAGGCCAAGCACTGATACACTAAAACTACCTAAACTCCAAGATGTCTGGCAGTTTGAGAATGTCTGAGGTGATGGGGAACAGAAAGGTGAGGCCAAGAGCCACCCATGTGGCCTCCAACGTGGTGGTGTCACTGGAAGCTCACAGATCCATATGTTCAAATATGAGCAAAGCCCTGGGGCCCAACCACTCTTAGGGGAACTTGCTCACTTCAACACCAGGAAAAGGAGCAGGAATCTGTACCACCGGAGTTTTCAGTGCTGCAAAAGCAACATGGCCCAAGTACCCTCCAACAGAAGAAAGAACTCAGACTGTTTGCAGCATATGACTACTTGTTCTCAAAAATTAATCAAGGACCACCACATCCAACACATGACCATCTGTCAAGAAATTGAGGGCAAGAATGAAGCGTTACCATCTGACTCTAACACTAAAGCTAAAATGGTAAAATTGGGGGGGAAAATGTAGAGTCTTGTGGGAGGACACAGATAGAATGAGAGAATGATCAGCCCAGAAGTCAAAAGGAGATGCCTGTGGAGAAAGGAGCAGGAAATGCTGCCTGCTGAAAGCCTCTCATAGGTTGCTCATCACAGGCTAACTGCTATGCGTGCATTTTCTCCACTCCTCTGTGTGCAATGTTCACGGTACAAAAAAAAGGGGGGAGTTAAGATATAATTGAGGAAATTTAAAGTATGTCAACACTCAAAGAGAATCTGAACGACAGAAACAAAAGCATTCATAGAAAAGACCAACAAAATAGCCAAACTGTTTTTAGTGTGTTCCAGTGAATAGGAAGGAGACAAAGAACCATAGAAATGGCGGCTTCATGGTGCCAATTCTAGGAGACAACACAATGGGCAGTTTGGAACTGATGAATTCATATTTTAAACTTCTTTAAAGGGTTTGAACTTTTTGAAGTAAGTTGTTGGTGATTTTCAAATGCCGGATGTTCCACAACAGACTGAGGGGGGAAAAAAAGCAGACACCTGGCACACCAGTATCTGAAACAGAAGTAGGAAAAGCCAAATTATATAGCACCTGTGCCAGTGTTTCCAGCAAATCCTCAATGGAGACATCTCCCTCCTACGTAACTGCTCCAACCAAGGCTGTGGGCATGCTCCTCCTCTCAAGAAAGATTCCAGGAGTGCTCTTCCTCTCCACAGTAGCACACACTTTTAGGAACTTCTTGCCATTTCTAGTGTTCTTTTCTGTCTTGGGGGTTCCATATTTAATTTTTTCATTTCCGTGTGTGATGATACAAGGACAGTAGTTTTTCTTCTGAGCTTTGGTTTAACAGAATCCCGTAGATTATAACATACTAACTTTTATCTTAAAATTGTAGACATCCTGCTATTTTTCTTTTGTGTGGGCTTACGTGTGGGTGTGTGCACCTGTATGCACTTGTGTGTCCATGTGTGTACGAGGGAGAGAGAAATGAGAGAGGAAGAACACATAGGGAGATATACAATGTTTTCCTCAGTTGCTCTCCACCTCACCACTGCGTATTTGACCCAGAATCTCTCACAGGACCAAAGTTCACCCATTCATCTAGACTGGCTGAACAGGTGGCCCCAAGGATTCTCCCCTCTCTGCTTCCCCTTCACAAGGATTGCAGGCACACAATGCCATGCCTGACTTTTGTTTGTCCTCATGCTAATGTGGCAAGCAGCTACCTACTGAGACATTTCCCCAGTCTTGAACTCTTGCAATTTTGTGTCTGTCATGTTTGAGCTAGGGGGCGTTTAATGCTAGTTCTGTTGTTCCAGGCAGAAAAGGCTGTTTATTTTGTTCTTGTCAATCTCTAATTTTGTAGCTTTCCATCAACAATGGTGGCTTGTGCTATATTTTTTAATTTATTGAGGTTATCTTTTCGATTGATATATGGACACTTTGGGAGAATGTGGGTAGATGGTATACTTTGCATCACAATTTGAAGTCCATCTAGAAAGCCAATTCCCTTTGCTATGTTGTCAGTTTTTCTTGAGAGAGGAGCAGGGGAGGGTAGCTCCAGCCGTTGATCACTTGCTTTTCACATTTTAGGACCAGGAGGGTAAAGAACTTCTTTCTCCACGCCTGGTCGTTTCTTCTACTTCAGCATGTCTGTCTAAGTTCTATTAATCCAGAGTGTGGATGCTAATAACCTTTATATCCTGACTGTGAATTCATGTCCGCTAGCCCTCATTCAGTCTTCCCTGGCTTGAGTGCCGCCCCACCTACTGAAAGGAAGGCAGTGCCTGCTTTGATTCTCACTGTATTTCTATCTCTCCCCAGCCTCATGCTGCCTCCCTCTCCTGCTCTTCACCAGACGTAACTCATAACCCTTGAGTTGGCTTATCTACACATCAGTCATCTTTCTCTAGGTCATTGAGTTAAGGTGTTTTCCATACTGCTATGATAGTGTGCCACTTCGTTACTGCCTACGCACGTAATGTGACAGACACATTCACTTACACGTATGGAGGTGGCTGCACATGCATGTTATGATAGTGTGTTGGAGGATTCTACTATTAAGGTTGCAGTCCACCACATCTGGAGCTTGGTCCAAAATGGATGACTTTCTTCCTTAGCAGGGCTTTCTATTCTCTGCCTGACCTCATTTAGAGAGCATCTCTAAGCACAGATGCCTGACCTTATTTGGAGAATGACCTTACATAGAACTTCCTTCAAGCACCTAAGTTCTGCTCTTTCTTTCTTGCTCATGTGATAATAAGGTACTGGGTTGTGACCAATCAGCCTTCCCTAGCTATAATAACCCTAACAACTCTCACATACTTCACCCTTGGATCAATAAAATGAGCTGTCTCTCTGAAGCTGACTCCTGAAAGTTCTCTCCATAGTACTCATGGCCTTCTAAACCCTATTAGTCATTTTCTGTTCCCTTTGTCCTCATGGGCCAGTGGCCAATGACACCCAGTGGAAGAGAAAACCACAATACAGATATACATATGCAAAATCACAGGATTCTATTGTCCTGGTTTTATTTTTAATATTCTGTTATTTTGGAGAACTTGGAGTTTTCTTCTAGTGTTTCTTTAATATTGTGATATAGCAGGTTTCTTTTGCTGGATTGTTCAGCAGTAGCAACCCAGATTTGCCTAGAGTGTCAAGATTTAAGACACTATATGGAAAACAAAAATAACATCTCTTAGGCATCTGGCTGGCCCATCCTTGGGACAAAGAAAAAACTCAAATTGTTTCTGTGTGGCTAAATTTCTTTCAGAGTCAGGAAATATTTCTGTGTTACATACATGGACACTGAGCTACAAACTTATTCCCTTCCTGCTCCTCTTCCCCTTCCCCTCCGTGGAATTCTCAGCTCCTGGCATTGCTCTTTGGTTTTGTGCTCCTGATTAGCTTACTTAATGGCACATAGCATTCTCTTACTCTTGAGGGACACCTAGTTCCTCCTCACTCTTCTCTTTCTCCTGGCGTTTTTGTTCAATGACTTCTCCAACACCTTGGGTTGTTGCTTTCCTAACCATTTTGTGATTTAAGGTCAACCTCCCATCAGTTTCCCAGAAGAAGTGTTTCCCAGGAACCCTTGCTCTGGAATTCTGGCACGTTACCACAATTTATACATGATTTACACACGGCCTTTATATTGGAAGGAAAGTTGGGCTACCCAGGCAACCCTTCAGCTAGGTTTTCTTTTCTTGAGAATCTTTAAAATAGTGCTTTTTTTTTGCGTACAATACTTTCCCAGAAGATGGGTGTCAGCCTCATTTTCTTTCCTTTATAAGTTACTGGGACTTCTTCTTTTTTTTTTTCCTAGACTCTCAAAGGATGTTTTCCTTATCTTTGAAGTCCAATGCTTTTAATAGGCTGCATCTAGGGGTTTTCCACTCTGGGTCAATTTGTTCATCTGCAGAGTGACCTTTCCAATGTGTAAAGTCTCCCTTTATCTCGGGACATTTTATTACATCTTAATTCACATTTTGTGTTTTTCTCCTGGCTTCTGTCTTTGAAGGCTCCCATTAAGGGTATTTTGGATCTCCTTTGTCCGGTTCCTTTATTTATCATTTCCTTTTGATTTCTTTTTCAATTTCCATCAGGTTTTCTTCACTTTTTTTCCCTATTTTTCCCCTCTGTTCTCTCTCAAAGTCTTTTATAGATATACCCATTTCCACATTTCCTGCAATTAAGTCTTTATTTCTGAAAGTTTTCTTTCTTCCTCCTAAATCCTGCTTGAGATCTTCCTTTATCATCCTGTCCTCCTTTGTTCTTCTGTTTCATTCTCAGATCTAATAATTCTCCTCTGTTCTGCTCTTTCAAAGTGCCAGTCGTTATCTTAATTAAGTTTAGCTAACTCTGAATAGTGCATTCAGACATGTGTCCATGGTCCTATCTTTGCTACGTGTCACAGTATTATTGGGTATATTTTCGTGGCTCTTGTAAAAGAGTTCAGTCATGTCCCTTTTAGGTTGTCCACGGATTAATGGCTTGACCAGCCCGTTAGGAACAGATTGTTCCAAATCCAGTTCAAACAAGCAGCTAGTAGGTGGCTGAGCCAGCATCCTGCTTTGGTTCCTCCTGTCACCAGCATGAAACCCTTGATATCCATCCAGGTATCTTCTCTCACATCAAGGCAAACTTGGCATGGAGAGGGTTCTGCTCCAGATGTCAGCTTTCCATGTGACTTTCAGGATGTTGGTCTCCCGGAATTAAGTCTGGCTGTTGTGTTAGTTACTTTCCTTTGCTAAAATGCCTGATAATGCAACTTAAAGAAAAAATGATTTATTTGAGCTCACAGTCTGAAGGTACAGTCCATCGTTGTGGGGAAGGTAGGATGGTAGGAGCTTGAGGCAGCTGGTCACATTGCACCAGCAGTGAGGGAGTAGAGAGAGAAATGCTGTGCTCATCTTGCTTTTGCTGTGAGGTAACCCCAGCAGAGGACACACGAATACTCTTAAACCTTAATAGAAAGTCTGCATTACTTTCTATTAAGCGGCCCTGCCGCTGCACAGGGAACTTGCCCAAATTATGCAGCCCTGATCCTCACAGCTTTTTGTTTTTTTAGGCACAAACCCCCATATCCTGATTGACACATTTTGGTTAGCAAGACCAGTTAGCATGGAGCAGAACTACAGAAGCCAAAAAAAGCAAGGTTTGTAATTTAGGGACTTTCCTGGATCCTTTAATTATGGACCAAGTCTTTGATGGATTAGATCTTTATTCCCTTTTGGCAGGTATTGGGACATCCATGTTGGGTTCTAAGATCAGAATGGTGCCTCCAACATGGCATTTGTTGTGCTAAGGTCTGGGGGACTGTTACACTTTCTCCTTTTTATTCATTCCAGTATTGTGCCTACGGAATGGTGCCACCCACGTGCAGGGTGGGTCTTTCACCTCAGTTAACTCAATCTACAAACTCCCTAGGTGATTCTAGATACTGTCAAGCTGAGGGATGTTTGCCGGGCAAGTCCCTTGGGGTCCTCTTTCTTGCAAGGTGACTGTTTTCTCTCTACATTTGTCTGGCTCAACATTGCCTCCCTTTCACTCAAGGGCCCCATCCATCTAGACTATTCTATGGGTCCCTCTGAGATTCCCACAGGCTACACTGTCACAACCTCCTCATGCAACCACTTCAAGTCTGCAAGGTCACTGAATATGGTATATTCTCAAGCTAGCTAGCTTGGTTGGCTCTAACCTCTGTAAGGAGGTGGCTGTCTTAGGGATTCCAAGCTCACTACAGAGGCCACCAGCACTTCCTCATTATACTCCAAACCATGTAGCTGATCTTTGCTAAGTGCAGTGTTGGAGTTCCAGAGGAACTACGCTACCACCCAGCCACTTAGCCACTTCCTGTGACTTTCTCAGCCTTTATCACCTAACTGTGTTCTTTTGGGTTTCAGGTAGCATCTTGGGGGAATTCAGAACTACTTGGAGGCTTTGGCTTCATCACCAAAATCTAATAAACACTCAACTGTCAATCAAATAGACCATGCTCTAAAACATATTTTGAATATGTTTCCATTTACCTAAAAAAACGCAGCACATTACCTGCATTGCACCTGTCTGTCCAGAATAAGTAAGGCTTTTTTCCCTCCTAAACTTTATTTCTGTTATTTTCTTGGAAAAATTATGCAGCATATTCTCTTAGTTCCCTATTATTCCAGCTAGCATTTCTCTTGGATCTTTCATATTCTATATAGTGTCATGTGTAGGATTTGCTTTTCAACAAATGTCGTGATTATGGCTGATATATTATTACTATTGATGTTTAGATGTGTACTTAACATCAACATGGTTGGTGTATTCTTTCTTGGCTTAAGAAGATGAGACACAAATTAGTTTTTAGCACAGCAGTGAAGATTAATTTATGTTTATTAATATTAAATGTCAATGGGGAAGGATAGAGAAAACAATTTTAATGATTGACTTTTCAATCAAAAGAGCTTTTTAATCTTATGGTCCATGCATCTCTAAAATCACAATTGATTTATTTATCATAATCTAGTCAGGATCATTGTGTGTGGATTGGACCGACCAGTCTGAAATAGGTTTGAAAGGGGCATGACTCTTCATACTAACACATTGCTCTTTAAGTGGGATCTTGTAAATGCTCCTTTAGAAATATGCTGAGACATTTATTTATTTATAATATGGTTTTGGAGAGAGAAAGGACATTTCAAAAAAGAGAAAGAAAGTTGTTTGGAAACCGCTCTGTATAATTTTGATCACAAAAGTTCTATGACTCAAAGTGAAAACTGACTCTGGTCATGTGATCGCACACTGTCTGCTTCCAGGAATGTCTGGAGAAGATAGCCATGCCTCTTTCATACCCTTGTCCCTTGTCCTGAGAATGTCCGGGGCACAGAGGTGACTTCCCTGCTGGCTTGTCTTCATATGGGCTTGGCCTGAGAAGGACCTGTGTTTGGAAGAGAAAGGAAGGGGGGCACAAAATTAAGCAGAAACAAAGAGGGAAGAGCTGAGAGGACAGGAGAATATGGCCAATGTTGATCTAAGCCATCAGTGAACACAGTCAAACCAGACCCCAACTCCACCAAGGCTTGGCTCTGTAGGAAGGAAGCATGGCAATCAGCTCCTAAAACTACATTTTCAATGAACCACTGTCAAGCTGCAGCTTCTGGATCCATCAAAAATCCAGAAATAAACCCTAAGGTCTCTTTGGACCAGGGCCTCTCTCAGTCTAAGAAACCTCCATCTCTGGCTGGGAGTACCAGACCCAGTTAACTCCTTAATCACCAGGTGCCTATTTAGTGAGAGGCCTTGGCTGTAAAATGAGGCATCTAGATGAGAAAGGAGCTCATGACTCATTTCCACTCTGACAACTGTTAGCCTCCAAATTCCATAATGAAATTTCAAATACTCAAACTTACTCCTGTTTTAGATCTTTCAAGATTCAAAATTTTAAGCCTTATTTTTGTGTGTGTGTGTGCACATAGAAAGGCTGAAAGGCAAGGCAACCCTGCAAGTGGGAAGTGATCCAAAAGCAGACAATAGAGTCCATGTTAGAAACAGTACCCTCCTTCCACTCGCCAGATTCCCCATGTGAAGACCAAATCGCCCATTGGCCACATGTATACAGGAGACCAAGGTCCAGACCATGTATGCTCCTGAGTGGATGTCTCAGTCTCTGAAAGCCCCCATGGTACTGGGTTAGTGGTCTCTTTTGGTCTTCTTGTGAGGTTTCTGTCTCCTCCAGGTCCTCCCATTTTTCCCTCAACACTTCCACAGGACCTCTGGAGCTTCACCTCATGCTTGGCTGCAAGTCCTAGCATCTTGTCTCAATCGATCTGCTGCTGGCTGCAGCCTCCCAGACAATAGCCAAGATAGGCTCCTGTCTGCAAGCATAGCAGAGTATCACTAATAGTGTCAAGGGCTGGCTCTCTATAATGGGGTGGGTCTCAGGTTGGGCCAATTATTGGTCAGCCTTTGCCTCAATCTTTGTTCCTTCTTTATCCCTGTACTTCTTATAGGCAGGATAGTTGTTGGATCAAAGGTTTTGTCAGTGGATTCTTGCTCCTCTCCTT
Organism: Meriones unguiculatus; assembly: GCF_030254825.1. NCBI lineage: Eukaryota > Metazoa > Chordata > Mammalia > Rodentia > Muridae > Meriones > Meriones unguiculatus. The sequence goes on from NC_083349.1 coordinate 14,156,034, forward strand.
CCACTGGCCCTCTTGCCTGCACCTCCCTAAGAAAATGGAAACTAGAAGGCAAACCTTGTGGGTAATAATACGTAAGAATCCCAAAATGGCTACTAATTACAGCATTTGCAATTATTGCAAATTTTGATTTTCATAATAACTTTTCATGCTTGTGTTGACCAGAGGGAGATTTTTATTCCCAAATGTGCCCATGTCAAATTTGTCATTATCATCTAGGAAAAAAAAAATCAAATGAAAAGGCTTTTCAAAAGAGATAACGTTTACTCACTGGAAATGAGAAATGAATATTTATTGTCAGATCTCTGTCTAGATTAAAACATTTTATTTAACACCAGTTGCAAGTGTAAATTATTCACGTGTTTACATTTCAATGGCTTTTGCTCTAACAATGCTATTTTTCCAGAGTGTGTCAGGAGTGCGATAATGAACTGCCCCTTCAGCTCATAGAATTATTAAGCAAACAACTAACTTTCAACTTTTTTAACACTGAATAAAAGAGTGGTTCCCCAACAGTTTGTTTTGTCAATTTCAAGCAGTACTCAGCTAGCTTCCCGGAGTATAGCCTTCAAGAGAGGGCTGGCCATAGCCTGCGTGATTGCGATCTAGTGCACCTTGCAATCTCTACATGGTTATAAACACACCCTTGAGCCTGGTCAAATCATGATATTTGGCAAGAAACATTTTCCTAGAAGTGACAATTGAAGGGAGAGATGAAGGAAGAAAAAGGGAGGAAGAGGGGGAGTGGTGGGGAGATGGGATGGGAGGGTTGGGGAGGGGAGGAGATGCCCTCTCCTTCTCCAGCAGAGATGAGCTCAGTATTTTAATAGCATGATGTCACCACTCACTCTACTCCGCTTTCTCAGGTTACTGCTTAATGATGGGAGCTGTTATCAGGAATGGCAATAACCCCATCTGTTTCTGCAGCTTCAAGTCTCCGAAAGCACTTGCACATGTGTAATCCCATTCAAGGGACACTTTCTTCCTGGAAGAGTTGAGTAATCTACGTATGCATAGAAAAAAAAATCAACTTATGCTTTTACTAAATCTTAGAATTTCTTAAAGACAATTTGTTTTCAACAAATTCAAACCACCATGTGGATCTTTTCCAGTTCTTACAGCAACACCTCAGCGTCCATATGTCTGAGCTTTCACACCTTCTCACATCCCTCGACTTAATAATCTTCTATTTCCAAGGGAATGGTCGATATGCTTTGTTTGTTTTGTTTTCTCCATGGCAAGTGTAGCTGCTGGACTCAAGCTGAAGTGAGGCTTCTTTTAGTTCTGTAACAGACACTGTGGTCAGGAGTTAAAGCATATGCCTGTCTTCCACATATCTAAAATCCAGAAGGAAAAACAAAACTCTTATGAAGTGAAAAGTAATGAAATGTGACAGGGGGTGGGAATGACAAGAGGAATGCTAAGGAAGGTTCTGGAAGCCTGCTCTGGAGCAAGGTTAACATGACCAGGAGGTACTAGAAATTCTTCACTGGCTGACTCTTTCCAGTGTCTCCTAGGATGTGACTCTTCCAAGAAAGCAGCAAGGGGAGATGAGTTTGTGTCAGGCAGTCAAGAAGTGGCTATGGGGTTCCTCAAGGTAAAGCCTCAGCTATGTGTGTCATGTGTGTTGAACTAAACAAGTGGAAAAAATAAAGATGGGCAGGGAGACGGCTAGATTGGGAAAGTCAAGTATGAAGATGTGAGCTCAGATTTCCAGTACCCACCACCCATGTAAAAAGCCTGTGCCTCTCATCCCAGTACCAGGAGGCAAAGTGGATCCCTGGGTCTTGTTAGCCAGCCAGACTCTGAAACACGGACCCTCAGGTTCAGTAAGAGATCTAAATAAATAAATAAATAAATAAATAAATAAATAAACAATAAGGTGGAAAGCAACTGAGAAAGACAGGCCTCCACAGATAAATGTTTGCATCACATCTACACTCATATGTGCATACAAGCACAAGAGAACACGTGCACATGCAAACCAATGAATTAATTAAAGAGAAGCACACACCAAGACAGAGTCCCATCCCAAAGCTGGTCAAAAATCAAAAACATGAGAGAAAACTTTCCTGCTCAAAGGCTGCATTTGGGCTATTTCCTCCGGTGATAACCTGTGAGACTGGAGAAAGAGGACTCTAGGTAGTAAGGTCAGGCTAAGTTGAGGGATGCTACAGCCAGGGACTGAAGTGGGAAAGAACAAAAAGGGCTGGCTATATGGACCCAATGACCAACAGATAAGTGCCAACACCTGCATGCCACCATGCAGGAATTCAGAGTCCTGGTTGGAGATACCCAAAGGTACCAACCCCAGTTCCCAGAAGATTCATGGCAGTGGGTCCTAGGGAGAGCTTCAGAACAGCTGGGTTGGGCAGCAAGAGGATGACCTTGCCCAGATAAATAGGTTCCTGTGTCAGTGTAGCAATCCTGGGATACAGAGCACTATTTGAGAAAACTCAGCAAGGGCCACGCCATTGGAGCCATCCATACAGAATTGACAACTGAAACCAAGAAGGACAGCTCTAGCAGGGAGGGTTCTGACTCAGCATGAGGACTGGGCACAGGAAAAACCACAGAAAAGGTGCAGCCTGTCTATTACCACAGCAGCCGAACAGGGCTTCCAGAACAGTGAGTGGCCATAAGTGTCCCATGTATCCCTTTGGCTAGATAGAGAACCGTAGACATTGATTTTGGATAGCGTTTCGTGCGTGGAGTCAGACTTCACAGCTCAAGGTAACCTGCTGTCATTGTCTCACTCCTTAGCGTGTCACCTTTTATCTGATGAGATGAGGCAGTCATTTAGTGTCATCCCTTTGGCTTCCTATCAAATCAATTTGACCAATGGAACTCTGTCCCGGGACACATCTTTAAGATGTAGCAGATCCAGTTAAGCTTGGCAATTGAAATTGGCCTTGCGATGCAGCTTAGTGACAATGTGCCTTCCCTGCGTGCAAGGGGCCCTGTGCAGCCACGGCACTTCCCCAAACAAAAAAACAGACAAAGACAAAGTCACCTTCTTGCATACAGTTCTCCTCCCCTGTTCTACCCAAAATGCACAGTACCAAAAAGCCAACAGTTGTGGAGTTCCTTCAAATTCCTCTCTCTGTCCAAGGCCACTGCAATGGACCCAGGAGCTGGACTGTCCCCTCTGGCTCTCTCCTCAGCCTATGTTGGTATGCTGGAATTGGATTTATAAATTAGTCACAATAAGAGGCAAACAGCAGCAATTAATAATAGATGGAGTGATCAGAACAACGCGCTATAAGAAAGTTTTCTTAGATTTATGAACGCTTCACTTCTGGAATAGTCCGCTGAGCTGTTTCACCATGGTAGACTATGGATTATCGAAATGATGGGAAATGGGGCCTTAGATCACGGGATACTGTAGGCCACCACTGAAGATGGTCCCAAACAGATACTATTTGGCCTACTCGGCCAGGTCCTCACTGTAAAATGTAGCAAGGGAGCAGAAGGCCGTAGTTGGTCCTGCCCGGGCTCTGAGTCTCCATCTAGACCACTATGCATTGATGGTGATCATTCACATACCTCAGCATCCACGAGACATCCTCCTCCCAGACGGGACCTCACTGTGGACAGGCCTCTGTTCCAGCTGCCACCATGGCCACCACGTGAATTCTCTTCTACATAGCTAACTCCCATCCTTACCAGTTGGTTCACAGCTTTCTATGTCACTGGGTTTTCAAGTCTTGTTAAAGAACATGATCTACCAGGTCCCTTTTCTGCAGATTTGGCTCAGAAAACCTCCAGCAAGCAACATCAAAGCAGCCATGCGGAGCCTACCTCTACACCTCGATGACTGGCTTTTATGCAAGGTTCATATACAGATGTGTGCCTCATCACTTGGTAGAAATGGACTCTCGGCCGAGTCAGGTTAGCTAGTGGTAACAAGGACTCACTCTACTCCAGAACACTTTCCCCTAATGTTAATTAGCATGTCTCTAGCCTGGAATGGCCAGGCCAGGCCATGCTATTTGAAAACTGTCGTACAGCAATTCAAAAAATTGTATGAGGAAGTCACGAATCCAGAACCTCTTGGTGGTATTTAATTCACAGAGAAGGCATTTGTTGTTTTTGGACAAGAACAAGTTCCAAAGATATTACAGGGTCTGTGGGGAATGCTTTTCTGTCTCCTTACCCTGACCCTTTAAAGAAACATGGAGTAGTCTGCATCAGCTGGCTTGGGAAAGGGGCCTTGGATCTGCCTCCAGGGCTTCTGGTTCTCATCACCAGCTCCTGCTCCTCCAAGGCCCCAACCCAGCTTCATTGTTTCTGGCCCCACATGAGTCTCCCTCTGCTTGCCTATCCTCCTGGGTAGACCAGTCCCATACCACTGGTCTCCACAAAAAGTCTGGTTTCTGCCTGTACTTTCCAACCTCATAAGTCTCTGGCTTGGGTCATAAACTAACATGCTTAAAGCTCATGCCACCAAAAGTTTAGGGTGAGACGGGCTAGTTAAATAAAAGGCTCATGGTGGTGTTTGTCCTTCTGCCACGTCAGTTACTAACCTTACCCTACTTCACAAGGAAGCCTGATGGTTGCAGCAAGGACCCGAACCAACCTATGTGGTCATCAGCCAACACTCAGTTTTTGACAGGTTCTCACTGTTTCCCAGGCTGGCCTTGAACTTATGAACCCTACCACAACTTCCTGTTTTAAGTTGTAGGATCAGATTTGTGAGTCACCATGTCCATAGATACCATTGGGGGACGGGGTATTAGGAAAGAATCTTAATGTACAGCCAAGCAGGCATGAAACTCACCAGGAAAGCCCAGACTGGCCTTGAACTTGCTGCGATCCTCTTCCCTCAGCCTCCCCAGTGCTAGGATCACATGTGTGAGGCACCATGCTAGGCACCTTGGCTGCCAATAAGAGAATCTCTTAAATGTCTCTTAAATGGTATGTGCTTGATTCCAGGGCCTAAGTTAGGGACTCTGTGCTGTAGTTGGAGGAGGACTGATCTTCACCTCGTATCATTGCCGACATCACCAGCATCCCTTCCACCTAGGCAAAGTCTATTCAAACCAATGCTGTTCGGCCAGTACTCTGTGAAGTCCAACCTTTTCTGTGTCCCTTTGCTATCAAGCTCAAAACAGAGTCATGTGTGACTCTATTATTCCTGGGAGTGGCAAAGAGTAATTGTCACTTCTCAAACTGTGGGGCTACTTGGACATTTAGGTAATGTCATCACTGACCAAAGCTGCCGATAGAACTGCATTGCCATTTTTCATGGAGATAAAAGCTTTTAAATCCAATATGGTCTTTTACAAAATAACTATAGAAAAGCATCCTAGGTTTTTTCTCCAGCCTCTGGCTTCACTCTCCATCTGCACTTCAAGGCTCCAGCTGCCTACCATGGGAAAAGGAGAATAAAGATGAGTAGTTGTTTTTCCTGTTCTAGGAGAAATGATTTTTTTTCCTCCACCCATTTCACTCTCATATATTCATGATCACGTGTAAATAAAAACATAAAGTGCAGTGATTAGGAGAATAGTGATATCACATAAGCACAGGGGAAATTTGCTACCAGAGAGACCATCAGTCAAAGTAGTTGGGCCATCAGAGCGGGGCTCTGGGGAGGGCACAGGGATTCTGATTGTGCCAGAGGTATGTGTGGATATTAAAGAAGTCTGCCTTTCTGAGGACCTGTCAGACAGTGAAACTAAACAAAACTTAAGAGGGATCTTGTTTGTTTGTGTCTTCACTTTAGAAAACGTGAGTGCAACACTTTCTACATCCAAACACAGGTCAGCTGCTCACTGCTTGCCTGGACCACAGTATAAATAGAATCGCAGGAAGAAGTGCGTGTCGTGACATGTTCATATAAACCTATTTTTATTTTATTGCAAGATTGATTGGTTTATGCACACATCGGTGTGTGTGAGTCTCTGTGTGTGTCTGTGTGTGTGTGAGTCCATGTGTATATGTGTGTGAGTCTGTGTGTGTGAGTCTATGTGTGTGTGAGTCTGTGTGTGTGTGTATGTGTGTCTGTGTAAATGCCACTACTGTGCAGACGTGGAGGTCAGAGGATAATTTGTAGGAGTTGGTTCCTCCTTCCACCGTGTGAGTCTCAAAGACCTAATTCAGACTATCAGGCTTGAATGCAAGCACTTCCATCTTACTGGCCCCACACCTTTTATTTTTCTCTTTAATAACAAAGGATTATCTAGAAGAAACAACACTTAAGTATTAAGTGAGTGGTGTGTGCGTGGTTCTCCATTGTTGTTGTTTGTTTGCTCTTGGATGTGGGAAGGCAGGGAGTTTGGACAAGCTCTCATAATAGAGCTGGTCTCAAACTCATTCAGTTCTCGTTTCCCGGCCCCTCTCCAGCGCTTCATCACAGATGTTCTTTGTCTGCGTCTGACCACGCAGTTGAGCTATAAAATATTTGGAACAGCCTACGTCTATCAGTCATTTTACTTTTCTGGCACTGCAGTGTTTGGGGGTTTTCTGTGTGCTTATGTATGAGGTAGGTGGTTTGTGCTCTTTTTACTTAACACACAGAGCCTGAATGCTAGCTATTTATGTGCGTGAAACACTTGCTCGGTGGAGGACTTCACAACAAGCAAAGCACTTCTGCTCTGGCTACATTCACTGAGCCTTCTGGGGTCACCTCATCGCCATGCCTTCCCTTCTGGAAATGAACACATTTTCAGTACAGAAAACCAAACCAGCGTCTCCCCCACCACCGCCCCAGTCAGCTTCTCCAGCTTTTTTAATTTAGAGGAGTGTTGAAATGTGCAGAGCGGTGGGGTCTTGGCTTGCTCTTCAGCATGCACGTAAATAAATCTTTTCCAGCAAATCTCCAAGGATTTTAGGCAAAACTTTGTGGGTTGCCAGAGCAGAAAGCTAAAAACAATTCGGGTTTGTTTGTTGAGCCAAAAAAATGGACATCTTGTCCAAAGTACAATTTAAAGCATTATTTTTTTTGTATTAAAGAATTTAGCAATATGATTTTCCAAGAATGTACCTCCCCCAACTCACACACACACACACACACACTTTTTAACTCTTAAAGGAGAAAGCAGAGAAAAGACAGTAGTAATTATTAATTCCTCTGTAAGAGGCTGAAGATGAACACTGCAGCCAAGCCATTGTAGGTTTACCCTGAAATGATCCAAAGACAAAACCAAAGAAACAAAATTCACCCGCCATGAGGAGGGCACAGTATTGTGTTTTCCCCAGATTTGAGACCTGTTTCTTCTCTTTTAGGGTTCTTTTTGTTTGGGGTTTTTGTTTTCTTCTTGCTGTGATTTTGAGGCAGGGTCTTATGCAGCCCAGACCAGCCTCCAGCTCATTATGTAGGCGAAGGCGACTTAAACCCCTGATCCTCCAGCCTGAGCTACCACCACACCAGACAGATGTCATTCTCCTTGTTAACAGTGGTGGGCACCACGAAGGACTCTCAGCTATAACCCTCACAAGGGAGGTGCTCGGCAAGAGCCTGTGAAATCAAGAGGCACATCGACTCAGGCTGCAAGACAGTCGCTCTGCAGCTAGTTCACTTTTCTGTTTACTGAAAAGTGAGTAGCTTTGTAAAAAGAATGCTTAAATATGAAAAGAAGAAATAGAAACCTACCTCCCTTATCCTCCATTACCATAAGAGGCACTGTTCTTTCTTCGTTACCTACACTTTACCTCAGCCTTTACTCGGGCTCTCCCCCATCTAGCCAGCATCTCAATCTCTGGGTATAGTGTGACCCTCCTGTGCAAAGGGAGTGTTCCTAATGGGACTCATCTCCACTTCTCTGACAAGAACAGGTACCAGATGTAGTGTTTACACACGAACAATGTCCCATTACTCCTCTTGGATTGACGACACTGTGAGTGGAAAGCTACAGACACAGCTCTAGGTTCTGCTAGTGCATCCTTAAGGTCATCAGGATGGTAAGACGACTTTGCAGCACTGATGACATTTTTTTTTTCTGACTACCATGAAGGATACCCACAGAATGTTACTGTGCTACTTCTTGTGAAGGTTGCCTTCAGCGTGTAACCGCAGCACCCCCAGCCCCCTGTGAAGGATGCCTGCAGTGTGTAACCGTGGTACCCCCAGTAGAGGATGTCTGCAGTGTGTTACTGCAGCACCCCTCGTTTGTATTTGTCCACTTATATCTTTATTGGAACATCTGGTTTTTGCTGAGGGCCTCCCCAAGGTTGGATGGGAGCCACTCTAAAACCTGGAGGCAACGCCTGGCGTTCTTTAATTACCTATTTCCCCCTCAAATAGAAATAAAATTGACTATAAGAAAATTTGGCAATGACTCATTACCTGGAAAGTTAGGATCGTCCATTTTAGCCCAATTCCATCAGTTATACTTAACATGCATCAGAGAAATCCTGTCGAGGGAAGGACCACAACAAAAAAATAACTGGTTTTGTAGCACACTCATTACTGTGTGTGGACTCTTGGTCAAGTTTTGGAAATTCCAGCATTGTCCCTCTGAGGGCTAAGGATTCCTCTCTCCTTTCTCTATTGCCAACTACATCTGGCCAATGCTCCTCACTGTACTGTGTTCTGGTACCTTCAGTGCATTTCACAGCCCATCCTCTAACCCTGAACACTCCATCCCAGCATCACTGAGCTAAGCACACACTGGCCACAGTGTATTGTTTTTACCTACTCACAGTCAAGTGCCTCTGTCACCTGTTCCTGTGAAACTGACCCTTTCTGTTATTTTACAGAATCCACTTATTAGCTAATAGAGGAACACACATCATTTCCTGTCTGCCAATGACAATAGTCTCATGGTTTTACGGGTTTGGGCCATGCCTGTTTCTGCCACAAAGGGTATTCATCTCTTTGTTGAAGTAATGTTTGATAAAAGAATGAATGAGGGACAAATACTCATAGCCTGCATTGACTTCTAGGTGACTGGCTTTCTTAGTTATCACAAGAAAGTCCACAATTCTCCTCTCTTAGCAAATATCTGACATGTTCTCCTTCCTATTGCCTGACACCCTTAGACTCATTACATGCTGCATGGAGATACAGGAATGAAACTCACATTCTGCATTTTCCAACCACCAAACCTGTGAGCCATCTTCTGACTACAATCACCAACCATATAAATTGTCCTCTAACCATCATAAAGCAATGTTTAGGTTTGCCCAGCTTTTCCTTCAAACAGATAGATATAACAAGAAAAAAAAAATAGCAAAATTCCATACTTACACCTAGTCACATGACACTTGTATTAAATGTAAATGAACTAAAAACTCCAAACCAAAAATTAGTTCTGTAAAGGACAAAATGGAAGAAATAGTGAGACTCAGCTACCCCATATCTAAAATAATTACACTACATGTATTCATAGAAAGACGTAAAAAGCTTAAAGCAGAAATGCAAGCATACAAACTTCAGAGCTTAAAGTAAAAATACAAACACAGAAGCTGCATGTGGTGGAGCATGTAACGTGGAAACAAAGAGGACCGTAGGAGGGATGATATCCTTCACAAAATTGCTTTTTAAAAGATTTATGTGTGTGTGAGAGAGAGAGAGAGAGAGAAAGAGAGGGGGGATAGGTTCCCATGGAGGCCAGAAGAATGAATCTGATCCCCGAGAGCTGGAGTTTCAGGCTGCTGTGATCCACCCGGTATGGGTGCTGAGAAGCAAACTCAAGCCTCTGTAAGAGAACTATGCTCTCTTAGCAACTGAGCCACCTCCCTGGCCCCGCACATATTCCATTTTAATGTCTGGTAGAGTCGATTCGAAGAAAAGACACACCACCAGAGATTAAAAGGGGAATTTCATAATGACAAAAGTACAACATCAATAATGTGAAGCTATCAAAGATGTGTGGGCTCTCGACAGCATTTCAAAATACAGCATGCAAAACATGACAAAAAAAAAATCATAAGTAAACTTCTTCAACAACCATAGTTGGTGATATCAATAACGCTTACTGCAACTGTCTTGGTCAGTGTTCTATTGCTATGAATAGACACCATGACCAAAGCAACTCTTATATAAGAAAGCATTTAACTGGGTCTTGCTCATAGTTCCAGAGGTTTAGTCCATTATCATCATGGCAGGAAACATGATATCAAGCAGGAATGTCAAACTTCTGTCAACAAGGCCACACCTCCTAATCCTTCTCAAGTAGTGACACTCTCTGATAACCAAACGTTCGAATCTATGAACCTGGTGGGACCATTCATATCCAAACCACCACAGGGACCTATTGAACACCTGCCAAAATTGAGGATAAGTGGTAAACAGCAGACCTCACTTGTGTACTGAGGCACACTCGGCAACAAAGTGCAATAAGAACAACCTATAAAGACTGACAAATGTGGGAAGATTGACACCTGACTCATATGTACTTAGACTATGATAGGACTGTGTTTGAAATGCAGGACAATAAGGTAGTTTTAAGCACTTCAATTATTTCGAAGTAGAGAATGTCTCTCTTAGCAGGCACGTCTAGGAAAAGCCAAGACATATTAGAAAATGTTTCCTATTGCATACACAGTGATGAAAATGCAGGATTCTGAGCCCTGTGGTCAACAGCCAAAGCAAGTGTGGAGGAGGATGTGGAGTTTAAATGCTGAGGGTAGGGAGAGTTGCTTTTGGTTTTTCTGCTTTTTTAAGTCAAAATCAAGAATCTAACTTTCTATGCTGGAAAAAATAAAAAACTAGGGAAAAAAGCTAAGTAACCAAAAAAAAATTAAATTAAGTTTAAAAAAAAACATTTTAAAACTAAGAATAAAATTGAAAGCAGAATATTATAGGGAGAATTAAAGTCAAAAGACCATCCTTTAAAGAGATCAATGAAACTGATGAAGTTATCCAAAGGTCGGTGGGGGCAGAAAACAACTCACCTATTGCAGGACAAAAATCCTATGAGCATTAAAGGAAATAAGCAAATAACATAAAATAAATTGTCAATACCAAACCTGACACTCGACAGAAGAGCAATTCTGAAGATTGTATTTCAACCAAGAAAATTGAATTTGTACAGCTAAAATGAAAGTCAAAAACATTACAAAGTAAATGATGAACCAAAATCACTCATTAATAAATATGCAAGAACTCTTAACAACATTTTAGCAAGTTGAATATAAAATTACTTGAATGAATAATACATCATGGCCTAGTGGGGCCTAGCCCAGAAAGGAAGGGTAGCTCAACATTTGGAAATCAGTCAAATGTAATTTGCTGTATTCCCAGACTAAAAAAAGAAAAATTGAGTTCATCTCAAGGTTGTAGAATAACAACAACAAAAAAATCCAACATCGATTGTTGATTTAAATAATAATTTTAAAAAATATTCTCAGAAAACACATTAAAAAAGGGAACGTCCTCCTCTAAGGACCAGGTCCCTCCTCCCCCTGTCATCATCCTTCATTTTGGAAGATCAAATGGGTCTAACAGAGGTAACAATGGCTTAAGAGTGTTTCTGTAGGGTAACTCTGCTCTGTGCACAGGAGTTTCTAACTAGGGAGATCAAGAAAAAAAATAGGATAATCTTCTACTGCTACATTCCAATATAATTCTTATTTTCTGAATACCCATCATTATACCCACAGATAAGTGCACTCACAACACTCATCAAAGAAGCTTCTCTTTGCAACAGATGGAGTTTATTACAAACAACACATGACTGTCAAAAGGCAACTGATTCCTCTACAGCCCAACCCCTAAACCTAAGGCTCAGAAAAAAAAAATGTAGAAGTTAGTGGAAAGATTATAAGAGACAGAAGCCCAGGACACCAATTGATAGATGGTGTTTCCTAGACACAATAGAAAAGCTGCACCTATGAATTCTCAAAGATGTGTTTGCCTGAAGAAGGCCAGGATAGTGACAACACTATACTTCTTGCTGCTATACCAAGGCAAACAGGGAAGATTCCACATTGTCCCACTTCTATATGAAGAGCCGAAGGAAGTCAATAGTTGCTGAGAAAGTGAGAAGCAGTTTCTTCCAGGAGTAAAGTCATACATACATACATAGGTTGTCCGATATCAAGGAGTCAGCTCTGGATATATGCACAAGGGAACAAAGCTAAATGGACTCAGTAGGTTATAGATACACTTGTATATACTTATACACTTGTATGTATGTATATAAGTGTATATACTTATACACTTGTATGTATATACAAGTGTATCTATTACCTACTGAGTATGTATATACATGTACATATACATATATACATATATATGTAGTTAATAAAGAAGAGATCATTAATTTTACAGGCGTTGGAGGTGGAAGAGATGGGAGTACTGTAGAGGTAGTGATCAAGTACAAAATTGTCCAAAAATCTATTAAAAATAGAAAGTAAAAGGGAAGAAAGAAATATTTAAAAATTGTGTATGATTGTGTTGACATAGTTATTCCGTCAAAGGACCCTATGATAGCTACCAATTAAGACAAAAGACACTACGGTAAATAATTTTGTCTAGTTTCAGAATATAAGATTGATGTATGAAAATCAGTTTTATTCTATATATGGACAGCAAAGATTACAAATTGGGCAAACTATTTTAAAAAGCAGTGCGTAGCGGAGCACTCCTATAATCTCAGCCATGGGGAAGCAGAGGCAGGTGGATTTCTGTGAATTCAAGGCTAGCCTGGTCTACATAAAGGGTTCCATTCCAGTCAAGGCTATATAATGAGACTATATGTGTAACATCTAATCTTCTACATTGTACACATACACACACAGGAGGTTTTAACAGACAACACCGAAGAAGATTTATGGGTGGCAGTTACGCTGTTACAGGCATTAGGAGATGCTCAGCATCATCTGGCATTAGGGAAATATAAATGAAAACTGAAGTGATTTACCACCGTACACCCCCTGGAATGCCTAAACAACAGAACGTATCCACTGGCAAACTGCAACAACACAGCCTTCCCACATGGCTGCTAGAAACGTAAAACGCACAACCATCAGAAAACAGCTCTGAAGTTCCCTGAGGTAGTAAACACACACCTGTGGTCAGCGTTGGTCATGCTGTCTGTGTCTAGCTGTTTCCCTGAAAGGAACAAGAACGTTCTCACACAAAGGCCTATGTACAACACAGAGGGCAGGGTTATCTGTGATAATTTCATGCTGGAGGCAACCCAGATGTTCAGCAACAGTGAAATGGAGCACAGACCATGGCAAATCCAGGTTATGGAATATGACCCAGCAGTTTAAGGGAATCCCAGCAATGCCATGAACATACAGGGGATGAATTTCTGCATGATGGGCATTGTGAGCAGAACAGGGCAGGAAGGGATGTGCTCTCCTGATGCCACAGATGTGACACTTAAGGGATAGGAGTGACTGTTGGTCACCGGAGATGGAAAGGGATAGGCACTTAAAGAGGAGATAGGAAAGATTCCAAAGGGTACAATGGGACTTTCTAGAGTGATGTGCTTGACCTGTATTGAAATGTTAACAGGCATACAAATGTAAGTATTTGCAAGTGTCAACTGCACAGCTTGTTGTATGTATACCATGACTCCTTAAAAGCTCTTTTCATCAATTCCTCTATTTTAGTATCAATGATTACAAATGGAAGCTTAAAGACATAATTCCAACCACAATAACTTCAAAAACATGACATTTAGCAGCAAATTCAACAAGGTCTAAAGAGCCTCTATCATTAAATCAGAAGTTTCCTGTGAGAAATTTTAAGGAGATACAGATGTCAAAAATAGCATTGCTGGATCAGAAGGCTGGGGTTGTTAATACATCTGCAAATGCATTACTGATTCAGCGCAGCCCTATGGGTGTCCACAGTCCTGTTTTTCATAAAAGTTAACAAGGGCCAGAGAGATGGCTCGGTAGATAAACCTTCCTGCCATGAAAGCCAGGTGACCTGAGGTAAGTCCCCAGAGCCCAAGCAAAGGAGGAAGGAGAAAATGGACCACACAAAGTTGTCCTCTGGCATTCACCTGTGCAAGTGCGATAGGTAATCCCACAGATCGATCTCTCTCTCTCTCTCTCTCTCTCTCTCTCTCTCTCTCACACACACACACAAATAATTAGTAATAATAATTTTAAGTTTTTAATAAAATTAAAACATTGATTCTAAAATTTAAGTAAATTGTAATGTAAACGTAAAAAGAGAAAAAGAAAAAGAAAAGGAAGAAAGAAAGCATAAAAGAGAAAGCTAGCTGATGAGCTGCAGACTGACTTCTGGACTTTTTTGAGGCTAAGGGAATCAAGGTGGTATGCAAGATCATGGGAGTCAGAGGATGGCCAAGGGGGCAATAAGCAGAAGCAGATAGGTATACGTAAAGCCAAGGGTGGCTTTCAATAAGGAATATTAAATTTCAACAAATGGTACTAGAGCCATGGGTGCTATGTGGAAAGAAAGTCATCTTGGCTCCCTACAGCCACACCCTGAGAACACATGTCAGGAGGAGCACAGGCTCATATGGAGAGCTAGGTCTACAAGACACCAAAGAAAATGTAGGAAGTTATTATCACTACCCACGGACAGGCAAAAGTTTATTAGACAAAGCACAGAAAGCCAATGGACTAAAGAGGAAATGGAGAATTGGACTTACCTAAATTATAACGTGACAGTCACCCAAAAGATTACTATGTCAGCAAATCATAAGCATTTGTAAAACATTTACCTAACAAAAATTATAATGATCCCTACCATATGACAATAGAAAAGTCAAACAATACAAATAAGTTAATATAAGAGAAGAATAATGGGACAGGTGAGTCATACGTGGAGTGGTAGGAAGTTAAGCAACTCATTCAACCTCATTAGTCCTCAGAGATAAACAAAGGAATTATCACAGAGTGACAGCACTGTGCACTGTGGAATGGGGGCACAACGGGCCAAACCAAAAGTGAGCAAAGAAATGGAGCCACAGCCTAAACAAACATCTCAACATTAAAAAAAAAAAAAAAATGGAGAATGTGTTGGCAAAGGAAGCTAAGTTCAAAACAAACAAACAAACAAACAAACAAAACCATGCCCTGCGGATTACTCTTCAGCAAACTCTAAGCTGAAAAGAAGTTATAACTTTAGGACTTAAAGTTATAACTTTAGTGGCTTTAGGACACTCTGGTAGAAGCAGCATGGGCTAGCTGGGAAGAGTGTGTATGGAGCCGTCTGTGTGAGCCAGGGCTGGGAGCAACAAGCCAGAGGCAGCTGCCAGAATGGCCTCATCCACACACATAAACCTTAGGGCCTAGGATGCAACTCATATGTAGAGCACTGGCCCAGCATGCCCAAGAGCCTGATTCTACCATCACTGCAAGAAAATAAGAATGTGTAAATCTTAGTTCATGAACTGCCGCTGGTGCTGATGACAAAGAGCCGGAAGGGATGGGCAGAGGTATGCATGTGAGAGCCAACTGGATTGTTCATAAAGGCCAAAGCTGAGCCTCTGGGCATTGAGGTCTGTTACACTATTCTGTTTACTTGTATGTGTTTGCAAGTTTCTGTTAAATAAAAATAACCATTAGAAATAAATCTGGTTGGCTTATACATCCAGCTACAACACTACAGCTGGAAAGGGGGCTTGAAACTTTCCAAATCCGTTGGTAAATCTCCCAACAGAACATGTCTCAGACTTGTCAACATGGTAACCTTCAGAAGGCTGCTGTTTGTTCCTGTAACCATAGGTTCTACTGAACAAGTCATGGTGTCACACGACTTAAGTGATCAGGCTGGTTGGGCACAGCCTGTGGCTCCTAAGGCATGAAAGGAGAAATCATCATGCCTGTCACCCATGATGGCTGTGAAATTTAAGATAACATACAAAAAGCACAGAAATAGTGAAACACCGTCATGGTTAAGTGGGAAGAGTAATTTATCAGAGAGGTCATCTGAAAAGGGATGAGCAGGAAGTGCTGGAAAGTGTTTGGGCCAGTAGGAACTCACAGCTGTTTCTTTTGAACAATTAATGCCTTAAAGAACCAGACGGAGATAGACTTAAAGGTGCTTGCTGTGGCAACGGGGAAGCTGCAGTACACAAACTGTGGCCCAAAAAAAGGCAGTTTCTCCCTATGCTTTTCCTAAATATACTAATAGCCATAAGAACTAATGTAATGCTTGCAATTCCGACGGGAAAGACAATTGTGTTGTTGTGAGCTTCGGTCCAGCCCAACCTCCTTCCTTGTTACAACAGCTATTTCCATAACTAGAGTACATGGTAAGAGCTTGTGAGGGAGCAAAATCACTCCATCAGAAGAGGAGACACATTGGAAAGGATGTGACACGGACTCTGAACCGTATGATAAGAGGAGGAGACCTAGGTGATGGCAGCAAGAAGCACCTGGGATTAATTCCTTGAGCCCTGTCGGTGGAGTACTCACCTAGCCTAAATGAAGCTCTGGGTTTGAGTTCCAGCACCATTTCCATCATCCAGGTGTGGTGACACACACCTCTGACCCCATCACTTTAGAGGTGAAGTCAGGAGAAGCTCAAGGTCATCCTTGGCTACTGGCTGCGCAGTAGTCTGAGGTTAGCCTGTGCGGCAAGAGACCCTGCCTCCTCACAAAACAAAATGACAAGACAAAAAATGAGTAGAAGGGAGGAATGGAGGGAGGGAGGGAAAGAGGGAGGGAGGGAGGGAAGGAAAGGATCTGTGGGAGATGGAACAGTAGATGAGGCTCTTACCATGTAAGCATGAGGACAGGAGTTCAGTCAGATCCCTGACACCCAGGTAAAATCAGGCAGGAGAAGGGGCCACGTGTAATCCCAGTCCCTGTGAAATAGAGTCAGGGGATCATCCTTGGAGCAAGCTGGCTAGCTCCACTAGCTGGAATCTGTGAACTCCAGGGTCAGTGAGAGACCCTGACTTAGTAAGTCAAGAGCGATCAACACAGAAACCTGGTGTCAGCTCAGGCTTCCACTGCACAGGCACACAAAAGCATGTGTACACACATCACACACACACATGTGAAGGTGTGCACCTACCCATATACACCACATACAGAGATAAACACACAGAAAAGAGAAAAGAAAAAAGAGAGAGATTAAAGCAGGAGACATAGCTTCTAACTGTTGGGTCCAAATGTCATCCCAGGAAGAGAAGGGCACCTGTGGTGTTCTCTGCAGCATGTCATAGGACCACCCATGGGCCTTTGCCTCTGAGTTCTTATCACCTCTGCAGAGGAAGATGAGTTTCAAAGTAAGGGGCCTGCACCTCTCCCCAGAAACCGACAATAGGAAGATGCCAGGAGCTGCCTGCCCGGGAGAACGGGCTCCAAGACTCTGAGCACAGGAGTCCTCATCACTGATGGACAGTGACCGGGCAAGGAGCCCTCCAATTAAACAAGCTGAGCATAGGCCCTCAGGCTGTGAGCCAGGCAAGGATTGTCTAGAAACTCACTCTTCCAATCTAGCTTTAACAAGAAAAGAAATTTATAAATGGAGATGTCAAAACAATTGTAAAGGAAAATGTCAAATGAAAATTTGGATAATTCTGCTCATTTCACAGGGTTCTAAGGCCCTGGATGACACAACCAAAGCAGAGAGGACTGGAGCCGAAATAGCCTAAACCAAAGGAGTCATTACTGCAATTTCCCAATCTCCACTCACCCGGTGAAGGCTCATCAGCCACAGGACAGGTACAGCTCAGGCAGCTGGGCCCCTGGGGTCTATACAGCCTTCATCCAGTAACACACACAGTGGTCTGAACTATCAAAATGTCCACACACTCCAGGACAGGTGCCATGTGCCATGATCAAAGATACCACGTTAGAGAAAAAGGTGAGGCAGGCTAGGAGATGGTCCTGCGAGAAGGGCTGACGGGTGGCCATCTCTGCTTAATGAGAGGTCTATGTGACCAGATGCACATCCAACAACCATCCAAGACAAGCCCTCAAGTGAAATCACAGATCATGGCCCTAGGGAGGACAGTCTGGAAGTTTCCGAGTTTTCCAATGTACTGAGCCACAATTTCAAGGCGCCAAGTCTGCATGAATCGTCACCCATCTCTGGGGATCACCCATGACCTCGGGGACCAGAGATGCTGATGTGTCTCAGTGCATCATTTCAGGTGAGCAGTTCAATATGTGACACGTGTTTGTCCAAGGGATGAGAGGTTATCTGCAGAGCAGACAGCATATCTGCCAGCTGTCAAGACTTGGTCATTTGAATGGGCCTGGGGAGATGCATGAATCAGTGAAGTGCAGAAGATGCTTGAATCAGTAGTGTTTGGCTTGTAAGTGTGAGGACCCAAGTACAATACCCAACATCCATGTAAAAAGCCCAGGGCTGGGAAGGTTGAGCAAATGCTTCCCTGGGGCTCACTGACCAGCCAGTATAGCTAAATCCATGAGCTCCAGGTAAGATGAACAACCCTGTGGAGGCCACCACAATGGAGAACACGCTCATGCACTCATACCTACAGCCCACCCAGGTATACCCACACATTTGTACATGAAAAGGAAACAAAAAAAGAAAAGTCTCCTAAGCAGAGTGAATAAAAAGTAAGTGATTAGTTACGGTCTCCATCCTTCTTGCCAACCCAGCCACATGCAGGTCAGTGGATCCCTTAAGTTGGTGTAGGTGGCTCAGAAATGACATAGAGCAGTGACACCACAGTGAGGGAGGACAAGGACCAAGGACACCAACAGCCCTTTCTGCTCTTCTCTCAGTCAACTCCCAAGCCGGGGGCACACACAGAGAACAAGGGTGCAATGTTCCGTTTTCAAGAATCCTACCTCCCAACTAGGGGGACAGATGGTAGGACCATAACAAAGCAGGAAAAGAAACCTCATACAATAGAGAAGAAGTCCAGAGCCCAGAGATTGGTTCCATCTGGACCACAGGGGCTGCTTCATGAAAGAAGTGGCATGTGAGCTGGTGATGGTTAGGAAGGAGGGACATGGGTGGAAGCTGTGACATCCAACAGGAGGGATGAGCCACCATATTCCAACAAAACAGGCAGATAGGCTACCGCAGCTCAGCTCCCAGGTCATAATCATTAACTCCTTAGAGTCCAGAAAGTCCAAAGCTACTCATGACAGGCAAGTGAACCTGAGAAAGCAGTGCAGAGAATGTTTTCTCTCATCAGTCAGTGGTAAATACGGTTGCCTTATGTATAAACATTTATAGTGATCATAAATACGTGTAAAAATATGAAACCGTTAAAGAAGTTAAGTTTGTGCAATGTAAACTGCTTTATTTGTTGTCTTGAAAGTTTTGTTTTCAACCACAATAACCTAGAATATATCATCTCCTTGAGGAGATCCTCCTGCCTCAGGCTTCTTAGTGCTTAGGGTAAGGGCATGTGCCACCATGCCCTTCTACACAGCTTTCTAAAAAGACCAGGTCAAGATCAGAAAAAAAAATAGAAGATTAGATGACAATTTCAGAGGTTAATTAATAACTAGCCCATCCCCAATGGTAATGTTTAAATATGTCTTCAAATTATTCCATAGGAAAATTGACTGGTCTCAATTATCTAGGACACTTCTAAATCTGAAGAAAAAAAATCATACCTAGTAGGGCTGGGAGGTGGCTCAGAGATCAAGAGCATTTGCAGCTCCTGTAAAGGACCGGAGTTGGGTTCCCAGCACCTACAATGAGCAGCTTATAACTGCCTATAACTCCAGTTTGGTGGGAACCAATGCCTTCTAATGGCCACTGTGGGCATCCACATGTTATGCATAAACATATCCACACATATTTTTACACAGACACTTTGAAAAATATGTGTGACTGGCACAGAAATTAAACGGAATAAAGACCAAAGGCATCCGAAGGGGCAGGAGCTTCTTTGCCATCATCTTGTACCCTGGAGGACCCCGTGCTGAAAGCAGCGCAGGAGAGGGTGCATGCCACTCTGCTCTGAGACTAGAATGTAGCCAGTAACAACACCCTGAGAGAAAAACACTGTAGGAATTATGGTATATGACACATACAGGCCTTTGATCTACACACTCATTTCTTTTTTTCTCTCTATAGGAGAGTTGGCATGGGATAGCCATTTTTTTCAATACAGTTTATTCAGGAACCTTGAACAATCATCTGACCCTGGGGAAAGCCAGCCCACAGCTTAAATAGCCTCTGGGTAGCCAACCCCAGCGTGCCAGGTGGGCAATGCAGATAGGTCCACATACAAGGAAGCAAGCCAGATCCTCAGCCTTAGCCAAATGTGGAGTTGTTCGTGACAGAGAGCACTCACCATCGGGAAGGTGGAAGGCGGAAACCAGCTCCATCTTTAAGGCATAGCATTCCGCAGCTCTCTACAGTTCCCCCTTTTGGTTTTAGACGCATCAGGCAAGAGTAGAGGTCTGATCTCTGATATTAGAAATACATTGGGACTTTGTACCGATGTTCATGTAGGTGTCATGGGACAGCCAACTTTTAATGGCCTCTTTAACCAGATCCAGGGCCACTGGGGAGAAAGCAAGGGAAATACAGCTCTGTTGACTACACAAAGGAAATAGGCTAGCCCTCGTTGTGATTACCTGCACCCCTATTGTCACTATGGTATCCCCAACAGCCAAGATGTCGAAAGAAATATCTGACAAACACTGACTAGAAGAAGACAATGTGGTCTACATCTGCATAGATGCAGATCATGATCCTGCCCTGAAAGAGGAGGGAGTGATAGGACCACGGCATAGATGAACCTGGAGGACAATGTTCATGAGCAACCAACAGGATCTGGTCCCCTTGTGGTGGCCCGTTGCTCTTACCCACTTGACACATGGGGAAGAGGAAATCTCAGCTGAGGAACTGTCTCCATCATACTGACCAACGGACATATATGCCTGTGGGACATTGCATTGATTGCTAATTAACTGGAGAGGGCCCAGCCCACTGAGGGTAGTGCCATTCCTAGGCAGATAAGCCTGAGCTGTATAAGAAAGATAAATAAATGTGAGCCTAGGAACAATTAAAAAAAAAAAAAAAAAAAAAAAAAAAACAGCATTTCTCCAGGTCCCTGCCTTGAGCTCCTACCCCAGTTTTCACTGGTGGTAGACTATACCTGCAAGCCAAATAAGCTTTTTCTTCCACAGGTTGCTTTTGGTCACAGTGTCTATCAAGAAACGGAAGTCAAACTAGGACATCATGAATACCTGGAATCCCAAAAATCAGTCTTAGAAACTGGGCGGATGCAAGTGTGTAACCACCGAGATCAAAGAAATGATGGTGCAAGGTCGGGCAATGGGCTCGAATTTCCAGGCGTATGAGGAGCAGCTTCAGTGACCGTGGTGACATGAGAAGATCGAGTGACAGCAGCCTGCAATATGCTGGACACTTGCTGAGAGTATACCCCATTGAGGAAGCACATATGTTCCTTAACTCTGTTTAAGGGATCATCAAAGTAGCCATAGGGATCTCAAACAATTGTCTACGCACCTTAAATACCTACAGAGGCTGCGGCCCAGTTACACCGTAAGATGAAAAAACAGAGAAATTCTGCTTAACAGAACACTTTATGAATTCCATAGCCCCAACGGCCACAGTTAAAACTGTCGAGGCACTCAACTGTCTTTCTTCTTTCATAGATGGAGGGCTACACTCCTGGAACAGATGAGAAACAGTGCCGGGCTGTGGGAATGAGGAGAATAAGACAAATTCACCATGCTGTGTCCCAGACACAGTCAGCCATGGCAAAAGTGCTGAGCAAAACAGTTCTGCCATAGGGTGACATTGAACCCCAGCCCTGGTATAGAGCACATTAGCATGTTTTGTTGTGTGCGGGGGGGAGGGGGGGTGAAGGGGTGCTACAAAAGCATGTGTGCACCTGCACCATAGAGCACATGCAAGGCTTAGAGAAGACCTTTTAGGAATCAGTTCTTAAATCCTGCCTTTTTGGGGGGACAGGGTCTTTCTTCACCACATACTCCACCAGGCTAGATGGCCTGTGAGGTTCCAGGTGATTCTCCTGTCTTCAACTCCCCTTTCTTAGTGTGAACACTGGGATCACAGATGCAGAATAGAGCATCACATCTGGCTTTTTGCATGGTTTCCAGGGAGCCGAACTCAGGCTGTCCTCAGGCTTGCATGACAAGGGCTTAACTCACTAAGCATAATTACAGAAATAACACAGAGAATACATTTGAGACTCCGCACAAGATGGAGGGGGAAAAAAGGATAAAGAATGCCAAAATAGTTAGAAAGACAAAGCAAGCCTCAAAGAGAAGAAAAGAATGGAGGGCCAGTGTTCAGTAACTGGCATTCTAGAGGAGGAGACAAATGTTGAACAGAAAGGTGAAATCTCAGGGTCGTTTTGATTTGCATTTCCCTGATGGCTAATGACGTTGAGCATTTCTTTAAGTGTTTCTCTGCCATTCGATATTCCGCTAAAGAGAGTTCTCTGTTTAGCTCTGTTACCCATTTTCTAATTGGATTACTTGGTTTGCTGCTTTTCAGCTTCTTTAGTTCTTTATATATACTGGATATTAGCCCTCTATCAGATAAAGGGTTGGTGAAGATTCTTTCCCAATCTGTAGGCAGTCATTTTGTTTTGATGACAGTGTCCTTTGCTTTGCAGAAGCTTTTCGGTTTCATGAGGTACCATTTATTGATTCTTGCTCTTAGAGCCTATGCTGTTGGTGTTCTGATACCAACAGAACACCAATTGGTGTCTCCTGTACCAATAAGTTCTAGGGTTTTCCCCACTTTTTCTTCTAACCAATTTAATGTATCTGGTTTTAAATTGAGGTCTTTGATCCACTTGGAATTTAGTTTTGTGCAGGGTGGTAAGTATGGATCTATTTGCATTTTTCTCCATGTAGACATCAAGTTAGACCAGCACCATTTGTTGAAGATGCTATCTTTTTTCCATTGTATGGTTTTGGCATCTTTGTCAAAGATCAGGCGTCCATAAGTGTGTGGGTTTATTTCTGGGTCTTCTGTTTGGTTTCATTGATCCACCATTCTGTTTCTATGCCAGTACCATGCAGTTTTTAAAACTGTTGCTCTATAGTACAGCTTAAGATCAAAGATGGAGATACCTCCAGAAGATCTTTTATTGTAGAGGATTGTTTTAGCAATTCTGGGTGTCTTGTTATTCCATCTGAAGTTGAGAATTTTTATTTCCAGGTTGTAAAGAATTGTGTTGGTAATTTGATGGGAATTGCATCGAATCTGTAGATTGCTTTTGGCAGTATGGCCATTTTTACTATGTTAATCCTGCCAAGCCATGAGCATGGGAGATTTATCCATCTTCTGATATCTTCTTCTAATTCTTTCTTCAGAGACTTGAAATTTTTTCATACAAGTCTTTGACTTGCTTGGTTAGGGTTACTTTATGTCATTTGTGACTATTGTGAAAGGTGTTGGTTCCCTAATTTCTTTCTCAGCCCTTTTATCTTTTGTATACAGGAGGGCTACTGATTTTTTTTTTTTGTATCTGGCCACTTTGTATCAGCTGTAGGAGCTCCCTGGTAGAATTTTGGGGTTACTCACGTATACTATCATATCATCTGCAAATAGTGATAATTTGACTTCTTCCTTTCCAATTTGTATCCCCTTGATCTCCTTCAACTGTCTTATTGCTCTAGCAAGGACTTCCAGAACTATGTTGAAGAGATATGGAGAGAGTGGGCAGCCTTGTCTTGTCCCTCATTTCAGTGGGACTGCTTTAAGTTTCTCTTCATTCAGTTTGATGTTGGCTATAGGCTTGCTGTATGTTGCCTTTACTATGTTTAGATATGAGCCTTGTATCCCTGATCTCTCCAACACTTTAAACATGAATGGATATTGGATTTTGTCAAATGCTTTTTCAGCATCTAGGGAGACTATCATGTGTTTTTTTTTCTTTCAGTTTGTTAATATGGTGGATCACATTGATGGATTTCTGTATATTGAACCACCCCTGCATACGTGGGATGAAGCCTACTTGGTCATAGTGGATGATATCTTTGATGTGTTCTTCTATTCGGTTTGCAAGTATTTTGTTGAGTATTTTTGCATCAGTGTTCATAAGGGAGATTGGCCTGAAATTCTCTTTCTTTGTTGAGTTTTGTGTGGTTTAGGTACCAAGGTGACTGTGGCTTCATAGAATGAGTTTAGTAATGTTCCTTCTGTTTCTATTTTGTGGAATAGTTTGAAAAGAACTGGAGTTAGCTTCTCTTCGAAGGTCTTGTATAATTCCGCGCTGAAACCATCTGGTCCTGGGCTTTTTGTAAATGGGAAACTTTCGATGACCACTTCTATTTCGTTGGGGGATATAGGACTATTTAATTGATTTACCTGGTGCTGATTCAGCTTTGGTAAGTCAAATCGATCAAGAAAATTGTCCATTCCATTTAGATTTTCAAATTTTATGGCATATAGACTTTTGAAGTAAGTACTAATGATTGTTTGGATTTCCTCAGTGTCTGTAGTTATGTCCCCCTTTTCACTTCTGATTTTGTTGATTTGGATGGAGTCTCTCTGCCTTTTAGTTAGCTTGGCTAAGGGTTTGTCTATCTTGTTGATTTTCTCAAAGAACCAGCTCTTGGTGTCATTGATTCTTTGAATTGTTTTATTTGTTTCTAATTGATTGATTTCAGCCCTGAGTTTTATTATTTCCAGCTGTCTACTCCTTTTTGGTGTGTCTGCTTCTTCTTTTCCTAGGGTTTTTAAGTGAGCCATTAAGGTGCTTGAATGAGCTGTCTCGAAATTCTTCTTGAAGGCACTTAGTGCTATGAACTTTCCTCTTAGCACTGCTTTCATTGTGTCCCACAAGTTTGGGTATGTTGTGTCTTCATTTTCATTGAGTTCTAGGAAGACTTTAATTTCTTTCTTTATTTCTTCCCTGACCCAGCTGTCATTTAGTAGTAAGTTGTTCAGTTTCCATGTGTGTGTAGGCTTTTTGCTATTTCTGTTGTTGTTGAGGTCCAGCTTTATTCCATGGTGATCAAACAGGATACAAGGGATTATTTCAATCATCTTGTATCTGTTGAAGCTCGCTTTGTGACCCACTATATGGTCTATTTTGGAGAAGGTTCCATGAGGTGCTGAGAAGAAGGTCAATTCTTTTGTGTTTGGGTGTAAGGTTCTGTAAATGTCTGTTAGGTCCATTTGATATATGACCTCTGTTAGAGACATTGTTTCTTTGTTTAATTTCTGTTTTGTTGACCTGTCTTTTGTTGAAAGTGGGGTGTTGAAGTCTCCCACTAGTAATGTGTGGGGATCTATGTGTGGTTTAAGTTTTATCAATGTTTCTTTTACAAATGTGGGTACCCTTGTGTTTGGGGCATAGATGTTCAGGATTGTGATGTCTTCCTGGTGGAATTTTCCCTTGATGAGTATGAAGTGTCCTTCCCCATCTCTTTTGATTAATTTTGGTTGAAAGTCTCTTTTATCAGATATTAGAATGGCTACTCCCGCTTGCTTCTTGGGTCCATTTGCTTGGAAAGCTGTCTTCCAACACTTTATCCTCTGGTAATGTCTATCTTTGTGACTTAGGTGTGTTTCTTGTATGCAACAGAGTCCTGGGTCTTGTTCATGCATCCATTCTGTTAGTCTGGGTCTTTTTTTTTTGAGAATTGAGTTTATTGATGTTGAGAGACATTAATGACCAGTGGCTGTTAGATCCTTTGATTTTGATGTTAGCTGTGGTCATAAGGTTGTGTGTTTGGCTGCTTTTTGTTTTACTGTAGTGAGGTTAATTATTTCCTGTGTTTTCTTGAAAGTAGCTAGTTTTCTTGGGTTGTATTTTCCCTTCTAGTATCTTTTGTAACACTGGATATGTGTGTAGGTATTATTGAAATTCATTTTTGTCATTGAATATCTTGTTTTCTCCATCTATGAGGACTGAGAGTTTTGCTGGGTGTAGTAGCCTGGCCTGAAATCTGTGTTCTCTTAGGGTCTGCATGATATCCATCCAGGCCCTTCTGGCTTTCCATAGTCTTGGCTTTCCATAGTGTTGAAAAGTCAGGTGTGATTCTAATGGGTTTGCCATTATATGTTACTTGGCCTTTTTCCCTTGCAGCTTTTAGTATTTTTTCTTTGTTCTGTATACTTACTGTTTTGATTATTACATGGTGGGAGGATTTTCTTTTCTGGTCTAATTTATTGGGTATTCTGTAGGCCTCTTGTATTCTTATTGGCCTCTCCTTTAAGTTGGGGAAATTTTCTTCAATGATTTTGTTGAAAATATTTTCTGGGCCTTGGAGCAGGGAATCTTCTTTTTCCTCTATTCCTATTATTCTTGGGTTTTGTCTTTTTATGTTGTTTTGAATTTTTTGGACGGTCTGTGTCAGGAATTTTTTAGATTTAACATTTTCTTTGACAGATACATCTATTTCTTCCATTGTATCTTCCACACCTAAGATTCTTTCTTCCATCTGTTGTAGTCTATTGGTTATGCTAACCTCTGTAGTTCCTGTTTTCTTCCCTAAGTTCTTTCTCTCCACAATTTCCTCCATTGGTGTTTTCTTTAATCTTTCCAATTCTATCTTCAAATCTTGAGCCATCTTGTTGATTTCCTTCATCTGTCTGACTGTATTTTTCTGTTTTTCCTTCAATTCCTTCAGCTGTTTGTTTGAACAATCCTCTGTTTCTTTTATTTCTTTCAGTGATTTAAGCATTTCCTCTCTAAAGGCCACAAACTGTTTGGCTGCAACTTCCTGTATTTCTTTACAGATGGCCATAATCTGTTTGTTTTTATCTTCCTCTATTTCTTTATGGATGGCCATAATTTGTTTGAGTTTATCTTCCTCTAGGTCTTTACGCATTTTATTTGTTTCCTCTGTTATCCTCTTCATGAGCATAGATGTTAGGTCATCTTGAATTTCAATTATGCTGGGGTGTCCAGGGCTACTTGCCTCTGGATAACTGGGTTCTGGAGATGCCATACTGCTCTGTCTTTTGTTGGTTGAGCTTTTACACTGGCTTCTGCCCATTGAGCTATTTTAGGTGTTTGGAGTTAGTTTCTGGTGGTTCCTGGAAGCCTGTGGTGGAGAGAATCCCCTTGGCAGAAAGATGTTTTTTCCTGAAGGAAGCCTTCTCAGCTTTTCAGGTATAGTCACTGGATGGCCAGTGTTTTTCAGGAGTTGCTGCTGCTCACCTCAGGCATAGAGACCTGAATGGTAACTCTGGTCCTTGTTAGTTGAGAGGGTTCTCCTCTCACCTGGAGAAGTCCTGAAGACAGCTGCCCTCCTTCTGGGTTTCTTGCTGTAAATTTAGTGATCTACTGCTGTAACCTGTGTGTCCTGTGGTTTGGTCAGTTTTGTTAGGGATAACTGGCTGCCCCTTGGAGCAGTATCTGGGGGTTGATCTCGGGGATTCTGGGCTTTTGTAAGTGTGAGGTTGGGGCTCTGTGCCCCAGTACCCAAGCAGTAATCTGTGCTGGGTGGGTACTGCTCTTCTGGTAACAGCAGGCTATCTGGTGCAGAGCAGGTCACTCGGTTGGGCCGGTCTGCGGGACCTTTTCTGGGGATATACTGGGTGGCCTAAGTCCATTCCCTTTGCTTTGTTCCCTGTGAGGATTTCTCCCAACAGTGATTCTCAGTCTCTAGTGCCCTGGGGCACACAGCTCTGTTTGTGCTAGAGAGCTGGGCACGCAGCAACTGTCTGTGCTCATGGCTGGAGCCCAGTTCAGTGATGGCGGCTCATACCCGCTGGCCTGCAAGACTTTTTCCAGGGAAAGATTGGGTGACCCAAGTCAGTACCTTTTCCTTCCTTCCCTGTGGGGTTTTCTCATGACTGGGACTCCCAGTCTCTGGTGATTTTTGTGCCCAAAAACAGCCTGGGAAGTTGATCGGGACACGCAGGCATGTGGCTCTGGTCTGGCGACCTAGTGCCTGCGCGACCCGGGATCTCTTCCAGGTTCTGGCTGGGTGACCTGAGAGTGGACCAACAGATTCCCATGCCATGGGGGTTTCCTCTCACCTGGAAAACACGATCGCTGTTGTTTTAGGGCCCAGAGTTCAGTCTCTTGGTCACTGTTCCCCTGCTCCTCAGACGCAGTGTTCTTTTGGCGCCGCCATCTTGTCCCCCCCCCAAAAAAAAACTTCTTTAAAGAAAGAAAGCAAATGCAATATAACAAAAGTTATGAGATACAGCTAGAAGGAAAGTCATAGCTTCAAATGTTTATAAGGAGAAATGAAAGTCTAAGAGATACTGAAACATCCATCTTAGGAAGTTAACAAACAGGAGAGGAAACAAACCATGAAAAAGAAGTGACCAAGGAAAATGGTTTTAAATGTGAAATAAACTAACAGTAGAAGAAAACAAAGCCTGTTGATGCTCCTGTTAAAATGTCAGTTGGCAAATAAATAAATAAATAAATAAATAAATAAATCCAATATAGAAAGAGAAGGGGGGGAAGCAGGGAAACAAACAGTATTAAAAGTATCCAATCACCAAGGGCATTAAATGGTAGAGTAGACATATTCCAAATGATTTCTCATAGATTATCTTGAGAATAATGATGCTTAAAAATGCCTACAGGATCACAGCTTAGAAAAATATAATAGAAGAACCAGAGAAACAAATAGCCCTGCATTATTAATGAACTTTAATTTGAAATTTAAACCCTCTTACGAAATTTTTCATACTCAAGTGGTTTCATTCATGAGTTTTTCTAAATCATTTTTTTTTTTGGAGAAAATAGCACTAGCCTTACAGAAACTTTTCCAGAGCCTACAAGAAGAAGAAGAAGAAGAAGAAGAAGAAGAAGAAGAAGAAGAAGAAGAAGAAGAAGAAGAAACCTGCCCACTTCAGGTTATAAATGGCTTTAATTTTGATGACAAAACAAGAAAGGTGTCATGGGCAAAAGCTCACTGTTCATAGAATCACAGACACAGAAAGTTGAGACAAAATTCTGTCACAAACAACCCCACTCAGCGCAGTTTTTTACAGGCATGCAGAGCTTTGATATTCCAGCATCAATATGCTTTTCCCCTCCCACCTCCTTCTTTGTCTCACTGATAACCAGATGGAGCAAAGAAAGCATCTAGGTTGTACTAAAGGGGCCTGCTGGGATGTCATAGGAGGAGGGCACAAGTAGAGTAGGAAGAGCATCTACACGTGGGAGGGCAGGAAGCAGGAATGACAGCTCTGATGTGTGAACAGAGTAACAGAGAAACATGTGCAGCACAATAGAAGCCATGCTAGACAGGAGAGTGGTCAGCGTGGAAAAGAAAGAAGATTAAAATGACGGGAAAGCAGAATTAGAATGGGAAATGTCATCAGGAACCATTGAGTTCTCATAGAGTAGATGATGGATGAGATGGATACATAAATAGATGATAGACAGATGAGTGGATGATAGATAGATAGATAGATAGATAGATAGATAGATAGATAGATAGATAGATAGCAAAAGTATGATAGGTAGATAGAAGGATAGGTAGATAGGTAGATAGATAGATAGATAGATAGATAGATAGATAGATAGATAGACAGATAGATAGACAGATAGATAGGTGATAGATGTTAGATAGTAGATTAAGGACAAGTGATAGATATCAATAGATTATAGATAAATATATAGATACATAAATAGATTAATATAACACATATTCATGCTTTGCATTTGTATTAGTATATGTATATATATAGAAATATATGCATAACTGCATAAATGTCCCTCTGTGTCTGTGTGTGTTTGTGTATGTCTGTGTATGTACTGTATCTGTGTTTTTCAGTATGCATGTACTAAGCAGCTCTGCCTGAGAGGACTTGGGAACAACAACACACTGATAATAGTAATAAGCAAACCCAATTCATTGCTTCTAAATACTACTTTTCAATAAAAGAGAAGAGGAACTTAAAACAAACAAAACCAAGAGTTTGTAGAGGATCTAGGGCAGGAAAGCCCTAAATGAGCCCAAGACTGCTTTTCTGGGTGGCAGGAAAGCATCCCAAGAAGAGTGGGCCATCCCAGAGACACCAAAGCTTCCTGAAGGAGATCCCTCTGGGAGGACTGGGGACAGTTTGGGTAGTCAGGTGAATAATGATAACAGATTATGTCCCTTTGAGAGGAGGAACAAACCAGGAGCCTTTTAGAAAGTAATAAAGTAATTAGTTTAAAACTTGATGAGGAACAAGATATCTGACATTTCAGAGAGACTCTCACATTTGTGTATTAATTACGAAGGAGAGATAAGCGTGGGCATAATAGAGAAATCTGACAGGCACCACCTCTATCAGGTGGCAACATGAGCACCATCAAGATCACAGCAAATTAGAATCCCAGGGCAACTGGTAGGACATGATGGGAAGCTGGCAATAGTCTTAGGGAGGCAGAATCTCTGTCTAAATATAAATACTTGGCAGACTCAGAATGAGGCATGCCGCAAAATACATGGCCTGTCTTTTTCACAGGTGTCAAGATGACCACAGCCCGAAAAGACCAAGGAGACTCAAGATAAAAGAAGACGGAAAGATGCCTTGGAGACACAGCACACGACTCTACAAAGATCCTCAGACCCCTGGCCAATCCTGGGCTGAGTGTGAGGCTTAAGCAGAAAGACATGCCCATGTTGAAATCCCAGTTCTGACGGATGAATAGGAATCTGCCTGAAGTATTCAGGGGCTATAGAGGAACACTGGAGGCAAGGACCTGCCACTTGCTTCCAATGGCCTAGAGAAAGCAAGCGTTCAAACTCTACCCCCAGGTTTTACATGTTTGCTATCATTTCAAATCTTTAAGTAGATAAAAACAGAGTACATGTGCATATATGTAATTCATGGTGTATGCATAGATATCCATAAATAATTTACCACAGAAATAAAGTAGGAAGTAATACAAGGTTATTTCAAGAAATAGATCCTACCCAACTCTATACATTTTTATACTCAGCAATTAAAAACAAGGAAATCATGACATTTGCAGGCAAATGGTGGGAACTAGAAAAGGTCATCCTGAGTGAGGTATCAGAAAGAAGAAGCAGAGAGACACACATGGTATATATCTAATTAGTGGATATTAGACATATAATATAGGATAAACATACTAAAATCTGTACACCTAAAGAAGCTAACGAGAAGGAGGACCCTGGATAAGATGCTCAATCCTCATTCAGGAAGGCAAATGGGATAGACATCAGAAGAGGGTTAAAACAAGGAGCAAGACAGAAACCTACCAGAGAGGGCCTCTGAAAGACTCTACCCAGCAGGGTATTAATGCAGGTGCTGAGACTCCTAGCCAAACTTTGTGCAGAGTGCAGGGAATCTTATGAAAGTATGGGAAGACAGAAAGACTTGGAGGCGGCAGGAGCTCTACAAGGAGAGCAACAGAACCAAAAAAATCTGGGCCCAGGGGCCTTTTTTGAGATTGATACTTCAACCAAGGATCATTCATGGAGATAACCTAGAACCTCTGCACAGATGTAGCCCATGGCAGTTCAGTCTCCAAGTTCGTTCCCTAGTAAGGGGAACAAGGGCTGTCTCTGACTATCTCTGTCACTGAACTTAGTGGCTGACTCTTTGATCACCAATTCCTGAGTTGGGGGAGGAGGCAGCCTTACCAGGCCACAGAGGAAGACAATGCAGACAGTCCTGATGAGACCTGATAGCCTAGGGTCAGATGGATGGGAAGGAGAACCTTCCCTATCAGTGGACTGGGGGAGGGGCATGGAAGGAGAAGGGGGAGGGAGGACAGGATTGAGAAGGGAAGAGGGAAGGGGCTACAGCTGGGATACAAAGTGAATAAATTGTAATAAAAATAATTTTAAAAAGAGAAAATGTCAGATTCTTGAGGCTTCTACCTTGGGATGGAGCATGTTAGAAAAAGCAGGGCTGTGATCCTGTAAGAAGAAAAAAAATGGGGGATATGTTTAACATGTCTGAAGGCCAGAGCACAGAGAAACAGGGCTCAACCCCAGGCAATATGGACCAGCAGCTGCTAAGAGATTGCATGTGCCCACTCAGGCAGAAGCAACCAAATCTCCAGGGGGAATGAGCAAACACAGGTGAGCAATTGCCAGAGGTCCACATGAGCCCATGAAGCAACAGGAAACAGCCGCACAGCTTTTACTTTGGGTGCTGGGGCACATGCCTTCTCAAAGGCCCTTTCTCCATCTAGAAGAAGTCCCCACAAGCTCTAAAAGTTGCCCATGTGCAATCCTGGCTCAGAGCAGCAGAAGCCCAAAGGTACAAGGAAGTCCTCCAGGATCACTCTCTGCTTTCTCAAGGCAGAAAAGATCTACTGTATACAAGAGGCATAACTGTGTGTTTGTGTGTGTGTGTGTGTGTGTGTGTGTGTGTGTGTGTGTGGTGTCTTTGTATGTGCCCCTGTATGTGCCCCTGCATGTGCTATAGAGAGAAACAACGATGTCTTCATGCTGTGCTGGGAACTGCAATGAGGAAGGAAATAGAGAAAATCTACTCCTTGGAGAGAGGCAGAATCACACAGAGGCCAGTTACACTGAAAATCAATAAAGCCACACTCTTGAGGCCTAGGATTAGGGACAACTTCAGCTTAAGTCTTGAGCAGAATGAGGATTGCAGCAACAATCTTCACCCCTCACCAAGGACACTTCTCTTTGCAACAGACAGAGACGACTACAGAAAACCACAACCTACCAATATGCAGAGCTGTTGAGCCCACACGCAACGGATACGCGCACAAAACACTCTTACAGGAAACACTGTGGAAGAGAAGAGTGGAAACACTGTGAGAGCCAGAGGATCAGAGAGTTTCCTGTGACATTGTGGCTCCTCATAACATCAGACACTGTATTCACGAAGTCTCAATGGCATGATCCTTCAAGCATGAGCTGAACAAGGATGCCAACGAACACGCCAAATGAGATGGAGAAACACCCACAAGGTCTCAACCCTTGTTGAACTGCAGGCAACTGAGAAAAGCTGGAGTGGCAGAGGTGATCTTCTCCAGGGAGGAGCATGCCAATGATTGCCCACTGCCAAAGGGCCAGCTCGGAAAACACACATACAAGTATATATGGACTGAACAAACTGTGTGTTTGAAGAGTCTCTTAGCCCTGGCCAACAACTTAAAAAGGGCTCCTCATGTCTGATATTTGGTGGTTTGGCTGACCTTTGGCTCTTGGAAAGAACAGCATCAGACCAGATGAGAAAAATTCATTAAAACTATATTTGCATATTTATACATGGAATTATATATACTATAGGATTTATTTTTA
Organism: Meriones unguiculatus; assembly: GCF_030254825.1. Lineage (NCBI taxonomy): Eukaryota > Metazoa > Chordata > Mammalia > Rodentia > Muridae > Meriones > Meriones unguiculatus. The sequence goes on from NC_083349.1 coordinate 14,189,025, forward strand.
GGTAAGTAGCATAACCCTCTTCTCTTCATGGTTTTTTTTTTTTTGGACACCCTTATTTTTCTTTTACCCACCTCCCTTCTTCTATAATTTACATCCATCCCCATTCCCCAATGAGCCCCACCTTTTCCATTTCCCCTAAAAGATCATGTGTATCCTCCCATTCCCTTTTATCATCCTTCCACCTTCTTCTATATTCAGCCCTTTCCCCTTCCACAAAGAGACCCCTTTCCTATTTCCCTGACTGGATCGCTTGTACCCTGCTATTCTGCTACCTACCGATCCCCAAGCTCATATCCTGTCAGTGTTCCTGTTTTAATGAGGAATTATCTAGACCAGGTTGGTTTGTGGACATGACTGTGGGATTGTGCTGATTGACAATTAAAGTGTGGGGGTCCAGCCCATTATAGGTTGCACCATTCCCTGGTCTGGGCTCTGAGCTGTGAAAGACTGAAGAAAGCTAGTCAAAAAGACAGGCAAGGATCCATATGTTTATTCTCTTTGTTCTTGATACTGGGATGATCCTTTAGGTTCCTGCCTTGACTTCCCAACAATAGTGATGGTCACTTAAAATTGTAAGCCATAAAATCCCTTTCTATCATAATAGCTTTTGGTCAGAATATTTTATCGCAGCAACAGAAATTAATCTAGGGCAGTGTTTTTAAACCAAACCCTTGCTTCTTTATACCAGGGTCATTCATAGGGACTGTCTGTCACCATACCTAAATATTCTGTTTCTTTCTCTAACTTTTCTGCATCGTTGGAACATTTTCATATATGGCATAGTAGATTTTGCTATTCATCCCTGCCCACCCCACCCCCACCCCCAGCACCTGTGCAGTAAATACTAAGGACATTTTGTTTCTTAAAAAGGCAGTGGTGAGCCTGGTACGATGGTATACAACTTTAATCCCAGCCCTCTGGGAGGCAAAGGCATGCAGATTGCTCCAGAGTTCAGGGCCATTGAGTCCAAGACAGCTTATGCCACACAAAGAAACCCTGTCTTAAAAAAACCAAAAACTAACAACAACAACAACACCAAAAAAGGCAGTGGTCATAGTCTATTTTCAAACAACAACAACAACACAAAAATAAAGACCCATCTCTCGAGTGCTAGCTGCCTTGCCACACCAGTGCATATAAATTCAGTGCTTAGTTTCAAGGGAGGCACTACAGCTGTGTTTTTAAGTTTCAATAACCTGTAAGGATTTTCTTTTGTTTTGTTTTTTTACAGGTTTAACTAAAATGTTATCACCAAGAACATTCATGTGATAATAAAAAGGATTAAAACGTTAATTTATTGACATTTCCCAGCAATACATATGTCTAAAAAGAAAACACTAAGTAGATAAGTTCAGTAGCACCTCACCATATGCATTTCCTCAGAGGACAGTCTAGAAATAAAATTGTCTCCATCAAAGACTCAGGCCCTTGTTTCATTTATTGCAGACACGTGACCACTCAGCATCCAGCGCAGAGTCCAGCCTCCCCAGAGCGTTCTCTGAAAACCCAGAAACACTCAGGTTTTTTTGGTGTTGGAAGGACACAAAACACCCCCACAAGCCATGTGTTGTGTGGGGCTCCGTAGTTGACTCCCAGACCAATCCCAGAGTGAGAATGAATTGTGGACAGAGTTGGGAGCTGCAGGGAAAAAACATAGCAAGGCATTAGGCTTCTTGGACAACTGCCTCCCAACTAACTTAAGAGATGCTTCTCTATGAGTCATCTGGCTACCTCCCTTTATCTCCTTGGGACCTCTTGGAGCCCATGACCACAGTTAGAATGCCCATCTTTAGCATACTCATGCTGAGCCAAGTCCTCAGGCAGGGCAATCTGCATCATTAAAGCTTATCAACTCTCTGAAGATGTCTTGATGGAGTGGACACTGGCAGTGTGGTCAGCCAGACCCCTTCACCACACTGACAGATGGGCCCATCACTGCATCTTGAGTACCCACGGCTCCAGAATGCAGCTCAGCTCTAAGAGGTCACTGGATCAGGCTCTTCTCCCTCCTCTAGAAACATTTCCAGAGTTCTTGTTAACAACTGATGACAAGAATCTTCTCAGCAGTAGCCCACACTGGATGAGTTCAAACACCATGCATTAAAAAGCCATTCCCCTTGAAACCAAGATATCAAGGCACCTACACAGCCAGATAAGACAACTCAGGCCTCCTGACCATCACTGCCCACTCTGGACTAAATATTCAGCTGCGATTCAGAATCAGAAAAGCACCTCATCTGATCACATTTTCAGTAAAGTAAAAGGACCAGGTCACATTCAGTTGTGCTTCTGAGAAACAAGGAAACGAAACTTTTATTAAAAGAATATAGACAAGAACAGAAGCTGATGTACTTCCATCCACATGCGCCAACCTCCTGCCAGGGTGGAACTCCAGCATCTCCTCATGGGGAGGCAGATCCAGAACTCCACAGTCTCTTTGGAGAACTGGCAAAGTGTTCCATTCTAATTTTTTAAAAAGAACTTATACAGCTGTCGTTCACAGAAATGATGTATGTTTAAACAACTGTTTCCCTTACTTAGGATTTCATTATCGGTATGTGCCTAAGAGTATTTAATATTAACACCATTTGACACAGCTTTTATTGGAGGCCCCCACTTGTTTTCATTGGCCTTTGGTAAGCCATTCGAACTCACAGCCATAAAGCTGGGGTCACATTCAAGAGGCATTGGATTTGGTTTTCAAGCCTAATCCACAAAAGAATTTCCTTCCAAGACTTTCACTTTTGTTTCTAAGACATTTGGAAAACACATTCTCAGGGTAGACCTCCCCTAAATATCAGCAGGCCTTCCTCCCGAGAGAGCAGAGCCCTCTTGAGTAGCAGATGGTGTGGTCCTGTGAAGCTAGGGCATCCTGCTCTCTGGCACAGCAATCTCCAAACCCAACCACAGGCATCGGAGAAAAGCCATCGTAAAAGTGTTCTGCCAGTAGGAATTTTTCTCCCCAGCCTACAAAGAATAGCAAGGTAATCATGACTGATGGAGATGAACATCCCAGGACCACTGGGCCTCCGGGGCTTACCCACCATGAGGTTCTCTCAACAACCACCCAGGACGGGGCACCACACATGTCACACATCTGCATACCCTGAGAAGTCACACTCTGGAACTTTGGGCACAGATGGTGGGAAGTTTAAGGTGAAGAAGAAGAAAGAGGAGGAAGAGGAGAAGAAGAAGTTGTTATAAAGCTTACTGTACCAACAATAGAATAAATAAGCCCTCTGTTTGCCTCTCTGGAAAATCATAATACAAAACAGCACAACGTCATTATGCAGGAGGCTTCCTGGGTATTTGAACAATGATGGAAGAATTCGTGCAACCATTCACCTTTGACTGTTTGGAGGCAAGCAGCAAGTTCAAAGACTTTGAGGAGCCTGGAACTTGACATAAGATGTCCTATACAGCCTGGCTTGTTTAAAAAAAAAATTAAGGATTGGATTATTGACTCAATAATAAAAATTTGATCACATCCTAAAGTAGAAATCATCTGTGTTTGCATTCCCAGGTTCTTTGTCAGTGATATGTTGATGTGGGTTTGGAAATTTATTAGGCACTGTAAAACAAATCATTAAGCCAGAAGCGGTTTTGAGCCTCAGCACTCTCTGGCCTTTGCAAACCAGGACAGCACCAAAGTGTTCTAACAAACAAAAGAGAAATTAGCTCTTTTGTTCTCAGGAACTGCCAAGCAGGTTAGTTCATCTAACACAGTCTTTTATTAATAAATGGCACAGATTTTCATGCTAGCCTGGCTCAAGCAAATCACATAGTCTTCTGAAAAAGACATACCTATTATTTTCCAGTGATATATTGCTTTGCAGCTGTAGCCAAAACAATCTAATAAGCACTATTAGATAAAGGGTTCTGAATATGAATGTATTGAATTTGTAGTGGATGAAAATGAACATATTACAGCATTTATGTCATAGCGGCTTAAGCCTGGGCAGCTCTTTCTCCTTAATAAATGCAGATCCAAAGACTTCTCTTATGTAAAAAAATAATAATACAAATTTCAGCAATATGAAATAACACAACCACTTTGTAACGTTAGGAGGAAATCAGTCAGCCATGCGCTGTGCGGAATATAAATTATTTTAGGAGCACAAACAGACCCTCTGAAGCTTTCCCCCATACATTTATATTCATAAAGAGTTCCCAACGCCTAGAACAATAGCTGCGATCTATTTGCCATAAAGCATTCCGACATTTGCTGTGTCACTTATGACAGCTTTGATAGACATGTACTATATAAGAAAAGTATCTTCTAGTGCCCGACTCGTTTAATAAATTGATTAAACTTCTCTTCACCCAATTGTTTTTGTCTTAACTTCTTCCACCGACATCACCTGGAGGAGCCTCGCTCGTTTCCGAAAGACCGTGTGAAGGGAGACAGTTTAATCGAGGCCTCGACGTTTGAGCACTGTCAGAATCTCCCCTCAAATGATAAATGACGGTATAATGCAACAGTCTACTGCTACGGCTGAATTATATTAGCCATCAGCGTTCAAAACCCATTTGAAACTTAATTGTGCTGTGATGGCGGTATCCCCCAGTCAGCAGAACAGCGGGTTTATAAAAATCATCTCCTATGATTGTTAAACGCTTTCCTAATGAACCTGATGATCGCAACACTGTGTAATAAACGCTCCTGTCAAGATGTCACGAATGCGCCATCGTGGCCTCTACAGTGAGCGAGTGCTTCTGTGACTTGGGTTTATCTGCACTGCACGGAATTCGACAGATCGGTCTGCATATGGAAGATAATCTCCATAAAAAGGGAAAGTGCCGTATATTAAAACGGGATTACCAACCAGAACATAATCATGCCAGTGTATAATTATATGGTACACCATACGTAGATGTGAACAATCATACAAGAAAATAATTGAGGGCCATAAAACTTAATTCAGAAAAATCAATAGAATATAAAAGCAATCAGATAAGGCCTCTTAAGAAATCGATCAAGGCTTGTACTAAGTCATAATGTGTTTTCCTGAGAGAAAAGGAGCTAAATGAAGCAGAGAAACCTACATAATATTCTACAAGTAGGTTTGTAGAGGTGCTTGTATATTGAAGAGGGAAGAAAAATGGGAAATGCAATCACTTTTTACATTCAGAACCACGTGCACTGCAGCAAAAGAATATATGTTAAACACTGCACGGGAAAGGGCTGTTAGCGCAATTATTCCTTTTTGATCATTTATCTATATTTGTGTCTTTTTTATCTCTCTGGAGTCTCAAAAAGCTATTAGGCCCTGCTCATTGCAACTTTATGTATCTTTATATGTTATACGCTCAATCTGAAGCACTCCATGATTTAAATATTGGTATAAGGGGGATCAGGTTAAAAGTCTGTGGGAATCCTCCTCCCCCCTTAACCTCAGGCTCCTAGGCGCCCAGCCACGCTTTGTCTGAGTGTGGGCCTCCTCATTGCCACAGAACTTGGCTGCATCATTTGACCAGAACAGTGTGCTAAGCCCAAACTGTTTTCATTGCATAGGAGGAAAGAAGTTTATAAATGAGATGTGTTTTCCTGAGGGACTGTCCCACTACTGGATTGCATCCCCGAGGATCTGGGGAAATAATCAAGGGAAAATGCATATAGCTTTTGAAATATTCCCACCAAAACTCTGCACCATTGTCCATTAGCAAAAGCTTTGTGGTTTATTTTGTATGAAAACAAATAACAAAAGCTCATGTAACCTATAGGTGAAATACACCCACAGTTCCCCAGCACTCCCTGGCAGGCCTTCCCCAGGAAACAAATAACTTTTTGTGAAACAGTTAATGTAGCCTTATTTTAAAAAAGGAAAGGTAGGGAAGCCATCTCACTACTTTTTTATTTTCATTTTTTTCCAGCCAAGAGTAGGCAGCGTGCATTTGGAGGGCCCCCCAAGTGTATTAGCTAAATGCAGCGGATGTATTATTGGCAGTGCTTTGAAAGGGAAGTAAGCACACTTGCCGTGTATTTGAAAACATCTCTCAAGGTTCATGGTTTGGGAGCAGGAAGCACAGAAGGCCTTATGTTCCTGATAGCCAAATGGAGAAATCTACATGTTACCACTGTAATTTATGAAAACAGAAACTCCGATGATTGACTCCAAAGCCTGTTTTAATGTGTGTGAAATTCAAGTGGAGCCAGCTGTTGCTCGGCTTTTAATGATGCTGTTGTTATAACCTTGCTCAGAAGGGTGGCTGTATCTCATTTCTTTAAACACCTTAAGAGATAGTAATGATATAAGGAAGAGAAAAATGTTCTAGGTGTCCCTGCTTCCTTTTGAGTGGACTAAGAGCTCCCTATAGCACCTCTGCTTTGGGCTCAGGGTACACACATGTGTCATATGTGTGTGCATAGTATATGGATGTGTGAATTATAAGCCACGTTGGTTCATATCTTGACATGTAGGCACTTTGACTGTATGGAGTCTCTTCTGCAGATGCAGGAGCTCAGCCATGTTGGCGACCTCTGTGTGGATAATGTGGCTCAAACCACACGAAGTCAGGCCCTGTTTAGTGGTCATTGAATACAATGAACCAATGTAAACTGGTATGTCCCAGTGTCCTGTGGAATCACCAGGCTAGGCTTTGGTAGGCCATTTGTGGAAGAACAATGTAACAAGTTATGACTTCCTACTGTTGTACTCCAGGCAGGCTGCAACAAGTCACAGAGATCAGAGGCCTCCCGATAGCCTCAGCCTAATGTGTTATGCTAAACATGATCATCGAGTTTTTGAGTCACTAGTATCCAGAGTCCAAAACAAAAGCACTGTGATTCCCTAACTCATATTTCAACTGACATTTTCCATTTGTTTTAACACTAATGTATTAGTGAGATACAGTCAATATTCTTGGTCAATGGAGTAAATGTGCCTGCATTGGAGGTACGAGCACACAACCTTGCCTCGATAATTGAGAATAAAGAAGTTGATAGAACGGGAGATGGAGAGATGGCTCAGTGGCTAAGAAGGTTTGCTGTTCTTGCAGAAGACCTAAGTTCAGACCTCACATCAAGGCCAACAATTGTCTGTTATTCCAGCTCCAGGAGATCCAATGCTCTCTTCTGACCTCCATAGATACACACACACACACACACACACACACACACACACACAAAGATAATTTGAAAGGACATAGCCCACACATCAAGATTTACCTCATCATAGACAAGATGGGTGATTGGCCCACCATGTTATTTTGTATCTGTATGAAGATACTGCTGAGATTAAATCTAAGGCATCTACTTGAGCTGGCCTAAGGGATCCTGTGTAGCCAGAGCTCCTGAGTGCCAGGCTCAATAGGTTCTCTTTTCTCAGTTCCTTACCGTATTCCCAGGTAATTAAAAGCCAGGCACGTTGGTACACACCTATAATCCAAGCCTGCTAGGTGCTAGGCAGAAGGACCGACATTCATTCATGACTAGCCTGGGTTACATAGTCAGTACCAGGGTAGCCTGCCCTACAAAGCAAGACTTTGCCTCAAAACAGCAACAGCATATCATGGAGAGACTCCTTTCCCAAGGGCTTGGTCCAGGGAGGAGGGCTGGCTGGTAAAGGAGGAAGCTATATTGGAAACCTCACTGCTGAGCCTATTCTAGGCAAGTGATGACTAATGAATTGCAGAGCTGGTCATCATGACAGTCCATCCTCGACCCCCTCCCTGAAAACCAACTCAGCAGCAGTGATCCTCCTGAAGGAGCTACTTACTAGACCCACTGAGCTCAGAGTGCTCGTCTTCACGTCATGAAGAAAGCTGAGACCTATACCTCAGCCTCAGATTGGCTGCCCATCAAGAAGCAGGCAAGAGACTACTTACTCCCAGACAAATGCAGCCATTGGAGGATGAAAAGTGAGGCCTGAGCATGGGCAGAAAGCCAACAGACAATTGTATGGTGGAGTCTGGCACTGTGGGAGCTATGCTAGAAAGTTCTACAAAGTGGATAGCTCTAATTGGCTGTTACTTTAAGCAAACCAACTGATGTCTTCTAATGTGAGTCACTGCCGAGGCAGGCCCTAAGGCTCACAGGCTGTCCCTACTTCCTATCCTTCATGATCTGTGAGATATGAGCAAACAGGTTCACCCTCCCGCTGGCATATGGAATCTTCAGTCCCAAGGAATGCTCGGGAATTACAACATCTCTTCCCATGACCACCCCATGACAAAGAGCCTCCTGGTCCCTGCTCCATCATGTGAATAGCCAGTGTTTACTTGATGCTGCTTGAGGTGTTCAGTGGTCACAGCTGGTAACAGGAAACAGTTTCTCCTGAAGCAGCTTTTTATGCATTGGTGTGAGAGGACCTCATGTGTCACACCAGATATACCTCTTCTTTTGAAGAATCCCACCAAATCTCTTGGGTGCCTGGGCTTCATCCTCTGGAGCAAATGTCCATGTGTTAATGCAGAGCACAGAGCACAGCTCTATCATGGGCTCAGTTGCCTGTGATATGGAGAGAAGGTAGTAGCAAGTTTGCCTGCTCAGCTTTAGACTTCGTAGATCATGTCCCGAGTTCATCTCGAATATGTGTACCATGAAACTACAGCTCTGAGTCTTGAGAGAACATCTGACACCCCCCTCCTTACTCCTAGCGAGCAAAGTCTGCTCATTCATGGACCTTGTTGTTCATGTTGTGTTGAACTTGAATCTTGGCTCTGCTGTGACTGACCTCACTTAAGCTTTTTGAGTTGATGAACCACATGATCTCTCCTGTGCATACCCTGTCTTTTGGCTGAGTCCTGCTCAGTCCCAGACTTAAATAGAAAGCACAGCCAATGGCACATTGGAGACCTTCCCCACTTAACACAGAGCTTGTGCTCTGTGCATACAGGGACAAAATTCTGTCCTTTGCATGCTCAGATACCTTTCAGCCTCAGTTGGTCCTATCCTGGCAATATTTTTCAGACATCTGCTTAAAGCTAGACCATCCCTACCTAGAGAGGCAATCTAGCAATATTTTTAGGTACAGACTCATGGGAAGCTCCAAAAGATGAGTCTTTTTTTTAACTGCAATAAAACCCATGAATTCCCATCATTTTAATTTTTTTCATTGGCCACTTCTTAGGCTCCCCCAGTTCCCCTAGTCATTTCACTTTACCTACCATCTAACTTTGTAAATAAAAGTGGCCAATAGGGGAGGTCCTCCTGTCTTTCCATCTGACCCTAGGTCTCATCAGGACTGTCTACATTGTCTTCCTCTGTGGCCTGGTAAGGCTGCCCCAATCAGGGGAAGGTGATCAAAGAGCCAGCCACTGAGTTCATGTCTGACGCAGTCCCTGTTCCCCTTACTAAGGAACCCATTTGGAGACTGAGCTGCCATGGGATACATCTGTGCAGGGGTTCTAGGTTATCTCCATGCTATCGGTGGACTGGGGAAGGGGCATGGGAGGAGAAGAGGGAAGGAGGGCGGGATTGTGAGGAGACAAAGGAGGAGGCTACAGCTGGGATACAAAGTGAATAAACTGCAATAAGTTAAAATGAAAAAGAAAAGAATATCAGAGGAAAAAACTGAGCCCTGGGGGCCCTGCAGAGACTAATACCCCAACCAGGAACAATGCATGGAGAGGACCTAAAATTCTGACTCATATGTAGCCCATGGACTCTGTTCCCAAGGGGGTTCCCTAAAAAGGAGAGCAGGGGATTTCCCTGGCATGAACTCAGTGACAGGCTCTCTTATCACCTTTCACTGGGGTATGCAGCATTTCCAGGCCACAATGCAACCAGTCGTAATGAGACTGTATAGGCTAGGCTCAAATAGAAAAGGAGGAAGACTTCACCTATCAGTGGACTAGAGGAGGAGCAAGGAAAAGAAGGGGGAGGAAGGGTTGGGTTGGAAGGAGATGAGGGAGGAGACCACAGAAGGGATACAAATTGAATAAATTGTAATAAATTATAATAATAAAAATTAAAAAAAAAAACAGTACCACTGGAAGGGGGTAGACTAAAAGCCTTTATTCCTTTCTAAATATTTCTGAGTATCCAGATTGCTTGAGTGGGTCACATATCTGATAGACTTAAACACAGGACACTCTGAGAGTCCAAATAGGTAAATTTCCCACTGGGGTCTGGATAAATACTTTTAAAGCTTTCAGTTCATTTAATTTTCACTATAAGTATACAGATCTCTGTTGTAGTGGACAAGGAGCCACTAAATAAACAAATGAGCACGGCTATTTTCAAACAAAGCTTTATTTATAAAGGCAGATGTAGGGCCAAGGTTAGCACACCATCCTAATCTCAGTTGTAAAAATAATGTTCAAGCAGAGGGGCCTTGAAAAGGTGCTAACCCAGGAAAAGTCCCTCAGGAACAGGTCTTGTACCCCCACACCTGGCCAGTGAGAGGAGAACTCACTGTGTACCATGATGTCACTGAGTTCTCACCCATCATTGTTACCATTTCCCTTCTTCCTATTTATAATACAGAGCATTTTTTTTCTTTCCTCTCTTAAAGAGCTCTGTTTCTATGCAGCCCTGTGCACAGATACTCTGGTCTCATGTGTTCCCAGAAGAGCTCCTAGCTGTTATGTTTTGATGTTTTTCACACATGTACTGTGCTCATTTTCATCCCCATTTCCCTGTCTTGTCCCTTTCTCTTCCAACTCAACCCACTGAGCTTAGTTAGGGTCACATGCATCAGTGTGGGCTCTTCACTAGAGCATGGGCAACTTAGCAGTGGTTACACCACTGAAGAGAATGGCTTTCTCTCCCAGTGACTGAGCACCTCCTCCAAACCATGATGGGATATTGAAGGATCAAGTCTTATGCAGGTAGCCCAATGCTGCCGTGTGCTCATGATTGCAATGGCCGTGTCGCACATAGAAGAGTTTCCTCATTCTCTTCCCTGCCCTCCATGTCTTACCATCTTACCACTGCTTGTCCATGATGTGCTACCTTTCCTAGCTGGTGACGGGGCTCAGACAGAACATGGTGAGACCTGAACTCCCCTTATGTGTACAGCTGATTTGTGAATTCTATAGTCATTTTAAAAAATCTGCCCCTGTATTATCTGTGTATGCCATGAATTTGGAGCATTTTGGGTATGCTATCTATATTTGATCTTCAGATACCATAATTCTACTGTCATAAAACCATTTGGTCTGGGGTGAGGGTTGGAACATTCGGTACAGTGAAGAGCTTTCCTGACCTCAATAGAGAGCATCTTCTAAGGGGTTACACCTACCTAACTAGATCCTTATGAAAGGTTTTGGTATCTAAGCCTCTCACATTTATATTTAATACAAATATAAAGCTTGGATGCATCTACTTGTATTTAGTTAATTTTCTCAGTGATGTGCCCTGAGAAGAAGGAGCTTAGGGAGGAAACATCCACTTTGGCTCACAGTTTGGAGCTACAGTCCATCGCAAAGGAAAGACAGTCCAACCAGAGCAAAGTAGAACTCATACTTTTTTATTGGCTCGTATCCTGATTTTCCAGGAAAAGCATCACCCTAAGCAGGCCGTTCTGCTCTTCTGCTTAAGCAATGGAAACATCCTAGAAGTTTCACACTGCACCTTTATTTACTGTTGGACCTGAGGTGGGCCCCTCAGGATGATAAGCTACACTCTCCTGAGAGCCCCAGGCGGCACGGCTGTTGTAAAGCAGGAACAGTCTCTGAGGCCCACTGCACCCTTTGCTTTGCCTTTCCAGTTTGGCCACCATTCCTCCTTTCCCAACCCCCTACACCATGGAGAAATAAGTTATTGTTTTTACCTGAAGAAAGGAAGTATCCTTCCAGGTCTCTCTTAACTCCACTGACATATATAGAGGGTTCTTTTTATAGAAAAGGATACACACTATATACAGTAGCATATACATTTGATTATTTGGAGACTTTAAGAAATCAGGAATGAACTGATGTTGTTTTCAGTAAAATAACTGGAGATCATCATACCAAGTAAATTACGCCAGCCCCTGAAAGGCAAATGTCACATATTTTCTCTCATTTGAAATTTTATATAGATACACATATAGATTTTATATAGATCCAAGATTTTATATAGATACATAAAATTAAATATATTATATGAAAGCAGAAGTCTATCTAAGACTGAGTGAATGAATGTTCAAGAAGGAAATAAGAAAGGGAAAGGAAAGGAGGGTGCTAAATGTGTCCAAACTATGTGATATATTTGAAGTTAAAAAAAAATCTCTATTGCTAAGCAAAAGAGAGGACCCTAACTAAAATGCTCAATCCCCATCCTGAAAGGCAAAGAGGATGGACATCAGAAGAAGAAGAAAACAGGAAACAACCTAGGAACCTGCTACAGAGGGCCTCTGAAAGCCAGAAGAAGAAAACAGGAAACAACCTAGGAACCTGCTACAGAGAGCCTCTGAAAGCCTCTGCCCTGCAGACTATCAAAGCAGATGCTGAGCCTGATGGCCAACTGTCGGGCAGAGTGAATGGAATTTTATGTAAGAAGTGGGAAATAGCAAGAGCTGGAGAGGACAGGAACTCCACAAGGAGAGCAACAGAACAAGAAAATTTGGACACAGGGAACTTCCCAGAGACTCATACTCCAACCAAGGACTATTCATGGAGATAACCTAGAACCCCTGCACAGATGTAACCCATGGCAGTTCAGTGTCCAAGTGGGTTACATAGTAATAGGAAGAGGGACTGCCTCTGACATAATCTGATTGGCCTGCTCTTTGATCACCTCCCCCTGAGGGGGGAGCAGCCTTACCAGGCCACAGAAGATGACAATGCAGCCACTTCTGATGAGAACTGATAGTCTAAGATCAGAAAGAAGGAGAGGAAGACCTCCCCTATCAATGGACTTGGGGAGGGGCATGCATGCAGAAAGGGGAGGAAGGGTGGAATCGGAAGGGGAGGAGGGAGGGGCTTATGGGGGGATACAAAATGAATAAAGTGTAATTAATAATAAAAAAATCTCTATTGAAACCTATAACTCTATACAATACATACATCCCAAGTTTTTATTTAAAAATGGGGAGATTACCAAATAACAAAATGTAGTTACCCTTGGAATTCAAGGTTGGTTCAACATGTGAAAGTCATTTCACCATACAAACAAACTCAAAGGGAAAAGCACAAGGTCAGTCAAACCCAGGAGGGTCACTTCACAAAATTTTGCATCTTTACCAATAAAAACATTCAGCATAAGTAACAAGCAAACCTAAGCGTGAAAAACAACATCTGTAGAAACCTTCAGCTAACACCTTCATTGCCCTGTCATCAGCAAGGAGCCGAGGGCTTCTTTCCTGCAGCTTCTGTCCCAGCATGTGCCAGAGACTCCATCCACGGCAATCAGATAAAGAAAAATAGCTAAAAGCATCCAGCTTGACAGGAAAAAGAAAAATCTTTCTTTGTTCAGTGACTGGAGGACCATCTTCAGGCTCTGCCCAAAGCTCCTGAAAGTAATACATGAGTTAAACAGGATTTCAGCATTCAAAGTTTTTAAAATACCAAAGAACTGATGAGAGGGCTCAGTGGGTTACTGCACTTGTGCCAGGATAAGTACCCATGTTTGGGTCCCCCAGAACCCACATAAAAGTCAGACCTGGCAGTATTCATCTGTATCTGCAGCCCTGGGGGGTGGGTGCAGACATTGTAAGCAGTCTGTGGTCTCATTAGTCAGCCAGGCTAGCAGGGCAAGCTCCATGCTTAGTGCTATAACCCCATCTCAAGAAGTAAGATAGCCAGCAGTAGGGGAAGATAGCCAAAGAAGACCCCTGGCACTCACACATGAGTGCAGATGCAAGCACACTCATACACATGAACACGCACAAACACATACATGCACACACAGGTACATATACATAATTAACTCTATTTCTCCCTACCTCCTATTAACAATCAGGTTTTAAAATGAAAATAATTAGTGTGTTTTTTTACAGTGGCATTGAGAGATATGAAATAATAAAGGGCAAGTCAGAAAAAGAGGTGCAGGTTCTGAACTCTGACAACCGAAAAGCATTGCTGAGAGAAACTAAGGAAAAACTAAATAAACAGAGACAGAGTGCATCCACGACTCAGAAGGTATGATGCCCTCACAGGATCCATTGTCTCTATCTACAGAGTCAACACGAACCCAAACAAGTATATCTCGGGATATAGTAATGACAAAAAAAAAAAGCTTTTAAAAATTATGGAAATGAAAAGGACCCAGAATGTACAGAGCAACTTGTACTCAGAAAAACTGGAGGACTAGGGATTTATTGAAGAGTTAGCCAGAACTGCAGTCCTAATGACCATGTGGCATCCGCTGATGTATTGACAGGCAGAGTCATGTACAGACCCACTCATGCCTGGAAAGTCAACTTAGCACACATGTACAAGATGACCAGTGGAGGTGGGACATTCTTAGGAGTCCCCACTGCACTCATGAGAAGAATCCTCTTCCAAACTTGGACTTGTATGTAACAAGAAGTTGAGTCAAACTTCTTTCTTTTTAAGAGAAAAGACCTAATGTGAAAATTAAAATTGAGAAAAAAACATAAGGGGAAATATGTATGCACTTATGCTGTGCAAAGACTCAGATGCTGCCCCGGGAACATGAATCAGGATGAGACAGATGAATCAGGAAGAGACAGGTAAGTGGGTACGGTGATGCACACCTGTAACCCCAGCATTTGGGAGGGTTCATGGTTGATCTTATCAACTTGATGGGATTTGCAGTTAGCATAGAAACAAGCCTCTAGGCATACCTTGTGAGGGATTTTTCTGATTACTTTAATTCAAGTAGGAAGATTACCTCTAAACGCAGACAGCTCCCCCACCCCATGTGCTGGAGTCTCCCGTTAAATAGAGGGGAGCAAGTGAGCTGAGCGCCAGCATTCATCTCTCTCTGCTTCCTGACTGCAGATCACTGCGACCCGCTGCCTCAAGTTCCTATCGCCACGCCTTCCCCACCATGATGGTCTCTGAGCCCAAACAAACCCTTCCTCCTTCATGTCTCCCCTTCCTTCGTTCCTTCCTTTCTTTCTTTCCTTTCTCCATCTTTCCTTCCTTCCATCCCTCCTTCCTTTCTTAGGTTGCTCTTATCAAGTAAATTACCACAGCAATAGGTAAAGTACCCAATAAAGGGGAAAGTGGAATCTAAGGGGAATTGTGAATCTAAGGTCAGCCTGGGGTACATGGTAAGACATTGTCTCACAAAAGAAATTGGTGCAGCTGGTAAACAGACTTGAAAAAAACACTCTTCCCTAGATGCAAAGACAAGCCAAGACTTTGGGGAACCATCTGCAAGGCACCTACCTGATACAGAACTTTACCCGGATGTGTCTGAATACACCAAGAACTCTCAAGTATCAGTTAGGAGGCTGGGTGGTGCGTGCCTATAACCCTAGAACTTGGGAGACTGGGAAAAAATATCCCAAACTCAAGGCCACAAGGCCACTATGGGCTGGGCAAGAAAGACACTGTCTCAATAACAACAACAAAATTCAATCAGGAGACAGAAAAAGTATCTTCTGTCTGGCTTTAAAATTAAAGAAAAGATTTGAAGTTATTCTTCACCAAAGATACACTTGAGAAATATGAACATGAAAAGATAGTCCACACGGCAATTTATTTAAAAAATACAAGTTAAGCCACAAAACTCTATGCTGGTATTGTGGCTTAGCTGTTTAACTTCCTGACCACACAATTGTGAAGGCTGGGTTTCAGATCCCCAGCCAGTTTCAGATCCCCATTCATGTCATGGCAACCACCTTCACCAGCACTGGAGGAGGTGGAGATGGGTTCCCCAAAGCAAGCTACATAGAGAGCTATATTAATGAGATCTGACCTCATTTGGAGAGTTAATTTAACAAGTAGGATTACTGGCTCATATATGTGATGGGTAAAACATTGCCACACTGTTTTATAGTGGTAGTGCCTTTTTCCATTTCCACTAGTAATGGATGAGATTTCTAGTTGTTCCATGTCTTTGCCAATACATAGAACTGTCAGCTTTTAAACTTTAGTCATTGAGTTTCATGAGGTCCCATTTATTGATTGTGGATCTTAGAGTCTGTGCTGTTGGTGTTCTGTTCAGGAAGTTGTCTCCTGTACCAATGAGGTCAAAGCTCGTCCCCACATTTTCTTCTAACAAATTTAGTGTTATCTGATTTTACGTAGAGGTCTTTGATCCACTTGAACTTTACTTTTGTGCAGAGTGATAAATATGGACCTATTTGCATTTTTCTACATGTAGACATCCAGTTAGACCAGCACCATTTGTTGAAGATGCTCCATTGTATGGTTTTGGCTTCTTTGTCAAAAATCAAGTATCTGTGGCTGTGTGGGTTCATTTCTGGATCTTCGATCCAATTCCATTGATCCACCAGTCTGTTTCTATGCCAGGACTGTGCAGTTTTTATTTCTGTTGTTCTATAGAAAGATCTGGAAAGGACAGGAGCTCCACAAGGAGACCAACAGAGCCAAAATCCTGGGCCCAGGAGAGGCCTGCAGAGACTGATACTCCAACCAAGGACCATGCATTGAGATGACCTAGACCCCCTGTTCAGAGGAAGCTCCTAGGCTGCTCAGTTTCCAAGTGGGTTCCCTAGTAAGGGAATCAGGGGTTGTCTGACATGACCTTAGTGGATGGCTCTTTGATCACCTCCCCCTGAGGTGTCCAGCCTTGCAAGGCCACAGAGGAAGACAATGCAGCTAGTCCTGATGAGATCTGCTAGGCTAGGGTCAGATGGATGAGGAGGAGGACCTCCCCTATCAGTGGACTGGGGGAGGGGCATAGGAGAAGAAGAAGAAGGGAGGGTGGGACTGAGAGGAGATGAGAGAGGGGGCTATAGCTGGGATACAAAGTGACTAAATTATAATAAATAATAAATAAATAAAAACAAAAAAGGAAATATCTTTAAAAATATTTTTTGCCATTGAAGTATATAGGTACTGGCTCTGTCTTATCTCTTCTGAGAATTATTTTAAGTATCACAGTTCATATTAGCTTTCTTTCCTAGAAACAAAATTTATCCCTAAAACTTACTTCTGCTGCTAATAAAATAGATGACAGATTCTGAAAATGCAATTGGCATGCCTTCTTGCACTTGCCATTGTTTTTAATATGTATTTTGTTTTCTGGTTTGCATTTTGCATTTTGGCACAGGATCTCACTCTGGTACAGGCTGAGTGCAAGCTCACAGAAATTCTCCAGCCTCAGTCCCCTAGATGTTAACATTTACTGCTGTGAGCCACCATGCCTGTCTCTTGTTTGCCGTGCTCTTATTAAAAAGCTTAAGGTAGAGTTGTGCTTGTAGGATGGATCATAATGATTTTGACAGTCTTCTATACAAAAAAAAAAAAAAAAACCCAGCAAAGGAAGAGTTATCAGTCAGGCATTGTAGCTTGCATTTTTGTTTAAATGGTACAAAATTAAAATCAAGAAAGAAAAAGGAGTTTGGAGCTAGAATGGCCTGTGACATTTTCACAGTACTCCGTGTGGCTCAATATGCTAAACTCAAACAATGGCAAAGTTGGGAGGCAATGAAGAGCCAGAGAATCTGGACTGGGCTGCAGGCCTGAGTAGCAGTGCCTATGTGCCTTGGCAGGGGCAGGGCATCCTCACATATGAACATACACACGTGTGCACACGAGTGCTCAGGAACGAGGAATTGCACCTGGATTAGGGTGGCTTTGGGTATTAACTTGCCACTTAACTTCATTATATAAGTGCTTTATCAAATGGGGACACTGCATCCTGCGGTATCCTGAAGGCTCTTGCTGGCAGCTCTGTCAGGCACGTTCAGTGCACTCAGGGTTCTCAGCAGGCTCAAATCAGGCTTTCTTTCAGTAGCCTTGTCTGCTGCTGCTGCTGAGAAGTGACAACTGTGGCAAGCCAGATGGGGTGACAAGCCAGATGTGGTGCCTGGGCTCCCCCTCCTTGGCACACTCCAGCTGAGTATTAAGGGGCGGCTGCAGCAGCTGGTCCGGGCCCGAGGCCAGGCCTGCTGCCTCCTCAGTGATCACTCTGTCTCCCTCTGTGCCATCGGCCCTGCTCCTCAGCATTCTGCCTATCTGGCTAACGTTGTTCGAATCTTTCTGCTTCTTGACATCACAGAGAATTTTCAACAATGGTTGGCTCAGCCACATGCAGGGATAGGGGGCCATGGTCACAGTCAGAATCCACTGGCCCAGACATCCTTCATGGGGCACAGTGGAATTAAGTTCAGTAATTCTGCTTGGGGAGGTACACTGAGGCAAATAGGCTCACACCTTAGAAAGGAGGAAGCTGAGGAAACTTTAGTCCTTGAAGAGACCCTAAATATACAAAATAAAATCCTTACTGTGAGAACTAAAAAAGCTAAAAATTCCATATGGTCTTCAAAAGTAAATAAATAAAACACCCCATATATATATTTTAAGATGTGAAGCCACATAAAAACAGCATATTTTCTTTTGTTACAAATAACAAAAATTACACAGTACTACACATTTGTTATTTTTGGTATTATGTCAAGAAAGGCAAGCTTTACTCTCAGGATCTCAAAGTGGGTTGCTGTTCCTGTGTGAAAAGTTAGGGTGGAAGTAAATGATACATTCTTCCTCGTATTCTCCTTTCTCTCATCCATGCCTGTTCCTCCTTGTACAGAAGCCCCACCACATGCGAATCCCAGCATTTCTGCTGCATTTAACACGCTTGAGGCTGTGTATATGCAGTCCAGATGCACCTGAAAAAGAATGCCTCTCCTGTCAGATCAGCCCAGGTGCCATCCACACACATTGCTTCCAGAAATGGAGGCTGGGGGCAACCATGATCTTGTCTCTTCCCCATGCAGGCCCCTATTAACACGTACCTGTGCCCATTCCTGCCATTGAAACTAATAAGGTGGTGGGGAGGAAGCAAAGTTGGCTATTAGATAACATTTTTCCTGCCAAGAGCCATAATCTGACACAGATTGAGCTGGGCGTAGCAGTCCATTAATGGTTCACGGCTCATGCAATAATGACCGACTAAGCTGACGTAGTGCTGCTCTCATATTCTGCTGTCCCCAGGGATGCCACTGTCACTGAGTTATCTATTGCCTGCTTCCCTCTCAAAGGAGGAAAAAAAAAAGGCAGAGCTGCAATGTATGGATGCCTCTCTGTAGTTCATTTCACACAACCCTGGCAACGGGAGGAACAATAGATTTATAAGTTTATCCTACATTAAGCCAAGCATGCCTGGCTGCACTGTAAATTACTAAATAATAAACCAGGTGGTGTAAGATCCTGACTTGGACAGAATATAAAAATCTATCAACCTGTAAAACACAATAACCATAAATGTGCTATGTGGCTGATGTTCAGGTAAGCCACCGGCCACCAAGAACCCAGGTTTCAGGGAAAAAAAGTACAACAAAGCAGCCTGGATTGTGAACTTGGCTTGCCTTTCTTTTGTGCTCCCTGTGAACAGAGGGAAAATCACTGAGTTAAAACAGTGGAGTATTTTCTTGGGTTGTTTGGTTTCTTTGTCTGGAATTGGCATCTTACCAGTTACAGGTACCCATCCCAGGTTGTGGCTACACAGCTTGGGGCTGATACCTTTCTGAGAGAGCACGTGGCTAGGGAGTGGTTGTTGATATGGGCAAACTTCATATCCAGGTGGACTTGAAGCACACCTCAGAAAACACAGAAAGGAAGCAGACTTCAGCCTGCGTGTACCACCCCAAAGAAACATATCATCAACTGTGTTAACGCAATAGAATCCCACACTTCAGTACCCTTTACAGAAGTAAAATGAAAATGAAGAAAATTGGGCTCCATCTTCCTTGGCCATCCTCTCTAAAACAGATCCAATTTGATGAGTCTCGGGGAAAAAAAAATTAATTTGACTTCAGTGAAAGATTCCAAAATGATCCCATAAATTCCCATTCCAAAACATACACAGCTAATTAATTCCTTTTTAGGAGATTTTCAATAAGCAAGCCAGGTTAAGTTTATATGATTTACAAACAGTGTTTATATCCATAGAGGTGAGGCTAATTGCTACATGGTTTGACATCATTATGGGAAGATGCTGGGGGATGCAGACAGTTTAATTAGGGGTGGTTTCGAGTTCACTTCATGATTACCATCACAGAGACTTTATAATATGCTTACACCATGCGGCAGAGCTAAAGACTGATTGCATCTTGCCCACTGTCTGCCTACATTTTGAATGAAAAATTATAATCTTCTGTCTATGGGGCTGCGCTCATACGGTTTAAATCTCTTCCCGAACCACGCTCATCTGCTTCCAGCCCTCAGACTTCATCTTTTCTTATTTTGCACATTGACTACCCATTGACTGTGAAAGCTTTCAAATATGTCACGAGAGCTCCTTAGAGCACTTCCAGAGAACGCTAAAAGCCTCCACTCCTAGCAAGCCAAGGTGGAAGCCGGCTGTGCGGCCTCCACACTTCAGGTGCAGCACCAGCAACGCTCGCAAATAACGTGGCTGAAAATTACAGTTCATTCTCCACAAAGGCTTCATAGCATTTGCTTCACCAGCTTTAATCGGGAAAGTTTAGCGCCGGTAACTTGCTATCTTCTGCAGTAAACTTAACCAGCTAAGTGCAAGGTTGTTGGGGGGGGGAGTGAAACTTGGCTAGGGCTGGAACTGGGGTGCAGTGTCTAGAGCTCAGGTTATCTGGGTTTTTATAAACCCTCTCAGCATCCGGAAATGACCAAGAATATGTGTTGTAAGCATGAAGCCCCACCATCATGGTTCTTGACAAATATCAAACTTATAGCCTGTTCTAGAACCCAAGGGAATGTCCCAAAAGAATGTCTAAGCCTCTCCTGTCCTAAAGACAAGTGATTTTCACCCTGGAAAGAGGAAATCTTTGTAGAGATGGTGCCTCGGCAAGCTGAAGGGAAGACAACGTTAAACAGTACCACAAGGTTGACTTAAGCTCCTAATAGGTGGCTGGCTCCTCTGAACATTTTTTTTTACTACTTTATTTTTTCTTTCAAGTTTCTAAGTTTCAGCCAAAAGTCCTTACAAAACACTTTATGCTCAGCTGTTACTGCCTCTGGACTCCAGCAATTCAGTTTTGAAAGATGAGTAAATGAAATAAGATTCCCCAAAGCAAATGATTTTATGGCTTAAGTAGCACCTTGAGGGGGTTTTTCTCCAGTTTTCTCGGGGACTTCAAAATGCAGACATCAGAGAAAAATCGTGTTCAACAGACCTCAAATTGTTGGTGCCTGAGCTATAATGAGAGAGATTCCTGTTGCTGCCCACAGCCCAGGAGCTGCCCCTTGAAGGAGGCAGAATGAGCTATCCTGACACAGCTCTGTGTTGGAACCTAAGAAGATACAAACATTCTTATGGTCCCACCGGTGTAGTGGGAGGGAGTTGGTGCTCCTGGGAGCCAATAATTCTGTTCTAGGAGTAGATTAGCTTTTATCAGGAGGAGCTGCCAATCTTTCTATTCAAACTCAAACCACCAGTTTCTAATTGGGCTTAATTAACTTGAGTATGGTATCAAAGCATCACACATCTTTACGAGCAAGCAACTGATAAATTCTAGATGTATAATGAGGAAGTTGTCCCAAGTGCTTAAAATACTGTCTTCATTTTCTGGGGCTGGAACAAAATACCCCAAGATTAAGCAATTTCTGAAAGACAGGGGCTTATTTCTAGTAGAAGTCTAATATTGGACAGCTGTGTCTGGTAATGGCTCCATGTGGTTCATAACATAGCAAAAACCAGAGGAGTAAATGAGCTGGTATGCAGAAAGAGACAAACGAAACGTGAGGTGTGACCTCAGTCCTAACAATTCGTCCTTGAGGTCACTAATTCCATCCCCCAGAGAGTAAGAACCCAGTACCAACAGAATAGACCGAGTCCCCCAATGAAAAAGACGTCAGTGCTTTTTAATGAGGACCCCACCTCCCACAACTGCTACAGCAGCAGCCACATTCCAACACAGGCTCTGGAGGGCTAAACTTGCTGAAGCCACAGGGAGCTGCGGCATCATTCTCCACAGCCTATCTTGATAGGATCGTCTGGAGAATTATACCTGCCCCCTTTCTCTGCGTGGCACGCTCACTAGTTCCTTGTTGCCCTTTCCTTCTCCCCCCACTCCACAAAAAAGAAGACACTGCAATGCGTCCACCAAATCTGCAGAGTAGCTCAGACCCACTGTGAATGTTCCTGACAATACCAATTGTCTCGGTCCCTGTCCCTGTCCTCTGGCGGTGGCTTCAGAGCTACCTTACATTTGAGGCTTCAGAGAAGCCTCTGGCCACTAGCGAAGCTCTGCCCCAGCTTTGTCTCTAGCTATGAAAAATGCTGAGCCATCCCTATGAATGATATACTGTGCTCAGGACACTTGTGGGTTCCTGGCTCAGTTTCTACCCAATCACCAAAATATTCAACTGTCCTCCTTTCTGCTTCACTTCTGTTTCCCTTTCAGAATCTGCCCAATATGTTCAGTAATTCCATGTTATCGACAGACCCTAGACACCGTACCTGAGCAAAGAAAACAATGTCTCAGGAGACCAGGTTGATGGCCCACACACGCCCATGAGGGGACAAGCTCTACAGGACTGTGAAAGATAAAGCACTTGTCACAGTTTCCTGACACAGAGTGACTTCATCATGTGTAAAGTAGAGCTTTCTGCCATCCTGTCAACAGAGCCTCACATACAGCCCATGCAGCAAACACTTGCCAGGTATGCAGACAGGCTCTGAGCCTTTGGCAGGCACTTCCACCTAGGACACATCCAGGGTTGGGTGGTATTTTCAGCAAGTCCATTATGAGGCATAGAGCACCTTCCCAATTTCAACTACACTCAGCCCTCACCAGCAAGTGGTCTGCCCAGACAAGTATGGTCACCATGAGCTCAGAGTTTGCTTTGCCTCATGACATCACCCAGCATTTCACCGGCATCTGGTTCAGAGATCGAGTTCCTGCCTCCCACACCCTATTTTATGTGCTTTTGCTTCGTTTGAAGCCTCAGAAAATATTTGTGTGCATGTGCTCATACATGTGAGTATATGTGTACATGTGAACACATATGTGTTCATTTGCATATACATATCTGTGTACAGGTAAGAACATTTGCTTAGGTGTGTATGTGTGTGCATCATTACATGTGTATACCTGTGTGTGCATGTGTGCTTGTGTGTGTGAAGTAGGATCCTACCTCATTTTCAAGAATTAATAAGTCTACAAAAACATGAGAAGAGTATTCATGTCATACAATATCTACAAAGGAGTTTCCACAAAATTATAGGTATGTCATGGGCCTTCTAGGTCACATACAAAGAGCCAGAGCTACAAAGGTCAACACACAGATTCCAGTGGCTGAATCAGATCCCCCCAAAACCAGATCACCGCCACCACAAAACTGCATTTGATTCATGACAATTCATCTTGTTTGAAATGAAGCACAGTCATCCCCATAGGTCCCAGCTCTGATCACCCGATCCCCCCTGACTGAGAGACAGCATTTGAGGAAGTACTTTCTACAGGCTGCATGTCACTCCAAGGGAACTGGCTACTAGTGGGGATGTTTACCCCACAACCAAACTCCAGAACTATCCCCTAGAATGTTGCTTCTCTAGTGTGAGCTGGGAGCCAGGCTGGCTCCTGCTGCCTGGCCTGGTCTTAGGAGTATCATATAGCCAAGTAGATCACAGGACCAGGAAAGGACAGTTGACCCTATAATTTTTGTCATGCATTCATACCATTCACAGGAGCCACAGTCTTCTTATTGTATCGTATACTTTGCCTGAACTAGCCAAAAGAGTGTAACAATGCTGGTTACCCAGTGCTGTGTATGTGAACTGAAAGGAATGGCATCAACTGAACAGCGTCTGCAGATACAAACATGGACTCACCTGTGGGTACCTACCTCTGTCAGGCTGTGATATGGGGTGGAGTTCTGATCGTCATTCTAGATGAGCTTGTAGTTGAGAAGCCTTAGCTTACACCAACCTTGGCCTGTGCTCAAGGCAGCAGACACAATCCACTTTGTAAAACCACATGGTCATGCATAACTAAAGATTAATCCAGACCAAACTGGGCCTTATTAGAAAGGAAAAGCAGTAACAGACTAGTTGTAGTGACTCATGCCTATATTCATAGTACCCAAGAAGCTAAGGCAAGATTACCATCAGCCTAGGCTCTGTAGGAAGACCTTGATTCAAAAAAAGCAGATTAAAGAGAAGAGGAGGAGGAAGAAGAGGAATGTGAAAAATAGAAAAGGAGGAAGAGAAGAAAGAAGTCGGGGAACAGGAAGAGTAGAAGAAAAGAGGAGGAGGAAGGAGAAATTGAAAGTTGGTGGCTTAGAAGCCACCACAGGTAGCAAGTCAAGAAGATGCCCCAGAAAGTGAGAGCATTCAGAGCTTGACTTTACAGTGCACACGGCAATGAAAGGTGCCCATCAGCTGCCTGCAGAGCCTTCCATGGGCGACATCAGGCGTATGAACCAGGCATGACAGGATGGAGATTACAAGCAGACAGACATGCGGCTGATTTCATTTAAAAACCAGAAACTGCATCTACGATAGATTTCACCTTCTGATGAACAAGTAACCTCTTCCCAGACAACAACACGGTCATTTATTGATCCCCTGCGACATGCTTTGCTACGCAACTGAAACCTTGTGTAGCTCTTAACGCTGCTTGACTCGGGCGACAGACCTGTTGAGGGCTGTCATCGCCAGCATGCCTCCTGTCACTGTCCCTTCTTCTTAGCCTGTCAGAAGGGAACCCACATTGTTGAAGAAATACATCGCTTAGAGTATGTACCACTCAACACCTGGAGGCCTCTTAATTAGGAGCACTTTCGTATAAATCTACCTTGTGCCAGAGTTTCGGGGAACAGTAAAATAACATTATTGAGCAGTGAAGAAAGTAGATCAAGTAATATATTCTTCGCTGTCAGAAATTAGGATGGCAAACGAATGCCTCAGCCTATAAAAAGAACTTTTATTCGCCTGTTACAATTGTTATCTGGGAGGCTTACTGCCTCTGTCTGCTAACCTGGGCCTAGTCTTAGAAGCATCTAGCTTCCATACAATCTAACAGGCCCAGAACGTTTTCAGCCTCTGAGACTCACTGTTTAATAAGTTCACTCTTACTTGTTCTTACTGAGCACTGCTCTGGCTGGCTCAACTCAGCTTGAACTTTTTCTGGCTTAAACTTTTCTCCCAACTAATTTATTCAATCTGGCTTTTCTCTTGCTCTCTAAATTGCTCTGCTTGGCCCCCAAACTATCTCCAGAAATCTGATCTAATCTCTTGACTCCTTCCCATTCTCTGGCTAGTTCTGTCTTCACCTGAGTTTTCTCTCTCTCTCTCTCTCTGCAACCCATCTCTCTATTACTGTCCCCTTAACACTGCTTCCTCTCTCTCTTTCTCTCTACATTGCCCTTAAGTAGCTTCCCTTTTCTCTCTCTTCTAGTGAGAATTGTGCATATCCTAATCTGTCAAATCTTCTCTGATTCATCACTTTTTCTGCCACTCAATTAGAGGTCACTTTCAAACATAGGTGACTAACTTTACCTTCGTTGTTTGAGGTTAAAGGTGTGTACCACTATACCTGGTCGTTTTTCTTTACCAGAAACTTGCTCTACACTTGGCTGGCCTTGAGCTCAGGTCTGCTTTGCCTCTGTCTTCTGGATTTAAGGCATGTTTGTATTCCAACCTGATCACACAGACCTCCTAGGTCTTTCAATGTGATTTCTTGCCAGAGCAGCCACATTCCGAATTAAAATTCTAAATCAGCCTGGGGCCTGGGAAATACTTCCAGAACCATATCTTGAATCTATCACTATTTCCTAAAGCTTTTTGTCAAAAACAAAATTTCTATTAAAGTAAAAAGTAATTTTAAAAAAAACATGAATTGAGGGTTGTGGAGGTCACTCTGGATAACATACTTGCTGTCTAAGCATGAAGACCCGAGTTCAGATCCTCAATACCAGTGTGGCAACCTCCCTATAATCCCAGCACTTGGGAGCCCTTGAGAGTTGGGGACAAGGGATCCTCAGGAAAAAGCCAGCAGAATCAGGGAGATCATGGTTCAACCAAAAGACTATGTCTCAGTATACAGTGTGAAAAACCATCCGACCTCCACATACATTGTTTACCCAAATACATGTGAACACACATGTATGCACACACTACATACACATACACACAAAGAGAGAGAGAGAGATGAAAAAAAGGAAAAAATACATGAATTGAGTTTCAAGCAAGTAAAATGAAAACATTTTAGAAGCCTGGAGCTCTATCTTATACTTTCCTCACATATGTGAACCCTAAGTTCCATACCAGACAACTACCACCAAAACAAACAAAAAAATACCTTTCTAGAAAATTGATTTTTCAGTGCAATTTCCTACTTTGGGTTATGACTTGCTGTTGTTATAGGTGTGAAATCACCCCCTAAAAGAAAGTTTCAGCTGAGTCTAATGGCCATTTACCCCAGATTCTGAGAGTTGGAGGAGGCCTAAGCTAAGATGCCTGTGGGCTCTTTCTGTGTTTTAGGGTACAGCTATCATACTCAGAGCTCAAGGGTGACTGAAAATCCATCAAATGATGAACAACTTTGGAGAGGTTCAAAATCCCCCTGAGCCTTTTCTATTGCATTTCTCTTGGCTGTACATTAAGAAAGTAGTGTCTAGCTTGGCACAGCCAACTATGACAGAGAATTGCTGATATCACTGAGGAGAGTCAGCAAGGCAGGAGGTCTCCAGTGACACTCCAAAGACCTGAGGAGGGGACACACCTCCTGCTCTCATCTACATGGCTCCTAGCAGGAGTTCTGGGTCCATTTTCCCATTCCTTGTGCCTCTGTTAAAGGGAAGGAGAGGCAAGAATGGGAACAATAAAGGAAGAAAGGAATATCAGAGGTGAAGACCAGGAATCTAAACTCTGGGGAGAGGGGCTGCAGAAGTGGCCATGTAAAAGGAGCTACAGACTCCAGAGCCAGAGGATGGAGTTCCAGGCGTAGGCAGGGTAGCACTGCGATCAAGATGTTGGATATGGGTATTTTCGAATCTGCTTGCAAGTCGATATTGTCAGCCACCAGTCAGAAGACTGAAGTTCTCCAGCCATGGTCACTCTGACAAGGCAGCCCTTGCCAAGGGGGGAGGTGCTCTATCAGTACTGGATAGAAAAGGAGGGAGGAGGAAGAGAGAGGGAAAAGAAGAAGAGGGGCAGGGGTGGGAGATAAAGAAAGAGAAGGAAGGAGGAAGAAGAAAAGTGAGAGGAGAGCGAAGACCTCTGAGTTATTGGGGGAGTCTTCAGTACTTATAGGCCAAGGGCAGACAGAGCGACTCATAATCAAACGTAGGGCACCACCACCAAAAGCACCTTGAGTGCTTATGGCCTGGTTTACAACTTTTGCTGTCTCATGTCTTTCAAGTTGTGTGGTACTTTAAGACGCCCCGCCTTTCCTTCCTTCAGAGTCTCAACCCTCAGCCAAGCCTTGCCATTGGGTTCTAAAGAGGCCTCCCTACACCCTGCCCACTCGCAGCACAGCAGTCAGTTCCCTTACAAATGCAATCTGCTCCCATAGCTTGGTACCACCTCTTTAAATGCGTGTATCGAAGTCCTTAGGCCCATGCTGGCCTATCACCTCTGCAGTTCAATCGACTCTTGAATCCCAATAACTACATCTTTGCTAGGCCATGCTAGGGGCTGTCACAGAATTCCAAAAGGTAAAGCCACAAAGCTCTTCAAAGCCAACCGCTCATTGCTGCTGCCCATCTCCAGAACAAACTAGGTGTGAGGCGCAGAAATTTCTGTAGTACAAAAGTACATTGACACCTACCCTTGTGGCTTTCAAGCCCTCAGTGAACATCTTGCATGGGACATGAGGTATAAATCCAATGCCGCATTCGAAGAACGTAAGCTGATGTCTGCTCAGTGGACCTTTTCTACCATAAATTTTCACCTTCAAAGATATTTACTACCCTTTGTAAAGTGGGTCACTCCATCCCACCAAACCATGACCAGAAGAACCAAAGGAAACAGTCATTAGGTTGACAAAATGTCCCATACATCCATGTCAGTTAAAAAGAAAAAATATAACCAAGATATTCCCCGCGCCACCCCCCAGGATTCCTGACATCTGCCGTAAACCTCAGGCCATATGTCTTTCCCTCCAATAAGGAGAGTCGTCACACACCAGAGCTAAGGTCGTGTCAGAAAGAATTATTGACTTATAACCATATCTTCCCCCACCCCACTAATGATTTCCACAAATATACCCCCGATCATCTTTTTTTTTTTTAATGTGCTTTCCAGAAATTACTGAGAGGCCCAGGGGGGGCATTTGGGGGTTCTGTGCTTAGGGATTTGACAGGTAATGTTAATGAGGCACACATCCATATTTATTTCAGGATTTATTTATTTAGAGTGGAATGTTCTGGTTGCATGATCCTTGCTGAGCGGGCAATAGAGGAGAGACAGAGGAAGGGCTGGGGAGAGAGGGGGAGCATGGGAGAAGGCGGGAGGCCTCCAAGGCCTCAGTGAAGCAGCTTCAGGGGTGCTGCTTGCCGCCTCTTCCACAGGCATGGCATCCTCTGCCCTCGGGTTGTCAAGCTGGCAAGAGGAGAAAATAAAAATAACCAAAAGCCAAATCAAGCAACTGTACAAGTCACAAACCCCATAGCTAAAAACATACCTCCAAGCAAGAGCCACACCCGCCACAGAGCGCTTCCCTCTGCTGCCCTCCTAAAAGGGATGAGGAGCAGAATCTGGGCTCTGCAGGGACAGTGCTGGGCACCTGCTGCCTCCTCCACATGGGAGCCAACTGATTAACAGCCTAGGTGGGTATAAGCAGCTTTCCTCACACCTGAAGACAGCACTTAAAAAAAAAAAAAGTTGCTAAGCAACTTGTGCCTAGACCAGCCCTGACTGGCTGACCATTCCTCCTCAGCTCAGGACACTGTGTGGAAAAGTGATTCTGGAGTCATTGGGTGTGGCATGCAGCACCCAGCTCACCATGCCCAGGAAGCACGAACACGCTCAGCTGAACAGGAATGACTTCTTCTCTGACCAGAGGCCCACTGAATAATTTCTGGCT
This sequence comes from Meriones unguiculatus, assembly GCF_030254825.1. Taxonomy (NCBI): domain Eukaryota; kingdom Metazoa; phylum Chordata; class Mammalia; order Rodentia; family Muridae; genus Meriones; species Meriones unguiculatus. Next base: position 14,218,004 of record NC_083349.1, read on the forward strand.
AAACACGCTCTAACGAATGTTATTCTTGCGCTCAACTATCGGTCCAGAACAAGGATGATTCACTCCTTAGAGAAGCCAGTCTTCTGCCCCGTAAAACTCGCAGTGGCGGCAGAAGCATCCAGGTAGAGATGCTCACAGAGCCTGGAGACCTTTACATCCTTCGCCCACTCCCTCCACAAGGGCCCTGCTTCACACGCATTTGCGTGCAGGCGCACTAACCAGCACATACAGGAATCCTGACAGACGGCATACAGAAGGATAACTTGGAAAATAATGGGGCTTTTCAACCCCACTGTCCAAGAGATTTCTATTCCTTCTCAGCAAAACTCACCCAAAAAAAGGTCATCTACAGGGAGAGCTCCATCTTGTGGCAAGCTGTACCCTTTCTTCTAAAATGGGGCTGGGGCTTGGGGTTGGGGGGGAGAATAATGACCAGGGAGCTGGGGAGGAAGCTTTAACTTTTGGGCGTTTTCTAACTGGGACAAGAGAGAATGTGGGGGGGACAGGAGGGGGGAATCTGTCAGGGCAATTAAAAAAAAAGAAAACAAAGAAATGAATGATTAGTTTCATCTTCAAACTTGATTAATAGATTAGGGAAAATACAAGGTGTGTCTATTTGCCAAAGCTCCAGTGACAAAGAAAAAAATGACACACATCTAACTTCCTAATAAGGCAAAGCCACTCACCTTCAAAGCAGGGCTGACCTGCCGGTTCAGGTGGTTTTGCTGTCAGTGGGAGTTTGCAGCCAGCTTTAATACAAGGCATTCGTAAATTATCGCCAGAGAGGAGAAATGTATGTGTGATAATTGTAAGTGTTTCCGCTAGCTACATGGGTGGGCTTTCTGTGGAGTGCTGGAGATGGGCCCTCTGTTCTGCTCTCCCACTCCCTGTGTGCTAGGTGCAATTGTGAATTCAGGCCGTCTGTGTGCTCCAGCGTGTGTATTTAAAATCGCCCTCCATGGTGGAAGTGGCCAACCAAGTCCTTATTCTGAAAGAAGAAGCTCAAGAGGCCAAGGCAGTCTCCGATACGCCTAACCTTTAATGCTGACATGCTCTGCAGCACTGCTTTCAGGCGGGAAGAAGTGGAGAACTGTGTTCTAAAGATCTAGGGTAGACTGCAGACTGTCCGAGAACGAATTCCTAAGTGACAGGGAGGGTGGTGTGAAGTGGGAGAAATGCGCTGGGAGCATGTTTTTATGTTTTTAAAGCAAGAACAAATGAGTCCCTGTCAAAATATTCCTTGCTACTAATCAGTTGCTCTCGACACTGTAAAATTAGCATTTTTTTTTTCCTCCTGTGAGAGGGATAAGAGAATCGATTGGCTGTGACTGGGGGGTGCTGAGTGACACTTGTCTGGGTGGGACCGGTTCTTTGGGATTTGTGACTTTCTGTCTTAGGCATTTTGACTGAAATCCTATTAATGCTGTTGTTTTCTTTCGCGCCTCTCTCTCTCTCTCTCTCTCTCTCTCTCTCTCTCCCTTTCCCTCTCTACCCCTGAAATTTTGAGCCCCATTTCAAAACCACACACACACATGCACACACATGGGAACTGACCCTTTCAAAGGGATACACCCTCAGATCTACAAGGCCCTTATTTAATTTCATATTGTAAAAAAATCAAGCAATACATCAAGGCCGGACAGAGGGAGGTCCCTGGTCAGCCACTCACACTTCCTCCTTCTGGTATCGAACTATATATAACTGGGTTCACAGTGTTTGTGACACAAGAATTACATTAAAATATACTACACTTCTGATGGTTAATTTGGCTTCTCTATAGTGAGGCACTAATGTTTTCATGTCAATCAACGGGTACAATGTTCCTGCCCAAAAGTCACTGAGAGCAGGAGTTGTAAAACTCCATTTTCAGTGAGTAGAAAGCAAAATCGGGTGAAAAAGAAAAGAAAAAATAGAAAAAACTTGCAAGCTATCAACCAAAGCCTGCTGTAACAACGAAAAACAAAGAGAGAGCAGGAAGGGAAATGGAGCCGACTGGAGAAAGGCAGCAGGCGCTTCAGAGGACCCAGGGGAAGCCTTACAAATGGCTCCATCAGAGCAGAAGGAAGCCGGAGAATCAGAAGGCCAAGTGCAGCTGAGAGGAAGAGCCAATGAGAAAGTCAACAAGGAGCTGGCCCAGATGGGCCTGGTGGATGGATGCAGAGAGCTCCCAGCTCGATAGGGAGGATGGCTGCACCAGGAGGAGGCAGATTGAGCTTAGCTTCTCCAGGAAGTAAAAGGTCCGTGCCCACCATGGCTGCAAAAACAAACTACCGGGAAAGAAAGGCAAGATTCTAAGAGTCACATCTGCCTCCAAGGAGAAGCCAGGAAGAAACCGGGGTGCTCCAAGAGACAGAACAACCAAACAGCCACACCTAGCCTCTGTCTCAGTGCTGACCCCATCACTGACCCCAGTTGCTTCTGTATGCCTAGAGTTTTCTCACACCAGCCCCAGGATCCCTGTGTTCAGAAATCCCTGCACTGCTCCTTCGATTTCCTGACCACTAGGGACAAAGCTTAGGTGGGCTTTTCTAGACATTTGGTCCACATGGCCTGAGACCCTCTGTAAAGGCTCAAGAAACAACTCACTTCAGTGACCACTGTCCCCTGGAACCAGAAACCTGGTTTCTACAAATTGTTCTTTCTCTCTCCCTCCCTCTCTCTCTCTCTCCTTCCCTTCCTCTCCTTCCCTCTCCCTCTTTCTCTGTCACACACATGTACATACACAAATATGCACCACATGTACACATAGACATGTACACAGTACACAAACATGCAGAGACATGTACACACAGGCACATATATGTGCACACAAGTACACATAGACATGCACACACACATACAAGTATACACACATGCACAAACACAAACACACACATAAACATTCATTCACTTGCTGATAATGCATGTAAAGCTAGTGAGAGTGAATGAGAAATTAAACTGGGGGAAAATGGGATATTTTAACATACACGGCTGGGAAGGATTCCTGATCAGACTACTACCCTGCTCACACTGCTGCACCTCACCCCTCTTCACAACACGGAGGTCACATATGTATCCATGCTTTCCAGAGCAAACCACACAAAAATTCTGACAGCCCCAAGCTTTTCAAGGTTTAGCTTCAGGTGTCCTCACGCCAGCCTGCTAAGGGGAGAGCTAGGGTAGATTTCTGAGCTAGAACATCAAGGCCCGGGGGTTCCAGTGGCTTGTCTGGGCACACAAGTAGAAAGCCAGGCACTAGAAGGAATCTAAAGCCGGAGTAAAATACCTGTCTGTCTCTGCTTCCAGATACCTCCACACCGTGCCATAGCCCCACCGGATCACGAAATGAAAAATGAGATACCCTGCTACAGCAAAGCCAAAAAACCAGGGCTGCCAAACCTGTCATAAGAATATAGGACATCCGGTTAAATCTCCATCTCAGATAAGCACTGTCCCAGTTTGCTTCTGTTGCTGTGATAAAACACTGAACAAGAACAGCTCGGGGAAGAAAGGGTTTATTTGGCTTCCATCGTCAAGGAAGAGAGGACAAGAACTCATGGCACTTGAAACTTGAACTCATGGAACTTGAAACCAGAAACCACAGAGACATTGCTGACTAGCTTGCTCCCTGGTTCACATCCAGCTACCTTTCTCATGTAGACCAGGCCCAACTTCCTAGGGATGGCACCGCCCATAGTGGGCTAGGCCCACACACATCAATTAACAATTAAGACAAACAAGATCACAGGCCACTCCGATCTAGTAAATTTCCCACTTGAGGTTCCCTCTTCTCAGATGACTCTGGGTCTGTGTCAGGTTGATAGCTGAAGCTGATGATGACAGGCAGCAGGTCATTCTTAGCATATCCCAAGCAATGGGTGAGAGTTGCTTGTGTTAAAGGCATGGGTTGTTTATTTGAAAGGCAAGATTAACTTGTGATCTGCGGTGCTGCCTGGACCACCTGAAGAAGGTGGACTGTAACTCTCTCTGTCTTCCAACCCAAGGAGGAAGCTCTGAGAACAGGTAGAAGACTCCTGATGGCATGGTATGCCCTGAGGCCGGGCACTGTTGGCTTTTCATCTTTCCTTCAGTGCTTTTCGCTCCTATTATCTCTCGGGCTCCTCCCTACAGAACTAGGGCATGGCCATCATTATCTCCAGATCACTGCCAAATGAACTGCCACTGAGTTTGAAGTGACCTAGAGAAGTGAGTGACAGACCCGGGGCAAGGGCCTTGGGTTGCAGGCCAGCACTCTGTTGAAAAGGACAAATTATGCCGTGAATAGTCTCCACGGATGAGCCGAACCATGCTCAGCTCCTCTCTTAACAGCAAGGGCTGCAATTTCCCCTTCACATTTGGGGTCCGGCTGCATGAAACGATAAACAATTCAGAGGATAGCAGCCTCTTCTCTGAGTGCAATGGACACAAACTATAAAACACACAGACCGTTGGAGCCAAAGAAAGCTCAGGACAGCTCCGAGAGCACAGGACCCAAGTCTTCCAAAGGCCAAGAAGTTCAGACTACAGATAATTTGGAAAGAAGTTTTCAAATGAATTGAATAGTTCTCCTCGTTGCCATCTTCCAGATCTATTAATTGAGCTGATGAAGTTGGCTTTGTCTGGGGTGTGTGGCTGCAAGGGACTCTCCTGCCATTGAGGCTTTATTCCTGTAAAAAGGCAAAGATAATGTGGGCTGGGTATTCTTTCCCGACATATAATTCATTTAAGTCAGAAATGTTCTCAAATGGCCTCTTTTTCTCTCTCTCTCTCTCTCTCCAAGTTTACATGCACCATGATCCAAGAAGATATAAATTGCCATTGGGAAAAGGGGGCAGACGGCTCCTTCCCAAGACACAAACACCAAGGTTTCATTTTCCCCAATACTTTTATTTTGCTGCTAATAAAATTGGGTGGTTAAACCTCCATGGTAGAGTATGAATATAACACCAGAGTTAAGCTTTAACACCAGCAAAAACTCTATTAAAATGTTGCCCCAGAGACGGGGAATTTGAATGCTGGCCCTACAGGTCCGGTTGGGCCTGAAAACTGAGAAGAGGAACTTCCTAAGTCTTGCTGAACAGCCCACACAGATGGATTTTATTTTATTTTTTTTAACTTTAGACTAATTTCCTCATGGAAAAGGAAAAAAAAGAGGAAGAAAGGAGTCAGAGAAAGCTGATTTGTGAGAGGAGAGGCAGTGGACTGAGCTGGAAGGAGAGAGAGAAGGAGGAGCTGGCCGTGCAACTCGGGCTGCAATTGCACCAAGAACAGGACAGGAGGAGTGAAGGCACACAGAGACACCCTGGGGTCTGGGTCCAGCCACACAGCTGAGGAGATGGCTCAGTCAGTAAAGTGGTTGCCACACAAGCTTGAGAGCCTTGTTTTGATCCCCTAGAAACAATGTGTTAGAAAGAAAGAAAGAGAGAGAGAGAGAGAGAGAGAGAGAGAGAGAGAGAAAGAAGAAAGAAAGAAAGAAAGAAAGAAAGAAAGAAAGAAAGAAAGAAAGAAAGAAAGAAAGAAAGAAAGAAAGAAAGAAAGAAAAAGCTGGGTACAGTGTCTCATACCTGTAATCCCAGAGCTGAGGAAGTGAGCGCAGGAAAATCCCTGGGGCTCATTGGCCAGCCTAGCCAATCACTGAGTTCCAGGTTTAGTGAGAAAATGTCTCAAAATGAAGATGATGAAGAGGAGGAAAAGAATAGGTGGGGAGGGGGAGGAGAGGGATGCAGAGTGCTACTGAAGAACACATTGAAATTTGTCCTGTGGGGACACCTGCTTTTGCACCTTTGTGCACACATGTAAACACATACAGCTACACATAGGCACGGGAATATGCACAAATGAAAATGTCCTGGGCTAGAGGAGCTGCTTTCAGAAGGGATCACGAGGCTGGGAGGATGGCGTCGTGGTTAAGAGGGCTTGCTGCTCTTGTAGAAGACCTGGTTTCGGTTCCATGTGCCCACACCAGATGCCTCACAACTGCCTATCAACATAGCTTCAGGGGTTCTGTTGGCCTCCTCAGGCCTCCTCAAGCACCTACATGCACGAAGTGAACATACAAACACACACACACACACACACATAGATGCAGAGGGAGAGAGAAAAAATAAGAATAAAAGAATTAAAAGTTAAAAATAGAATCGGCGAGCAGTCCAGCTGGAAGGAAGCGAACACCTTTAACAGTCCTAACTTGAGGAAGGCACTCCTGGCTTCTAGAATTATCTCTACCTTTTAGGGACATGGGCCACTAACCACCTGAGCCAGTTTCAACTCTGGAAAGAAAATGTGTGCTAATGGGCTTTGGACACCCTGACATGCCTAGGAGACCAGTTTATGAACACAACAAACCTTTAAATTTGTAGCATTAACTTACCTTTCATTGGCACTAAAATTTCCATTAAAATGCCCAAGGGGTAAAATTCACTTACCTAAATTTACCGTCCTTAAAAATTACTTCAAAATTATCAAATCAAAAAATAATCAAGAATTCTAAGAATAAATATAACAAAAAAATATTTTCAATAAATCAAGCTTACATTTTATATTATGTAGCCAATAGGTTGAAAGTTAGCAAAAATCTATTTTAAATGGTAAAGATTTTTTTTAAATCCTTATATCCAAAAAATATCACTGTTAAGAATGAATCAGAAAGTAAGTGATAATTGACAGCAGGTTATCAAACTTCTTCTTGTCTTTGAGAGACAACCCTGAAAATACCGCAATACCGCCTGTGTGCAGAGCGACTGTTCAATATACATTTTACTAACACAATCAATGAATTTAGCAAAGATGTGTTTAAGAAGACAGTATTTGAGGATTAGGGTGGGTTTGAGAAATGAAATGGAGGCTAAGCTAACAAATCTATCAGAAATAAGATCAACAACTTAAAATTTAAACCAATCTTAAGCATATATTTGAACTTGGATATGCAGAAATGGTGTACAAGTCCCTGAGGGTCAATGATACACTCTCAGGATCAACAGCCCTATAGACAGTTAAATTACTCAGAAAGCCAGGGAATTTATCAAACATGAATTTCAAAGTGGATTCTGGCCTCCAGGAAAAAAAAAATGAAAGTGTCCGTTAGTGTACATACAAAATGTTTTCTGAAAGCCCTATCTAATATATATATATTACTAAAAATTGGCTAAGGTTTGTGATTTACCTGACGTAAAAAGGAAAGACTTTTTGTTTTGATACCAGCTGTCTGGATCGAAGATATACACAAATGCTTACAAACACTAAAGAAAAACTTTTAATGCATCAATTGACTAGACAAATGCAAACCAAAGAAATAGTTTATGACCTTTCACCTCTCCTGGTGCAGTTACCAACTCTATTGTGGGCATGTTAATAAGCAATAGGCCTCACACACTGAGGGAGTTTGCACAAAACCACCATAGACTGTGGACGACAGTTGTAACAGCCCTGCTAAAATTTGTTCAAGCAGACAGACTGCGATGGAACACGCCAAAGCCTGCAAATACCCTTAGAAACATAGGCAGTATTTAGTTCATAACCTTAATATTTAGTTTATTGATCGAAAGAAATATTAACTTCATCTTCTGCTGACAGATAATTTGTCAAAAATATTTTAAATAACAGAATTTTTTTTTTTTTTTTTAGCTAAGATAACTCAGGAAAGTATTCATCTGCCCTTGTGCTACAGAATTTGAGGTCAAGTTCCCTGGCAAGGAATGTTGAGCTAAGGTCCCAAAGCCGCATCCCCCCACATTCTTCCTATGCAATTGTGAGGTGCCTACCCCTCCCACTGTAAAACAGATGAGGGGGCACAATGTTCTAGAACCTTCTGCCTGCCCCAAGAATCTTAGAAACAGTGTTGTTGTTTTGTTTTAATGTTTACCTCAGCCTGCTCTTGGCACATGAATTCACAAGACCAAAGATTTTTTTTTTCCAAAGATAGGCTCCACTCATGTACCATGATGCTGTCAAAGGAACTAATAGTAGCTGGGAGCCTGGAAATGGGGTCAGCTGCCTGGAAGGCACTCACTGACCATGGCTAACTTGGACTCATTGTCAGCACTGCTCCAACAACCAGCCTGTGGACATCTTGCCGTGGTTGTCTGTCAGGGCTCAGAGCAAATCCATCGGCTGGGGTGTCTGGACATGACAGCTCTGTGGACAGTGACTCACACTCTCAGTTCTTGATTCTCATGAGGGCTCCAGTGCCCAAAGCCAACATGGTCTAAGTGAGACATTAGCCCTTTAAACAGTGTGCATTTATAGCACTGGCGCTTGGTTCTGACCCTGTGGCCATTCCTGAGCGGAGCACTACACACGACAACCATGCCACCCTTCAGTGGTCCTCGTCTCCAAGTGTGTGGCAGAAAGCAGGGTTTTACAGGGAAGGGTTCACCTCCCATCACTCCTCCTTATATGCAATACATGCTAAGGAAGCCTATGGATTATCTTCTGCACTCCCTACCTGAACGAACCTGGCTTAGTCCTCCTTCCTACTATGTCCTCCTACCATGCCAGGGAATCCAGGCGCATCTAAGCCCCAGACAGCAGCTGCCACAGCAGCCCAGCACTTCTTTCTAAAGTGCCCTGTAAGCCTCAGCAGGATGATAGTCATAAATATCAGAGACAGGACAGTCTAAGCACCAGGAATCTCCTTCCTCATGCTCTAGAAATCTGGGTCATGGACTCCCCAGGTTTGACTGCTTTTTGAGTGTTCCTTAGAATCTAGGTGCCCACCCATATGTCCCTCTGAATCTTCTCCAGAAAACACCACACATTCTGGACTTGAGCCCACTTATGTGACCTTGTTTGACCTTTACAAGCTCTTGATCAACCCTACTTCCCAATAAATCATACCCTGCAGTGATGAGGGAAGGGCTTCACCATATTAATTTACGGGGGACACAGTTTCCCTGTATTATGCTACATCCTGCCTTCCTGTTCCCTTCCTAGGCTATTGACTGATTGATTATTTGGTTTGGTCCTTATGAGTCAGAATCTCACTCTGTAGTCCTCCTGCCTCAGCCTCCCAAATACTGCATTTGCAAACATGCACCTCCACACCAGCCTTCTCTGGCTTATTTATACAACAGAAAGTTCATTACCAAATTGGCTTTCTCGGCTGGAAACATCTGTCTGGAAATGACAAGTGGTGACACCCCAGATGCGAGAGGGATCAGAGGGCTCCACCACAGATGAACACAGGCAAACTGGTGGGCATATTTCACATCACACAGCCCTCACACCAGCTCTGGAGTCTTTGATCCTGGAACCCACTCTGTATGAGAGGCTTGGGAGGTATTAATCAATGAATACAGATTAATTTATGAGACGAGAAGATGCAGAGCAAGTCGCCCAAGGTCACACGGCTAATTACGGCCCACGTCTTTCAACGACGAGAACATACTCCTTCTAGTACCCCTTGCTGTCCCCTGTGCACTGAGGGGATGCCGGGAATACGATTTCACAGCAGTTCCTTAGGCTTAAAATGCGTTTATCATCTCGCATAAGTTATGACCCCAACTTTCTCACACGAAGATCAGATCACAATAAAAAAACACATCTCGCAGGTGGCTAACATGATTTATTAAATTTTCTCAATTTTAGGTATTAGGAAGTTCCTCCCCACAGGAAAAATTTCCAAATATTGAAAACATATGTACATAGGACAAAGCTCGAGGAGGGAAAAAAAAGGGCTTATTACGATACATCACACATAATAAATGTGTTCTTAACAAAGTCTGTATGAACTTTCACATCAATCAAGAGTGGAGGCTGCTTGATTCCGTATAATTAACCAGGAAGTCATATTACAAGTGATAAATATCACAGACAGTAAAGTGGAGCAAAGGAATATTGACCTTAAGTGCTCATTAAGAATGCAGGGTTTTTGATGGTCCTCAATGCAATCATTACTCAGTTAATTGAAGGGTCAAGTTTCCCAAAGATTAATAATTAGACGTCCAGTGGCCTGTGCTTTGGAGGGTTGATAAATGCCAAAAGAGGCCCCGTTAGGGGTTCCTGGACTTCAGAACCTGGGCACTTCAGTTCCTATTGTATTTGAAAAACTATGGACCTTAGGAAAGAATGGTTCCCTGCTTAGATGGAGCCCTGAGGAGTCCCTCTAAAGAGAGTTGGTAAGACCACCAGTGACTCGGCCAGTGAATGTGGTTCCACAACACTTTCAGGGCATCATCCCTCTGCCCTTCTAGACACTCCTTCCAGATGGCCTCAGGAGCTCCAGGATAAACCCGATATGGGATCCATGACCTAGTAGTTCAAGGAAGTTTGATGCTAAACCTTTCATTCTTAATGAGAACTTTGGGTCAATATCCCTTTGCTCCACTTTATTGTCTGTGCTACTTTTCACTTGTGATGCTAAACTACTACTTCGTACAAACTTCGTACTCAGTCTCAACTGCACCTTCCCTGAATCAGCATGCATGTCTTGCTGGTCAGGTAAGGCGGCCATCTTGAATGCAGATGTGAGTCCACCTGGCTTCTCCCCCTGGGGACTGAGAGCTCGTCACAGTCTGGCTTGTGTCTCCCCTGTACACACACAGGCCCAGCCCACTGTCTTGTAAATGAAATGAAACACCTGCTGTGTTGGAGGTCCAGGTGGGGACTAAGAAAGATGGGACAATGTGGGTTGAATAAATGACTAAGCTCATGTTTGGGCAAAAGCCATGGGATAAGGAGAGAAAAGACATCAGGAAACAAGGGTGAAATCAGCAAGAAAGGTGTCCCTTTTAAGTGTCACAAAACCCTCAGAAGTGTAGGATACACAGCACTAGAAACAACCTAAGCATCCAACAGTAAGGGACTAGAGAAATAACAATCACTCCCTACCTTGGTGAAACATTGTGGCAGCTTGCCCAGGGAGCTAAAAGGCAGTGAGGACTAAAGACTGAAAAGACAGGGAAGACGGGAGAGCACTTAACAAGAATGCACCTAGAGACTCTGGGGCGGGAGAAGGCGATAATCAATAGCTCTGTGTGTGCATGCACACACACACACACACACACACAGAGAGAGAGAGAGAGAGAGAGAGAGAGAGAGAGAGAGAGAGAGAGAGAGAGAGATGAGCCTGTGTTCCTGTGAAGACCACAGGAAGACATGCCCTCTATGGTGCTCTCCCTTGTTCTCTTGGAACAGGATCTCAGTGAACTTAGAACTTAGTTTTTGCAGGCAGGCTGGTGGACGGCAAACCCCAGCAATCCTCTTATCCCTCATCCTCCCTCCAGCACTGGGCTTACAGGTTGCCACGGCCACAACTACCTTTTTGCATAGGTGCTGGGGATCCAAACACAGGTCCTGGTGCTTGCACAGTAACCGCTCTTATCCACTAAGCCATCTGCCCATTCCAAATAGCTTTTCTTTTATAACTTCTGCTTCACCATGTGTTCCAGATTTTCTAAAATAAATCTGTGATGTGGGAGGGTCTGCCCCCAGCTGTGACCCGACAATAGGAGCACTGTAAAATCCAAAGGGACAGTATGCTCTGAGCCAATGTGCACTGGCAGCCAGGAATCCAGAGGGGAGAACTTGCAGAGGGGAAGAAACAGAACCCTGCAGAAGAAGCAAAGGGAGATGTAGGGGCCAGACTCTTCCGGCCTCCCTCCTCTGCTCTTTGCTCCCTGTTCTTCAACTCTAGTCTCCTTAGGCCAGAACTTAAGTGAGCCAGAGGTCACAGGAGGAGTCATTCATGGGACGGACCCTCCACCATCACCTTTGACCTCCTCCCCTGTCCAGCCTCTCTCAGGGACATCACCTTGAAGCAGTCAATAGCAGGCACCAGCTGCCTCATCATTTCACATCTTGGCTCCACCACCACCACCACCGCCGCCGCCGCCTCCACCACCACCACCACCACCACGTTGGTCTTGAAAACTAAATGTTTCTGCTAAGGTCCAATCTGAAACAGTGACCCAGAAGTGAAATTTCCTTATCTTGGGAACAATCTCTCCCTTGGGCCAGCCAGCCTTCTTATTTATGATTCCTACACAAAGAGTCCACTGTGAATTTTCACTCTGCCTTCCCCAAGACACCCACAAATGATCATTCTTTAATATCACATACTTGCACCTATTTAAGGATTGGTCATTTCCCAGCCCATTCGGAAAAGCCTTCTTAAGAGAGAAGAAGCTGGGGTGCTCCATGGGGCTGTAGGCAAGGACCCCATGTCTGGCCTCCCTGAGCAGTCCCACGGCTCCTGGCAGCATCAGATCTCAAGCTGAAACCAAAGCATAATAAATGGCCCTCCAGCAGCTCCGGGTCTCTGTCTTGTTTTCATTCTGTTCCTTGTCTTCAGCGTGCACAGCCTGTCGTGTTGCAAGAGGTCGGTTTTATATGCGGGAGCAGCACCAAACTATTTAGTTTTAAAATGACACTACTGTTTAAGACCCTGTAATTTTCAGAAGCCCTGATTTAGTGTTGTGACAGTCCGTAGAACTCATTTCATACCCCCAAGAAGAGCCAGTCAAAGCGTTAAATAAACATGAGGCTTGCTTCATGTTTCCTTTCCAAAAGTGCAAACCCTGTGTTACTCTCATGATTAAATACTGCTCGGCACACAAACAAGCAATTGTCTCGTGGTTGCTCTTTCCCATAGCTTCGTTTCATGTAGTAATTATTTTGTGTTCAGATAAAGACTTTAATTAGGAGTCATAAAGGGATTCTGAAGAGTGAATAAGTAGTTTCATCCAACAGATAATAAACAGACATTTCTAGAACAAGGAGCCACCCATGTGCAAGCCTTAAGGAAGCAGAAAGCTACAAACCACTAACTAAACCCATTTCCATAAAGGACGATGTGAGGAGGTCACGGGACAAAGAGAATGTTCCACACACCTTTACATCCTGAAAGAGGAAACAGAGTAATTGAAGTCCAGTGAATAGTAAAGCAAACTCGCCTCTGCACGTGAAAAAATTCAAGCCTTTTGTTCCTGAGCTCCCAACACTAGTGACTGAAAATTGTTTGATTCTTTGAAATGACAGCGCAAACGTAAAACATGGAAATTTAATGGTGTTTAACGCAGAGAAGGCAAACACATGTGTGCTTGATGAGAGTGAATCTGCAAGAGGGGAGACAAATGAGGAAACAGCAAGTTTGCTGTGTCCACACAGAAATCTCCATTCTGGGCTCTCCGACACAGACACTGGCTCTCCCATCATTGCCGCAGGCTCCCTCGGATTGCTGACACGGGTCTCATCACACAGGTAGCTTCTGGGTCACCTCTGTCCCAGTGGAGGTGGGACGTGAGCCCCGGGTAGTGTACACTCATGTTCGCTGGGCCCCAGCTCCATATAGTTGGCCAATCGCTTTTCCTAGGCTATCTCCTAGTGTCGTAAGTTCTCAGATCCGAGGAGTCTTTCCCTGGGTTTTCAGAGGAGCCAGGGGCATGTTAACCATAGCTTTCTACTTAATCTTTTAGTTCCAGCCCAGAGACCACCTTCTCAGGAATCCACCTTCTGGCCAGTGTGATGGGCCTCTTCCACACTGCAGGAGGTCCTGTGACTGTGGTGGAATACACAACGTGCTGGTATACGACCCTGTCATACTCAGACCAGAACTTGTGTTGCTGACCTGTGGATCCCAAATAGCAGGTCAATGAAATCCTGTAAAATGAATGAGATGGATGACACAGGGTGTCCTTCAGTCTCTGGTACCTGGGGGCACTGAATTTGCAAAGAGAAGAGAGACAGGGACCTGTGTGTGGTGTTTACCGTTTGAACATCACCTTTGTCCGTGTGGTATCTGCTCTTGGCCTGGCTTCTTAAGAGGCAGGGCTTTACTCGACTGGGGCCATCCTGTGACTCTGCCACTCCAGACAAAACTGACTGAGGCAAGCACAGGTGCCATGGGTATCCCTGGTGACAGGATGACCACAAAATAAGAACACCTGGCCTGAGGCTCTGGTCACCAGGTCGGTAGGGACAGCCACCGGAGAACTTGCACTGTGCATGTAGATGGATGGAGGAGATTGGGCAGGATACATAACTAGCACTAGAGGACTGCCCTGGCTATACCAGCTGGCACTGAGCTCCCAGGGAGATGGTGGCAGCTTCCTTTGACTCTTGTGTTGGGGATAGAGACAAGCAGATCCCCAGAGTTCACTGGGCCAGTCAGTCTAACGAATCAGTGATCTCTGGGTTTAGTTAGGGACCTTGTCTCAAGTAACAAAATGTCAAGTGATTGAGAGAGACACCTGAAATTGACCTCTGGCCTTTACACACACACACACACACACACACACACACACACAGGTTCACAAAACATATGCTTAGGTACATACAGCAGTACACACACACAGAGAGACACACACAAACAAACACACAGACACACACACACATTTTTTAAGAGAGAGAAAAATGCTTAAATGAGTGGTGAGTCTGAGTCCAGCCCCAGGACAGCTAGTCCCTAGTTTCATGTCTGTGACAGTAAGATAATCCCAGTGTCAACAGCCACAAGAAGCAAATCACACCTACCGTGCCTGGGAGCACAGTCAGGATTAAATGAGATAATATGGGAAATATGTTCCTATGCCCAGCTCTCCAGACTCCCAAGGTAGATCTCCCCTTACTGCCTCAGCACCAAAAGGGTCCCTGCCTTATGTCACTTTGATGAAGTGGCTCCCTGTCTGTAAGGACGTCCTACAGACACAGTCTTATAGGCCCATGTGGATAACCAACATGAATATGGGGGAGGACATAGCCTATGCACCATTCAGGAGAGGCCTGGAAGAGAAATAGCCATTCAAAACTCACAAGCACACACTTACCAAACGGCTGTTAGGATAATGAGGTTGAAAAGAATAGTGACCAAACAAGGGGCCAGTTTGCAAACACGGATGGAGTACCTGGCTGCTCAGAGAAATAAAAGGAGACAGAGGCAGATGGACAAATAGAATAGGGAATGCAAAAACAGACACAGGCACTTGCCTGTGGATACAAAATAAGCTCTTGCTTTGCACTTTATGATTTTGCTTTGGTTTCAATATTCCACTTAAGATTTATAGTCAATGGGAGCTCAGGAGAGGGTGCAGTGGGTAAAGGCTTGTTACACCCTCTGAAGTCATGAGAATCTAAGTTTGGATACCCAAGCATAAAAGTTAGACACAGCAGTACAAGCCTGTCATCCAGTGTTAGGGAGGCATAAACAGGAGGGTACCTGGGGCTTTTTGGTCAGTCAGCCTAATCATATTTGTGGGCTCCAAGTTCAGTGAGAGAGACTGTGTCTCCAAAAGTAATAAGGGGGAGAGCAACAGAGAAAGACACCTACCATCACCCTCTGGCCTTGACATGCACACATGTGTGTTCACATGCACGAGAATTAAAGACAAGAGACAATTCACCTACTATAAAAATAAAAGCTCTGCACTTGCCCCTCGAGTAACAGAACAGATTTACTGAGGGAGGCAGGGGGGAGGTAATATCATAAGGGTAATTCAAACGAGAAAAGAAAACATTCTTGGTGCCATGTGTGCACACATAGATAAGACATGGTTAATCATACTGCTGTCTTCTTGGAGCCCTGAGCTGTTCCAGGCTGTGGCTGAGCCCCACAGACATATAGCATATATAAACAAACAAAACAAAATGAGAGAGAGAGAGAGGGAGAGAGAGGCAAGGGTGCCACAGGCATAACTCGAACTAAGAGCAGAAAGTAGTAACAGCAAACATCACACAATGGCGGCTCTCTTCATGGAGCATCAGCTGCCAAGTGTTTGCACTTAGGGGCTCGTCTCCAGTTGGGTGAGAACATCCGTGTTCCCGAGAACTAGACTGAAGCTCCATGTGGCTCCACTTTTATGGGCAAAGCCGAAGCCAGGTGGTTCTGGAAGGAGTCCCGCAGCCGGGGCCCTCCTGTGGCTTCTCGGATGCTTCAGATGTTTTCCTAAAACAAAATTGCAAACATGAATCTCGTAAGCAAGCGGACTTACATACCGCGCACGCCAGTTACAGGCTTGTCATGTTCCTTCACAAGCCCCAATTTCCAGCCATAAAAAAAGTGCTTATGATACAAGTTTTTGAGCTCAAAAGAACCAATTTGGGGGGTAGGGAAGAATCTGCAGATGTCTTTTGAGCTGTCTTCAGGGAAAACAATCATATACAAATCAACTATTTCTGGTTTTGATCATAATCCAGTGACTTTCTGTCCTCAAATTATTTCTAAATTGTAAGAGAAGCCTTTCTAAAGTAATGGGTAGAAGTTTTCTAGGGGGCAGAAAAAGCATGTGGGGCTAGGAAAGTGACCTGATGGTGTTTGAGAAGGAGCCCCCGAATGGACACACACAGATTCTCCAAAACCTGGGTGCAGTATTCTTGGTTTTAAATGCAAGCTCAGCCTGGCTGTTCTTAGGATTATTCAGCCATAGCCTTAAGAGTATTTAAACAGTTTGTGTGTGGTTTAATACAGCTATATGCTCTCTGAGCAGCCTCACACTCTGGTTTGACACATTCAAAGAGTGAAGATCTACAGGGAAATGTAGAATCAAGAGCCAAAAGACACTGGGTTACAGTTCATGGGGATTTGCAATTTAAGCATATGATGACTGGAAAGGAGATGGAGATGCAGCGGGGAAAGTATCTTTCCACCTCTACATCTGCAAGTAGGTTAATTAAGTCACCAGCGTTCGGCAGAGAAAAGTGTAAAACACAGCGATCAAATGAACCCTTCTCCAGGGTTACACAATTTATAACCGTACCGTTCTCAGAGGAGGAGCCGCTCCTGCCTGGCTTCCGAAGAGAGGGCTCCGAGAAGTTTAGCATGTCGGGGAGGAGGGGGGCTGGGGTAACACGCATGCTTGCTGTTCACAGGTGGGAGCCTTATCCTCAGAGGTCCATGCTATAGGAGAAAAGGAAAGAGGCCGCCAAGCAAGGGGTATAACCTTACCCCTGGCCCTGTGCAGCTTTCTGTGTCTGCCTGCCCTGGTCACTGAAGCTCAGAGACTAGGCAGGTTCTCCAGGGAAAAGTCAAAGGGCCCAGGGGAGCTGTGGCTTAGGGACTGACTCCCTCCCCTGAGATCATATGTCAGAGGGGTTGCGGAGGAGTCCTGCTACTCTCACTGCTAACCCTCTTTCCGAGGAACAAAAGACTCTATGCTTCCAGTTAGCACCAACCCAGGTGGATAAACACAGTTGAACCTGAGCGGTCCCTTATGAAGCCCCAGCCTCTTCCTACAAAGGTACCCTGAGATAGGATTGCTGTTTGAATCTAATACTGTCCCTTGAAGGTCCGTGTGGAAGGGCTTGGTCCCCACTGTGAGGCTTTAGAGGGCTGACTGGATTGTGAGGGTTCTGCCTTCTTCAATGGTTAAGTCCATTGTTGGCTTTAGAGCTGAAGAAGCTATGAAGAGGTGGGATCTGGCTGGAGGAAGTGGATCACTGTAGTGCTCCTTTGAAGGGTAGAGCTTAGCCAGGCCCCTTCTAGTCCTTCGGTCTCCCTGATCTCTGGCCACTAGGAGCTGAGTAACGTTCTACCCATGATATTTTGCCTTACGGAAGGCCCAAAAAGATGGTTAGCAAGGACGGTAGACCAAAGCCTCTGATATCGTGAGCCAACATAACTCCTTCTTCCTTTAAGCTCTTCATGCCAGGTAATGTGTCAGAGCAACACAAAGCTGGCAGCTACAACAGGAGTGCATAACAAAGCCCTCAGTTTGCAGGTGGCAATGCCCAAGCAAGACTCCAAACCAGCCCCTCCTGGAGTCGGGAAGCCCGGACCTCTAGCTTCCAGCCTGGCTTCTCCACTGTCCCTGTTCTACCTCCACGTACACCATCCCACCCTCTATCTTATTGGCTTACCTGGGCAAGCCTGATACGGCAAAGTAGGTTCTAAGCTATGATGGAGCTCAGAAACTTGACACATGGACATTGTCCTAGATCCTCTGACTGGACCCGAAGCAGTCACAAACATTCTTTATAGAGACGGGGAGGGGGAACTTTTGACAGGGATGGGCTTGTGACAAAGGAGGCAGAAACTAGAGTACCACTGCAAAGCAATGGTCACTAGAGCCACAGTGGCTGGAAGAGTCAGGCAGAGCCTTCCCCTGGAATCTGCAGATGGAGCGCAGCTCTTGCTCTCTGCCTTCTAGAACTGGGGCGTGGAGGGATAATTCCTTCTGAGTCTCAGCTTGCGGTGGCTTGTCATAGCAACAAGAGGGCACTTCGCTCACATCTACGGTGGGAAATATCTTGCAGGAGGCAAGCATCACCAGGGCAGGGCCTTCCTGCCTACTTAGAAACAGCGTTGTAGCATCTTACAAGCCCCAATTCTCCCCAGTGTGGAGCCCAAAAGCCAAGTGATGGGTAAAGTGTCTGGGAGAGAGCAAGCTGACTCCAGGTAGCTTGTTATGCTATTGTTTTAAGATGGGGTCTTGCATTATAGTCTAGGCTGCCTTGGAATTTATGGCAATCCTCCTCAGCCTCCTGAATGTTAGAATTAGAAGCATGTACCACCATAATCAGCTTTGGGTTTTATTTTTTTTACTCATTATAAAACCACTCCAGCCCCATTCTGAGACCTCCTGCTCTCCAGGGAAAGTGGGGATAGAGGAGTTGTGTTCTCAGGGGTCTCCTGAGACTTCTGGAGTGGGGTTACATGTTAATGTTTAACAGCTGATGTCTAAATGAGAGTGATGTAGGGTTCATGCAACATATTCACACATGATTCTTCTCAAAGTCAGAGCCAGCTTAAATACAGACGAATGTAGGCAGTCATCAGGAATGTAACAATGACAGAGGCTAAAATTATGTCATTTTCCCCCTACAGAAATGACAGCCTGAATATCAAACTTTACCAGAAAGATGACAACAGAAGGAGAGCTGAGGAAATGAACTGCACTCAGGGAGCTAGCACAGCCTTCTGTCAGGAGCTAAAGACAACGGCATGTAATGCTCCAGACAAAACCACAATGAAACATCCAGGCCAAGGTACTAGCAAGCACCACACAGGAACATGGATGAAGTGCTGTGGCTCCAGGATAGTGTGCTGCAAGCCTAGAAGCAATCAGAGACCCCCAGAGTTAAATCCCTGAGTCCAGACAGAGACTAAAAACAACCTCAGGCCTTCCAGAGCTTCCTTAAAAACTGGTAATAGCCCCCCAAGATCCCCACTGTTGAGTACAGAATGTGATGGGATGGCCTTGCTGCCACCCATAAGAGGAGGCTGAGAGGTGAGCAAGATCAAACAGATTTCTTGACTTCCTGACTATACCAGCAATATACCCAGCACAAGTAGGAAGGAAGAGTGAAAGATCCAGCTCTGCAGAGAGATGTGGGCTGTGATCAGGCAACAGTCAAAACATTACAAAGGGAGGAGGGAGGGGAAGAGAAGACAAAAAAAATCCCATGAATGCAAGCCACAAAAAACAATCAGTCTGAAATAGGGAGATGGCTTAGTAGATAAAGTGCCTGACATTCAAACATGAGGACCAGAGATACTCCGCAAAGCAAGATGTGGCGGTGCACATCTGAAATCACAGCACACAGCCGTGGCAGGAGAGAAGGCACAGGCAGAAGCAGCTTGGGAATCTTGAAGGCCGGTGAGCTTGAAGTACACAGCCTGGGACCATGAGAAACCCTCACTCAAACAAGGTAGAAGATGAGAACAAACTCTCATGCATGTACTAACATGTCCGCATTTCAGACATGAACACAAACATACACATACATACAAAACGCACACGCACTCGAAGAGAGAACTT
Organism: Meriones unguiculatus; assembly: GCF_030254825.1. Taxonomy (NCBI): domain Eukaryota; kingdom Metazoa; phylum Chordata; class Mammalia; order Rodentia; family Muridae; genus Meriones; species Meriones unguiculatus. The sequence goes on from NC_083349.1 coordinate 14,237,668, forward strand.
TCTCCGCAAAAGAGGTCCGCACGCCTAAATCCTTAAACACATAAAACAAAGCACACACAAAGAAAGACAGAGAGGAAGATATGGCACCTGCAGTGGAGCTTGACAGGGGCTTTCAAGCAAATATATTGAGGGCTGGAGAGTTGCTCTATGGTTAAGAGCACTGGGCCAGGATTCAAGTCCCAGCACCCTCACAGTGCCTCACAACCATCTGTAACTCCAATCCCAAGAGACCCAGCACCGTCGTCTTGCCTCCATGGTACCAGGCACACACACATGGCGCACAGACATATACCAGGACAAAATACTCATACACATAAAACGGATAACTTTCAGAAAAAAATGACAAGTTTGTACATATTCCATTCAAGCAGTTAAAACGCTGTTTTAAATGTCAAAAGGATAAATAAAGCATATGAAATAAGCAAAGAAGCTTATGAAAGAGACCCAAGTGCAATGAGATGTATTGTCACTAAAACGTTTTCAGTGCACACGGTACACAGTGGGATGGTTACCAACGGGAACGTCGTTCAGGGTAAGGAGGTGATGGCAGAGAGGAGGTGAAAATTACTCCAGGTGCAAAGATTGGATACACTTTTTGAATGTAGTGTACATTCAAAGCCGCTACAAGGCATGGAGAATAGATGGAGAGAATCTAAGACATATCAGATCTGAGTCCCTGAAGCTGAGGATTGGCGATAAAACTGTATTAGGTGATTTTAAATAAGTAATTCCTAAGAATTTCACAGAATTGAAGAAAGACAGATTCAATAGTAAGCCATCAGAACAAATAAAACTATTTATATCTAGACAGCATAGAAAAAAAAAAACATACACATTCAAAATAAGCAACTGCAACAGCAGACAGAAAGGGAGATGCCTGTAAAGCAATGATAGTTACTGTGTCAATGCATTTGTCACAGACAACAGGAGCTTTCTGTAGAGTGCCTGAAACATGGGTGTATATTACCTTAACCAAATGGGACAACTATCAATAAAGAGAAAGAGCAAAAAAAATAAAAACACTTTTAAAAACTGGTGGATTGGAGAGATGGCTCCGTGATTAAGACTGCTTCTTTCTTTTATAGAGGATTAGGGGATCCTACACCCTCTGCTGGCCTCTGCAGTCACCTGTACATAGACACACACACACACACACACACACACACAAGCATACGCAGATACACACACACAAGCATACACATACACACACAAGCATACACACACTTAAAAATAAGTTGATTCCAAAATTTTTATAGCTACAATACTTCTGGGAGGAAAAGAGCAAATGTGAAAGGAGCTCACATTTGAGAGGTAAAAAGTAAAAATAAGCATGGAAATTAATATGATGATGATAACAGTAAAGTGAACCAATACCTTTTTAAAGGACAACTTTTTCATATTTAATAGAAATCTTATATTTAATAAAATGTTGTAAAAAAAAAAACACTGCATAACAATACATAAGGTAAAGACATATCCCACAGCTCCCATGGACTCTACTGTGCCCAGAAGAAAGGAAACATATTAGCTAGGTGTGACAGCCACACCTTTCAATCCCAGCACTCTTGTAGCAGAAGCAGATCTCTGTGAGTTCAAAGACAGTTGGAGCTACATAGTCAAAACTTGTCTCAAAAAGGAGAGAAAGGAGGAAAGAAAGGAGAGAGAAATATAAATACTAAGCAATTACAGACTTCACTAGAAAATTTTTAGTGACAATACCTTAAAATGTTAAGGCTAATCACCAAAAGAATAGAGCTATATAATCTATCATTTCCAAAGATGAACTAAATATAAAATACATAACTATTTTGCTCATCTTGAAAACAATGAAAAAGTTAAAAAGAATGCAAATAAATGTGGTGGGGTCTAGGAAGAAGAAGGAAAAATGGTATTAACAAAATTAGTATCGCATGGTGCACATAAGAACAGGTATGTCAATTAGTCAACACTAATGAAATGAATATTACACATTATAAGAGCATGCTATCCAGCTGAAGTTGAAGATTTATAAGAAATCTAGACATAGCTGACTTAACAAAGTTCATAGGCAAACCATCCCAAAACTGATAATAAAGAACAAATTATGACTTGCATATATTATCCAAGAGAAAACAGTGTAACAGCTACTTTATTACACCAAAAAATGCTGGTTAAGGCAAAAGTTTTAGCACCTGTAATGAAAGCTTTGATTTCTTTTTAAAACTCAGTCTTGTGATATAAGCATGATTTTGCTTTAATCCCAAGTGTGGGAGTTTAGTGGGGCTATAGTTTGTCCATACCTGTTAATTGTCTTGGGCAGCGCCTACTACACATGCAGCATGGAGGGGGGTGTGGTCTAGGACTGAGGATAATGTAAATATGAGAGTCCAGAAAGAGAAGTCGAGGCAGGCAGTGTTGGTGTGTGGCATGTAGCAGTCTGGAGAGACCCGAGAGACGGACGGTGTGGCGGTTTGGATCAAGCAGACACAGAGAAAACCATCTTGAAGAAGACTGCTGGCTGCATCTGCTGTTGGTGGAAATTGGCATAAAGCCCTAAAAGGGGGGGGGCAGCCTTACCAGGCCACAGGAAGACAATGCAGCCAATCCTGATGAGACCTGATAGGCTAGGGTCAGATGAAAGGGGAGGAGGACCTCCCCTATCAGTTGACTGGGGAAGGGACATGGGAGGAGAAGAGGGAAGGAGGATGGGATTGGGAGGGGACGAGGGAGGGAGCTACAGCTGGGATACAGAGTGAATAAATTGTAATAAATAAATAAATTGTATGTATATAATTTTATATAATAAATATGAGCCCATTGACCCTAAACAGCTGGAAGAAGTAAAGGGGTCTGGGGCCCCCTCTCCTACTTAGAGTTGGGGGTTTGAAAGGAGGGGAGGCCTAAGCATCCCAAACAAAATAGAGCTTTAAAAATGAGCACTACAAGCACCCATACTAACACTATGGTTTGGTAAAAGTCATCAAGAGGATTTAATATCATGTAGCCTCAAAACGTAATGTTATTTTCAAACTGACAGCATCATGAAGATAAATTCTTAAATCGATAATCACAGTATTTATAACTTACAAAATAGATACAGTAACACACCCCTTATTAAAAACTACAAACAATATAAGACTTTAGGAATTCTTATGAAGGCCAAGAAAAAAAAAGCTTGCAAGATAGGCTGGTTGGCCAGTAAAAGCACTGGCCACACAAGCTTGACAACCCAAATTCAGCCCCAGGAACTCCAAGTGGAAGAACAGAAAGTTATCCTCTGACCCCTTCATGTGTGTGTCTGTGTGTTTCTGTGTGTGTGTGTGTGTGTGTGTCTATGTCTGTGTGTGTGCGTGCCTGTGCGCACAAGTACACACACACAATGATAATAATAACTAAAATAAAATATCCAAACACAGTGATGAAAACTAAAATAAAATATTTCCACAGGAAAGAAAACCTGTAAAATATTATAATGGTCTATAGGGTCTAGCCACTGCAATAAGAAAAGAAAGTCAATTATTGTTTCAGAAATAGTGAAGGAAAAGATGATGACGGTCCATTTGTAAACTTAAGAAAATCTTGCAGGGAAGCATGTGAAAGAGTTTAGCATGATAACCAGCTATGAAACTGTGGTAGGCATGGTAATGCACTCAAAGAAGCCGACAGCCTAACCCTCAGACCTGTTGTGTCTGCTCAATCATTACGGCAAGGGGGCTTTGTAGGTGAGATCAAGGTAAAGGACTAGAGACATGGAGGTTATCCTGAGTCATCCGAGTTAAACCCAGTCTAATGCTGTCAGTCCTTCAAAGTGCAGCCCTATCCCTAGGAAGAAGAGACACAGTGTCACTGGCTTTGAGAAACCATTTCCATGCATAACAAAAGTGTCAATTTTGTTTTTATTATAAACAAAATATTAAAATAAGTCAGAAGTAAATCTAAGAAATATTTTCAGGAGATCCTTATTAAAAGGATACGAAATGCTTTCAAAGAACACAAAAGCAAGCCTAAATAAATGAGAGCATAAGCACAGACAAGAATGAGAAATTTCACGTCTCTGCCAAATTGAATTCAAAGTCAATGTAATTATAATTACAATACCAACAGGAATTTCTGTGAAACTTTACAAGCTTATCTTTAAACTCAAGAGAGGGAGAGAGAAGGGTCAAGATTAGTCAAGAAAGCCTTGAAATAAACCATGAGTATTTGCCCTCTCCAGCATCGAGGCTGTTAGGAAGCTGTGTTAGATAAGAGTGGGGCTTCCTACTGCATGGAAAGATAAAAGGCCAATCAAAGAGAAAGGGTCAAAACTCATACATAGTCTGTTTTCATTTATATGAAGTTGAAAGAAAGGCAAAGCTAAAGACTACATAAGAACACACATATATGTAGGAAACTCTGGCCAAAACCAAGAGAATGGTTAGTGTAATAGTTAGGAGGAAAGAGGGAAGGAAGTAGGACCAGGGAGGTATGAGGAAATGGCCAGTTCTCCTTAGTAAGGATGTGTCTGTGATTGCATGCTACTGCCTTCTTAGAATCCTTATGTGTGTGTATGTGTGTTCTGCTATGTATGTATAAATTTAATATAAAATGCGTCAAGGAACAACGTGAAATAAAAGACTATTCAAAGAATGAAGCTGTGACGGTTGGTTACGAGTAAGAAAGTACAGATACTCCTTTCCACTTTCTAAAGCCTCGCTGGTAGATTTCAGATAAATAGACAAAATAATTTTTAGATTTTGAGAAAACAGTCAGTGGGCATGTTTAATAGTCTTATGGCAAAGAAAGGCTACTTAAGCAAAAGGTACGAGAAATGGAGAGAAATTACTAATTTTGATAGCATTGGGCTGAGGGTATAGCTCAGCAGCAGAGCACATGCTTTGTACATGTGAAGTCCTCTGTTCCCTCTCTAGCAGCACAGCTAATTAATTACTTGATAATATTGATTTTAATAAAATACGTGCTCCTCCAAAAACAGGAAAATGTAAAAGTAGAAGGAAAATCCATAGGTTGGGATAAAACATGCCATACACATAAGAAATAAATTACTATGCTCATATATGCATAGGCCATTTTAAAGAGTCTTTTGAGTTAAAAAAAAAAAAAAAAGCAGACACCTACATCGAAAAAATGGCAGGTAACATGAGCAGACAGTGTGCAGAAGAAGAAACTAAATGACAACCAAAGCACAGATGTCCCTGTCCAAGTAGTAAGAGAATGAGCATCCCATTGGCAACATTTTAAAACTGGATTGTCACAACTGATGTCTAAACAGGAGAGATGAAACAGCAGCATGAATCCTTATAGCAGTTATGAAATGTGTGAATGTCCTGTGACACATCATTCAGAGTAGCCTAGCAAAGCTGAGGACACTGGACCACACAGCTTGGCCTACACGGCTTCCTGTAGAAACTCTTGCTCCTGTGCATGAAAGTCAGCGAGAAGCGCATTTGGGCATTCATACCCAAGTCGGCACTGTGATTCTATTAGGAAGAATAGAACTCAAGCTAGATACTCACCAGTAGGGGATGGGATAGATCGTATCCATTGCATGATGAGATACAATCAATTATCTGGAGTCACAGATGCCCTAAAGCAATCAGGCTTATAGATATTATGCTAGGCTGACTGGCCAGTGAGCCCCAAAGACCCACTGGCCTCTGCCTCCCCAGCACTGGTGGTTTCAGACACAAGTCACCACGCCTTGTTTATTTTTGTTTTGCTTGGCTTGGCTTTTTTTAATTTGGATTCTGAGGGCTGCAAGTCAGAAAGCTAGCACTTTAGCCACCCTCCTCGCCACGCCTTAGCACGCCTTTAAAACAGCAAGCCACTATCAGATAACATTATTGAAACATATGAAATGTATAATGTGAAGTATGAAATGTGCCTAGGAACAGGTGACCTCAAAGTGATTCTTATGGCTATCTCTGGGATGAAGGAGGGAGCTGTGCTCCAGGGGAACACATAGATTGGCTTTACTTACAAGGGAAAAAAATTGATCAAATGATGAATGTGGGCGTGCTTGTCCAGTATTTTCTCTTCTTTTGAAGTGTCTGAAGTAGTTTGTAATTTTTAAAAGTAGCTTTTTATTGAGAAAGTTATGTGGGGACCTGTAAGTGTACATGGGTACCTTGTAAATGCAGATAGAACCTGTCCCTGACGGTGGACTTGGATTTCTGCATGAAGATAGCCACTTGCTTTATGCCACAACCCAGACAGTCAGGGAGGAGGGACCATACACATTTCTCTCTAAACCCAGAAGGCAGTGTTTATGAAGCAGTTCAAACAGAAGGCATATGTATAGGTCACAGAGTCCAGGCTGCCAAAGCGCCCTGATTAATAACAGAGTGGGGAAGAAAAGTGGTAACCTTTTATGATAAATTATGGGCTGCATGTCGGTGGTCTGGGGATGGCAGGGGAGCGAGTCACCGTTCCAAGCCGTTCCTTGTAAACTGTAGAATGGCAGGCTCAGAGAGATGTGCGAAGGGGGCACATAGCCTCCCGAACCCCAGCCCGGAACCCAGTGTGCGTGGGGGCCTACAGAACTCTGGGGTCAGCCTTTCACTGCTGTCATCTCGGGTAGTGGGTGATTCCAAGTGTGGCTAACCTGAGGGGAAAGCAGAGCCCTGTGAGGAATCCTGCAGTCAAACTGCTTCTGCTCTGATGGGATAGAATTGCATAGCAAGGAACCCTAGTCTTTGTGCCTGTCTGTCTCCCCGGGAATGGCCCTGCACTGGCGTGGACATTGAAGCTTTGGAAATAAATGGCTGTTGTTGATGTGCGTGGTTTAACCCCTGTGAACATTAATGAGAGTTTTGTGTACATATTGATTGCTAAAGGGGCCTAAAGTTTAAAGCATTCATCCTGAATTCCAAGATGTTTGTCAATTCCTTCTAGACCCTCAGACCTCATCAGCAGTTGGTATTTTGAACTCCTCTGCTCTGCATATTTTAAGGGAAGAAATTTAGGGTCCTCTCTAATCCAACTCTGTGCTCTGCAGCCAGCGTCATTTAACTGATACGTCGATATGCATCCATATTTAGGGGAGATGAATGGGCAAGGCTGAGCTTCGCCTTGGCAGCAGGCCCGGGCATCAATCACGGAGATGACTCTTGTGGACACATCAGCCATTTGGCGTCCTGGTCCCCTGCCCCCATCTCATATGGTTGAAGACACTTCCAATATATCAATAGTGATCTGTGTCCAGAAACTTCTCAGGGGAGGCGTTGAGCAAGGCGGGGGGAGAACTTACTCACCTAGCTGCCTGTACTTTGTGGAACCCTACAGCTGAGCTCCCGAGTGTCCTGAAATATGGACAGGTTCAGCCCACACCATCAGAGGTCACTGGTTCCAGCAGCTTTTCAGAGAAGAGTAAAGCCAGGTACCTAACAGGTCTATTTGGGGGACACTCTTTAGAGAACCTTTCTCGGAGCCCTTTGTTCTTCCTCACTCATGGCCCTACCAAGAGCTGCTCTCAAGTCCTTGCCACTCTGTGTCCACTACCACCTAGACCTGTACAGCTTTACCTAAAACCCCCTGGCAGTGTCCCCAGGCATTCAGACCCACAGGACTTACGGCAGTGCTTGAGGTCTGCTGTGCCCCCACAGAAAATCCACACCCATTGCCACCTACTCCACCCAAGAAGCAGTCTCATTTCCTCCACTTTCCACTAAATAGCAGCCTCAGTGGACACGGGTTCCTCTCAAAAGCATGTACCATCATGCAAAACAGATACAGGCGGCGTCTGTGTGGTACCTCCCAGGATAGGGAGGTAGAAGTGAAGAGAATTGTTGAAATCTAATGTGAAGCTCACGAAGCCCCCACAAAAGTATTATGGTCTGCAACTTCCTCTCCGTAAGCAACCATCCACAGCTGACGGTGTACCGGGTGCCAGCAGGTTAAACCCAAGGACCCACTAAGGTAGCATTTCAGTTAAGCAATGGTTATTTTAGTATAAAAAAAATTACTATGTTGCTCACCAAAAAAATAATTGAAGTCTGGAATTCAAATTTAACTCTGGAAGGGCAGAAGTCGGGAAAAAGCCATAGTCTGCTCCACACATGGGTCAAAGTCATCCTCAGAAACATGAGGACTAGGAGAGCCAGGTCACCAGCCTCACATCCTCAGGTGACTCTGAGAAAGGGCTCTTTAGGGAAATGGGGCCACTCTTCTTCCAAATGAGTGAACTAAGCAAGGAAGGCAACACACACTCACATTATCATGTCTATAGGGCTCTGCTCAATCCTAGGTTAAAGAACCAGACAGAAGGACCGCCATTTTGTTCTGTACTATTCTCCTGGTGTATTTAGAGGAAACACCAAGCTTAGCCTCCTCCTAATGCAAATATCTGAATGTAAGTACTTGGGATCCCGTTAATATTGGAGGAGATACTCTGTCTCTCTGAGTACAACCACAGCTTCCATTGTACAGGACACATAGCAACAGAAGTCTAGAAGACAAGTTAAAGGAACTCTACCAGAGGGACATCATAGGAATGAAAATACTAAAGCTCATATAGATGCTAGACCCAGGAGCATAGTGACTGTAATGCTGTCCTCGAGTAGCCACAGGCCACAGACTAGGTCAGTAGGCGAAACAGAAAACTACTGTCCACAAGTTGACTCCAACCTACTGCCCATTTTGTACGACCCAGGAGCTCAGAGTACATTTTACATTTTTAAATGAGGATAAAGGTTTTTTATAAAAGTATTTTGTGGGATGTGAAAATTGCATGAAACTCAGATTCAGTGTCATTAAATGGGTTCTGCGGGAGCACAGCCAAGCTCATGGGAATGTAATTGTCCCAAATACAGGAAAGAGCTAAGCACTGCTGAGACTGCAGAGCTTTCAAGGAGGAGGGAAACACACACGCCATAGGGCCCTTTCCAGGACAAAGTTGCCCACAGGAAGACAAAACCACAATAGGGTAGCCAGCATCCAGAATGGGTATCCCCAATCTTGCAGCAGACGGGATACTGCCAGAGGCAGGCATGGCTTGGCAGGAAGGGTCCTTGGCTCTTTGCAAGCACAGGTCACCGAGATAGAATGTCTTTCCCATTGACATACGGGCATGACTGAAGAAAGCCTCCTAAATATGATAATTATGAGCCAATTCTCATTAAGATGGAAGTCTTCTGGTTTATATTATCCGTCACCATGCTCAAGAACTGCTCTAAAACCCACTGAATCCTGTCATTGTTTGGTTACCATATCTTCCCAAAAAGCTTGTGTGTTGAAGGTTTGGTTTCTAGCTGGTGGTACTACTGAGAGGTTACCTGATCATTACTGGGCTACGACACTGATGAGTTTGTCAGAGTGGGCCATTAGAGGTTTTGTGGGGTGAGTGTTGGAGGGTTTTGCCTTTGAAAGATATGCCTTGGCCTTGGCCTCTTGCTGTTTCTCTTTGTGGCTGCCATGAGGTGAACAGCGGTTCCCTTATGCCCTGTGCCATGATGCTCTCCTCACCAATGGCCCGGAACAATGAAACCAAGAACCAGGGATGACTTAAAACCTTAGAATCCATGATGCAAAATAAACCCTTTCTCCTGAGGAGGTGTGAGAAAAGGTAAGCTAAGGATTATGAGGAGAAAGGTAACATCCTTCTCTCTCTCTCTCTCTCTCTCTCTCTCTCTCTCTCTCTCTCTCTCATCCACTTACTGCTGACAGAGTGTGCACTGGTGTAGAGCCATTTACAGGAACATCAGTTTCCTCTCAGGAGAATTTGTTATATGAAAGAATAAAGGGATAGGTATAGTCAGTAAAGTGCTTGCCACAGAAGCACAAGGACCTGAGTTCAAGTCCCAGCACCAGCATAAAAAGGCATGTGGTGACACATGCTTGTAGTTCCACCTCTGGGGAGGCAGGCACAGGGGAATCTCTGGGGATCATTGGCCAGCCAGCCCAGCCAACTCAGCAAACCCCAGGTCTAAGTGATAAACCCTATCTCAGACACCACAGTAGAGAATCCCATGTCAAGACACCTCAGGTGGACCTCTGGCCTCCACATACATGTATTTACACATGTACATGAGTGCACACACGTGTACACACACACACCTATCCACACATATAACTACAGAGAAACCATAATGACAATGTTTAAGATAACAAACACTGAGCAGCTCCTCCTTATTGAAGCATAGCTCTGTGGGTTGCTGCCTGCTGGAACCAGGGGCTTTGTCTTCACAGGTCTGAGTACCTGGTTCTTTGGCAGCCAGGCAGAAAGAAGACATCTCCCTCTCTGAGTTGCTGAAAAAGCCACTTCACATTTCTCATTCTAAGTGCTAATGGTAGCCTGTGGCTCATAAAAAAGCACTGACTAAATGGTAGTGAAAACTTGCTCCTTAGGAAAATTAAAATAAACAGCAGGGTGGGGGACAGTTTTAACACAGGCAGTGTCTTATACCAGATGAGGACAAAATACTTTGATAAAATATGGAAAATGCCCACTGAGTAGAGATGGTTCACCCCACTCCAGCTGACCCTGCCGTAAAGCCAGGAGACAGGCTGATGCCGTAACTAGCCAGACTATATCAGGCTCTCATTGTATGTAGCTGTTTCAGGTAACACATGGCTTAACCTGTGGTACATTTAAATCTGTTTAATGACTTGCATTATAACATTCTCCCACCATAAATAACCATTCCCGGGAGAGGAGGTAGTCCCCTGTCCCATTCCTCTGTCATTCACACTGGTAGCTCACAACACAGCCAGGATGAACTGCACCTGTAGAAGGTATTTAGCAGGCATGTGAATGCAACTTCTGAGATGCTGGACACCAGTCAAAAGGATTTCTACCTGGGTCCACTGACAGTAGCACATTCCTGTTCTTTCAGGCCCTGATCTGGCCATATACCCTACAGTACCACAGGAGCAGGAGAACATATCTCCACGGAACCAATGATGTTCCCTGCAGCACCTGAAAATTCTGCATAAATCTCAAAAAGTATATGTTAGCCAGGACCCAACAGCCGGGGCATTACTGTGGGCAGCTGACTCTTCCAAGGCTCCTCTTTTGAATTATAGGAATTTCCAGGAGCCTCTAACTTCTTGAATTTGAGAGGCAGAATCACCTGGAAATCCCACACTATTATTTGCGTTAGCCTTGCAACAAGGGGAAAGTGGATTTTAAGCAGACAGACAGACAGTCCTGTACAGGCATTGCTGTGTTCTAGGACTAAATTAACACACTTTCTCAGCATGAAGGCTGTCCATACTGGAACCAGGTGGGCAGACAAAGCTCCCTGTTCGAATCGTGCTCCTGTACGGAATGTTTAGTCTCCTAATTACAAAGAACCCTGGGGCCTGGGACAAGCTGCCTGAGTCGGAAGGCATGCAGAACGGATCAGCCAAGGCTTCAGGGAGAGACACAGGGGGAAAGGCTCCATAGAAAGAGCCAACCGGAGCTAGATGGGATGGGTGGAAACAAGCGTGCAGGGTTAGGACTAGGAAATCCCTTGGGATATTTACAAGCTCCCTGTGAAAGGGGTGTGGCTAACAGAAAGCACACAATCTCAACTGAAGGAGGGCATGGCCTCTCAGGGTGGCTCTGTTGGTAAAAGCTTTGCTGCTCCCACACGCTGTCCTCTGACCTCCTGCACATATGCCTACACACGAAAAATAAAATAAAGTTAATCAAAAAACAGTTTCAGGAGGAGCTGGCAAAGGAGGTGAGGCTGAATGAGAACTGAGTAAGGGATGTAGCTAAAGAAAGAAGCTGTTACTGCTGTGAAGAGGAATGGGAAGACCTTATAATTCATCCTGTGATTAGGGGATTCTCATTTGTTTTTTTTTTTTAATATAAAAACATTAATTAGGCTAGAGGTGCAGTTCAGTGCTAGGGCACTTGCCTAAGACACACAGGGACCTGGGTTCAGTCCCCAGTTCTGAAAACAATTAATTAAATCATGCAAAAGCTCAAGCCAAGGTCACCAGACCACCTGGTACCAGGGCAATACGGCCTTTAATTCTCTTTTCCTGGAGAAGCCTGGAATCCAGAATTCCAGGCAAGAGTGGTCTGAGGGGAGGCCAGGAGAACAAGGACCCACCCCCAGATCTCAGAGCCTCAGCTGGGGCTGGGACTCGGGCGGGCGTTGCTGATGTGCTATAGCCAGTTGTGTTATGCAAAAGGTTTCCTTTCAAGGGTGTTTCCCTAGCACAGCTTACTGGGGACTGCCTGTTCTCTGGGGTGCATGGCAGGCAAGCTCTGCATCAGAGCCTGATTGAGCAGAAAACATGTGCTAATGTTCACAGCAGTGCTCTATTATAGTATAAGTGCGCTTGTAAATATTCACTGCATCTTATTACGCCATTTGAACCAAGAATATTGGAAGGTGAAAGGTCGCCCTAATGCTCTCTCTGGAGGCAGCAGTTTTGAATATAACCAAATGGGATAATGGTCAGGAGTACCCAGAGGGGGCAATGTAACACGTCGTAAAGAATTGCGCTGTGAGTTTTAAGTTTTCAGGACAACAAAGATGCCAAGGAGATGGCTCATAAGCAGTCATTATTAATGGAACGACAAGGCTAATGTTAAGCAGAATGTCTTTGTGACGATAAATCTTGTCCCTGCGCCATTAGTACTCCTTACAACTGCAAATAGCAGTTAGGTGACAACCTAACAGGGCTGCATCTTATCCTCTCAGTCTCTAATGTGTTTTATAATGCTGTTAAAGTCAGGAATCGCAACTGTTTAAGCTCACTTAATCTAGGAGAAGTTTAAACACGAATTTTAAATGCAAAAAAAAAAAAAAACCTGCTTTGATATTAGTCTTTCTTAATTAAAAAAGGAGATCTTTATGAAAGTAGAATTTTTTTTTTACAGTCATTGGGCCGTGCTATATGAGCATTGCTGAATTTTAAATGCAACAGTATCATTCAGGCTTTTGTTCTAGACTCCCTCATATAGGTCATTTAAAAAAAGAGTTGTGTTCATAAGAGGTCAAGCTCTACATTTATCTGTTAAACTTGGGAGATGTGTCATGTTTTTTTCCAACATCCTTTTTTATAGAAATTCCTCCAGCTCTCCTTGGCTTCTGACTTGATTTCTGGGGTGGTTTGAATGAGAATGGCACCCACAGGCTCCTGTATTTAAAATGTTTGGTTCTCAGTTGGTGGAACTATTTGGGAAGGTTTAGGAGGTCTGACCTTGGAGGAGGCATGTCCCTGGGGTGGGTTTTTACTATGCTCTGTAACTGTGAGCCACAAATGAAATGTTTTCTTTCATAAGTTGCCTTGGCTGTGGTGTCTCTTCATAATAGTAAAATAATAATAATAACTATGAGAATTCTCCTTGAAATAGGCAGAATATTTTAAAGAAAAGTTAAATATCTCTCTTTTTCTCTCTCTCACACACAAGCAGACACACATAAGCATACACACACACACACACCATGCTTCTGTAAAATTCTAAATGACCACAAGAACTCTAAGAGTCCCGGAGTAAGAATGCCTCCAATGGGAAGAGTAGGTACCGCACTTTCCAGCAAACTCTCCCCATCCATTTCAGTAGAAAACAACCAACCCTCAACAGGGCAGTTGTGAGCTGTGAGGTATACTGGGCTTTTCTAGCTCAGCTCTTCCCTGGAAATGAAAGTAGTTCCCTGAGAACACTGGTTATGAACAGGTACGTCTTCTGGAACTTTCTGCACATGCAGAGAATCAGGTTTAGAAACTCAAAGCGCCTTGAAGGGTTTTCTGCAGCAGGGGTGGGGGAAACTGTTTCCTTTCATGGAATGTCACTGATTTCAAAACTGAAAGTCACTTTTAGACACTTTTATCAATAGTACACATTACTGTTATCCATTCTTAGATTTTAGATAATAGCCCATAAATATAGATGCTACTTAATGTATAAATGCTCTCAACGTGGTTACATCCCAATAAACTCATCACAAGTTTATTTAAGTCATCAATCAAACATGCATTTAATTTATCTACCTACAGAACATCGTAACTGAGACTGGCCTGTCTCAAACATACCTATAGCACTTGTTAGCCTACAATAAGCCCAAAAACCCTACAATAAGAATAAGTGTTGAGCAGCGCACAAAATATATTCAACACTGTACAAAAGTCTTCCTGATATGAAGCCACTGAAAATCTTGACTCCTGCATAGGGCTCACACAGCTGAAAGGATCCTTAAGCTCACAACACACAGGAGAAAATGAAAGTACACAAGGGAAGAAAGAACACTTGATCATGGAGTCTAGTATCCAGGAAAGCACGGGGTCTCCTGGAGTCTGTTTTTACTAAAACATGTCCGTTCCCCTCTTAACATGATGACCTCGTTACTGTGGGGACCACAGCAAGACCAGGTAGAGCATGCGGTGCTGAAGGAGAAGGGTCTCCATGCTGGCTATTGCAAAGATCAGGTGGTAGCATGCGTGCACATATGTGTGCGTTAGTGAGCTTGTGCACATGTGTGTGCCACAAATGCAGTGCCTATGTGTGTGCATGCACCGGTGCTTGCATACATGCACATATAGCATGTGTGCCCATCCCAAATACACATTCATGCACAGCACACATACACATGCTTACACACACAGCCTCTTGTGCACATACCTGTAAGTGCAAGCAGTCAAACCTTCACATGAAGGCACAGCATAGCACTTCGAAGGACACACATAGAAATGCCACCAGCATCCCCCTCAGATAAGGGCCCTGATATATAGGTTAGGGTGTAAATAAAAGAGTCTAGGAAATTTTGGCTTTATTTGGCTGTTGAAAGTTCTTATTGTTTCACTAGGAGACTCTGGGATAGCCAAGACTGGCTTTGACTTCTCTGTTTAGCCAAGGATGCCCTTGAATCCCTGATCCTTCTCCATCTGCTTCCCTGGTATTAGGATTATAGGAATGTACCACCATCCAGGTTTATATAATGCCAGTGGTTGAACCCAGGGCTTCATGTATGCTAGGCAGGCAATCTACCAACTGAGCTACATCCTAGTCCGAACTGCCGAAACTTTTTAAGTTTCTATATTTTTAAAACTTCTTACATTGACGAGCATGCATGCATCCTTTCACATCTCTAAGGATGCTGCTAGGTACAGTGGGAAGAGGCCTGGCTAGACCTGAATATTGCACAACGATGTAATCCCCATGTTTTCGACCATCTTTGGATCTTTCCCTGGAAGGTGATATTTTCAAGTAACCTCAGAGCCTCATGCTGAGCTGACTGACTTAGGGCTGCAGGGTTGGGAGGAATGAGTTCTGCCCAGGCTTTCAAAGGTTCTGGCTCTGCCCCGCACAATGGGCATCCTGGCTGGCTGTGGGCCTTTCTGCTCAGGCCACAGCTCGTAGGCAGCTGCTAAGCCCACACCCCCAAGAGTTCAGGGAGCCTGTCCTTGCCAGCAGCAGCTGGACACTGAGTGGCCCCAGCCAGTCTCTGCCCGGCTGCAGTGGGGGGTGGACCTGAGATCCACCCCCCAGAGGGCTTTGCTATAATTGAAAGTTTATGTTTAATTGAAGAGTCACCTGTTTTATGTGAGATCAGAGAGAGAGCTCCCCTCAGGTTTGTGATGGGGACAAGAGGTATATCAGCACGTGTTTACATGGCAAGGGGAGGAAGCTTCATGTTTAATTCATGTAAAGATTCCTTGGCTAGGAAAGAAAGCACTCTGAAAGCCAGTTTCATGAGGATATCTAAAACACCCGGCATCTTTATGCAGAGTTTTCTGCTTTGTTGGCTCATGTCCTTCTAAACTTAGTGTTTGATGGAAGGGAAGAAATTTTAAAGACCACATTGTCACCGGAATCATTTCAGAATCGCTGTAAGTTTGAAAGCTGACTTAGAAATCAATGCCGTGAAGAAGAAAGGATGTGCTGATGCAGCGGCTGACGGTTAATAATGTTGTTTATAAACAGATAAGGAAAAGTTAGCCCATGGATTAATGGAAAACAGGCAGAAACAAGTATTCCCACGATAAAAAAAAATCACAAATTTTAATATAAAGACAACATTTAACTATAAGATTTATTGTTAAAAATGAGTAGTAAGTGTGGCCTAATTCTCCATCCATTCAACTATCAGAAATCTGCGATGATACTATTCAGAGCAGAGAAGAAGTGGTAAAATGAGAAATCCCAGATATTGTTGGGGTCAGGACAATTCGAGCAGTACTTAAAAGACAGTTTGGCGTTATGTAATATAGGCCTTAAAATATTCACATCCTGTGACTTCATAATTTTGTCCTAGGACTCTAAGCAAGGAAAATGATCCAATTATATAAATATCTTTATAAAGGCCTTCAGCGAAACGTCACTTATAATAATAAAATAAGTTTAAACAACCTAAATGTCAAAAAATAACCACCAGCAGAATGACAACACAAATAATAATTATTACATTTGACAAAATATTATGCAATCATTAACACTACATTCCCATTGTAGACTATATTACAAAATGGTCTCAACTCTTGTATCAGCAAATGGAAAATGAAACAAACTGAATTTTTATGTTATCATTTGCAATTAAAATTTAAACCTATAGGAGAGAAGGAATCAAACAAAATGCACTGATATTTTAATCAGATTTGGAAACAGTATGTATTTTCAATGTGTTGTTTGTTCGTTTAGATTTCAAAGTATTCCTCATGACAATGTATCACACTTTTAAAAAAAAACGTGAAAAGGTACCTTAATCATGTTTTCCTGCTTTTAAAAATAACCAGAACCTTAGCTCACAGTGGGAAGGGTCAGTTACAATGCCCCTGGTTTTCTAGGTCAGGAAGCAGAGAGTGGGCGACGGAGCAATACGAATCTGCCCCTCTATGTTTTGTTGACTGTATCAACTCCCGTTAATTTATTAATTGTAGGGGAATATTCTCTTCCAAGTGGGAGTATGCCCCATGGAAATCTAACACTTCTCTCTGTAACCCAACAAACATGCTTGGCGCGCCCAGCCAGAAAACCAGACAGAAGCCGACAGGTTAAGCTGTGTTAGCTCCCAAGCAGTTCACAATCTCTGCACTGATGTGCTCGCTGAGGCTCGGCTTGGTTTCAAAGGGGGAAAAAATGGTAATAACTTACTGGCTAAGACCTAAGCACTGCCAAATGACAGGATTTAATAGGTTTGTTCCGTGAAACAGACGTTTGTGTCCCGGTCAGAGCGCCAGTTTTACCTGGAGCATACACACATCTTCAGAGTGGCCTGAAATTCAGGCCAAGTTCATACGGTTCTAACAAGGACAAAATCACCTATAATAGCCTCCAACACAGGTA
This sequence comes from Meriones unguiculatus, assembly GCF_030254825.1. Lineage (NCBI taxonomy): Eukaryota > Metazoa > Chordata > Mammalia > Rodentia > Muridae > Meriones > Meriones unguiculatus. The sequence goes on from NC_083349.1 coordinate 14,254,871, forward strand.
GGAAAGTGGATAGTAGGGCCATGGCTGCCCTGACATCCAGAGAGATGCCAGAACTGCAGGCTCTGGGCTCAAGCCTCTGTGCCCAACCTCATCCCTCCCCTCAGAGGCTGAAGGAGACAGAGACTAAAGTCTGGCCCTTACCACTCCCCCATCCTTCCACTAACAGAGCTCTAGTTTTAGATAAGCTCCTTGGTCTTGCTCTGCCTCTGTTTCCCAAACTGTACCATAGAAGGAGCTGATCACTGAATACCTATCGGTACTCTGTATTTCTCCGTGTCAACTGCATTTTTTTAAGCTTAACACAGGAGAAAATTTTCAGCAGATCCTATCAACTCAACCTAAATCACTTGCTGGTATAAAGATAAATTGGAAAAACGAATGCTTAGCGAATGCATTACTCTATACTTCTTTTACTTAGTGAAACATTTAATTAGTATTTACTAGAAAATTACTATCAATTACTAAAAATGACTACAAATTACTAGCAAAACGGATAAATTTTCTCTCTACCACTAAAATAAATTCAATTACTAACTTTAAGTAATTGCGGGTAATTTATTTCTTGGAGGGCAGGGAGCTACAGACAAATGGAAGGCAGTGATTAAGATACTCAGAGGCTGATTTATGAGGGAAACTTAAATAGCTAAATCTGGGTGGCTGAGCAAAGCGAGGGGAACGCACACCACAAGACATTCACAAACAGCTACCAGCGTGAGCGTCTTGGAGGCTTAGCCCGGGCTAAGGGAGGCAAGAGGGCCTGTGGAGGAGAGTGCTTACTGCTCCAAGACACTAACACGGACACTTGAAGTAGTGGACACATCAGCCTTAGGCATGATGAAGGGAGAGAGAATGCCCTGCAGGAAGGTTCCTGAGGCTTTTCAGAGAAGGGAAAGGGGGGAGGGGATTCCCAAGCTGAGTCTTATGACTGCTCTTCTCTCAGGTATAGACATCCCATAGGACCACATAGCTGTCCTTGGCTGGGTTGTTTGTCCCCACAGGGTCATGACCTCTGTGTCATTGAAGCCCAGGTATACACAGATGGCACAGGCCCCAGGAGAATGTCAGAAAACCAGAAGGTGTTACCCTCAAGCTAAGATTCTTCGGTCACGCACCACATCTCCACACTTTCGCCCTGTCGTGGACAGTGGTTCTATGCCTTCACCCTACAGAAAGGATGAGTCTTAACGTAGAGATTTCTGATCTAGTCATATCAGGGCTGGTTATAGCTTTGTTGGTAGAGTGCGTGCCTGGCACTTGTGACGCTTGGGTTCTGTCCCCAGCCTGCTGATGGCTGGGATGGGGGTACATGTTCGAAATCCTAGGAGACAGAAAGACCAGAAGTTTAAAGTCATCCTCAGCTACTTCAAGACCAGCTTGGGATACCTGACACACTATTTCAAAAACCAAGGCATGTGATGGCCACTGAATGACACTCACTTCTAGTGCCGAAAATAAACAGTAAATGATAATTTGGATTTTTCCAAAGATATGACATGGTGAGACACTACGATGATTTGGGGTCAAAAGTTAGGAGTTGGGTTCAAATCCCACTTCTGTTTTCTCCGAGACTGACTCAATCCATCTGCCTCACCTGTAAATAAGAATTAAAAAGCCTACTTCTGATCAGCTCCAACCCCACAGCAAGAGAACCAGCAGTAAAAAGGAATAAGCAGTAGTGAGACCCAAGACAGTAGGAAGCCTTGAATGCATGTGACTCAATCCAGACTGGAGAGGTTCTTTTCAGTTCCATTTACATCATTCTAGAGACAGCAAAGTGAGGGAGACGGAAAGCCTTCAGCAGGGAAAAACAGAGTAACTGGACTGTGAATCACAGATTCGTAAGGTATGAGTTCACTGTGCCTGACCTACAACCACAGCTGGAAGAAGCTACACAATTGCCCAGGCCGGCAAAACACGCGTCAAGATTACAGTCTCGTGTCAACCATGCTGGTTAATATGTGTGTGTTAATAATAGCATAGGGATTGTGACAAAAATGCACTGAGGCCAGAGGCTCATTGCAAAAGGGACCAGGTAAACTAAAAAAATAAATAAGTAAATAAACATAAGGAACTTGCTGTCCTTTCTATTTCATTTTTTATTCAAAAAATATTTAAAATATTATCAAAAGAAGCCACTAGCCACATAGGAGAACACCCGTGAGGATGGGTGAGCAGAGCCCTCCCTCAGAAATGGCCAGAACTGGCTGGTAGCAGAGCAAGAGTTTGTTGGATACCAGCTGAGCATAGAGGTCAGGCGGCACACCCTCACGGTAGTCCCTGGTACAAAAGTGTGTGTTTGGTTGCTAGCGAAATGGACTGAGATGTGGGCAGGCATCCTGGAACCCTGCACTTGGGGATCATATGGCTAACGGGGACAATGGCTCCAGGGTGGACCTGTACAGTCAGAGATAGTTCGTGGAGGAACACTGAGCTTACCATCTCCACACTTCTTACTTCTCCAAGTCCGGCCCGCTTTCTTTTTCCTTTCTTTCTTTCTTTCTTTTTTTTTTTTTTCTTTGCAGAGAAACTGTACCCTGAGACACTTCAGACAGTGAGCATCTCCTCCAAAGGCATTTTACTTCCTATTCACAGCAGCGTAGCCATTCAATCATAATGTCACCACATCCCAATGGGAGAACACCGCCGCCAGGTCCTGGACACGTGCAAAGAGCCTCAATGCATTAAAACCACACGTTGGAGGCATCTCTGTCCCCTTCATGGTTTTGTGTGAGCAGGATGCACAGTAATTTATTCCTGGGAGCCACATTTACCATCCTGAGCAGGGTAGTCCAGGACAGGGACAACAGCCTAACATATCTAAGGTAGCAAAGAATGGCACTCTCTTTCTCCGTTGAGCAGGTAGGGCCAGCCTGAGCCCACAGGTAACAAATACACAGGTCAGGAAGAGATGCCGCATTGGGGGTGTCTCAGAGGTGGCTTTTGATGGACCTGGACACCACTGAAAGATACAGGATGAAACCTCTGTTCATTTGTCTTAAATTTGTGCCTGGGGCAGAGACGGTCGAACACATTCTTTCACAGAATGAAAGAGCAGCCCATCTATGGAGCCTGAGAGACTCATACAAACACAGTGGCTGTCTGTGCGCTGTTGCTTTGCATAGATTCAGGTCCCCACGGTAGGTTGAGTTTCTGAAGACATCCTCAGGTTTTGTTCCATGTCACACAGCATCAATTTAACATTGGTGCTTCTGAAAGATGCTACCACCATCTGTAAAAATCAACCTAGACTCGTCACATGTAACTTGCAAAGACATTTAAATTGGCTCTGAGGACAGCCTTAAAACAGGTTGACAGGCGACACCCTCTGCCAAGGGTTTAGTTTTGACTTAACATTGCAATTACATTCTTCCACAGGAAGGCAAGCCAAACTCAGGTCTCTGGCTGACTATATTGGCTGTGCAGATTTCCCTAGAACAAGGGCAAAGCCACCATGCTAAATCAATGGAGCAGAGACAGCCTCTACGTGTTTGGCATGGCTTGGTGCAGACGAAGCTCTGTGCACAGGTGCTCTGGGCAGAGAGGACAGCAACAGCTCTAGCAGCTGCACCCCTGCTGTCTGTGAGTGATGGGCCCAGTCTTTCAACCTCTGCAGAGCTCACAGCAACTTTGGATCCGGGGCAACTTTGCCACCTGTTCTGCAGGTGCGTTTCCACCCCTAGAATTTAGCATCGTGATGACGTACATGGACCTACTTGGCCACCCAGGCCCTGGGCTAGCATGGCAAGTGGCTCATACACCTGAGTCTTCTCTGCACAAGTAGAGTAGGTAGTCCTCTACTGAAAATTAAAAAAAAAATCTGCCTCAGAAGAAGTAGAGATTGGGGAAGCTCAGAGTAGACAGAGACCCAGCATCCTCATCCAAGGCTCCTTCCTCACTCCACTTAGATAACTGGGATCCTTTCCAGGACTGCCACCTCTGGTCTTCTCTTCACTAGTCATAATAGTCAAGAACCTGAATTTCTTTGTCAATTTTTCACAGCCCAGAAGAGAAAAAAAAAAAAAAAAAAACAGAGAAGGGAGAAAGGAGGGAAGGTTTGGAGGGAGGGAGAGAGAGAGGAGTGAGAGCGATCTATTATACCTGCACCTCAAATAAAATATTTTATCATGAGAATATCCCAGTATTTTATTTTAATATGCCAACATCTGGAGCATGCTTACACTAAAAAACAAAATCTTATTGAAGCTGAGCTTAATCATCTTGTTTGAGTCTGTCCTGATTCTGGTAAGCCTGCGCCACACATCTCTTCCCGTAGCCAGCTCTCTTTTCCAACTTCCATGGTGTCACCTGATTTGTCTTCTTAAACAGTCTTGGGGACTGGAGAGATGGTCTAGCAGTTAAGAGGCTGGATGCTCCTAAAGAGGAACTAGGTTTTATTCCCAGCACCCATAGGCAGCTCACAAGTGCCTCCAACTCCGGTACCAGGGGATCTGATATCCTCTTCTGGTCTCCATGGGCATTACACACACACACACACACACACACACACACACACACACACACACTTATATAAGAACCAACTAAGTCAAAACTCTTAAGCCATGACATTGATTATTGATGAATTTGCTATGAATGCTCCCGACTGGTATTTCCTTAGTAGGGTACAGCAACCATGCTCTGCTGGCCAAAGTCTTTCAGCCACTCCCCTTCACAGCACCACAGTGTCCTCAGGCTGAGAGCTTTCTCCTGCAGTTAATGTCATGCTATGCCCTAGGCACTGGTCAGACATGTGATGTCAGCCAGACCAAATAGGCCAAACACTAGCATGTATTTACTGTGTGCTGTGGCCTGTGTGCTGGGCCCAAAGTTCCAGATCCAAATGGGTGGTGTTCATCCAAGTCCACAAACCCTCACTGGAATGTCTTTAACAGGATGCATTTGGAAATTCAAAATTTTCACGTTTTGTAAAAGCAATGTGGTGCATATTCATGTTACACAAATTATGCTGATATTATATGTAGTAAATAATCAGTAGCCTAATTATCTACTACATAAGTACCCACTAGGCTCCAGGCAAGCATCTGGCAAAAAGATGGGACCAAGGTAAAGCAATAAGGGCTTGGTACATAAAATTTAAGGAGCTCTCAAGCCTTGGACACCTCACCTACTTCACCCATGCCCAGCACCAAGTAGATATCTTCTCCGTTGATGGGACCATTCTGATGAAAGGTGAGCTTAGAGGGCCATAAAGAGTCTTTTATCAGTGTAGGCCTCCCTTGCATCCTGGAGCCAGCTTGAAGAAGGACAATATGAAACCCAGCTCTGACGACAACCACTTGGGTTATGTGAGGTGGGGCAGGAGTGTGGTGGTGTGGGCACAGGGAAGGCTGCACATCTCTCTCAGGCCCAGCTGTGGATCTCATTTTTCCAGCCAGAAACAGAAAAGAGACAGACCCCTCCCCCAGACATTTCACTTGAAAGGATGACCCACAGGTTAATGACAAAAGCTTCTTAGAAGTGATTCTTTATCCCATGGTCCACGCTTTGGAACTGGCTGGCACCCCAGGATTCCAGGAATGACATGGAAAGAGAGTGCCACTAGCTCCCGGGATACCCATGCCATACCTGCTGAGGACTCCAATGGGCTGCATCGAAGACCAGATGAGCAGCACTCAGCCTGTGTCTGAAGGAGAAGCTCCTACCTGCCCTCCACTCAAGGCCATGACGGTCACAAAACCTGAAAGGTCAGTCACTGTGGCATTCTCCACTTACCTTACCCAGCACCCCAGTGCAGGGGCCCAGTTCACCAAGCATCTTCTTGAAGTGACATAGATTGTTCATAGAAGGAGCAAGAGAAAAAATTCACTTACTGTACCACAGCCTTTCCTCGAAAACCTCTCATCACAGAAGTTTGTCTCAACAGCCTGCTAGATAAAAGAAGGACACAACCGCTTTGCTGTGACAGTGAATCTGAGAGTCAGGCTTGGGAATGCATCCCCAGTGTACTGCAAGAAGGCTGTTAAAAGAGGAGTTGCTAGGGATAAGCTGGCTGGCCAAATTGGTGAGCTCCAAGTTCAAAAAGAGACCCTGTCTCAAAAATATAAGGCAGAGAAGTTGACTTCTGGGAAGATACATGCACAGGCCTGTGTACAAACACACACACACACACACACACACACACACACACACAAGTGTGATTTACTTGAAGCCAATATCAAATTTATGTATTCTTCTTTTGCTGAAGCAAGTCTGAAAACCTTCTACACCTGTGCCACCACACCATCCAATACAGAAAAAGCCATTGGTCCCACATTCTTGAAATGTAATAGTAATGAGCCAACAATCCACTGTAAAAGTTAGGTCTTTGCTTGCACTAGAAACCATCCCAGTGCCCGGAAGCTGCCGTGGGCCTGCTGCTGCCCTGTTAGACAGTATAAACACACGATGTTTCTATTTTAGCGGAATGCTGTATCAGTCAGCTCTGACCCCAGCTCCTGCTCTATTCCTGGAAGGCAGCGTGCTCCTTGCATTCTGACAGAGCCAGCTCTGGCCAGACTCCAGTGTGGTTGTGGCTCACGCTGGCTGGCAGAGTCTCCAGAGGTCTCGGGGCCTAAGACGAACCATCTGCCTCAGGATTCCTGGTGACCAGTGACTTGGAGGCAAAGAAGGAGCTGGAGAGAGGCATTCCTCAAATGCTTCATGACAAAACACCTGGCAGGTGCAAATTATGGAAGGAAAAAAAATGTTTTAGAGCATGGTTTGAGGGAATATAGTCCATCACAGAGGGAATATGAGGTGGCCGGTCATATAGCATCTATAGTCAGGAAGCAGAGAGATGAATCCTGGTACTCAACTGACTTTCTCCTTTTTTTCTTTTATATGTATATTTGTAGTCTGGAACTCCCTGGGAGGAGTCATACACATGCAGGGTAAGTTATCCTTCCTAAGTTAAACTTTTCAGTAAACAACATCACAGACAAACCCAAAAATTTGACCCCTGAGAGACTTTAAATTCCTTCCAGTTGATAACACTCCTGGTGGGGGTGGGGAGCTAGGTTTTGCCATCACTAGTTGGTTAACTTTAAGTCTCCCTAAAGCACCAGTAGTCTCCTGCTACAGAGTCTAAGGACATGCCGTGGCCCTTCCCCAAGTGTCATCTTGCAGCATGTAAGCCTGTGTGCCCTCTTCTCCAAAACCTCAATGGCTCCTCCTGTTCACACTCTCCTTGTCCTTCCAGCCTTCCTGGCTGCTCCTGCGTGTCTCCTTGGCAGAAACCTCTCCCAAAAGTATTTCTTAAATGTGACCCTCCTTGAGATCTCACCAGACTGTTCACATGTTCAATGGAGAAAAAAAGTGTGTGTGTGTGTGTGTGTGTGTGTGTGTGTGTGTGTGTGTAAAGTATTGATGACATAAATAAGAAGCTCAAAAAAGTGCCTAGAATAGCAAATTTTTCAGGTGAGTGACAAACTTCACTATTTAACAAGCATTTTTAGCACTGCCCAGACCAGTGACTCTCAAACTTTCCAGCCTCATAATATTGTTTCATATTCTCTAAAACCTTCCAGAACTAGAGAGCCTTTGTCCATATGGTTATGTCTACTAATATTTACTGATAATTTAAAGATTGTTTCCCCATTAGTTCCTTTTAAAAATAAGTGATCACATATCAACATATTAATAAGGAGACCATTACAGAGATACATCCAGGCCATTATATCTGCTTCTGCTTTCAATTTCTTATGTGTGGAAGTCTTAGTTGTTTTAAAAATAGCTTTGACCTGCTATGAAGAAAAAAAAACTGTATCTCACAAACCCTAAAAGGGATGTGGGAACCTGTGGATCCCTAGAGATGACATTCAAAACCCCTGTACCATGTGCTTTTCCAGATTCTAATTCTGACTGCAAAACAATAACAAAGCAAAACAAGGTCAATTGTCTTCTATCCCTGACTGATGGTCTGAGTAGACTATAAAGCCAACCCATCACTTGCAATGGTAGGCACTGTGCAGAATTGTGGGGGCAGGGGGTGACATTGAGGTCAGGGAAAACTCTGTGGTTAGGTAATGCCATGCAGATGCCTTCAGGTACCAGGGCGACTTGGTGGGTGGTGACATTTGCCACCAGGTCCAATGGCCTGAGTCCGATCTCTGGGACCCCCATGGTGGAAAGAATGGACTGCCCCAAATTGTCCTCTGACCTTTCCATACAAAAGCTGTTCATATACCATGGCCAGCATGTACCCACCCACGTATATACATACAGGAAGGAAGAAATGGAGGGACAGTGGGAGGGAGGGAGGTGGAAAAGAAGGAAGAAGGGAGAGAGGAAGGGAGAAAGGGAAGGAGGAAGGAAGGAGAAGGGAGGGAGAGGGAAAGGAAAGAAGCAAGAAAGGAGAAGGAAAAGAGAGAGTGAGAAAACAAGAAAGGAGAATGGAGGGAAGAAGAAACAAAAAAGAAATGAAGGAGAAGGGAAAGAGGTGAAGAGAAGAGGAGGAGGAAGAAGAAGCAGCAACTTTTTAAACTGATATTCAGACTAGCATGGTGGCATTCACCTATAATCCCAGCATTAGGGAGGTAGCGGCAGTAGAATCAGGAGTTTTAGGCTATCCCACATCTATAGAGAGTTCGATGCCAGCCAGGGCTACATGAGACTTCTCTGCATGCTAGGTACAACAGTGAAATTCAACTTCAGTTGTAAAGTTGAAGCAGCTGTCATTATGATAATTGTGGTTGCTTCATTTGGAGGCCTTTTGCAAAGAGGTACTGACCAAAGCATTGCTGAAGCAGGTCTGTGCCCCTGGCATTGTCCACAGTGGCTCTGAGGGATGAGCTATTAGACACAGTGACAAATTAGACAGTGGCAACCCTAAAAGAACTTTGTTCTTTGGGAAGTGAGCCTGCAGTGGGGTTAAAGTGCATTCTGAGACCTTTTGTTGGCATCAGTTTTTTCTGAGCCCAAAATGATGTGCCCCAGCTCGTGGGAGACAAGACAGAGCTGAACCCCAGGTCTGGTCTGTTTTTCCTGTGAGCCTGTCCTGTTTCCACCTTCACCTACTGAGGCCAAGAGGACAGAGTAGTGTGAGTCAATGGAGATTTGGGGCATGGCACCTACGGCAAGGGGCTTTTCTGGAACCACAAGAGGAGCAGAATTCAGGATGGAACTATTTGCAGGAAGGTTGCAGATGTGGGGACAGAAGCTGTGTTCTGTTGAGACACTCATTGTGAAGCAAAGGAAGAAGATCACATACCAGCCAGAAAGGTGAAAGTCAGAGGAGAGAGGGGTGTGGAAGTCCTCTAGAAGTCCTCTAGAAGCCAGTCCTCTAATTTTCTTCACATTTTATAGGACATGTAGGTGTGGGCGAGCATACGCAGAGGCACCCTCTGGAGGCCAGAGGACAACCTTCTGCATCCATCTTAGTTTATCCTCCACCTTGTTTGAGTCAGGGTCTCATTGGTGTTTATTGCTGTGTTCTTCAGGCTAGCTGCCGCTGAGTTACAGGGACTTCTCCTGTCTCTGCCTTCCATCTCGCTGTAGGAGTGCTGGGATCATAGATGTGGTCCACTTCTATCTTCCCGTGGGTTCTGAGGACTCCGAGCCCAAGTCTGCGCACTTGTGCACCAAGTGGTTTATACACTGAGCCGTCTCCATGCCCCTGACCCTCTGCTCCTGAGCGTGACTTTTTATAGCACGTTCTTTAGTGCTAGCATTAGTTTGAACCGTTTTTTAGCTTGAACTGCTGAATCAAGAGGTATCACAGTTACTGCCTTTTCTTACACATTTATCCAGCTTCCTAAAGTTAAAGTCTTATTTAAATCCTCCGAGTTTATCTCAAATCCAGGAGATCCTGCAGAAGAACAGACACAAGGCTCACAGACTGCCTGGAGGCAGCTCCCTCTCACCCTCCCCTCCACATAGAACAGGAAGCTACGTGTAGCATCTACAAGTGTTTTCTCTTATTTTTTTAAACGCATCTGTTTGTGTATGTGAATGTTTGGCAGCGTGTATGAATGTATACTGTGTGTGTGTGTGTGTGTGTGTGTGTGTGTGTGTGTGTGTGCAATGCCCCTGGAAGCCAGAAGAGGGCGTTGGGCCCATGGAACTAAAGTGCCACACTGTTGTGAGCTGCCATGTAGGTTCTGGAAACCAAATTCCAGTCCTTTGCAAGAGCAGCAAGTGCTCCTAACCTCTGAGCCATCTTTCCAGCCCCATGTAGATAATAGTAAGCAGCACATTTTTTCTTTAAAATGAACTTTATTGGCACACAATTCATAGACAAAAAGTCAATTTCATTACATCATACTTTCTGTTTGGGTTGTTTATAAATGTTAACACAGAAGAGTTTTTAAGCGAGGGCTAGTATTTTCTGCAAAGTCATATTTGCTCTATCAGAGGAAAGGAAAATAGCAAAATATCTGGTTTCATCTTGAGGTAGGTGAAACCATGTTGTCAGGACAGTCAAAAGGTGTACCTTCTGCTGTATCTGTGTTCTGACATTTTTTTTTTTGCACCTGTTCATGTACTCCTTTAGCAAGTATGTCCTTTCATGGTTTTTTGTCAATTTGACACAAACCTAGATGTACCTGGGAAGAGGAAATGTTACACCTGAGGACCTGCCTGCATCAGATTGGCCCGTGAGAAAGACTATGGCAAATTTTCTCAGTTGCTGATTGGTACAGGAGGGCCCAGCCCACTATAGAGAGTGCCATCGTGGCAGGTGGGCCTGGGCTTTGTTTAGAAAGCTGACAGAGCAAGCCAAGGGAGGCAAGCCAGTAGGCAGCAGTCCTGAACAGTCTCCGCTTCAGTTCCTGTCTCCAGGTTCCCGTCTTGAGCTCCTGTCATGACTTCCCTTCATGATAGACTATTATCTGTACGTTGAAACAAACCCTTCCTCCCCCGAATTGCTTTGGGTTATGATGTTTACCACAGCAACGGAAAGCAAATTACAACATATACCAAGTGCCAATGTGGCAAGGCAAGACCAGGCAAGTGGGTGAAAGGTTCCTATTTGCACAAGAGTGTGAGGCAGAGGTGCAAGGACAGGGATGAAGTGGAGCACCTAAAGTAAAGTCAGAAACACCAGGAGAGCAGGACAATGAGGGGAGAGCTGACGTCATGAGGCCAAAGAGGACTCAGATCAAAGTGTGGAAAGGACAGAAATCATCACCTCAGAGCCCAGCATATCAGGAAGAGGTTGACAGAGCCACAAGATACACCCCTGCATCACATTGGCAGGGGGGTTGCGATCTAGTGCTGGTAAATGCTCAGAGATCCAGACTTTTCAGCGTCCCTGCTGTTCGGAGTGGAGGCTGTGTTGGAAACTGTTCTATGTCATCCACTGAACTGCTGTGGATTTACCCTCTTCTGCTGTAATCCCATGTCAGGTGACAGGAACCATTCCATTAGCTCAGCACCCATACAGACAGTAACCTCTGTTAACATAAAAGGAAATAAAGTTTGAAGTCATATGCATGATCATATATAGTATCATGCATATTATACATATGTATGAATGAATGATTGGGACATATAAGAAAGTTTATTTCAGAATAAAGAGCTATTTCACAAGAAAATAAACATGCTCAGATGGGCTCAAGTGGATTGGTTTCAGCATTGCCAGTGTTGGTAAAAAGTCATAATTCTGCTAGACTCCCATACAGTGGAGCAGTGCCACAGCTGTGAGCTTTGTGAGAGCAGTATGTGTTACGAAGAGAGTGTGGGAAGTAGAAGGCAAGCTGAAAGGCCCCATTCAGACAAGCAAAGGTCCTTAGGAATGCAGATACATAGACATGCACATGCCATGGAAGTACAGGGGATGTTGGAGAAGACATTTTGAGCTGTTCAGGGTAATCTCCCCAGAAAGAGGGGGCAGGGTCAGAGGCATCTCACCCTGCTGGCCTCATATAGCCCACTGCCTCACAGTGAACACACGAGTTTTAAAAATTAAAAGTGATTACTTGAATACAAGAGGACCAAGGAGCCTCTGCGTTAAGCAAATCTAGCTTTGGGGGACATAACATAACAACATAACAAACATAACATAACATAACATAACATAACATAACATAACATAACATAACATAACATAACATAACATAACATATGGGGAACCTAAGAAATTTAATCACCTGAGATGGACTACAGGTTAAGTTCCCAGGGCTCTGTCTTATGGTGACATTCGGTGGCCATAGTTGGAAGTGTTCTTTGGGCTCAGAATAGACACATGGCGTCTCAGTGGACCAGGATTAGAAAGCACAGACAATTCAAGCAAATGCAGGAAGGAGTCCTCTCAGACACTTCTGCATGTAACAGTGTAGCAGCATAATTCTCATTGCTGTGTCACAGTGCCTGAGAAGACAACAATGTATAGAAAGAAGTTATTGTGGCTCACAGTTTGAAGATACAGTCCATCCTGGCATGCAGCAGGAATGCGAGGTGGCTGGTTATGTATTATCCAATCAGGAAACAGAAAAGGATGGACATGCCCTCTACACTCTTTCTTCTTTTCATTTGGTCCAGAATCCCAGCCCGTAGACTGAGCCTTCCCTCCTCAGTTAAACATCTCTGGAAACACAATTAAACACTCTGAGATGCATATCAGGGTGATTCTAAATCTAATCAGTCTGTGACAAAGGTTGGCCATCACAAATGCACAAACTCCATGCGTGTGTTTGGCATTGTTGTCTACAAGCCTTTACTAAGTCAAGTTTTCTTTCTATGCACAGGACACTGAGTCCTGAGCAGGAGATGGGTGCAGAATAAGTTGCTCGGTTGTCACAATGATTCTAAGAAGATGTGGGCTTTCTCCTTCGATTCCCCAAATACTCCATCAGCCACTACATGGTGCTGTCCTCAGCCCACACTGAGTCCGAAATGCTGCAGGTCACAGGACACACCTATGCCCAAGGGGACACCTCCCTTGCCTAGGCAGAGCATAGCTCACTCACCACTTGCTTCCTAACACCTGTATCCATTTGTCAATCTAGTGGCTCAGCACCCAAACACAATTCACCTAGGTCTGCCAGAAGAGCAAGACTGAACTCAGTGCTTCAGATCAGCTGTAAGTGAAATCCACCACAGAACTCTTCCATTTCCAAGATTTCTGATGGCTTGAGGAGGCACCAAGGCCCAGGGAATGCCAGCGCCCTTTCCTGCTACTGTGCCTGATATGCTTCCTGCCATCAGAGGCTTGGCCTCTGAGTGCTGGCAGCACACAGCGCTGGTGATTGATTCTGCAACTCACACTCCCTACGAACAGCCTGCCTTCCATCCCGCCAGCCTGATGGTTGTAAAGGCCTGTGTGTTTGCAAACATTTGGGGAAATAGCCCCGGCACCTACATGATGTTTGTTTCATACTTGATTAGTTTTATTACTCCATACATGGTGTTTCCCTACACTTTAAATCCCTTTATATGAACAGCAAAGACCATAGTTATGACTACACGGAGGTCACCACTGCTCTGTATAAAGGTCAAGTTCTCCTTCCAGGCGGTGCATGTAAACATTGCACAAGCAAGCTTCCCTCCGCTGCTCCTGAAATCAGTCCTGCTCCTGCAAGGGCAGAGCTGAGCCGAGCTGACACCATTCCCCGACACCCCCAGCTTGGCAGGTAGGATCAGGAAGCCTGCAGGCCAAATCACAGCAAATTTACCAATATCAGCTCCAGGCCACCTCTGACATCACAAAGCTACGAGGTCAACCTGGTAATAACTGCTTAAATATGTTGTTATCCTTGGAGGAGGTCACAGGCTTGCAAAGTGGATGATCATTTTTGTCCTCTGACCAGGCTTTAGTTAAGCCTAAAATCACGTGACAAGGAAGTCCTTTTGAGACCATCCTCTCTGTCTATCTCTGTCTCTCTATATTAAGAAATCATTCTGATTTAGAGAATCTCCCCAGCATTCTCAAGTCCTGAAATGATTGGGTTTTGCTTGCTTACAAAAAATTTAAAATACAAAGCAACAACAACCAAGACACACTCTTATTATTGAAATTATGTTCCCACTCTGTGTGTAAAATTTATTTCCAAATTGTATCTGCTTTTATGGACAAAAAATAATAATAATCAGGAAAAGCCAGTGGCTACAAAAACTGCCAACAAAGTGAACCTCTAAAAAGCTAATGACTCAAGGGTGGTTGTGCGGACATATAAAGTATGTTGGGGGCCTACACTATTTGTCATTAACACGAATTCTGAAAGCTTGGCTAATATAATGTGACACAAAATTAGTCAAACACAATTCATGCAATATTGTTTAATTTTACTCCTCATTTAACTTGGTTTTAAGCAAAATCATTATGTCAAATGATAACGTTCACTCGAACAAGAGATATTTCATAATGGTCACCGACTTTAAAAATGAGTTATTAGGCGCTCCACGTTGAACACATTCTTAACTATGGAAACTATAAAGCTAATAGCTTAATCATATTTTGACACCATCTGCATACTTTATGCATTATTTACAAGAAAGATATAAAAATGAAGCCACTGAGTACCCCACACGATACTTCACAGTCATAGTTAACTGGTTAAAAATATAACACATTTATCTTCCGGGGACTTTGTATTTGCATAGAGGTATTTGCATGCCATGTAGCAATGTGCTGTTAATGTAAAATTTAACCTTTGTTCTCTCCCTCGGATATGTAAGATATACTCATTAAGTTAAAAATAATGGCAAAAAAATAACTCTTCTGGCGATATACATTTCATAAATTATTCCCCAGAGCAGTAAGGAAAGGTAAAATGTGGGTGGGAAAATGTTTAATTGAATTAATTTCTCATTTTCTCTATTTTTATTTTACAACTCGGAGGCAGAGCAGTTTGACTAGTATATGTCAGCCCTGTGACTCACAAAGGCCCTCCTCTCAATTATTCAAGGCATCAGCCCCCTTAATCCTGCATTAAAACAGTTCTGCACTTCAGGACTGAGATGAATGGGTGGCATCATTCGCACACCTGTTCAATGGATGGCCCAGTACCCAGCAGAGGGGGCGCACAGCTACAGAGCTAAAAGCATATTGCATCATCATTAGACATTTGAGGGGAGAAAAACACAAATGATTCTTAGCTGGTCTTAGGTTGTAATTTGCAATGTCAAGTTTCTAATTAGTCCCCTGCATGAACGTCCACAGAAACGAGACAAAGCTTCCAAACTCTTGTAGGACACTGTGGTGGCTGAATATCAGAACTCCACATCCTTTCTCAATCTGTTCAGGTATTCTAAATCCAAAGTGCCGAGAGCCTGGAGCCATATTGAGGCTGGCATTAGACTCAATCCTTCCCACTTTAAAGGACAAAGGAAAGCAGAGCTATCAAGTCCATGTGTGCACCCGGGTCCTTTCCTGATCTTGAATAATTATCTCCACTCAAAGTGACTAGTCCGTGACTGTTAAAGTTCAAAAGTTCACATTGCCCACCAGAAGGAGCCAATGTATCCTCAGTACCAACCCACAGCCAGTTGGGAGGTGCAGGCTACAGAGAGATAAGCACAGCTGGGCGACACAGGTCTCGGCGTCTGGGGAAAGGCCGAGAGATTAGGGTAGAAAGCAGGGAGTCAGGAGTACAAAGAAGGCTCTTGGAGGGGAGGTGCAGTTCAGCTCACGGGGGTTCTCAGCAGCCTATGCTATGAGCTAGGGTTACTTGCACTCCGTTCCTGTACAGATGCCTGGAGCTGGCGACTTAAAAGGTGAGCACATGGAGGAATCTGGGCCCCACGAGAGGGTGGATGGGACTGAGCAAAAGGATCTAGGCCTCGGCCCCTGACCCACTGGGGAAGATGATGCCTCCTTTCTGTTCAGATGCAGGGATATCTGCGGTGCTCCTCCATATTTCCAGGAATCTGGCAACCTCAGTTTAATTCCATGTCGTTTTCCAGGGCAACATACCCCTGGCACTCACTAAATGACCCACTCACAGCATGCACCTTGACCCTGCCTCTTTAGAGGAAAGACAGCTCTGCTGTCTACTGAAGACCCTTGGGTATAGTCAAAATTCTGTCCTCCACGCTAGTTAGATGGCTTGGGGAGTAAGAGCGCTGGCCACCAAGCCTGACAACCTAGTTACAAGCCTAGATCCTATAAGAGAGTTCTCTGTGGCACCATACTCACACATACACCACACACACACACACACACACACACACACACACTCACACACACACACACACACTCACAATCACACACACACTCACACAGGCACCCATGCACGAGTTAATTTAAAAATAATATTTTTAAAATTTGTCCTCTGACTTGGGAACACCAGCAACTGTCTCAGCAGCTGCGAAGCCTCCTTGCCGTCAGTATTTGCAGCTCTTAGTGTCTACAAGCAGCCTCCCCACAGCCCCAGATGGTGAGCACCTTCCACTAGCTCCTGCTCTCCCAGCAAGATTTTTTTTAATGAACATGCTATTTATAAGTAGACATGAGACATATGTAAGCCATGGGAACATATTTATTTTCTGTATATCGAGTCCTCTGAAATGCTGTGTTTTCTTCCTTTTGGCAGCATGGAACAGATCAACATGCTGCGATTTCAGACATTGTCTGAAAGAAAGAGAAGAATGACCCGAAACACAAATTGTTTCAACAAACAGCAACGCTGGTTCTTTAAGGAGGCGGCTGAGCCGTCTTGCAGCAGAGGCAGACACATTGGCAGACGCGCGGTGCTCAACTTGAACTTATCCATTGTGCTTCCTGGACTCTGATGTGTGTGTGATTGTTCTTGCAAAGGTTCTCACTGAGGTAAATAAAATTGTAGAACCTTGGAAACACACTATTATTACAGCAAGAGCTAAGGTGTGCAGAATGGGAAATGCCTCTCTGAGGGATAAATTACATGTGATGAGGGCTAAAAGAATACAGCTCCTATTTCAGGAAGTCTTCCAGGCAGAGATTTGGCAGTTTTAGCGTTCCTTTCAAGACAATACACGCACACCAAAAACATTATTCTCCACAGATCGCCCCAGAGGCCACGCACGTCACGTGGATGCCATGGTTCCCCCGTTCCCTCAAATTCAACACCGATCTTCTTTATTAATTTTAATTTGTCATCAATAGCCTGACAGGCATTCTTTCGGCAAGAAATACTGCAGTAAGCTGTTTCAGCCACTGTGGCAGCTATTAAAAGTAGGAGGGTGATTAGCAGGAATGAGGTCGAACAGAATAATGCCAGTATAAGTCGCTACCAGGGAAATGTGTAACACAGGAGGGTTTGTTATGTTCACTTGCTGAAATGTAATTTAAAAAACGGGACACCAGCACCTGCTCTTCCGGCTCCTGAGCTGCTCAGAGCAGTTGAGCGTTCCCTGCTACACTTTCCATTTACTATGTTTCTAATAACTACAGTTAAAATAAACTTAATTGTTGCCATCTATTTTATGTACACAGGGAAGGTAGATACATCATCTAGTGATTGGGCCAGACGATGCAAAGCAAGCTGACTTAATCACCAATACTGGCAATGAAAAAAAATTAGCTTTCATAACCTCCTTGCAAAGACCTAAACATAGTTCTCTGACAAGCTGCATGTTCACTAAACAAGGATGTCGTCGGGATGCCAAGAGACTCCTTCATTCATGCAGAAATACCCTGGCATTCCAGCACTCCAGTTAAGAAAATTGTGAAATTTTTATGGATGTCAGACATCCATGTACCCCTCATCCATGTTCTTTTGGAAAAAAAAAATCACTAACCCAGGCACGTAGCCCAGGATGATTGCTGACCCAGAAATCCCAATCTACGGCCTCTTGCTACACTTTTAAAGAACTCAGATGCACACAGTTACCTCCAGCCATTTAAAACTTCATGGTGGGGGGATTTCAACCAGGGGCTAAGAATAGAGAAAGTGTATTTTAAATGTACGGTATATTTTCAACACCGCAGCCCAGGGGGCAAAACAACTATCAATAGTCTTTCTCTGACTGTGCTCCTCGTGGTGCTGGGCTTCATGCTAAATGTCATTTAGGCTGCTTAGTCGAAAGCAGCACTCACACTTGGTGCGTAGGTCATCTGGCGCATACCGTAGCAGGGCAGGGGCATGTGGATAGTTCAGAACACCGGTTCATTATCTGTCAGCGCAATGGTGATGTGGCCCATCCTCCTGCCTGCTGGATGCCACCCTTGGTGCACAAATGCACTGGTTCAAGGAAAGTCTTGCACAAGCCATTTTCACTGCAGCTTTCATGCCTGCACATCCGTGCAAACAATAAAAAAATTTTTAAAAAAATTAGAATTCATTAATTAGCTTACCTATTCTGAAGTGGGTGCTTAAAACTACAAGTTGGCACAAATTTTCAAAAGCATTGTCATTTTCAAAAGAACTATTTTTCTGTATAGAAAAAAAAATAATAATGTGTTTGAGTTGCGCGGGTTAGGAGTGGTGTGGTCTGTGCAGCCTGGGAGATGAAGTGAACTCCAGCCAGGAAAGCATGTCACTGGTTGGAGAGATTTTTATCACAAGGCGGAAGTGTAATGAGCACCCCCATAAGTCTGCCTTTGGACCTAAAAACAACGCAGGAGATAAAAATCACCCCTTTCCCACAGTTGCTGTCCTGTAGGCTGTGGGGCTCCGGCTCAAGGCAAAGGGAATACACGAAGAAAGAGACGCGGCAGGATGCATGCCTCGGACAGTTTTCCTGCCCAGAACCGCCGCTCGCTGGAATCAGGCAGTGCTACAGGAGGCAATTTGAGAAGCAGTCTCTCTCCAGCGTCAGAGCCTGTCACACCGGACGATCAGACAAATTTTATAAGAAAAACCAATGAATGCTAAATATTGCCGTCATGTTTGCCGAGCCCCGGCTTCCTTCTCACCCAAGGAAAACGAGCAGCCTGGTACCCAGAGACACTCTGTTCCCACTAGCCCCACCCCACGGGTGCCACTGGGCTTTTACATAGCCGCTCCATTTGAATCCATGATGGGCCCGATGTTTGTAATTCGACATCAAGCGGCCGCGGTGTCTGGCGTTTATTTGTGCTGTTGTTTTGGCAGGTTATCCAAGGGGCCCCTCTCATCTGACATGTCAGGTCGACAATCAAACAAAGAGCACCAGTGAATTCACTTTTACAGTTAGGCAAGCTGAATGCTATTACCCGTGTATTTGTCACCGACCTGCAGATTCCTGCCTCTAATCTGCCATCGGACGGATGCTACAAAGTGAAGAGTCGGGGACATGCGTTTCTCGGGTAACTACCTGCTGCCAGCTATTATTGTAAGGATCCTGTGATTTTCTTTATTCTGAGTAGAGAAAACAAGGCAGCCTCGGTAATAAAAAGGCATATCAACTAGTCACTTCCTGGCAGATTTGTCACTAGTGTGGATATAGTTGAGGAGCAATTGTTGTTGTTGTTGTTGAACCAGAAGATGTATACATTTCAATATAATATTGTAAGCCTGGAGTGTGTGCCTCAAATAAAACCTTTTTTAGTACCTTGTACGCTGGTAAACAAAATAAAAGTGTACACATGTCATAAAGAACTGTCCAAACCCATATACACATGAAGACTGCAGCCCACAATTCACTCCCTGGCAGAAGATATTTTATGTTATATGATTTGGGGGT
This sequence comes from Meriones unguiculatus, assembly GCF_030254825.1. Lineage (NCBI taxonomy): Eukaryota > Metazoa > Chordata > Mammalia > Rodentia > Muridae > Meriones > Meriones unguiculatus. Next base: position 14,274,389 of record NC_083349.1, read on the forward strand.
GAGAGTTATTATATTTTTATTCCTAAATCATATTAGCATAGCCACAAAAATCATACATTATCAAGGTTTTCCAATATGCTTCTAAATACCTTCTAATGATGGATTGTATCTCAGGGCCTTTGAGGACCCACACTTAACTCTATCGTCATAAGTTGTGAATTAAATTGCAAAAAAAAAAAAAAAAAAAAAAAACAGCAAGTGTTTCTGGTAATTCTTTTACTTCTCCACATGGCACAATCAGATCAATTCCCCTCCCCTGCTCAGTACATAAATAAATCTTCAGAAATAATCGGTCACCGAAAAAAAAAATGTTCCTTGTTCGATTCTGATATCTGTTTTAAAATTAATTGGGAGGGGCTCCAAAGAGGTGGCTGTTCAGCTGGAGCTCTGGCAGAAGTCACAAGGCGGCGGCCGTCAAGCTGCTTATTCGGGTGGTCTGTTTACATTTGACCTTTTGTGTGTTGAAAAGCCTAGGTGGCTTCTCAATTGTGCACAGCAGTCGCCAGAAGCCCCTGTTACTCGCAAACCCAGGGCCGCCAGGTATGTCCACGGGACTAAGGCGGCGAACAAAGAACCTGGTGCCTTGGTGTTCTCCCATCCAGAGCAGGAGTTGGACAATTCCAAACAATAAAACCCGGCCCAAACAAAGAGTGATTAATGACTCAGGGAGCCGCAATGCCCGTAGACCAGAGAGGCTCAGAGCGGGTCTTTGAAGAGGAAATGAAAAGAGTTTCGGGCTTTAAATATTTACCATTTCATTCATCAGTGGAGCATGTAAACGCGGAAACAAATATTCAAACATGGTTTTCCCCAGACTCTATTCCCCGCGTTGTACTCACTCGTAATGCCTGTTTATGGCAATCAGCATAATGGAAGTCGCACGAAGAAAACAGGTTAGAGGCAGCAACAATTATTCAGTGGGAGCTGGGCATTCCCCTCCTGAATTTTGTTTGCCACCAGAGTTCCCCATGGGTTCTATGGGGTAGCATAAGCCACCCAGGGCTGGGAACCAAACAAAGTTCTAGTGATATTTTACTGTGTATTTACAATATATTATTGAAATTGTGGTCCATCTCCATAGGAGCACACACACTTGGTTACTGTCCAGAGGGGCCACAAATAGGAAACGCTCCATGACTCTACCATCCTTCATCGCGTAAGACATTGCTATTGTTCAAATAATTGTTAGATACGTTTTCATTTTCTGTGGGTTGGGCTTGTTTTGTTCTGTGTATCCCTGTGTGGAAGAGTGTGTATATGCTTTTACTTGTCATCATACTTATTCTGTATTTTCTAACTTAATAAAGTCAGGTTACTATCATATTTTATCATGTTGTTTGCATGCATATATTTGATATTCTACTCACTCTGTTTCCCTTAATATTGAGGGTTGCTTTATGAGATAGAAAGCATTGTTGTTTATATTCTACACGTGGGGGAAGAAACGGGCCTCTGAAGATGAAGTTTCCCAAGGTGGCAAAGCTAGAGAGTAGAAGGCCAGGGTTTGAACCCTTCTCTGGATGGATGGTTCCAGTCCCCTGACCTTTGTCTTCCTGTTTCTCACCCCCTCTCATGTTGCCATCCAGCTTGTTGTCAACAGGGAAAAATCTTTGTTGTATAGAGCCCTGGCATGGCTTACCCCCATGTTTAGTCTAGTCCTTTCTCCTAAAGCATACCCCAGGAAGGAAGGAATGCACCATGCCCAACATTATGGCCCATGCCCAGATGTACAAGGAGGGGAGAACGGATAGGAAGGACAAAGAAGGGAAAGAATGGGGTGGGGAGAAGGAACCATGAATCTGTCATATACCAAGTTCTGTTGCTCTACGCAGCAATGGGAAAATGTGGTGGAGATGCTGCTGTCTGGACGGGATGCTGGGCCCTGGGGCCTCCTGAAGGAGAGCTAAGGGGCAACTATAAACTCTGCAACTGGGATCTCCCAAATGTGGGATATTCTGCAAGTTTTAGCTGCTTCGGGCTTTGCCCAGATGTTTGCAGAACGTGAATTAGTCCCACAAGGCCTTACACAACCTACTGTCATGGCCCTGGGCCCTCCTGTCCTCACAATCTCTTGTCTGTTTTCTGTGTATGGATCTTGTCTTCCTCCCCCAGTGGCCATCTGGCTCCCTAGCTGGGGGCATCACCATTTTCAGCTCTGAACTGAAGTGCCACTTCCTCCAGGAAGCTTCCGTGTGATCCTAGCACTCCTTTCCCAGTGCCCACTGAAATCCAGCTTCTCACTGAGTGTCTGTGCCAGGCCATGAGTTCCCAGAAGGCAGATTTATGCTGATTTCCTCCAAGCCCTCCCAGAGAGCCTAGTAAGTTCCAGGATTGGTGAGTGAATGACCTGCTTGGCCTTCAGAAATGCAAATAGATAATTTAGTTTAAATGCTTTCCTAAACATCTTGCTAAGACTTTGTTTTCCTTTTTTTCTAGCTTTCCAGAGTGTGACTGAGAAGTAAGCACCCCCTGTGCTTCAGCATACATGGTGGTGAGGTGTGTGTACAACGGGAGATGAGTGCCACCATCGAGCTAAATGGCGCGTCCACCAGCACACGCAGTTACCTGTGTGCAAGGTGAGGACAAGTCGGCCCTGTTCTCAGTTGAGTTTCAAGCACATCGAAATGACTTGGGTTGCTTGTCTCCTCAGTCTGAACTCCCAGGGGAGTTAAGGCTCTGTGAACACTCACAGCATCGAGATCCAGAAAAATCAGTCCCGAGTTTGCTAAAAAAAAAAAAAAAAAAAAAAGACAGCAGCAACATGCACACCCATGTCCTCAAGTCTACACACATGGGCATGCACACCCACAGGCATGCAGCTCACAGCTTAATGTACTTAGAAAACATGCAACGGAGGTCTCAGGGATCACTGGGAGACCTTCCTACTCCACATTTTCATATGCTAGAGTTGTCTGTGACCATTCAGGGAATTCTGTTAAATTGAACTTTGGGGTAAGAAAGAGAGAGAGGGGGAGAGAGAAAGAGATCTTTTCCAGTGTTGAGCATCCACAGTAAAACGTGTAATGTGTGTGATAGATGATGTGTGGTATGTAGTACACAGTAGACATGTGTTATTTGAAAGCGTGTGCGTGCCCACATACATGTGCCTGTGTATGTGTCGGGAAGGGAGAGCAGAAGGAGAAGGGAGTTTTCCATCTTAATATATATATATATATATATATATATATATATATATATATCAACAGATCTGCCAATTCCTCCAAGCATTGCGTTTCTGGGAAAAAGGCCAATTTTCTTCATTTTAAAAATATCATAACATTTGTGTTAGCAAAAACTACTATAAATGCCATCAGCTACAGAATTCCGGTTTAATTTCTGTTTTGACTTTATCAAAATCTGAGAAAAAAATATCTTTGGGGAATACAATTATCTGTTCTTAGCCACAGCCCGAAAATCAACAGAAACCAACTGTTCCTGTGGTGGGGGGCTGCTCAGAGAAGTCCCTCTAGAATCAGACACTGTGGCCAAGGCAAGAGCCGCAGCCGGACCCCACGGCGGCATCTGAACAGTGCAGATCTGATCCCACACACCTCACCATGTGGGCTGGCATATTGGATTTGTACAAACCGCGGCACAAGGATGCAGGATGTTTATAGAATACAAATGCTAATTTGTCACCCTGGTTCTCAACCTGAATGTGGGTCGACTTCTTCATGGATTTCTTTTGTCGGCATAATTAAACATGTGAAATCTCTCGGACCAGGTAAGCCCAGGCACAGGAATCTTTGGCACGTTACTATCTGAAGGTTGCCCAGTGCCTGGGTAATGGTTAGACCTCGTTAAGCTCTCATTGATGGTGCGGTAACTGCAGGATCTAATTTCCTCCTCTGACTGCATTTAAAATGATCATATTTCTCAACAGCAATCCTTTATGGTTTTTATAATCTTACTTCTTGGGTATTAGTAAATCTCCAGAGTTCCAAAACCCATTATTTGAGTATTTTAGCAAGTCATCTCCAAAATACTTTTGGTAAACTAATTAAGCTTGGGGTGTATTTCAGATCACTCATAGAGACTTTCTTACTCACTAAGACTTCTCTCTCGTTTTGTTTTTTGGTTTTTCTTTTTTTTTTTTTCACTAATACTTTTTGATTCAAAGCCAATCTGTTGGCATCAGTCTTAGCACCAGGCTTGAGACTGCAGTGACCCGGATGAAGGGAGGATGTGCCCAACCACTTCCCAGTGTCCATTATTTATTAATCCATTTTTAATAGTAGTCAAGTAGGAAAATGAACAACACAGAGTTTATCGGTGGACGCGCTACAGTTTGTTCTTAAAATAATAATAAAAAAGCAATGAAAGCCTAATTCTAAAGCATTTTGTAAGCCTCACCAATGTCCCTTGACAAGTCACTATCAGACAGGTCTCCCCAGGACTATTGCCAGCACCTGTGCGAGAGGGCTCTGCTACAGTGAGGCAGATAAAGCATTACATTGTTAGGGCCCCTTCCTAGTGTCACTGCTGTCTTTGGATGTGACAAATTCCCTTCATTCCCCTCTTCCCTTGAACCTAATGTGGTCGAGTCTCTTCTCCCCCCTGAGTTGATTTCTCAAGTTCAATCAAACCCTTTTTATGGTTCCCCCATTTTATTTGCCTTCTCACTGGGCTCTGCCCTGTGACTCCAGCACTCTGTCCCCTTCTAATCTTCCAAGCTCCCCACTGGCTTTGTTCTTTCCATCATCCCACAGCCTCATGGCTCCTGGAAAAAGGCTAGCTTGATTTTTGAGGATGCTTTGGAACCCATGTTTAATTATGGAAGTCATGTGCACAGCACCAAGAGATCATTAACATAAAACTTGTGTTTAAATACCTAAAGTTTGTGGAACAGAATGGCACCCTAAAGACTAGCTGTCTCCAACTCAACAGAGTCAGAAAAGTAAAGAGATACCAACAGTGGGTAACATTGATGGGCTGGCTGGTACAGATGCCAAGGGTTTTTAGTCTGCGTCCCTCATGGACAGACATCAGACCTTTTAGTGCCAGGGTCACTTGGCCTCTGAACTACATCATTCTATAGGCCACCATCTTAGAATGCACCATGGTGGCTGAATCTTAGCAAGATACACTAAAGTCATGTTCGTCAGAAGCATAGAACAAGAAATGCAACTCACCTTTCCCCCATTCTTACCGAAGTCTTCTAGACAAGTTATTGGACCCACAAACTGCCCAGTCTCTCCATAAACAATGACGATAAGCTAGAAACACTAGCTCTCAGTTGTATGGTGCTTGTTAAGTGCTGGGGGTGGTAGAAATCACTGGCAAAGTGCCCCGTTAGCTTGTGAAATCTTCACTATCCATGTTCAGGGGTATAGTATATTCTTTCTGCATGTAACGGAATCGAGAAGCAAAGAGCCACACCATCTTGCACCAAGGCATGAGCTGCCGCGTGGGTGAGCATGCTTCAAAGCAAGACCTGCTCCTAACTCTGGTAAGGCACCTCTCAAAGACCATGGTGTGAGCATCTTGGGCGACAGCCCCATGACTGGAACCCTAATTCCTCAGACTAAGTTCTTCATCCATTCAGAGAGCCAGCCTTCCACCTGCCCATCCATCCATCAGCCTGTCTTTGCAGGGACTTCCTGCTTCCTGCTTCCTGCCTTTACTCTAAGGCCACAACCAATAAGCTACCATTGGCAACAATGACCTGTCTGCAGCTCCAGGTTCAGAGAATCCTAAACTTGGCATTTTGATGCCTTTATTCCCCTCTGCACAGACCATTCATCTACTGAACTTAGTGACTCTCCACTCACCAGCTCAAGGCAGGGGAAAACCTTTGCTCAGTAAGTGGACAGAGAACACAAGGGTGGGAAAGTCTTTGAAAGAGAAAATGTTGATTGTTTCCTATGAAGATAGTCAGTGAGCAGATTAAAGCATATTCCCCAGGCCTCAAATAAGTCTCTGAGTAATTTCAAGAAATTAGAAGAGTAAAAAGGGCTGTTGTTTTCAGAATTCTGAACTCAGCCTGTGGCCTGACATCAGCTGACGCCTCCTGGGGAATTCCCATTCAGCTTGGGTTCATAATTTATGTAATGACATATGCTTAGACACTGATTAGCTACCATATCAGCTCTTCGATGAAGGCAGCATCACCCTGCTTTATCATTCATTTATCTAAAATCATTTTGAATAATATCGCAAGATTACAATGTAGTCGTCACATAGTACATCAGGTCAGGGCCTGCATGCCACTTAGGGTCAGGGCCCCAGCAGGGTTCACACCTGTTAATGTACTCCCTTCATACAGGTTTATAAAATTAAAGTCAACAGGGTAGTGATGAAGGCAGATCCACAAGCCGGTGCTTACACGAGCTGCTAATGGATGTACAGTAAGAAGCACGGGAAAACCTAATCGCGGTAATAGTGATCTCCTCCAAGCCAGACTGGCACCAGAGTTTGAAACAAGCCATTCAGTGCTCAATGAGGAGCGTGGATTGCCTTTGACTCGCAGGCTCTGCTCGACCTGAAGGGTTTATCGACAACCACTTTGCTGCTATGAAACGCTCTATTAGGAAAACCGTGTCTTCAGGCCACAAGGAGGGTGACAGCAGAAAGGTCGATTCCTCCAGAGGAGGGTGGTGGAGGGGAGCTCAGGAGCAACAGCCATAAAAGCAAGAGGGAGGCAGAGACCCCAGAACTCAGCCTTCAGAGACTGGGTGGGGGAAAGAGTGGGGGAGGGAGAGGAGAAAGGGGGCATAGTCTGAAAGCCAGGAACAGGGGACTGGAGGAGGGTGGAGAAACCTGCATCCAAAAAAAAAAAAATTGGGGGCTTCCATACTCTGGTGACTGCTGGCTTTATCTATTGTCTTTCCATCACCCCGTAGCCCTCTTCTAAGGAGCTGGCTAATGCAGATGTCCCTCAGTATCATGGAGGCACTGGGGCCAGAACCCTTTTGGAAATCAGAACTGGGGGATGTTTATGTTTCTTACAGAAAAAATGGCACAGTGGGGTCTGGTACTACAGCTTGGTCCATAAAGTGCGAGCCATGCAGACATAAGGACCTGAGTGTAGTTTACCCCTAGAACATATGCAAAATGCCAGGTGTATTGATGCACGCTTCTGATCCCAGTCTTAGAAGGTGGATCTCAAGAAGGTCCCTCAGGCTCACTGGCCAGATAGTGTAGCTGAATTGACAGGCCAATTTTTGCCTCAAAAAGAAAAAGACAGTCAGTGCCTAAGACTGACTTTTAGCCTGAACACACAAACAGACACACACACACACAATGCTAAGTGACATACATTGATGACATGCTGAGCCCACCCTGTAAGGAGTGGTGACACTGCATAGCTTAGAGAACAAGGTAAAGAAAGGCTGTCTGTGCTCAACACACACTTCTTCCTAATCTTACCCCTCCCCAGACTGGTAGATGTGCAGCTGTTGGATCTGGAGGGCTGACTTCATCAGTTTTTCTCCAGAGTTCCATCTATAATGTCCACCAGCACTTCATCGTATTTGTTTATCCTCTGTGGGGCACTGCTGGAGCCATTTCAGACCTCAGGGCCTCTGGAGGAAGGAGAGGCACAATGTTATGTTAGAAAACTAAAGGTTTGGAGCTGAGTTCTGGCATCCTTGCCTTGCTGGCCTTAAGGGTATCCCCAGAGCCAAAGGAACCCTCAGGCATTTCTCTGTTGGTTGAGGACCATAACCAGAGGGGTTATCTGTACCAACCATGTGAGATGGAAGCCCAGAGCAAGACTAAATGCTCCTCTCCAGAGAGGCGGATGTGGGAATTCCCTACCTCAGGGTGGAGTTCCTGGGCCAGAAGTAGACAGCAGCCAGGTCATACATTCAGGACAGGGGCCAGGGTGGGTGTGGAGTAGGTAATGGGTGGGATGGACGAACGGAATGAGCTTCAAGATGGAGGCACTCCATGATTTCTGTCCATTTAATAAGTATCCATGAAGCAGGCCTAGGAGAAAGGACCTATGGGTTTTCCTCAGCACAGGTCCCAGGCAGGAGGAGGTGTCTTAGGGTTTCTATATTCTGATAAGCACTATGAGCAAAAGCATCTTGCCAAGGAATGAGTTTATTTCGTCTTTCAACTCTTAAGTCATACTCTGTCAGAGAAGGAACACAAGGATGGCACTTGGAGGCAGGAACTGAAGCAGAGAGCATAGCGGAACACTGCTTACTGGCTTGCTCAGCATGCTTTCTTATAGCACCCAGAGATGATGCCACTCACAGTAGTCTGGGCTCTCCCAAATCAATAACCAATTATCAGTCAACAAAATACCCACACACACTCGCCCACAGACCAATTGGATAGGGGCATTTTCTCATTTAAGATTCCCCCTTCTTAGATGACTTTAGTTTATATCAAGTTGACAGAACAAAGCAAAACAAAAACAAAAATAAAAACACTAAACAGAACAGGGAAGCAGTGGGACCATTGGAGAGAAGCCAATTCCTTCTGCCTAGGAACACCTGGAAAGATCTTGGGTTTTTTGGCATGTGAAACCTCAGGGAATCCTCCTGCCTCACCCTCTGCCTTACTTCACACATAGCAGGAAGGTACCACGCACAGAGATCACTCAGAGGCCGGTGAGTACAGCAATCCATGGGTCACCACCAAAATGAACAAGGCAGCTCCTAGCTTGGGGCTCCAGAGTGGAAGCTGACATCTATCTCTCTGGCTAAGAAGGTCCTCCCCTGCCCCTTGTTATAAAGAAGAAAGGTAAGTTTGCCTCAGAAACCTACTTGTCTGAAAAACAGAAGCTTCCAGAAAGGCCCCAAACACCACTGTGTCTCATTGGCCACGGCTTGGTCCTGTGGCCATCCTAAGTCCAGAGAGGCTGGGAACGAATGTGTCTCACTTAAAACGTCCATAGGAGCTGAAGTCCTCCAGACGTCTAGAAGCACCTGCCCCAGTGTGTCTCTGTGTGAAATGCATTGGTTTCTCCTCGACAGCCTCAAGTGTCCATCCCCAACCCCACCCACAGCCTGAAAAAACAGGAGTAAAGACACCACTGTGCAATGGAAGAGCCTCTTGGTGTTTCTTCAGTACTGAAGAGTGGATACCAGCCATGAGATTTTGTATGAACTAAGCAGACCTGCCCCACCATTCTGTTTCACAGAGATGATAGCCCACACAGTATCTTGAAGGTCACAGTCACATCAAAAGGATGCTCAGTCATGCTTATATTTGTTCTTGGGCCACTTAATGGAAACCTTGCAGCTGGACACCACAGAAGTCATACCTAGAGCTCTGCAGTGAGAAAAAGAGTGTCAGGAGAAAACAAACAAACAAACAAACAAAAAAAAAAACATAGCAAGCCACAAGACACCAATGTCTGCAGCTATGTTTTCCAAGGAACTCCAGCGACGTCACGTATGACAGGGACAGTTCGGGTTATAAAATGCACTTGTGAGTTTATACTCAGTCTCTTCTGCAATGTGGGAAAACCAAGTGCAGAGCTCCTGAGGCTGCCTCTTTATGACCAAAGAAGAGACCCAGCCCAGATGCAGGAATGACAGGCAAGAATCACATCAGTGGTGGATGCCAGGTCACAGCACTGCCATCAGGTCATGGAGGAGAGGCAGACATGGAGTCAGAGCATGAAGGCAGGTCCAGAAAAATCTGCTCTCCTCCTGCCACTGACCTGGGATGAATGCCTAGACTCTGCTAGATGTTTTATATCAGGAGATAGGGATTACCACAGGAGTTTCTGGGAAAGAGGATGCATGCCATACTCTTACCAGAGTGCTGGCACCCTCACAGCCAGCGACAGCTTTCTCCTGAGAGTTATGGATGATGCTACAGCAACTGGATTCAAGCTGCCACATGCCCTCCTCACCAAGGTTTCTCTTGATCTTTAGTACCTAGAAACTACCTTCCAATATTTTCACTAAACTTAGCTCATAATGTTTACATTACTGCAATGTTTTAGACAACAGTAATAATAACAACCAGTTATTTTTACGTTGTGGGGTCAAGAAAGACTTATAAATCCAGAAGACATGACAAACGGTGTGGATTTAATGCACAGAGCGATTAGGAGCCGACCTATGTAAAGAAGGCCTACAAATCAATAAGAAAAAGACAAACAAGTCAATAGACAGATGTGTAGAGTGCTTAAGTGGGTTCTTTACAAATGAAGAAACCAAAAAGTCAATTAAACATGGTCTAAGTTACTCATTTGCATTAATACCACAGAAAGGGAAAATTAAACCAAAATAGGAAACAACACACCTTCCGCAGGGACAAAAATATATATCCGACAATACTGAATGCTGTCATGGATGTGAGAAGCAGACATCACATAGCTAACTGGCCTACATACAACTAGTCCAGTCAGCCAGAGCTCAGATGAAACAAGGATGTCCAGTGCTACCACACAGACATTTCATAGCTGAGGGTCTGTGGAAAAACACTATGGGAGAGCTGAAGTCCAGCACAATCCCCACAACTGAGAAAAACCCAAAATCCATCAACGTTTTAAAATGAGCCTGAACGTGTATTCATGCACCAATGTGAGATGGCTTGAAACAATGCCAAGGTGAAGTGACAAGTTACTAAATTATGCTGCCGCTTCAGAATTATTCAATGCAAACATAGCAAACCATAAAGCTAGTTAGAGTCATCTCTGTTTCTAGGGTGATTTTCCAAGTGCTCTAGGGTCATGGGCAGTTCACTAGAGTGAAGCTATTAGAGGGCACCATGCCAGCCTGAGCATAGGTGGCAATCAGATCCACATTACCTCCGCTCCTTTTTGCAGGTTCAGCATCCAGACTTCTCATCTTCACAGCCTACAACCAACCGTCCAGAAATTTCAGCGAGTATTTGGAGAATTTTTCTCTGGCAAGCCTAGGTAGGCTACATGTTGAAAATGACTGCTGGGCTTGGGTCTCCCAAGCCAGGTTTGGCTGCCCCTTCCCTATGCCGTGGAATGAAAACTGGCGTCTCTGCGGAAGAGAAGGAGGGAATGGATTCCCAGGGAAAACAAAGCAGCACCAAGAGGTTGCTGAAACTGAAGGTTAAGTGTTGCCTCACTTGTTCCTAACCTGGACTTTAAATAAACCTGTGTCACCTTCCAGATTAGACTAAGTGGCAAGGAGACAGTGTGTCAACATGTATCTACCCAAGCCAATGAGTTCCATTTCACAAAGAGTAGATGGAGGTTACTATAACAGGAGAGGAGCCAGAAATTTTGTTGAGAGCCGGTCCTGGGCCTCAAGTCCTAGCTAGGCTGGTGTTCAGAACTCCCAGAGCCTCTAGCGACGAGGCCGGCTAAGAGTATGTGTGACCTTACTCTTCAAGCCCTAAAAGACCACCTGAACTTCTAGGACTCAAGACAGGAGAACCTTCTGCTCCACGGACTCTACTCCAGTGTCAGGAAGGGCTACCATGACCACTGCCTGACTCAATAGCTTCACATTAGCATGGAGTCTAAAGTGTAAATGAAATACATTGAACAAAACCTAAACATCAAACAAACAAAAATCTCAGCCAAACAAACAAAACAGCAACAACAAAACAAACAAAAACAGAGCCTAAAACACAAGGCCTATTTTAATTTTAACACAACTATAAAAAATATACAAACAACAAAACACTTTCTAGACTTAAAGTGAGCCGGGTCACCTGAAACTCTCAGTAACCCTGAGAGTTGTCGATCCTGTGTCAGACCCTGTGTTCTGGGCCCCAGGTATATCTCTTGACAATCCGAGCATGAATAAAATACTTTATTTCTCTTCAGTTTTTTTTTTTTTTTTTAATAGCTAAAAATAAATGTCCTGGAAGACTAAGGTAAAGGAGGCTAGCCAAGTGTAGAAAAGGCACGTGGAGTTAAAGAGTGAAATTTGGGAGAACAACTGTAGGAAGCTCCCCAAGCATGAGGACAGGCCGGTGACACTGATTGCTGTGGCCTTGGAAGAAGCCGAGGTGGAGACTTCCTTCTGGCACACTTGGCAGGCACCGTCCAGCTATCTCCTGTGGTGATGACGAAGAAATTAATTTGCCATATGTGTGCTGTGCACGCCTTTAAAGACAAAGGGTGGTTTCAGCTCACTGGTGGCTTTTGGCTTCTCCGAGAGAAGATTTGGGGGAAACTCCAGCTGCTTAACGATGCCGGCCTGATCTATTTTGGGACTACCTGGTACACAGTCCTCAGCTCGCCTTTGAGATTTGTCTCCATCCCTCTCGTCAGGCTGTCAGCCGTCACTTCTGTTGTCATCGTGCTGTCTTCCCCGAGTCCTCCCAGACTCCTTCCATTCTGATGCTGTTCATCGACCACGGGGTTGGGAAACAGGAATCATCCTGAATTGACTGTGGGAGCAGGGTTGGGCTCCATGTATGTCGGCCCAGGGCACTGTCATCCCAGACCTCAGAAGCACTGTCCCCTTCCTAAAAGGTGATATCTCTCATAGAGCTTCACCCAGAACTGCATTTGCTGGCTAGGTCACCTTGGCTCTGATCCCTGTCAACCTCTCCAGGCCTCAGTTTCTTCATCTGCCATGAGAGGAAAATAAGAGAACTCGTTCTAGCTCTAATAGGACAATTCGAAGTGAAGAGGATTTAGAAAGAATCCCAACTCTCATTTAAATAATACCCAGGCTGTGTACAAACACAGAGCTTGGAATAAGGGAAGTTTATCCTACCAGCTTCAGTCTACATGATGTCTCCTAATCAATTTTGGATGGTCTACTTTTGATGATGACATTTGAAGACTGATGGGAATTCAGGAAGACCCACCAGGAGGAAGGTCAGGCTGTCCTTGAAGAGGGAGATGGACCTCAGATCAGCCATGGCACCACGGGCTCAGTAGGAACTCGGCACTCTGCCCAAAACTTCTTTGGAAACTGTGACAAATTAAAATATATCCACTTGATATTTTGCCCAGTTTTATTCATTTACCTAAGACTTTGGGAAAAACCAGACATGTTTACTTTCTCCAGTTCAAGGCAAGGAAGTTTTCAACCAGAGAATACAACATAAAAGCAGCTTAGAAACATACATCCTCAGATGTCTGTGAGAGAGTGAGTTTCGTTTTCCTAAATTCATTTTTCTGCCTTAAAGGATAAAGATTCCTAAGCCCAGCCAGGCTGTGCTCATGGTTCAGGGACCCTTTAAGCCCATTTACATGGGGGCAGATATTGAAATCTTTCCAAACGTGCAAGCATTATGAATTATGGCTGCAGATAATCCAAGTCTCTTCGTAAGAGGCTCCAGTCCAAGAGCCCCCTCCACCACTCTGACTGTGAATGCCATTTGCACGGGGGCCGGGGTGGGGCTCTTCTTTTTTCAGATGCCTTCTTCCTTTACTGCTGTTTTCCTTTGGAATTTCTTGTCATCTGATTTTAATTGCATCCCTGCACTTGTGTGCAGCTGAGCAAGAAAACAACTGCCATGGGCTACTCCCCAAACCCACACTCTCTGCACAGGGGTACTGTGGTACATGCTTACAGCTCAGGCCCCAGCCAGAGCTCTACCTAGCCGAGGTCTCTCAAAAGCATAAGATTCGCCTTATTCTCTGGAAGAGTGCTTTTCTTTTGCAAAGTAAGAAAGGATAAGGACAAGAAAGCTTTGCCATCCTCCTCGTGGACAAAAATATGGGAAATTGATCCCTGGTTTTACGCAGCCCTCCTCTAGCACCTGCCTCCTGCCTCCCACTAGAGGCTCCGTGAATCCGCAGAGTGGCTTCGAGATCCCCCAGCTTATGTCGATGCTCCTCCACTTAAAATAAAGCAAAATAAAGTGATTTAAAGATGTCCTACTTTCCAAGGTCTACAGACCGTCTGCAGAACATTAAGGGAGATTGGCTATCTGCCCAAAGTGTTTTTCCAAACCACCTCTTAAGTATTTCCTAGCCAGAACAATGTATAAAGCCCACACTGTCATCTCGGAAGAGGGAAGACGGATGCTCTCCTGTTGCTCCGAGCCTCTGCTTGGCCCCAAGGCCCCCAGGTACTGTTAAGTTTCATTGTGATCCAATACCCATCTGCCAGGCTAGAGCCTTGGGGTGCTTTCAATGCCAAATTTATACAGGCTGATATTTGCATGCAAATATGTAGCTAGAAATGAATACTATAATTAGCATCTATGCAGTGTGTGGGTCTCTATTCTTTATGCTTCCTGCACAATTTGGGAAGATACAGAAGTTGTGAGTCTAAGTGCAGATTTTCCTCGTTGACTCAAACACGTGTCGCAGTCTGGCTTTGGAGCACAATTAAAGCTACTTTTGATCCCTAAGCATGAGGCTTGTTCATTGAGACCGGGCGTGTTTATCTGATGGGGAAACTTCACTTTGTTCGAGGGCCTGGAAGGTCAGCCCCACAAATCAGTGGGGGCAAAAAGGAGGAATATCCGTCTCCCAGATGCTCCAGAGACAACACTCAAATACGATGTGAGGAAGCCCATCGTTTCCTATCACCTGTGTCAGGTCTCAGATCTGGGTCACCGTCCAGTAATTAGGTGAAACAATTAAAACCTAGATGTTTTGTAAAGGAAACCAGCAAGAATTAATTCGAACTTAATTGAAGTGAGGCAGCAACTGTCTTGGATAAGCTGGCTGGAGACAAAAGGCAATCCTTGCTGGGGGCTGAGTGATGGGGGTGGAGTGCTTCATCAGCCCCAGGGACAGCCTCACTCCTGCAGGTTTACGCAGACAGGCTTTTCTTCCTGGTGTGCATGGATGGATGGATGGATGGATGGATGGATGGATGGATGGATGGATGAAATGTTAAATAGAGGCTCCCCACTTGTTTCTGAATTTAAGGTCCACTGTCAATTTATTGTCTGTGTGCCCCTGCACCACTTAACTGTGATCCAAAGCACCTCTTACCACGCATGGGCAGTGATATCACAGAACCCTGGTCTAGGATAAAGGGTGCAAACATGTGTGCTGAGAACAAGCTGCTCCAGGCAGGGACTGAATTCTGTCCTCAAATATAATGGTCTTTTTCAAAGGCAAAGATTTGTTAGCACTTCCTTTTGAATTGGCTGGCCAGGGAGATAAATCAGACCACATGTACAGTTCTGTATGATGGGGCAAAGGAGGAGCTTATTTTAAAATTTAAGTTGAAATAACAAGCAGTGAGACATACATGCTTGGAAGCCCCCAGCCTCTCTCATCTTTTTACTGGAGCTCAGGGATAAGTTACCTAGGCACAAGGCTCACAGGAGTACAGAACTGTGTCCTAGAGAGCTGGCTTAGGGTTGCAAGAACTATGAGCATGTTGGAAATGATGTCACCATACACACTGCCAATACTGATACTGTGTCTGTAGTTGGTTGGAAATCTAAATCATACAAAACCTCAGGCTCAATTCAGAAGCCCTTCCTGGCCACTGCTGGGCTTGAACTGGTTCAGAAAAGGCCACCAGAAGCTTCTTCAGCCCAAGTGGCTCCCTTTTGACAGGAGGGCTGCACAAGGAATGGACTTGTACTGGACAGAAATAAATGATTTTCCAAGGTTACCAGTCAGTGGAGATGCCTGGAAAGGTCTGGGCCCCTGAATTCCACTCCAGCGCTCTTTAGTCACCAGGCCAGCCGCCTTGTCAAATGTGTGGCTGAGTTTCATCTCTGCCCTGATGACAATGAAGGCCATGGCATCTATTAATCTTCACTACAGTCCCTAGGAACTAGTTAAGCATGAAGGGTGACAGCCCGAGCCCTAGGGGCCTTGACAACTGCAGGTCCTCGGGGCATTGCGAATCAGGGATCTCGGGAGTGAGAAATAACTTCAGCTGCTTCTCTGCCTCCTGGTCACTGGAGGCTGGGCAGCCTGTCTCCGCTGTAAGGACTGGTCCTCAACTGTCAAGCACTGGCCACGTAGGTTTGTCAACAACCCTGAGCAGGACAGGGGGCACAATCAGGAGACAAGATGAGTTCTGCAGATGAAATCCTACACTGTTGCCTATGTACTAGCCCAGCTGGTCCCACCACAGCTAAAGTGGCCCTGTGGCTTATTGACAGGCAAGTTCTTGACCCATCTGTTGAATGAGGGCTTAATTATTTTCATTCCACATTCATGCACAATGACACCGCCTGTCTACCTACATACCTATGTTAACAGGGCACTCCAGTGACACACATAACACCGGGGTCTCGTGCCCGTCCTCTGACTTAGGACAGCAGCCATTCCTGGCCCTGCCCTGCTGCTGACATTCCCACTGTGCCCACGATTTTTTTTTTCAAACAATATGGAGCAAAGCTCCTTACCTTTAAAAAGAAAATTTACCAGTCCAGCCAAGGGATTTATCTCCCACCTCCTTAGTCCCCACCCCTCCTTAAGTGATAAGAAACAACTGGAACAAGACTCTGGGGTGTCATGCTGTCAAAAAAAATTCTTAATGAAATTAAACCCCTCACACACTCACTGGTGCTATTTCGGGCTGCAGCTGAGTGACTACCTCCGCGCGTCTGCTGGCCTAGCGGCTTCCGTCTGAAGACTTGCTGCATGTCAGCTCCTGGCCCCAGGGAATATGGGCGGAATATTTTATACCTGAAGTGGCCTTATTTCCAGGCAATAGCATCCCATGAAACACGACTCTGCTGTGTGCGCTTGGAGACATGCCACAGGAGGCAAAGGGCTGGCAGGACAGGGCCGGGGACAATGCCCTTAGATGGAAGCACTTGTCCACTCATCTACATTTCTAATGCTAAAAACGTGGAGGCTTTCCACCCAAACTTACAATCCTTTTTAGCTCCTTAGGAAATCTTTTGTAGTTCTGATGTGTCAAAGGCCTGTTCCCAGGGAATCAATGCCACCATTCCGGGAACTATCTGTTCAGAGAGAAGTGGGAGATCTCAGAGCCACCAGCATTCATTAGCAGCTTGAAATGGCTATCAACTGTTCTTCATTCCCTCCTTGCTTCGCTCCTTCCATACATCTTTTCTTTCTTTCTTTCTTTCTTTCTTTCTTTCTTTCTTTCTTTCTTTCTTAAAAAGCATATTTGAAAGAAAACTTGTCAGAATAAAGGCTTCTCTGAATTCTTACACATTCATTTCTACACTTCCATTTTATCATGTTTTCCTGCCTGATAAGATTTTTCCCTGTACCAAAGACCTTTTTTTTTTTAATGTGAATTCCACTTCCCAACATTCTTCCTGTAGGAGATTCACCGAATTCCTATTCTCCTCTGGTCACAAATGCCCTGTCTGCTTCACTTGAAATGGAAACTCTCAGAGTGGAACTTCTGCCCGGTGTGTCTTCATCCTCCTCCTTCTCGAGTCCCCACATAGCAGTAAATGCCTGTGCAGAGAGGCGAGGTGGCTTTTAGAGCCTTCCCTTCCCTTTATTTTCTGCTCAAATGTGTCTGTTAAATGTCACCGTGGTGAGAGCGCTCAGAGCTGCAGTTCAAGGCCATTCTGAAACGTCTTGTTAATTCTTCATAACTCGCTGACAGGCAAGACTCAAAAAAAAAAAAAAAAAAAAAAAAAAAAAAAAAAAAAAAAACAAAGCCTGGGGAAGAGGTTGTGGTAGCCTCAGCTCAGCTTGTCCCTGTTAAGCGCCTGGAAACTCCCCAGGAACAGAAAAGACATCTCCCACGCAGAGATCTTTTTTTTTTTTTTTTTTTTTCCCAGATCCAGTCATCTGAGAGTCATCTTTCTGGCTCTCGACACATTGTTTTAACTGAACACATACTATTAAGTCCAAACTAAGGCTCTAAGTCTCTCAATTACCTACAGTTTTTATCTTTGGGGGGAGGGGCAGGGAGAGAAAAAGCTAGGGAGTCAGTTGCCACTGCCCATATTTATTGAGAACCATCTGTTACGCCTCTAATTAAAACCCACTTGTAATGAGCTTGTTAACGCACAGAATGTGTCAGGTATAGGATATTATTCATGAAGCCGTTGTTTTTGTGCCCGAATGATGGCTTAAAATCCTATTAGTTTGACAAAGTAATATATTAGTATTTTGACCCACCATACACAAGACTTCAGAATGGCACGGCACACAGTTCATCTAAGATGTTTTTTCTTCTAAAATATGCATCTATTTCAACCTAATATATAGTCAGATGGCCTCTTATAATTGCAGTATCAAATCTTTGCCTCAATTTTCAACTGCAGGTGATTTCAAATGATTAAAGACGCACAACAGGGAATAAACAAAAATGCTTACATGCAATTATTTTTAATTAGTATTTGGCTATAAAGTGTATGCCTTCATAAAAAAGTCTGTTATTCACGTAAACATCTGTTACCATACACACAAGGAAACACACTGTAAGCCTGTCATCACGTCTCCAAAACAGAGCCACGGAGGGAGGCTGGCCGGAAAACCAGAGCCCTGAATTTTCAAACAAAAGATGTAAGTCTAACTGCCAAAACAGAGGCTGAGCCACACCTTTCAATTAACATCGTTCACAATCAAAGGAAGAACGCTACCCCCAGAATCACACTTGAAAATGTTAAAATAGATGGAATTATTCTTTGAAAACAATAGCATCCCCCAAACACCAGACAATTTCAAATTCTTTTCCTAATTTTGCGCCCGTGCACAGAATCAGACCGTTTCCTGTTTGCCCGCTCTGCCGGCTGCTAATTTCCCAGTTTCTCTGCACTCTTGTTTTTGTTCATCAATACATCCAAACTTTGTGAGACGCAGAGGCTCAAATCCCAAGTGTAGAATATTAGCCGTGTTTCACGAAAGCCTCCAGCAAGGGGAAAAAAATATATTTTAAGTGAGCATATCCCCACCAAGCACAGGGAGAGAGATAGAGGGAAATAAATTAATATGGCTGTAATTGATAGGAGGAGATAACTCTGCTCTGTGGAATACGGAGAGGAAAATGAAGGGGAGGTGTGAGACTACCTTGCCTATGAATTACTGAGTCAGTGGGAATTGCCTGGCTCCAGTCAGCAGAAGCTCTTGGAAGCAAAAGGGTCCAGGACCACCCCCAGCAATTCAGGTTAACACATCCGGTTTGCAGCCCAAGAGCTGAGGTGTTTATTAAATGTGTAACAAAGCTGATGAGGATGTGCCCAAAGTACTTCTCTTCATTTGCATGAAAATACAAACAACCATTTAATTGAATCACTGGAACCGGCTCTAGCTTTGTTGCCTTTGGTTGTCAGTGCTGGAATTAGGCAGATATTGTGACCCCCTTCTCAGTGACCCCTGAGGGGTCACTAAGCTGTTGTAACAGAAACACTCCTTGTACCGGGGATCCTGCCTGCATCTTGCTCGGTGATGCTCTCAAGCCTTTCCTGAGCACACGGACCCATGAATGTCAGATTGTAGATTTTCATCAGTCTGTCCTGGACATGCCAGAAGAAGGAAAAAGGGCAGAGTCACAGGCTCACAAACCTCAGCCCCTTGACCCCAACAATGCTAACTTTCCAGAGTCTATGGCTAGATGGAGGTCACAAGAGAAATTGCCTATCCTAGCACCGCTGCCCCCTTCATGCTGCCTGCCACCGATTCCCAATGCCCATGCAGAAGCCGAGACCAGCAACAAGAGTGCATCTGGAAAGCTGGTATTAATTTGTAACCAAGAGGCCTTTAAAACCCAGTTGTCCAGTAGCCAGTGCCCAGGTTCACTCAAAGGCAAGCAGTACCATCATTAGCAGCCCCATGCAATTTTAAAATACAACCAAGAACAACTGAAAGGAAGAAATATATGATGGGACTAAATCTATTGACCAAAAGCACTCCAAAGACAGGCCATAAATTAAACAGCACAATGACCAGGAAGGGACAGTTTTATATTAAGAAGTAGAAAATTCACAGCTTTGGGGGAGGGGTGTCAGGGAGCCAGGCCTGAGCACACTAGGCATCCTTTCAGACAGGGAGGGAAAAGATGTCCTCATTCCTTATAACAGAGACCTGCTGGAAGAATGCCAGGTGTCACTCTGCTAAGTACCCATTTCTCACCTGGTAAATTTTCATCTTTTAATACTGCTCACTATGCGGGTTGAGCTTGGTTCCCCATGACATCACTCCTTCTGTACCCCTTCACGGGTGTTACTTGTAACTACTCAATGCCATGCTCACAGGCCTTCCTTCTGGTCTTGGGCCCAAGGCACAAAGATAGACATATTCTATCAGGGGTGCTCAAAGGCACACACAAAGCCCAGGACTACCTCCCATCACTGTCCCGTGTAGAAATAACCCATCAGACAGACTGACACACAGATGTTATGTATCCTGTGACCAGCCATGCCAACTGCAACCACCATCTCTTGCTTACCCTGGCGATGACCTCATGAAAGCTTTGTTAAGTGAAGAATGTTCAGGAAAAGACACCTTGAAGAGCAAAGTCTCCACCCACACAGAGAATGTGTTGATCTAGTAACAACTAAAGACTAAGATTGATCCCAGGCAAACCCTGGGATATGGGTCAGAGAGAATGAGCCTCCATGACTAGTCTAGACATTTCTAAGGGAAAAGATGAGGAAGAGACAGCTTTGCTCTGGACACAGAATTTCTCGGGGTTTGCAGAGAACAACATGGCCAACACATAGTATCCAATGCATAATAGTCAGCAATCTTTCTCCATCTACTCCCACTAGATCCCAAGGCAAGATGAAATGCCAGTGACAACATCTTCATGAACAAAAAGTTGATATTTGAGTCACAGTGGCTTTTTCACTTTGAAATGGCTTTTTTAATATTAAATTTTTAATTTGTGTGTGTGTTCATATAGAGGCACGTGTTTGTGTGAGAGTACATGTGAACACGCACGTGGAGGCTAGAAGACAAGCTGTGGTGGTGTTCCTCAGATACTGTACACCTCTTTTGTGAAACAGCATTTCTCACTGGCCTGGAGCTAGCCAAGTAGGCGAGGCTAGCTGACCACTAAGCTTCAAGGATCAGCCTGTCTCTACCTCACCAGTGCTGGGATTACAAGTGCATACCAGCTAATTGGGATTAAAAAACAATACAAATACACACTCACACCCAAGTGTGTGCATGGACAGACAGACAGACAGACACACACACACACACACGCACACGCACACATGCACACATACACACTTCATTCTGGACAGAGGACACTTGCTCAGTGAGGCTAGGCTGGTAGGGAAGAGCTTGCCTTTGAGCCAGGAATTGGGTGCTTCGCGCAGATGCTTCTCAATGGTTGCATTTATTTTACTTCTTCTCTATACAATTCATGTTTAAAGTTTGTGCTTAGTTTTGCCAAATACCTAAGATATCAAGAAAAAGGGTTTTTTTTGGGGGGTGGGGGGAAAGGAGCCTTACCTCAGGACTTAGAAGTCTTTGGTTGTAGGGAAATCTCCAGGCATTCATCATTTGCCAATGTTTGTGCTTACTATATCACTGTCTTTTGTGGCACACACCACTCAATCAAGGAGAGACAATAGAACCTGACCAGCACTAAGATGCCTGTGCGAACATATAGCATGCACAGCTTCAAAGACATGTGGTGTTTGTGTCCTGGTCCATAAGAAAAGCAGATTTGTGATAACAAGGCCACTGGACAGTCCTGTGGTCTCTGATCAGCACCGTGGATCATGCATCCCACTCATCTACAAGCAAGAATTATCTTGGCCAATTCCTTCCTGAGGTATTAGCATGAAGGACCTCATACATTAGTACATTTTCTCATTTTTTTGTTTGTTTGTTTGTTCATTTTGTGTGTTATATGTTCATGTCTCTCTGTGTGTGGACAGTAGGTATTTCACTGACTGAGTCATTTCCCTAGCCCCAATGTGTTTTCTTAATAAATAACACTAAAAAAGATCATTACTCATTTTAATATGCTTAATATTTTTATTAATTATCTGGGAAATTTATCCATGCCTACAACATATTTTGTTCATTTTTACCTTCCCCAACTCCTCCCAAACCCATCACCCATGCTCCTATCCCCTTCAAACTTAATGTCCTTATTTTTTTAATAACCCACTGAGCCCGTTTCTGTTACCCATGTTTTCAAGGGTGTAAGGCCCTCCACTGAAACAAGGTTGACCTACTAAGAGCTATACCCATAAAGAAAACTCTCTACTTATGCCCCCAGTGAAACCATCACTGCCCACTAGCCACAGCTCCTCAGGTAGGCATAGGAGCTGGTGAGCCCATGCCTACTCCATGCTGGAGTGTTGACTGGCTTGGTCTTGTGCAGGCAACTGCAGCTGCTGTGAATTCAGCACTTCTGCCATGTCCTGAGGATGGTTTCCCTTTGGTCTTCCCTGACCTCTGGCTCTTACAATCTTTTTTATTCTATGATGGCTCCTGAGGCTTGGGGAAGGGTGCTATAGATGCCTCATTTTGTGGCTGAGAATTCCACAGACATGTCTTTAAAAAGACAGACAGAGAGAAGAGAGGTGGGGGTGAGAGGGAGACAAGGAGGCAGAGGAGAGGAGAAGAGAGAAGATGGGGGAGGGGAGGAGGTGGGGGAGAGGGGAGGGGAGGAGAGGAGAAGAGAGGAGAGGAGAGGAGAGGAGAGGAGAGGAGAGGAGAGGAGAGGAGAGGAGAGGAGAGGAGAGGAGAGGAGAGGAGAGGAGAGGAGAGGAGAGGAGAAGAGAGGGATAAGGAGGAGAGGGAAGCGGGGAAGGGAAGAAGGAAGGGGAAGAGAAGGGAGGGGAGGAAAGGGGAGGGGAGGCCAGGCACGAGACCTCTGGATGCAGCTATGCACAGTTAGGAGGCTCCATATCACAAAACAGCTAATTTCCTTGGACTTCAGTTTTTGTTGGTTTTTTTTTCCATCACTCATCTGGGCATCATGGGGCCACAGACTCTGATATGTGACACTGAGACCTGTGAGAACAGAAACATGTCAGACTTCTGGTGTAGAACAGTTTCCTTTCACAACTTCATACCTCATCAAAGGGTATCTCTCCCTGCTTTTATTGAGCTGCATTCTACTCAGGAACTCTGGCCTCTAGGAGGGGAGAGGAGCCCAATACTTCAGTGATACTATGAGTTCTTTTTGCTTTCATTGAAAAGCATTTCATTGCTTTTTTCATTAAAAAAAAAATCACATCTAAAAGAAAGCCCATCAATAAATGCGAAAATAGGAATCAACTTTTCAAAATTCTCAAATTCAGAGTGTGTATACTTTTTTAAACTATCTTTTTTTATTTTTATTCTTTGAAAATTTTATATATGAATCCAGTGAACCATAATCACATACATTCTCACATTTCTTCTAACTCTCTCTGTGCCCCTTCCACAGTGCAGAGTCTTATTATAGTCAAAGGGATGAAAATAACAGACTGTGGGTGTTCAGTTCTAAGTGGACCCCCCACACACACACACCAAGGGGTTCAGGGAACATCTTGGAGAAGGAAGGAAGACTCTAAGAGCAGGGTGGTGGGAAGGAGAGCTGTGAGGTGTTGTCTTCTGGATGTCACACTGCTCTTGCAGTCATGAACTCTCAGCTCACAGTTGTAAAGGGTAAGGACAAAAATGCCTTGGCTTCTCCTGAAGCATGGTCACATTCTGGCTAAACTTCTAGGACACTGGAGGTCCCCTTTTACTTCCGGCCAACTTATCCAATGATAAAGAGAAATACATGAATTGAATCAGTGTGTCTTTTACGCTAATGGCCTTTTACACTCATGGCCTCACTCAACCAGAATTATGTGCTGTGATTGGCCAGCTGCCCCAGCCAGAAGCTGGAGATGCAGTGAGGAATCAAGTAGACAGGCTCCCTGTCTTTGTGGAACAGAGTGGGGGAATAAGCCAGTAAGCAAATAGTATTTGTAAATTGAGATAAGCACAAGAAAGGTCAAGGGGCAAGGTGTTTTAAAAGAGTCATGTTGTCTCCTGCCTTCCCTGAGACAGGTGCAGCTGGCTCTGTTGCTACTTTCCTATGCTGAGTATTCTCTCTCCTATTTGTCCTTCCAAGGATGGACATATCTAAAAACCAAACTATAAACATAGCCAGGTCTGAATATAAATAGACACTCAGTGGAATATTGTAAACCCTCATGGTCCATCATGAATTCGTTATTAGGGGTTGAAAACAAGAGATTCTCCTGAGTGGAGCAGGGCTTTGAAACTGACACAGCACAGATCTGGAGCCTTCTTCAAATCCCAGGCCTGTCATTTACTGTGTGTGTGGCCTTCAACAAGCGACCTCTCCTGCCTGTGCTCTCAGCTGTAAACGTGGGTGTTAGAATTGCAGGGCCTGTTTAGGGAAGTTGTTGCAAAAGAGGAAATGAAATCATTCCTAAGCAGGGTTTGGCCTGAACCTGTAGCCTTAGCTTTGCAGGAAAGGAGTGTCTTTGCAGTGCTGGACTGCAGAAGGCCTGTCCCCCTCCAGCCATAGCTGCACAGAGGAGTTCAAAAGCCAGCAGCTAACAGCATGGTCAGCCTGGGGAAGCAACATGGAATGGGGTGAGGGCTTCACACAAATGGAAGTCATCGAGTTGTTCCTCTAGGCCTTGACTGGTGGAAGGCTCTGTCTTCTCTGCCAGCTGTTTGAGGGAATATGACCTTTCTGACCCTGGTTGCCAGTTGCCCACTTGATGGAAGCCATATTTCATGCTTCCTTTATAAAGGGGAGATGGTTCAGTTGTTAAAGAAAGCATTTGCCTTGTAAATATGAGGACCTGAGTTCCCCAGACCCTAAGTGAGAGGGTAAAAAGGTGGAGGATGGGCATGATAGCATGTGCTTACAATCTCAACACTGGTGGGGAAGGGTGCAAATAAGCAGGTCCCAGTGGTTCCTTGGCCAACTAACCTCTAACCTATTTGGTGCATTTCAGGCAAGTGGAAGACTTTGTCTTAAAAAAAAAAAGAAATAAAAAAAAAAGATGACATGAGAAGCAAGGGGGGTGTCTTCTGGCCTTTAAACATATATACAGTGCACCTTCACACACACAAACTCACATGATGAACACAGCTAGGTATGTTTGTACACACCTGCAAACCTAGATTCAAGAGACTAAGACAGGAGCATTGCAAATTGAAGGCTAGCCTGAGTTACATAGAGTTACATACAATCTCTGTGTGTGTGACACACATACACACACACACACATATTATCAACAACAACAGTAGTAAAATCTAGGTGGCCTTAGTCTTTGGCTAAAGCTATGTCTCCCTGGCTCTTCATGGCAGCCATGGAATCTTCTCACATCAGAGGTGCAGCACCCTTGTGGGCATGCAGCTTTGAGAATATGCTTTGAGGCTTGCTGATCACACAGAGCATAAGATTATAGCATGATCTACACAAGAAAAAAGCCGTCACCGGAGAGCCTAGGCATAGCCGACTATTCTAGATGGCTTCAGAAGCTGTCTCCAGTTGTCTATCCCAGGAAACATAGTGGCCCAGCTCCTATCCTTTGGAGCATGATGGACTCAATTCTTGATCAGATAGGCCATGGATGGGGGAAAGCCTTGTGAAGTCTTTAGTTTAGAGAGATGAGTCCTGCATATATAGTATAGGATGAGAATGAAACAGAATAAGCTCTTGGATTCTGCCAACTCAAGTATAGAAGCTAGGAAGGAGACAACATCCCATACCCTAGAGGCCAGAGCATTGTGAAAGACTGGAGAAATGCACAAAGATGTTGTATCAGGTCAAACCCAGGGTGGCAGGCAGCATCCATGGGAGAGTCATGAGAATGAGGGCAACATGTGAGAGCAAGTCCACAGCATTGGGAGCTATGGGAGCTTCATCTCAACTTTCTCCTATTGAGTAAAATCAGCTCCTTACAACGGCACCGGGCTGGGAGATCTCTAGAAAGGAGAAGTCAGCCAGATGAAAGGGGCAAAAGAGCAGGAGGAGGGAGAAGTGCTTTCAGGGCAATGAATCCTCAGATAAGACAAGTGAGCCCGAGAAACTTGGGATGGGAGAATCTAGTCATCTTGGTTACAAGTAAATATTAAAGGACAGACTGATGAAGGAAATTTAGAGTGCTGCAGACAGCCAAGTGACAGCAGCTGCCTAGCTTCCACACACATCTCAGACTTCCTGTTTTCCAGCATTCCTCTGATAAAAGGAAGCTGCTCATGTCTTACATTGCTTTGTTGTGTATGGATGTTTTGAGGGAAGTCCATTCTTCCAGCCTTTCCACCAGCCAGGGGCGATAAGGAAGTTATTTATAATCCTTTGCAACTGCGAAGAACATGAAGAATGGGGCTTCCCTCCTTTGCTTCTGCATAGCTCCTGTAGGGAGAGACACAGGTGGGACTCATGTTCCCAGGCAGAGAAAAGATGATTTATGTCCCTCATCCCTCCCACCACCATCCACACCCCAACCCTGTGCCCTCAGGCTGCCAGTGACTGAGCTGTATGTGCAGGGGTACACACACTGGCCACCAGGTCATCCAAATGAAGACTCAATGTCTGAAACATCGAAAGCCTAGGCCCACCAGGAGACACTAATGAATACCTACCTCGTCTTAACTTTGTGGAATAATGTAGAACTTTCTTATAGGAGAAAATGATGCTGGAATTGAGTGGGCCTGTGACAATACATCTGCAAACACAGACTCACCAAGAAGAGCTTTTGACTAGCTGAACCAAAATGTGTTTTATCAGGGGTTTCCAGGGAAGCTACTAGAACAGGCTACGGAGGCTTGCTCAACCCAGGAAGAGCCTGGCTTTTCCCTCCACACCCTAGGAGGAGGGAAAGGACCTGCCCTTTGTCCCTGGCTGAACCAAAGGAACAGTCTCAAATGCTTCAGGAAAACTGTTGTGCATCGTAAGCTTCTCCAAGACTGCCAAATAAAGCCCTGTGTAAAGGCATGAGAACTTTTGGCACAAGTCACGTTACCAGTCCCCAAACCGGACATGTGAAGTCACACAACGTAGGCTGGTGCTGCCAGTAAACAAAGCTGCTCTTTCAAGATTCTGCCTTGATGGTCAAGGGTCATCTGGATTTAAAATGAATAAATAAATAAATAAATTTCAAAAACAGAAAATAAAGCCAAATGGGAACAGGTGTGACTGTTACCTTAGTAACAGGAAACTGATAAACAAAGACACACATCTCTCCCTGATGTGGCATTCCCAGAAGGAGGGTCTCTCAGACACTAGAAGAGCATTACTTTTATAAATAGAAAAAAAAAAAAAGAGGGGGGATAAAATTTAAAAAAAAACATAAAAATTGAACCTCAAAATATCTATCTACCCTCTCTCCATGTAGAAATGTTTAACTGATTTTTAAAATAAACATGTTTTCATCATTTTTCATCACTGAAAGTAATCTCTTTAAGGAAAAATGAAGAAGTAAAACAGAACTTCTATTCAGTCATGGAAGAACAAACACACCTGTTTATCGCTATCTTTTCCTGAAATGCCACTAAAATGAGAGTAATGGAATTAGAAAGTCATGAGCTAATAAGGACAACGAAAGCAGGATAGAAAATGGCAGCCAATGAGAAAAGATACCAAGTGGTGGATAACAGATGGGGGAGTTTAAAACATGGAGGCTGGGCTACAGAGCTGAAACTGGCTTTTCTAAAAATTGTTCCCTGATGCTGCAGGACTCCAGACAGGCTTAGATTTTGAGGCACAATTTACCACAGAAAACATCAGTACAGAAAAATGGTTGGAAAGATAGAAGGGACAGGAAAGCTTTAAAAATTCCTTAAACCATAGGTGCCCCTTTCTTACCAAGCTGCCCACCCACTTCTCTAGCACCGCAGAGGAGAACACTTCCCAGAGAGGTTGCTTCATAGTAGAACTAGATTTGGCTCACCTGGCTACTCCACATTGCAAGTGGGCACTTGAGTCTACATGGGACATGTCTAAATGCCTACTTGGCTTTTCCTCTATGCTCTGAAGATGTCCACCCTCCATATGGACATTTCTTTTTAAAGACACTGGCACAGCCAGAGGACAATGTCCTCCAGACAACTGCACAGCCTGGAGACTAGCATCAGTGCGACCTGTTGCCAGCTATCAAGGTTGCCAACAACAAACACGTCTCACACACCCTATTTCCAGTAAGCTTGGCAATGTCTCCCAGCAGCCAACAAGCAGCTTCACATATTTGAAGAAAGACCCTAATTTGAAAGGTTAAAGTCGAAATAAGCAAACAGGATCAGAGAAAGAACTCCCAAGAAACAAAGTGGGAAGAATCCAGTGTCAAACTCCCAATTAATATCAATAATATATTAGTACAGAGATGAGAGGCGTGTGCCCACACAAAACAGTGCAAGGCTTTTAAACAAAGGAATATTCAGGAAACAATAAAGGTCTTACAAATGGAAATGGTGGTTCAAGAAGGTTTTTCTGTTTGTTTAATGCTACCACAGATTTAGAAGAGAATACTGAAGAAATCAGAAAAGTAGTTAAGAACAAATGTTAAATAAATGAAAAATGGGATAGAAAAAGATAAGACACATCAGAAGATGACTCAAGGTCTGACCTATGGGTAGAAGGATTGTGAGCAAAAGAAAGTACAATAATTAAGTGTGAGAGAGTGAGATGTTCAGTGGTCACCAAGTTTCTGTTCACCAAACAAGCATACATATTCCTGTACAAGGTGTAGTTTGACAACATTTTAGAGAACTGGAAATAAGGGGAGATTCTAAACATTTTTATGCAAAGGAAAGAATGAAATAGGACATATTAAAAACAAACAAAACCAGGAACTGGGTTTCTCAACAGGAACAGAAGAAGCTCAATTGCAATGGGGGAATGTCTTCAACGTTCTAACATCATCTCCATCTTTGATTTTTATAGTGCTGAAGTATGAAGATGTGCTAGTGAGATCTAAGGCTTGTTGTTCAACTGTGAGGAAGGAAATCAAGACTTGGAGTTATTTGGGGCCTTAAAGAATGCAACTCATGTGTTTTCCTCTCCTGGCTTGCTCCTGGGAAACTGAAATAGAAGAAGTGGGATCTAGGAAGCTGCCTACCACTAAAAATCAGAACCAGTCATGGACTGATATATAAATTTTATTCCTCAGGCAAAGATGTGGTATATGAAGAAAATAAAAAAAAATCAGCAGATTTTAAAACAAAGCAATTGGTAACTTTGGTTAAAGCAAAAAAAAAGTTTACAATTAAATAAGCACAATGAAAGCAGACACCTCTAAACAATACCTGCAAAGTCATAGCAAGAGCAAATTTGCCTTGTCACCCTCCTACATCTAAAGAACTGACAAGTAAAGGAGGAACCCTTCACTTTCCATAGGGGGGGGAGAAAAAGTAAATAATAATTCTCAAAAAACTACTCGGCATGCAACTTCCTCTGGAGCAAGCCTGTCTCCTGAAGGGAACTCTGAATTTCAGAGCTGGGCTGAGACACACCACCTGCACCTCCCTGCGGCCACTCACCCCCAAACCTGGAGAGCAGGCTTGGAGTAAGGAGGCCTGTTTCTGGCTTTGCTTCAAGTGGACATTTACACCAGATTTGTCTAACTTACACATCACAAACTGACTGTTGCCTTTTCATTTGTCTTAACTGTAAAGGGTCAAAACAAAAGACCTGGCCGGGAAAGGCAGGGTTAACGTGGCAGTTTGGTGATTTAAGGATCCAGGCATCTTCTCAAGCGCCCTTCCCTCTCCAGAAACAACACCCCGTGGCAACTAAGAACATGGTCCCTGACTCTAGGCTACCTGAATAAAGTCTCAGTTCTGGAATTTTCCAGGTGTATCACAGCTACGTGCCTCAGTTTCTCTACCTGTAACCTGGAGATTATGCTAGGAACTATTTCATAGGCTATTGTGAGAGGACAGGAGTAGAACACATGGCTGAGGGCCTGGAGCATAGTAAGGGCTAACTAACCAGCATTGTCATCGAGAGCCCCTTAAAACTGCCTTCTTCCACCAAGGTGCCTCCTGCTGTGCCCACACAGAGATAACAGGGACTTCTACCCTGACTGTCACATCCAAGGAACTACCCAAGGCCTCTTAGTTGGAACCTACTGGTGTGGCCCTCTTCTTCTGAGACACACAGGCTGTAGATATGAAAGACAGCCAGCAGCCTTTGCCACCACCTCTAAGTCAAATGTTAGAATCTAAGTTCTACAACGCACAAGGGTTGATCAAAAGATAAAATCGTTGTGGTATCGACTTGTCAGAAGATCGTGTTTTTCTTATTAACTTGGGTCTACTCTACTTATAGATTGGTTCCCCAACCCTGTGTCTATCTATATCTACTTCTATCTATAACATATAGATATGTTCTATAATTTTATATGTTAATATATACATATATGCATATATACATGCATATATAATTTTATATGTTAACAATATACATATATACATGTATGCATATATATAAATATAGTTTGTTGTGTTTTGGTTGGTTGGTTGGCTGTGATTTGTTTTGTTTAATGACAGACAGGGTCTCACTCTGAAGTCCAGACTAGCTTGGAACTCACTAACCCAAGGTGGCTTTATACTTGTAGCAGTCCTCCTGCCTTAATCCTCCCAAATGATGTGATAAGTAATTAGCTTTAATTATGTTTAAAAGATAGGTGGCTACTCTCCAATAGAACCATGCCAAAACTACTACTCATGTTTTTCTTTCATTTTGTCACAGTGAGTTTTCGTATGTGACTATATATGTTAGAAGGTAGGCAATTAGACTCTAGCAGACAAGCAATCCCTACTGAA
Source organism: Meriones unguiculatus (assembly GCF_030254825.1). NCBI lineage: Eukaryota > Metazoa > Chordata > Mammalia > Rodentia > Muridae > Meriones > Meriones unguiculatus. The sequence continues at coordinate 14,304,846 of NC_083349.1, forward strand.
GCAGAAGTCACGTAGAGAATTTCATACATATGTGAATTTGCCACGACAAATTTTACTGTCTTGTGGAGTTAAAAAGTTATGAGTGGTTTTCTTTGAAGTAATACAGGAAATTTTTATTGCAAACAGCCAAGTAAAGCCTGGCAAAATACAATAGGTTCATTTTTTTTTTAACTCCAAATCTTCAAATTATAAGAAACTTGTCTCGTGGCCAGTTTGGGCTGTCTTAGAGCCAAAATAGATGTCTCTGTTCTCACTCTCACCCTTGTGCTTACTGTGGCCAAAATAAAAACCCTCAATTTAAAAGAAAAGAAAACTTTAGCCAAGCGTTGGGTAAGAAGTTCAGTGGCTCTTTGTGGGAAAAATAAATCTTATTACTTCATACTAGTTTGATTAATTTTTTGGAGGGGGTGGTCTCTGGGAAAACCAAGCACTAAGAAGGAAGTTAAGAAAAAAAAAGAGAAAAGTTTAAATATGTTGACAGTCTATGATAAATCAACTTTTAATAACTAGCAGTACACACAAGAGCAATCGATAACTGTGAAAATACTGAGCATTTGAATATTTCTGAGCAATTGTTTTTCTCTGGGTGTGGGTCAGCCCTGGGAAAATAGCAGCACTTTCCTACTTAAGCACAAAAGACCTCTCCTGGCTTCCTGCCGTCTCCCCCTCCCCCTTCCCCTCCCCCACCCCTCCTTTTTTTTTTTTTTAATTAACAAGATTTGAGATCATTTGGCAAATTGTAACCGTAAAAGTGAGGATTGTCACCCGTAGTGTGTTATCACTTGCAAAATAAATCTCGCCTCTTCTCTCCCTGTGTACTTCATAAATGTCACTTCCTCTTCATATTTATCTTGCTTCCAAAATCCATTATGTGATTGTCACTTCATTGAAATCAAAAGCTGTCTCTTAATTACACAGGGACTGCGTATAAATCACGAACCTATCGCTCTATATGTTCATTTTTAAAACAATTACTGCCAACAGCCTACTTCGTAAACAAAGACCAAAGCAGATTTTACTAGGTTAAAATTAAGGCTTATGAAAATCTGCAGCTTTGGGAGATGAACAAAGCAGCGTGTATGTGTCTGATTCAGAGTGAACATGTGGCCAAGGGCTGGCGAAATCACAGAAAACATGATGGAAGTGGCCTAGAAGACGGTGGAAGCTCGGTTTCTCCTCTCCATCAGGTTAACTTTGTTAAGTGGAGAGATGCTAAACTATGTTTCCAAAAGGAACGAGAAGTCCTGAGGTTGGTGATGTCGAAGGGAAGCCATGCTTGCACTCTAACCTGCAATAAATGGGCTTCCGTGAGGCTCAAGTCTGGGCACACTCCAGTAATTAATCTCAGGAAGAGTACCAATCCTTAAATATTATATACCCTCTAGATGGAGGGAAACAGCTGCACTGCTAAACATTAGGACTTGGTTCTTTTAGTATTAACTTTCAACCTCTGTTAAGGTGGCTTCGTATTTGTGTGGTGTAAGCACACTTTGAGAAAAATTAACACCCGGTGCTTCTTGTCATCTGGTTGCACACCACATGCCTTTTTCCGGCAAGTTACATGCTATTTTGCAGAAGGATGCAGTTTCTCCTTACTTGAAGCTTGTTTTAAAAATAACATACTCTTGCATGATGATACATAATGGCATTTCTTTTCACAGTGAGAAGGAACATGTGTGAGGACAGCTTTGACACAAGGCTGTACTAGAAGGTGTGAGCAGAAGAGTTTACATAGTCCACAGCTTGTGTAGGGGCAAGTGGGGACTCAAGGAGCTGAGGCAACCAAGAGTCTTCTAAAGTCAGTAGACAGATCTTTTTTAAAAAGCAAAACAAAACAAAAAACATTTTATTGATTCTTTTTTAATTTCACATCATGCACCACAATATCACTTATCTCCCCATCTTTTCATATCCATCCTCCTCCCTTGCAACCTCCCTTCCGAAAAGAAAACGATAGATAGATAGATAGATAGATAGATAGATAGATAGATAGACAGACAGACAGATAGATAGATAGGAATCTCACCATAGAAGCTGCAATTTTTCACAGTGTGTCACACAATATCCCCTTATGCCCAAACAGCTTTGCTTGCAAATGTTCATTGCAATAAATGTTCAAGGCCTCTGGCTTCTACTACAGTACCAATACTGGATCCTCACTGGACCTCCTCTCAAATATCCTGTTGTTGCCCTGTGTTGTGGAGATTCTGAAGCTTTGGATCTGCAGAACTGGCTGCTTCGTGTACTCAAGCAGTTCATAGATGGCGTAGATGTTGGGGTGAGCCAAACTCAGAGTCCTGGATGACAGAGCTTCTTTCCCTTGAAAGAACCCAGGTTGGAGTCCCAGAGGATTTGACACTTTGGGTGGGTCTTGAAAGGAGCAAGACTTCAGTAGTGGGGAAGGGCAGGGAAGGAGTGGAAACACCTTCCGCAAAAACCATGATGGGCCTAGGAGACACACTCGGAGGCATCCCCAAACAGGGCCCAGCACTGGCAGATCCAGATGCTCAGAAAACCACAAGCTGGACCGCTTGAATGCTGTGGTAACGTTCTAGAAGCCACAGGGGGTTCCTATACTACCTAGCTAGAGCCTTCTTCTGATGCTCTGTGAGTTTCAAAATTGCAAGCTAGTCATGGGCAGGGTGCAGCCTCTGGGAGACAGGTCCAGATATAGCTCTGCTCCCACAGGAGAGCTGTCTGACGCAGATGAAGGCACCGTGTCTGTGACACTCAGATTCGGTCCCCAGCTGCACTCGTGTCTACAGACCATGCACCCAGCCAAACATTCACAAACTAATGTCAAGGATGCTTGAGTTTCTTGTTCTGAGTCCTGTTCCTTTCCCTTCTCTTCAATCCACTTTCCAGGGCCCTCATATCAGGCTGCTGCCCAGAAGGGGCTTCAAAGTTGCTTTGAGAACCTGACCCACCATCTCCTCATCCATTAATGTACATTCCAGAGATATCCACGGCTTGAGTCCAGTTGTGCCATAAACAACCGAGGCTGCTGGGAGACTGTATGTGTAGCAACTCTCTTTGGGTTAGTTCTGAACTCTCTCCTCTTTGTCCTGCCCTGCCCTTCCTCCCTGAGTGACTGTAAATGTTAAGTTGTTATCTATGAATGATTATAATCATAGGATGGGATCTAGTTCTCAGCTCATGGCCATAAAGTTTACAAACTCTTGAGGTCGAGAAAAAGATTACCACAGGTGCTACTTTCCTCATTTACACACAGCATTTGTCTCCAGGATGGCTATTTCTTTTTCTTTCAGTCATCTGGCCAAGTGTCTGTTTTTCCTTTTTTATTTTTATTTTTCCAACCAAGTGGATTCCCTAGAATGTAAGAAATACTGTGAGGTCTAAAGAACAGGTTAGAAGCTATCATAAACGATTAGGCAAATGTCTATTTCGAAACACGGAAAGGCAGCCCAGTTTCTTATCCACTATAATCTCTTGGGACAACCAAGCAACTGTGTACTCCCACTGGGTCTATGCAGTAAGAAATGGGCCCCTGATGGTTTATTTAAAAGTGTACTGTCGGAGATAATGGTTGCAGATGAAGCTTCTGGCCTCCCGATGACTGCTGTTGTTCTATGGGCTAATTATGTCTACCTTAGGTTCACTAATGTGGGCCAATCAAGTCTGTCACGTGGGATGATATTTCTGGCTGTTATTCTTCTAGAGCCCTCTCCTCACCCTGCCATGGTACCAGCGGGCATTGTGCAATAGTATAGAAAAAGAAATGATTAATTTGAAGTTCAGGTGTGAGACAAGGTCAGCAAGGAAGCACCCCTGGCTGGAACCAGCATTTCAAGATGAATCTTCGGCTTGCGATATCATCTTAGGATACACTTCCCGTTTTGTTACCAGGGGAAGTCTGAAGCCTGACACTCAAGCCACTGCGGTGTTGGGTACCATGTTGTGTGATGGGCTTTTCATAAAAATTAGCTGACATTGTCATGAGCACACAAGTGAATTTATAGCTTTCATACTGGACTGCTGTTCCCAGAGCAGTTTCCAATCACTTGAGCTTTTTATTAAGTTTATTGTTCTTTTATTGTTCAGTGGAGTGTAAGCAGTGAGATTACACATAAATATAAGTTCCCCCAGATGTGAAGTGTGGCTTTGTGGAATAAGGAGAAGAATGAAGGAAGGCTAATGTTCCCTGGAATCACTGGAGAGATGAAGCCTATCACCTGGCATCTCCCATCACCCACTTCTCTGTAAAACAGAGACCTAGTCCTGCTTGCACACCACAGTTCTTCTGGAAAGTTTCACAGGAAGAACTCAAGGGGATGGAACATGGTTCTATATACACTTCCTCTATCCACCAGAAGCCTACCCTTTCCACCATTCTTCCTGGTTCCTTTTCAGTCTTCAGTTGACTTCTTGTTCCCTCATCTGCCAGTGTGCTCACTGATGGAGACTGTAATGTATAATCTTGGTTGTCAACTGGATCAAGAATCAGCTGATAAATAAACCACTGGGCGTGTCTGCGAAGAAGTTTCTCTGTTGGTTAAGCCAGGAATATCTTACTGTGGGTAGCACCATCCTATGACGGTGGACTGATTAAAAAGAAGAAAGCAAGCTGAGCACCAGCCTTTATCTCCCTATCTGCTTCCTGTCATGGACACAGTGTGACCAGCTGCTCCACTATAACTACCACGGTTTGAATAAGAATGGTCCACATAGGCTCATGTATCGGAATGCTTCATCTGCAATTGATGGAACAGTTTGAAAAGGATTAGAAGACATGGTTTGTTGGAGGAGGTGTATTACAGGGGTTGGCCCTAGTCCCAATCCTCTCTCTCTCTCTCTTTCTCTCTCTCTTTCTGCCTCCTGCTTGTGGATCATGGGCAGGCTCTCAGCTACTGCTCCAGTACCATGCATGCCTGCCTGCTGCCATGCTCCCAGCCATGTTAATCACAAGCTCTAATTCTCTGGAACAATGAGTCCCCAATTAAACACTTCTTTTATAAGTTGCCCTGGTCATGGTGTCTCTTCACAGCAATGGAAAATTAAGTAAGACACTCACCGAGGAAAGGGTCTTCTTAGTCAAAGAAGCTGAATTTATTTTCAGGAATTGATAGCAACTTGTTGACCAGGAAACCCACACCGAGGCTCATGGCACCCGCCCATGGCAGCACAGTTGGAAGGGTGAAGACTCAGAGGCCCTTTGGCCTGCCCTCTGGATATCAAGAAGTTAAAGCAACTCCAAGAGAGTATGGACATGGCACTCAGCCAGGTACCGGAAGTGGAATTCTCAGCAGGTTTACAACAAAGAATCATGGATAATCAGAGCAGTAAGACTCACTTCCTGTTTGTCAGAAGTTGGTAGACTGAAGATTGTGTAACTGACAAGCCCTTCTTTAGACCTGTAGTCCTATCATCTTATGAACATGGAATGTTCAGGTCATCAAACCCAGGAATATTCTTGAGGTAGGTTCTAGCAAAATCAATGGCAGCTGAGTTTGGACAAGACTACACGGATACTTCCTTAGATACTTTTGCAAGGCCACCACAAACAACAACAGAGTGTTTTAAAGGAGAGATTTATTTTGGTTCCTAATTTCAGAAAGTGCACTCCATCTCTGTGGGAGAGGGATGGCAATGGCTTCCTTTGCACGGGTGAGAATGTGGGGCTACAGCTGTCGTACTGAGACAGGCAAGACTCAGAGAGCTCAGGCTGGATCAAGAGGTGGATAAAACCTTCAAGGTCTGGCCCAAGAGACCTGATTCTCTCACCTAAAACTCACCTCCTAGAGATTCTGAAACTACCAAAACAGTGACACTAGCTGGAGACCAGGTATCCAAACCCATGAGCCTACGGGGGACATTTAACCTTCAAGCCATAATAGACATCCAGCTAGGGAACTCTACCCTGGTCACAATGCTTTGTGTGAGTAAGAGACACTTTTTCCTGGAATTACGCGGCTAGCAGTTGTTGACAGCTGTAGAACCTGAAGCCCAAGCTGAGAAACTCACATCAGCCTCTACAGATCCCATCACTGCTCTGTTCTGCTCTCCAGCCGCTACAGTGCTCCCAAACAAGGATTAGAACACTCCCATGAGAGACAGAGCCTTGTCTAGCTGTCTGCTTTGACTCTTAGGACATATTGGATCAGTGCATGTACCTCACCTCTTGTAAACACTGGACACATTTACAGGCAGAGCTCCCTGGCCTGGGCCAATCCAATAGTTTAACAGTGCTGGGTGGGGCCTGAAACATTACCACAAATTGCACAGGCAAAATCACTTTTGAAATAACCTGCCAACATAAAATAAACTATGGAGGTGCTGAGACCGTGAATCAGTGGGAGAATGCTTGCCTGGCACATGTGCAATGCCCCGGTCCTACCCCCAGTGCCACATGTACACAAAAGAACCACAGGGGCTGCAAGAGGTTAAGAAACCGCGGAGGCACAAAAATGCCCAACCCAAACATACAGGAAACATCATGGACAACCTGAGGGGCTCATCCTTTCCTGGGATAGGGCTGGCACCCCAGGCTTAAAACCTGAGGTGTCTTAGTGCTGACACAGCAATTACAGGACCAGTCTCCTTCTGGGAATCCAATAGCAATATCAAGGAGTCAGACAGGAGGGAGCTTGTGGCGGTGGGCTAGAGACGTAGTCTGCTCTTTCACCCTCCGTGGGGTCTTGAATCCTCTATCTTTGAGTAGACATTATTCATGATTGATTGACTGATTGATTGATTGATTGATTGATTAGATGATTATTGGTTCACATAATGAATTCTAAAGATTTTGTTCATTGGTGTAATGATTATTCAAGATCGATGAGTCGTTGTGCTAAAGTAAGTGAAATATTTCTACAGCTAGTGTTTCATTCACTTCCAGGGAGATGTATAATAAGTACGAGTGTGAGAAGAGGTGAATGCTGTTACAGTCTCAATAGATAGAGCAACTCTGGGATATAGCTTATTTGGTAGAGTGTCTGCCCAACATACACAAGGCCCCGAGTTCAATCTCCAGCAACCACATTTCTTTTTTTAAATGGAGCACAGTGAGATATGCAATTTCAGCACTTGGAAGGTAGAGATAGGAAGATCCGAAGTTCAGGATCATCTTTGATTATATAGCAAGTTCAAAGCTAGTCTGGGCTACACAGGATCCTTTCTCAAAACGAACAAACAGACAAACAAACGATAGCTATAACAGGCAGAAGGCTCCGGCTCCATCCTGGTCCTTGAAGATGTGTCTTTCAGACGCAAATATCCATGTCCACAATTTGCATCTTGCTAAGTCTTCTCTTGGCATCTGAAGCATTTCCCACCTCTGAGATCCAGGTGCCAAACACCAGTTGATGCAAAGGGTGCCACTCTCCCACCTCCTGCCCCTCCTACCCCTGTGACACTTGTCACTATCTTCCAGCTCAGACTACATGCTTCATCCAGTCAGAAACTGTCAGTGACAGGTCTGCCCATCAAAACAGATACAGCTGTGGCCACATACCGAAGACCTTCGGCACATCCCTTCAGTGGCTTGCTAGTAGCCATTTCACTCCCACAGCCCCACGGACTTTCCTCACTGGAGCTCTGTGTCCTAGCTGACAATGTAGTTCATCTGTACACATCTAGCAGCAACAGCATCCTTTGGAAAACCTCTGTCTTGTCCCCCACAGTTCTGAAGGACAGAACGTGCAGTCAGGGTGCAACAAGAATATCTCCCTCTGAAGATCCTTTGGGACCCTCCTTTTGCCTTGCTGTGTCTCTCCTGACCAATCCAAGCAGAGGGAAGGATACTGGCTTTTTTATGGTACTTCTGTTATTTCTGAAGCCTCACTCAGCTCTCCAGACACCCCATTCATCCATCGGCAACCTCTCCTAACAACTTGGTACCATGACTGCCCCCAATTGGGTCAGTAGTCCTGGGTGAAAAGGAACTTCACCCAGGTGGTATTTCCTGAGCTTGGTTTAGTGTCTGACTTCAGTTGGATTAAAGTTGAGCTAGCTCCCAGAGCTGTGTTTAGCTTGCCTGCATTTGAATCCCTAACATAGGTCCAGTCACCATTTCCACAACTATTTCTGATATGAAGGCTAGAATCAAAAGGGAAATTTTGCTGCTTGGAATGCATTGCTTCCCTTTAGAAAAGGCAGGTTGGGGGGAGCTCTTCCTTCTGGGTTGTCACTGCCTCCTGCCCTGGGCAGGCTGTGTCTAGCCCCCAGGGCTACCTTTTCTGCTTCCCCAGGGCAGTCTGTTAGCCGCTGAGCCTGGAAGCTGGGCCAAGGCCAGCCCTGCAGGCAGCAAGGAAAGCCCACCCTTTTTTGCATCTGTGCAAACTGAAGAGCTAGCAGCAATATTCATCTTAATTTTCTCTTTAAACCCTTGAGTTGCATTACAGCTTCCATTGTGCTAGTGACAGACAAATGCCTCGCAATCAATCAAAGTTAGGGTGACTGATACACTAAACACCTTTGCTTAATGATGTGATTGTTTCTTATCTGCAAAGTAATGTCACTTATGGCTTTGCTATTTATAGTCAATGTAGTGTTAGACCATTTTATGCCCCTGATGCCTCTGTGGCCAGCCCATTAGCTGTGATTATGGACCAAAGGGGGATACAGGCTCTGAAAGCTTGGAGACAGCCTTCAGAGTGTTAATGCCTTCCCTATCCAGGAAAAGCCTGGCTCCTCCCACACTGTTTCCACCAGTTTCTTGCAGGCGCTGGTGAGTAAATAAGACAATGGCTGGTTTTGACCATTGGTGCACCACCTGTGCCTCTACTGAGCATCCTCAGGGCAGCAAGGTAGAAATTAAATGTTAAAAAATAAAGAACAAAAAAGAAGGAAAGGGCCACCTCTCCTCTCTGTTTCAGGCCTGGCTCAGCATGCCTCAGGCAGGGGGTGCCGTCTGTAGAAAGACTGACCCTTGTAAGCAGGTCTCCTGTTGGGCTGGCCCAGACTCTGCCATTCATTCATTATTTGCTAAGCTATTTGCTCAGACTATTCTCTTTGAACAGAGTGGAAGAGCAGAGTGTGCCAGGGCCTCCCTCCACCGCTCTGTCCCTGTGCTCTGAGAGTCGCTGCTAACTTCAAAGGCAGCCCCCGGGGTGGGAACAGGACCTGAGCTCCTGGGTGACTTGTCTGTACCTCCCAGGCCTGCAGCTACACCTCACCTTGGCTGTGCTCCAAAGGAGTTCCAGAGTAAGACTTGGCTTCATGGCCACTCCTTGAAAAGGAACAGGGAAAGCACAGAATCTGTCAAGAATCCAGAACCCCTATAGAACGCTGGACAATTGGACACAACCATTGACATTCAAAAGCCTGAAGAGGCAACTTTACCAGGGCCTGTGGCCACTCTACTGTCCAGGAACCAAACATTTATTTCCCTTAAAAGGTGAGATTACGGCTGATTGGCCTGTGCTTCCCTAACTCATGGTAACTTAATTTGAAAATAGGGTCTCTGTAATATAAGATGAAGTCAAATGGGAAGAGAGAATTGGGATGGCTCCAAGGCCAGTGTCTTAGTACCAAAAGGATTATCTGGACACAGAGATTGGAAATGAGCATGGCATGTGGAGAGCAGGGAGGACAGCCTGTGTGGACAGGCATGGATTATGGCATGTCAGTGCTTCAAGCTGAAGGATACCTAGGACTGCAGAGCCACCCTGAACAGTTGAAAGCTGAGAACAGAGTTTCTCTCCTCAGGATCCTCAGGGCACCGGTCCTGTTGCACCCTGACTGCACGTTTTGTCCTTCAGAACTGTGGGGGACAACAACAACAAGTCACCCACATTTTTTTGTGATTTAAATGACATGGTTTATGGTAATTTTCAAAGACAGCCATAAAAACCTAACACAGGTTTGTGGGGCTCACTGGAAGAGGCCCCACCTCCCCTGGCGGGCTGATTCTCAGAGGTGTTGTTCTTTCTGGTCATCTGGGTACCCAGCTATGGGTCACTGGAACACAGTCTGTACCGACAGGCACCCACACACACTCTGCATGAGGTAAGTAACCATGCTTAGAGTTTGTGATTTATGTCTTTCTCAACTCATGAATACCACACCACTGATTTCATACAAAGTTTTAAACACAAGGATTCTGTGTTTCCTTCCAATAAGCAGTACCAACTGTCAGCACAACTGACCCATCCAGACAGTTTCCTGCAGGGTGTGAAGAACCTGCTTCATTCTGTCTCACTGCCTTCCTTCAGCAGCCGAAAGCCACTTTAAGCGCAAAACTTTGTAGTTCTAGCCCTGCCTTCCTCTAGGGAGCATTCTGAACTGCTGTTTGGGTCTTTTACTTGTTTTGTTTGTTTGTTTTTGTTTTTGTTTGTTTGTTTTTTGCCTTGTGACTCAGGAGCTGAGGAGAGGCTCCCAGTGTCTTAGTATGGAGGTTGGTTCTACACAGAAGGGAGATGACTCTGGATCCTTCCATCTTTCTGCTCAATGCATTCAGATGGCAAGACCCGACATGGCTCTTGGCAATCCTGTGCAGACGATCAAAGATATGAAGTGCCAAGTGTAGCAGTGTGCACTGCAGGGCCCGGCCACTTCCGAGGTTAAGAACGGGAGACAGCTGGAGCCTACAAGCTCTAGACAAACTTCATCAGTATCGTGAGGACCAAGACAGGGCTGGAGCAGGGAGGAGGGGGTTGGACAGAGAGAACAAAGCAAGAAAAAGAACACAAAGGCGGGAGAAGACCATCAACCATATCTATTACTGGCATATTTCATGTATCCTGCAAAACACCGTTTTTCAACAAATACCAAACCATACATTTTAAAGTTAAATTTCAGGAGACAAAGCAGAAATTCATTAGCCAGCGGATGACAGATGATAATGAACTATTACAATTAAAAGGAAAATAGGTCAGTAGTGTGTTTCCTCAGCTATCACTTCCGGAAGCCAAATGGCCCCACTGCCCCACTGCCGATCAGACATGCGATGGGGACAGACTGGGGTAGGCAGGGTCAGTGTCTAGGCAAAGTAGCTTTGTATAACAAGTGCCTTTGCAGCCATCTTACCAAAAAAAAAAAAAAAAAAAAAAAAGAAAAAAGAAATCACAAGTGCTAGGAACTGTTTAGCCTTTAAACTGAACGTCATGTCCAGACACTAACAGGGAACATTTTAATTAAAAAAAAAAAAAAAAACTAAGTTGATGAGAATATTTGTAAAATTGTAGAATTCTGTGAAAGTCAAAAGATGTTTTAAGCATGTAAGGACCCACATATAGGACAGAGAAGGGGGGGGGGTTGACAGTAGTAACAGCTTTATTTCATTTTAATGTTTTTTGAATTTAAAGGTGTTTTTGTTTTTTGTTTTTTTTTTAATCCCATTCCAAAGAAAGCAAAATCTATGGCTCATTATGTGGTAGTTACAAATGATGAGGGTAGTTCTGGAAACACCATTTTAGCATGGGCTGTGTGTGTGTGTGTGTGTGTGTGTGTGTGTCTGTGTGTATTTGTGTCTGTGTGTGTGTGTGTGTGTGTGTGTGTGTGTGTGTGTGATATCTCTCTGAGTGAGACTGGATAGAAGAGGAATAAATTAGATATGATTGCAAGGGACTGCTCTGTGCTTATTCAAGAATGCTTGTGGTTACCGTCATACCTATGAAAGCCTGTCTTTCAAGGGTGTGTGCTGGAATGTCTGTATACAGGTCCTTGGAACCAAGCTGATCATGAGGCTGCTTTTTGTGATACAGATTAAAATGAGCATACATGATTAGAGAATTTCTGTTATTTGACTCTCTTTGAAACAAATCCTCTTCATTTCCAACTCTCAATGAATCAGTTATCCTTTTTTAAAGCCACTTGACCCGGAAGCACATGCCTAAGGTGTGAGGACTGTTAATGACAGTTTTATTGGGCACTCTGCTTATGGTTCACATTTTGAGGTCTGTATGTAATTGATCTTTCTCCCCTACATGGGAAACACAGCAATAAGCTATTGAGGCACCGCATTATAGATATAGAGAAATAATAACGATGTCACCTTGAGATTCAAAGATCGCAGAATAGTAATGGTTTCCCAGCTCATTTCTCCCAACTGTGATGACCTCTCCCATACGAAATCCTAACAGCCTCAGCATTATTTTGAATTATTCATGCTAGCCTTTTCCCTCACTACAAAATCAAGGAAAATGAATGCATCATGCTCTGTCAGCTCCACAGGTATTTTGGTTAAAAAATATACATATATATGTACGGTGGCATTTAGTATTTATCACACAAAAAAGGGGGCATATCGGAGTCACATAGACACACACGTGGTTTACTTCAACAGACACACACAAACAACACAGTCATGGGTAAATGAGTGCACGCCTAGTTTCACATCGATTCTGAATCTGTTATTGGCAAATTGTGTTTGAATTATCAGGGCAGTGAATGTCCTGGGTTTAAATATGAAGTACATAATAGGATTAGATTCTCCTGTCATTCCCTAACCCTGCAACACACATCATTTCCAGTAAGAAATCTCGCGGTGTGATCTCTAAGATGACCAGCGTGAGCCAACGTGAAACTCAAAGCTTTCATTTTTTTGAAATATCAAATCAGCATCTACTTCTCATTTTAATTCAAATTATGGAGAGAGAGCGGCTTGACAGCTCTCTAGTTTAGCCAGCGTGGAGAGTACGGAAGCGCTACAGTTTTATTCCGGTGATAGGGCTCATAGGAAGCGCATGGGAATAAAATAAACTGCATGTAAATGTAAACTCGGGCAGGTACCCTGATCCATCTGTAGCTCGTGACCTTTCAGAACATGATGAAAGACAAATGTCAAGCCTTCAGGAGACAGGAGCATTCTCGGCTTTGCTGGGCAGCGGGTGCCGTCCACAGACTGTATTAATTTAGTATGGTATCAATAACCTTGAAATCAGGATTTTGCACTAAAAACCCAGGTTGATGTTTATTCAGAAACCAAAGAGAGAAAAAGGCAACTTTATTTAAAGGGGCCCTTCAGTATCGAGTAGGCCAATGGCACTTAACTCTCCAGAAACGCAGAGCCGCTTGCTGGCTTCCATGGCAACAGACGCTTAGGACTATGAGGACCCAGAGATGTTCCTTTAAACAGTCTTTTCATTTTGCATATAATTCTAATTATAGTTGTGCTTGGCTCATTCGGCTAAGTAGGCCACACCTTGAGAGGAAGCATGAGCAGTCAAGGTTGCCCCAACCAAAATGCAGCAGCTCCCCCAGAGGGGAGAGAGACAAAGCATTTCTTGCTGTGCAGCACGAGCTCATTTCTGATTAGCAGAATGCATTTTCCCCTCCGTCTCTCAAGAAACAATCAGAAAGAAACCACTTGTCCCCATTGGTGCACTCTAAACACAAGCAATCTGACCCTGAGATGCTCCTGGCAGAGCAAGCCCTGGCCTCCTCCTCCTGAGGAAAAGCGACAAGCCCACTGTACTCAGTCTGTGGTACAATTAACTTAGAATCAGCTAAGGCTGAGCTGAGCTCAGTGCAAGCTTCACTTGGGAAGGTTTGGGGCTAGGTAATCCTTTAAAACTTAGTGTAATGGGGCTAACTGTGGGTGAAATTATTGATATTTGCTCTTTTCTGCTGCTGAGGACAAGATCGAAAGAGAGACACAGAGAGATATACAGACAGGGAGAAAGACACAGAAAGAGACAGAGACAGACAGACACAGACAGACACACACACACAGACAGAGGCAGGCAGAGGGAGAGAGAGAGAGAGAGAGAGAGAGAGAGAGAGAGAGAGAGAGAGAGAGGAACCGCAGTAATATCTTTACCCAGGAAAGGCAACCAACTTTGCCCATAGGGTCCAGGCTTTCTTGCCCTGGGAAAAACTACCTTGACATCATTTCTGAGGTCATTCTGAATTCTAGCTCACTTGACCAGAAAGTGCAGTGATGGAGGACAAGAGAGTGGTCAGCAAAAGAGAGGCAAAGGCTTTGCTTACCTGGACCCCGAAATATTCTGTTCTCTGCCATGGAGGAAAGAAGAAGCTTGAATAATGAGGAGTGTAGACCAGTCCTGCCCACTCATAGTGGCCTGGAAATAGATTTCCAGGTGCAGTAACATACGGATTTTGAATTTCAATAAACAATGTTTACAATATTTGAAGCATCTCTGTACAAAAATTTTTATCTACCTGAAATTCAAATTTAGATCAACAGCACAAAATTTCCCCCCTTTTCCTTAAATATAGCAGTGCTGGGAGGGCAGAGGAAGAGTTAAGAGAGCTTGGCTATCTGGACTCCCTGGACTGAGCCTGGACCAACCCTTAGCAAGGTTGGGGGATTCGCCGGGCAAGTATTTCCCTAGTTCTAATCACTCTCTACTGTAGGTCACCTGAAATCCTGAAGCGGCTTCCTTGGCATCTTCCTATTCAAAACCTGGGCCTGGCTGGTGCTGGGCAGGTGCCATCTCTGTTCCCGGTTTGATCCTGGAAGCCTCCATAAAGAAGAATGGGAACAACGGACTCACAGTCAGACCAGGTGACTGAAGGGCTTTTTTCCGGCAGCCTAGAAAGCCCTGGACTTCCAGTTCCTGGACATCTGGAACAGGGACTCACATGCCACTGTCTTTTTAGATCAGCCCTGTGAGGCCTGCTGACAAGTGGACATCCAACTCCCGATACAGGTACATCTGTCAAACTCTACTGTAACCTGTGCACCATGAAATCCAAATTCCACAGTCACTCCCTGGCTCTGACGTCCCTTCCCAATGTAGAATATGCAGAATGCTTTTTCTACCTCATTGTGTTACTTACTAAGACTTACGTTTGGCCAGGGTAACTTCAGCAAAGAAATCAGATACAAATCTTTGCCCTTATGTGGAGGAAGTTCTCTTGATTCTGGAGAAATCTTGCCTCTATGTACAGACCTAGAAGGCCTTAACATATGACTGTTCTGTGATGCCCAGGGAGTGGCTAGATGGCACCACCAAGAGACAGTGTTGTAGTGAGAATTTTGGTTTCTTTTAAAGCGCAGTTATGTTATGTGAATATGTTTTTGTTTTAATTCCAAGTGTGGAATGTGGGGCTGCTTCAGACTGTCCACAGCAGCTGACTATAATTTACCTCATGCTCGGCAGGAGTGTGATTTTTTTTTTTTTTGCCAGCTACAGATAGTTTAATTCTGGGAACTCTTGAGAGGGTATAAATGGGAGAGCTAGAGAGGGCCTGTGGTAGCTGCTGCTCCCCCTGTTGCTGGCCCACAGCCGCTGGTCCCTCCTGTTAGTCCCTGGCGCTGCATTTGCTATTGCTGGATTGCTGGATATTCTGAGGAAGAAGATTGGCCTTGCCCCTAGGAACCCGACGACCTTGATCAGCAGGAATTAGTTGAAAGAGATCTATCTATGTCCCCTTTCTTGTCTAACCTGTTTTTGTTGTTGTTGTTGTTGTTGGTTTTGTTTTTTTTTTTTTTTTTTTTTGCCTACCTAGTGTTGGGGTGGTGGTGGAATAGATTGGGGTGGAGAAGGGTGGTAGATATAAAAACCCAAATAAAATAGCTAAAAAAATATGCCAATACATTGTGGATTTGAAGAGAGAGCTCAGGGCCTGGGTTATTAGGGCACAAAGTACAAGAGTTGATAGTTGAGGAACAGCTGTATTAAGGTGGCTGCTAGCAAATTAGAAGGCAATGACACACATTGGCAACGGATGGGAGGCATTGAACAACTCTTTGCTGATTGTTGGTGGGAATAGGAAACAATGCAGTCAGTCATTGTGGGAGACAATGCGACAACATCTCAAAAGAAGGAACAATAACCTCACCCTATGACTCAGTTCAGGCATAGACTCAAAAACAAAACAAAACAAAACAAAAAAGGCAAGGAAAAGATGTTTTTTTGCACAGCCCTGTACATCAGCAGCGTCATCTATAATAGTCAAAGGGTAGACATAGCCCAGGCTCCCTTTGAAGATTAGCAAAAAAATTTCTTATACCTGGTACATCATGAATTAACTTTGAGGACATGATACTGACTGAAAGAAGCAAGCTATAAAACAGATGAATAACTCAGTGGTTCCATTTACACAAGGTCCCTAGAATCATCAGCTTTAAAAAGATAGAAGCAGGGTTAGCAGGTGCTTAAGAGAGAGAGAACAGGAAGTTAGTGTTTCACACATACAAAATTTTGGTTTTTTAAGATGGAAAGTTCTGGAGACTGGTGGTAGTTGTACTGATATGTGAACATATTTAATGATACCAACCTGCATCCTGAAAGAGGCTGAAAGAATCAGCTCTGTGTCCTTTGTATTTTACTATACTTTAAAAGTCTAAAAAAAAAAAAAAAGATTTGAAGATGAGAGTTGAAAGGTACAGGATGAATGGGAGACATTAACAGAGATAGGTGAAGAACCCACCAATCTGTATCCACCCAGTGTCTCAGGGGATGTAGCCCTCTGGTCCTTCTGTTCTGAGTCACTCTCTTCTGGCCACTGTCTTTCCTGGGTCCCTGCTGTTCTAGTTTGCTTCCTGTTTCAGTGATAAACACCAGTTCCAAAAGCAACCTGGGGAAAAAGAAGGCTCTATTTGGCTTACATGTTCTGGTTATAGTCTATTATGTAGGTAAGGTGGGGCAGGAGCTGAAGCAAAAACCATGAAGGAATGCTGCTTACTGGCTGGCTCCTCATGGCTTGTTTAGCCTGCTTTCTTATACAGGATCAGGGATGGCACCACCCACAGTTGCCTGGGCCCTTCCACATCCATCATCACTCAGGAAAATGTCCCACAATGATGGAGGCAATTTCTCAACTGAGCTTCCCTCTTCCAAGGTGTCTCTAGTTGGTGTCAAGTTGATAAAAACTAACCTGAACCCTTTCCATGCTGGACCTTGGTCACTCTCCACTGTATTTATTACTTCCTGCTCAGGCGGCAAGTCATCCATCATTCACCTCCATCATTTCAACATTGCTGTATAAACAACTCTAACCTTCATCTTAGTGTAACACTTGATTTCCAGCTCTGTCATCTTTTGCTTGACAATTGAATGGAAGATGATTTCTCTCAGAATAAAAAAAACATTGGGCAAACAAAGAGTATGGAGAATAAATGAATGAAGGTAGAACATGAATAAATGATAGAGGGAGAATATGAATAAAAAGAATGAGGAAGGTAGTCTGAGAATCAATGGATGAAGGATGTGGAGCATGAAGGAAATGAACGAAAAAGGTGATCTGTGATGAATGGGAATGGAGAGGGAATAAATAAAGAGAATAGTCGTGGATGAACAAAGGAGACAGAGCATGAATAAATGAAAGAGGTGGAACATGAATGAATGTATATGAGAGGTAGTTTATGAATGAATGAAGTAGGCAGGACATAAATGAATGAGGAAGGTGGAGCATGAATAAACAAAGGAAGTGGCTTGTTAAGGAATGAAGAAGAAGGTGGTATGTGAATGAAAGAGGAAAAGAATGAAGAGGAAAGGAATGAAGGAAGTACAGCATAAATAAATGAAGAAAGTGGCCCATGTATGAATGGAGGAGGTAGGACATAAATAAAATGAATGAATGAGGTGACCTATGAACAAATGATGAGGTGAAGTATAATAATGTGCCCTGTGAATTAATGAAGGAGGTAGCGTATAAATAAATGAAGTAGTCTGTTAATGAAAGGTGGAGCATGTGACTAAATGAGGAATCTGAAACATAAATAAACAATGAGGTGACCCACGAATGAACAAAGATAAATGATGAATGTAATGAATGAATCAGGTGGCCTGTGAATGAATGAAGGAGGTGGAGCATAATGAATGAAGAAACTGCCCTGTTAATGAATGGAGGAGGTACAATGTGAACAAGGGAGGCATATGGTGAATTGTAAACATCTTCTTGCTGGTATTGAGCAGACATCACTGTTACCCTGAGATGATGAGTGGGCTCACCTTGGAGCAGGGAGACATCAGAAGGAAAGAAAGAGAACATGTGATGGCTAGCCATGTGTGGCTGTGATTCTGCCACACGGAGAAACCCAGCAAGGGGTCCTAGGGGTTAATCCCCCACACCAGCCTGTGTCTGCAGGCTGTTCTTACCTGAGGACTGCGCTGATTGTGGGACATATACACACCACCTAGTTCTCTTGAGAGAGCTACCGAGAGTAAGTGTGCTATGTGCCTGGGTTTATGAGGTGGGCCTTAAGAAACTGTCTTAGAGCTGGAGTCCAGCACTGGCTCAAGCGGTGTGGTATGATTCTGAGTGAGAGGTGGTTTGATTCTGAGAGGTGGTATGATTCTAAAGAATGCGACACACTCTTGTTGAGTACCATCACTTGGGCTTATTTCCTGGACTAACCCAACTTGTACACAGATAGCCCTATCAGTTGCTTAAGTGGGATTCTAAGTGTGTCTGGGATTAACACTGGGATTGTAGACAGAGGACAGCAGTTGGCCCTCCTTGACTTGGGCTGCCCTCAACCCATGGGAGAAAAGATACCAACACTGAAGAACACGGAGTTTCTTTTGTAATGGAGTCCTACTCTGTGGACTTAATCACTATGTTGCCCGCTTGGCCCTATACAGGCCATCCTCCTGACGCAACCCTCTACATAGCTGTGACTACAGGCCTGTAACACTGCTGAGATGTCGGTGGCCTGTGCTCATGAAATGGCATCAGAGTGAAGCTACACCATCAGCTCCCTGGTTCTCCCACTGCCACATACCAGCTCTGAGACTTCCCTACCTCTAGAATACTAAGAACCAACTGCTTATAATATAGCTTATGTCATAGTGTTGTTAAGAAATAACATGTATGCATATACATCATGTTTTATATATATATATATATATATATATATATATATATATATATATATATATAAAATGACAGACTAGGACACACATTGGCTTGTGTCTCTAGGGAATGCAGGCTAATGCAGAGAACATTCAGCGGGGGTTGTGTGGTGTTTACTTCTCTAGTTACCATAATGTATGGAATTTTGATTAAGAAGAGTGCCTGGATGCCCTCTACGACCGTGTCATAGTGCGACTCAGCTAGGCGGTTGCCTGCACCCACATTGCTCCCCGTCCTCTGCAGAGCACCTCCTCTGCCGAGGGACTTCTTCCATATGGTCAAGGTGGTGTCAGGCTGGCAAAGCAAAATCATTGCTATTTGACTTTCAGCTGTGAAACTGTGCAGTGACTGTATGAGTTGCGCCCTTAGCAACTGTGTGGCTTACAAACTCCCAGAAAGGTGAGCGTGACCTGGAGTCTGTGATGACGGAGCGGGTTAATCTGAGCCTGGATGCCTGGGAAGGCCAACACTGGCAGCCTGTGCTTCCCTCTCTGTTTTGGCTGTTCTTGTTCTCAGCCCGGCACTTAAAAATAGATTTGCTCTGAGTGTTTGCACATTCACAAAATCCATGCGAAGGCTTGGTGGCTGGAGAAAGGAACTGATTTGATAGTGGGGAAGACTGACTGTGGGTTTCTTTAAAAGGCAACAGTTGGTAACGCTGTGTTTATGGAGAGCACCAAAGCCCAGTAAGTAACACACTAGCCCAGTTAAGAAGAATCGGATGGAGCCAAAACAAAAATCCCAAGGGTGGAAGGTGGCTGCTTTCCTGATATTGTCAGCAGCCCTGAGACTTTCTCCTGAGAGGTTCTTCTCCTTTGCTGGCCCTAGAGTGCAGCAGTGGAGCGATGGCAGAGGCTGGTTCCCATGGACCTCCTCCTGTGTACAGTGCGATGGCTGCTTGCAGGTGGAGTCTGATTTCCAGCAGTAAGTGAAGTTAAATTAACAAAGGCCTGTGTTCACTGCCCTGTCACATGCATTACATAGGCTTCCATGACACCTCCCCCCTGGCTTGTAGAGGGTGCCTTTTTGTGTGTGTCTCACACAGTCTTTGCTTTGAATATGTCTGGGTCCAAATGCCCAATTCCTATACGCACACCTGCCATGTCAAGTTAGGAAGCATTAGAAGAACCACCAGTTTACAGATGCTATCTCCAAATAGAGTCAAATTCTGAGGTATGGAACACACAGGGTTAAGAATTTATACCTATTTCCTAAAGGGAAGGAAAGACACTGAGGGAAATGTTTACAGGAACACAGAGCTAAGAAAGGAGAATTCTGAATATAAAGACGAGTGCACCCCCTAACTTGCAGTGTCTATGATCTAAAATTTCATGTATATATGTAAAGCATCAATCTATCTATCTATCTATCTATCTATCTATCTATCTATCTATCTATCTATCTCTCTCCCATATGTAATTGTACACATATATAATTGTACACACACATATTTATGTGTATATATATATATATACACATATACACATATATACATACATAGGTTGGTTTTCTGCTCCTTCACTAACAGCTCCCTTTCTATCCCAGCTTGAATCCCAGTCCCTTCAGGAAGCCTTCTTGAACAATCCTAGGCAGGATTTCCACCTGGATTCTGCTAACAGCATCATGTCTGAACTGTGTCACAGCTTCTTAGTTCATCTTATTCAGGACTGTGAGTGTGTCAGTGGCTGTCCAATGACTTGAATTCAGGTCCCCATGCTTGTGCAGCAAGCACTTTACTATCTCCCAAGCCCCAGGTGCTGCATAATTCTCTTATAACAATCAATGGATAAATCAGGTCATACTGGTCCTTGCCACCTGCTACAATTCAGGCCCCAGTGTAGAGATCCTGTATCAATAAGCCCAATGCATGTTGGGCATGGTGGTGTACACCTTTAATCCTAGCACTGATTAAGCAGAGGGAAACACATCTCTGTGAATTCAAGACCAGGTTGATCTACATAGTGAGTCCCAGGCCAGCAAAGGCTACATTATAGGAAACCAAAATTTAATAAGCCCAATGTTACCCTCAATGCAGATGCATTCTGGTCCCAGGAACCCCCTTTGGCAATGTGGAACATCTATGGCATGCATTTGAAGCTGGGAAAGGGACAATGCAAAACAACTGGGATACTGGAGATGTGTCCCAGAGTCCTGGTGGAAGGCAGGCCAAAGATGGGTACGAGGGCAACCAGACACCAGGCCTTTCGGCAAGAGAGAAGTGAGGACACTGAAGCTCTGATGAAGAGGTCAGTGCTGAGTGGGAAAGCATTCTGAGTGACTGAGTGCCATACAAGCTCTGATGATTCTATTCCTTTCTGAAAGGAAGATGAGAGTCAGAGGCCCAAGATGAGGTGTGTGGTGTGTGTGTGTGTGTGTGTGTGTGTGTGGGTGGAGAAGTCCATTTCTATAATGACATCCCATCTCAGACTTTCCATGGTGAATTGTGTCTTACTATCTCTAGTTTACAGACAACACAGTTGAGGGTCGGGAAACTCTGGCTAACAAGAGCTTCTGATTTGGTTCTGGGAACCACCCTGTGTAAGTATACTGCCTTCCTGTGACACCAAAACAAGCTAAGAGGCTTTCTTGAGGGCTGCTTTTGGCTCAGTAACACGTGAAAATTGAAGGTCATTGGATGAGTTTGGCTGAAGGGAAGCTACAAGCCACCTTTCCAGGCAAACAAAGACTCCGAGATGGACCTTGGAGGGGTGGGAGGAAGAGACAGTTCTACAGACAATGATATCTGGTCGCTCATCAAAACACACACACACACACACACACACACACACACACACACTTTTAAAAAAAATTTCAAGACAGCGTTTCTCTGTGTAGCCTGGACTCACTTTGTAGACCAGACTGGCCTCTGACTCACAGTGATCCACCTGCCTCTGCCTCCCGGAGTGCTGGGATTACAGACATGTGTCACCACGCCCAGCTACAAACAAAACAAATTTTATCATGACAAAAAATTTTTTGTAGTTGGACATTCAAATCTTTTCTTTTCTTTTTATTGCTTAAGGCTCCACTTGTCTTAAGAAGGTAACAAAACATAAATTCAGAGAATGTGTTAAGGGAGCAACCATTGAGCTACAACGAGCCTGTGTCCATTATTTTCATGTCTATGTTATTAAAGGTTTAAGCGTAAAATAAAACACACACAATTTAAAATAAACTCACAAACCTTCAGTTTACAACGTTAAGGTTTTAAGTTTTATGTTAGCAAATCTGTACTTTATAGCATTGGTTTGAGTGTCTTGATTTCTGGGGACATAATTTAGAAAGTGTGGCATGTGTGGAAACTCTGAGTTTAATGCTTGTGTGAGTTGAGGGTCTCATCACTGCTCTTCACCTGGGCTTGTCTTCGGGCTGATTTTTCATGGAACCCAGAGTGTGTGTGGCTGTTCTCTGGGTATTTCTGCCTCTCACACAGCCACCAACGATCTCATCTGCACATTGTGATGTGATCCATCAAATTTCCTTGCAGTTCCTCACTCTGACTCCTAGAGCTGAACACTGGTGCTTTATTTCTTGCAGAGATACCAGCGCTGTGGAACAATTAATGATGTCAGCTGGCTGGCATCACTTATGAAATATCTTCTGTTACAGACACTCTTGGAGGTAGAACTAGAAAAGGGCACGCACATGTGCCTTTTCTCAATAAGCTACAGAAAGAGAATTGGTCTTTTGATAAATGCTTTCTGGGAGTTGTCTTTAAGGGGCTAATTTTTCAATCGTAAAGAGAGAGTGAAAAGAAAGAAAAGAGCTTTTCAATGTTCCAGGTAACTAATGACTTAAATGGAAGCGAGCCGATAATTTGATAAATACTGTTGGGCATTGATGAAGCCGCGTGCATCTGCTTCTGGTAGGAACTGGGCCTCACCTCCCTGATTAGTAGCAAAGATACTTTCTTTTGGAAGACTGGACTATTTTTGAATTCTACTGATTGCACTAAATTGAATGCCATATTATGAAATCCATTTCAACTTTTTATGGACATCCCTGACTCCTCCAGGGGCTTCTTTAGGCATTTGGTTTATTGGGGAAGAGTCATTTATTCCCTGCAACGATGCCCACGGTGCTGGCACATAACAGCAAAGAAAATAAGCCACAAAATTCAAGTTCTTATTGCAGAACAGTGTCGACTTACATGGTTTTCTTAAAATAATGGAAAATGTTAGAATATGACATCCTGGGGAAAGCCAGGGGACTCTTGCGTAACTAATCAAAATGTTGTCGTCCCCGGAACACACTGGTAATGTGACCTTTGCTTGCTGCTTGAGAATGAAGGCATTCTTTGGAAAAGGCAGAGGTTTCAGATGAGTATTCCAGGCTGGCTGAAACTCTGGGGAGAGAATGACACCTGCAACAGCAGCACCTCCAACCTAAGGCCACCATTGCCTCCCTATCATCATCCTGAACCGACAAGAGTTGGGCTCCTTTTAGATTCTAAAAACAATCCTTCTGGGAACACTTTTGTAAACATCAGCATGCTGCTTTCCTGGATTTGAACCCTCAACTGAGTATAGCACAAGGAGTTCTACTGAGAATTCCTCTCAATGCCATACAGCAATCCAAGCAGTAAAGATACCTCGCTGTAGCACAATCTCTAGCCACCTCCCCAGTCTCTCATCCCATGTTTGTCCTGCTTGATGCGTATTGACTGGTGCAGTATATCTTGTTGTTAGCATCCCATTTTAGAGGTGTTCTGACATTATTGACTTGGAAGTTTGATGCCTGGTTTAAAACTGGTGGTGCCTCTGAGCCTGTACTATATGTAGCAATCACAGTACCCATTTCCACTGATGCCTGGTGCAGCCTTGAGTGGAATGAATTCCGATAACTTCATTGTTAAGTGCTTGGGAATCTGAAAATCTTTTTGTGGCTAATAAGGTTAGCATGGGCCCGGTCCTTCCTTTTCCAACAGCCTATTATCAGTTCCCTCAGGTGCTCAGTCACCAGAAGCCTTCAGCTCTAGAATATGTACTAAGCCACAAACAATCAAGAAAACTTAGATGGAAACAACATTTCAACATAGCAGAACTGAGAGGAAATGAAACAATGAGGATTTGAAAGATACAAGTTAATACAAGTTTGGCCATTCAAAATGATTGCATATATCCAAAAGAGTGTGATGGTTGTATTGCTTGTTTCATAGGACATTCAGTTTCCATGCATAAATGGGAGAACATACTAAGTCTAAATGGCCTTTTTCATTATTAGAATCTAGAGAATCTATTCATCTAGGCACTTATCAAACTGTGGAATTAGTCCACAGAATTTCTGGCAGGGGGAGGCCAGAAAAACAGCAAGACTAATGATTCCACAGTCACCTTTAAATTCATATTTAGACTTCTTCTAATCTATTTTTATCTCACATGTGTGGGTAGATGCCAAAGCGAGCACTCAGTTTCTATTTCTAGCTTGTTAATAATCAAGTAATATTTTCCCAGTCATTGACATTCTCATTTGTTGCAAATGAAAATCAAATTTGCAAGATGCAACACTTTCTGGGAATCCAGACCTGCTATTTCCTTCTCTGAGCAAGAAAGACACGTTTTTAATCAGCAGTCAACTCTGCAGTCTTTGGAGTTGGTTTAAACTAAGTCAGCAACTCTGATTCTTTTATTTGAAGAACAAATAGCAGGGTAAAATTCCTAAGCCTTAGCAATACACCGTTGTAGCTTGCCATCAAAAGATTTTTAAATTCTTCAATTCAAAAATGTTAACATAGACTTTTTCCTTCCTTCCTTTTCTTTTTTCTTTTACTTTCCCTTCCCTTCCTTCCTTCCTTCCTTCCTTCCTTCCTTCCTTCCTTCCTTCCTTTCCTTTCCTTTCTTTTTCTTTCTCTCTTTCTTTTTCTTTCCTTCTCATACCCCTTTCCCCTGCTCTCCTTTTCTCCATCTACTCCCTCCCTCCCTCCCTCCCTCCCTCCCTTCTTCCCTCCCTCCTTCTTTTTCTATTTCCCTTCCTTCACTGTCCCTGAACCTATATTTTTAGGAACTGAGACTATTCTCAGGAATATTGATATTTGGGGATCAACAACTTGTAAGTTCTGGTTTTGTTCTTTGCAACCTGGGTAGCTTTGACACCTTCATTCTCACTTTGCTAACTTGTAAAATGGCTATTATCACCCTCAACTCTCAAATTTGAGAGATTTCAAAAGATAATCATACAAAGACACACAAAGCACAGTGTCTGTAAACAGAAAATTTTGCACTATTTGAAAATTTGGGTTACAAATGACAAGAAATAGAACCCAGAATACAGAGTAGAATTCCTAGTCTCTTTCCTATGGGGTTCCCTCCCTGCAAAGACATTCAGTGGCATGGCTGTGGATATGTCTTAATAGTAAAGTGAATTTTTATCGTGTGTGTGGTCTTGGGTTCTACCTCAACAACAAAATATCTGGATGAATCAAAATAAATAAATAGATGATAAATGGATAGATGTATGGATGGTTAATATACAGATGAGATAAAGAGATAAAGAGATAATAACAGTGTATGAGTAGACATATGAATAGAAGGATAGATGAATATATGAATGAATGATTGATAGATGCAAATGAATAATAATTGGATAGGTAAATAGACAAATGGGGAGATAGATGGTAGGTGGATGTATAATAGATAATAGATAGTAGATGGATAGATGGATGACAGATCTATGGATAACTGATATATAGGCGGATAGCTGGCAGATGGATAGATGATAGATGTAGGTAATTAGATGGTAGGTGAATGATGGATATATAGATAAGTGGCAGGTGAATATGGATAGATGATAGATGGATGGATAGATGGATGGATGGATGGATAGATGGATGGATAGATAGATAGATAGATAAGCAGACAGACAGGTAGAAGCTCCAGAATCACGTGGTGCTTGCTTTGTGCCAGTGGAAATAGGAATCTTAATAATAGTGGTATAGCTATTCAAGCAAAAACTCTCCCTGGGTGACTGCTAGCTGATAAAATATTTAAACATACAAATAAAGTAGAATTTGTGTCTGGTGAGAGTTGGTAAATGTCAATTCTCACTTATCTGTAGGTCCTACACAGCAAAAGGCAGTGAGCTGGATGTCAACTGGGTGATCTCGACCAATCACTGGACCACTCTGCCTTTTCATTCTTAGCACTTTGATAATGCTCCTCTTCATAGAGTTGTGAGGATTCCAGCAAACCTTGAACACAAGCATGATCAAGGGACTACCACTCAATAAGTCATTGGTAATTTCCAACTATTCATGATTTCTGTGAATTCCATATTTCAGATTCCTTACTAATTTAATGAATGTTCAATAAATATGCTTATTAAGATTAATTTACAAGACGAAGAGGCAAAGTGTACATTTGTCAGTGGTTTGATTGGCATTTGTGGTTAGAACAGGTAGTGAGTATTGTCCAGCCTGTGATAGGTCCCCTGTCAACAGATCACAGAAAGCCCATGGCAGTTACATCTGTCTACATTCTGATGCATTGCCTTGGGAGGATGTAAGAAGCAAAGCACCCCTCAGTCTCAACCACCTGCTTCGGCCTGACTCACTGGTGGATCAAATTCTATCAAGACTGATAGGATGGCATGTGAGTCTGAGGTGCTGAGCACACGGTACTCAGGAAATACACACCGTGGGAGCACATAGCTCAGAGGCGCCAGCCTACTCATGCAGAACCTCTTCCAATCACACTTCCTGTCTCCCTTATCAGACCTTTGCTGTTGGTCACCTAATGGTTAGAAGTGCCTTGTGTTCCTACCTCTGTGGTGTTTGCCATGACCATCCGTGATGAGCCAACAAGAGGTAGGGGTATGAACCAGAAAGGATGGAATCCTGGGATATGGATGGAGAAAGCCAGCTTAGAGCTGCGGAAGGAAAGGGGAAGGCTGACAGAACATAGGTTGAGAACCAGAGCTGCCCTGGTCTGGGTCCTTCACCTCCCATAAAGAGCTATCTTTGTTCATTTTCTAATCAAAGTTCTGGGGCTGCCCTTTCTTGCATCAAAAAGAACTCCCTATAGTTAACTTCATGGTGTGGGTACCCTCAAGCCATACAACTCTTGGACAATGAAGACTATGTTTCCAGAGGCTGTCACTTAGACAGACAAAGGGACTGTTCTTGGACCTCACCTGCCATTTTTGACTCTACATGGAATAGGGCTTATCTCTCCTGCTCACAGACAGTGGAGGGACAGCTGCCTGAATCATGCTCCCCAATTCTGCCATAGTGCCCCCAACCTGGACCTCATGTTATTCTGCACCAAAGACCCAAATGCATCAGGGCTAGGCTAAAAACCTACTTCTCAAAGGGGCTACAACCACCTCTGCTGTTCCTGTTTTGGTGGCTGCAGCAGGGCCCTTGGCACAGCAGTTGGTTCTACCTTATTCTCATTTCTCATCCCCAGTCAGAAATGGATGATGGAAAGTCACAATCCCAGCATCCAAATCCCCATGCTTCCTGCTTTAATTTCCAAGTCACAAAATAACAGGTGCGGCCTGTCCCCAGAAGACAGAGGGTGGGGGTCGAGAGGGGAAACCTACTTCCTCTTGGCACCCAGGTGTGCACCCCTAGCATTTCACACCACTTAAAAGACACTGCCCAAACTGCCAACAATGTGTTAGAAACACAGCCCTTCCCGAAAATGGATCAAAAACACTTTGTAATGAGTGTAGGAGCCAGTTTCAAAAGGGCTGTAGAATCTAACAAAATTCCCTTTTCTGAGCGTTTGACACTCAAATAGCCAAACATAGGATAGAAAAAAACTTCTCCCCAAATATTTCCACAGGCAGAAGTCATTCTGTAAATAGGTCTATTCAATATATATCTCCAAAGAATTGTCTTTCATTTGGGGGTTTACATAGCAGGTGCACATCCCTGGATGTTCATTGCTCCGCAGTTGGCATGCTTTAGAAGAAGAGCAATATGAGGTTTGGGATGACTTCCGTCTGACAGTTACTAGGCAACTAGATCCAAATTCCACAATTAACAGGGATTCTCTGTTTGTGTGTGTACATCTGCTTACCTGGGTTCCTTTTCTTCTATCAGTTCTCCGAGTCTAGCAGCTATTTTGGTTTGGAGATATTGTGGGGAACACACCCACTGCACAGAGCTTAGCACACAGTGGCTGGAAGAAGAGCTTAGAGGAGGGGCCATGCCCCAAAGATGATCCCTTGTGCACACACTCATGTTTTCAGGGAGATGCCTGCTGTTAAACATGAAACCCACATACTTCCTTGTTCATGCACCACTCAGCTATGAGCTCCACAGAACTGCAACATGTCTCCTTAAGTGTACCTCAGACCTGCACCAACCAGGCCACTGAAGGAGAGAACTCTTGAAGGGGTCTTTGGGCTTCCTCCTTTACACATAGGCAGATCTCTCTTCTTGTACTTTCCAACCCAACCTAAGGCTGAAGGGCTTCCAGATGGCAATAGAAGTTCTCATGGGCTCTGGCGAAGAACTTTTGCCTCTCTGTGGGACAGCATGGGTGGAACAGCCCACCCTCTTACCCTGAGTTGTATCTGTCTATGTTCTTGCTACAGTGATATCTGGATACCTGCAGCTGTGACAAGAGCCAACAGGAACCAACATGGGACAAGGGTGTAGCCAGAGGCAGATGGCACTCCTTCTGAGCCTAATGGTCCTGTCTCCAATTCAGGCTTCTCCCTAGTCTAGTATCTCCGGGCTCCAGGCTTCACCCCGGCCAGAGTCTCTGACTCCAAGAACACCAAGACGGAGAAAATCGATTGTATTAATCGAGAGCTCACCACTGCGATGCTTTTGTAAAAGCAGCCCGCATGTAAAACACTTCAAGTGAGGAGCTCTTACCGTGTTTCTCTTTACAGGACCACTGCACGCTTGTCCAGAGTTCGGGGCTTTCAAATCACATAAGGTTTTATGTGATCGTTATAAAATCCCTTCATTTCCCAAAGGCAGGGTAGTAAGGATTAAGTTTGACTACTAAAGACAGCTTTGTTGTAAATGGTCTCTAATGTCACAGAATAGCTTGGGAAGAAAGGCTTATTAAACAAATTTCGTGGGTTACAAATCATTAGAAGCAATCACCCACCATGTCAAGTTCATTTGCTTAACCTGAAAGGTATCCATTTGGATGCTTAGAGGAACTATGCAAATTGACATGGCTCCCAGTGCCCACAGGAAAGCTAGCTGATGTTAAAGAAAACCCAGGGAGTCCATTGAAGAACTCAGGCTAGACTGGAACACAACTTCTTATGGTTTTCTCAAGTCTTCTATAAAACAAGCAAACAACAACAACAACAAAAACAAAAACAAAAAAACAAAACAAAAAAACCCCAAACTTATGGAGATTTGGGCCCAGAGGAGAACAAGAGGTTATCTGTTAACCTGAAGATGGAAAAACCCCAAAGGCTTCTCATTCATCCAGGCTAATAGATCCTACGGAGAAGTCCTGGGTGGCTCTGTGAGAGGCAGGACAGGAAACCTGCTCCCAGATTTCCTTATCTAGCTTGTCTTCCTCACCGTTCCTCCCAGCAGGCTCTCTATGCTCCTTTAGTGATAGGTACAGCAGTTGGTGAGGACACCTGAATAAAAGGGTAATGGAAAGTGGCCCAGGGACCCTTGGTTGAAAATTTTTTTTAAAATATTTATTTTTATGACTTCACAAAGGAGAAGTAATCGCTGCAGCCAGGACAGGAAGATTGGTACTTTGGTTCATGGAAGAACCCAGGAAGTCATACTAGGATCCTTTCCTTCCACAGGCCCAGTCCTTGGTCAGAGAACAGTGCCTTCTGCTTGCTGCTCAGTTCCCGATCCTCAACAGTTCTTACCTCCTTCCCAGCAAGGAGCACTGAGTTCTGCTAAAAGAGTTACCTGCCTGATTTACGACATGCTCTGTGTGAGAGCACTGTCCTCACTCTCCCTTGCTCACCCTTTTCAGTCCTATATAATCCACTTCGATGGCCATGGCTATTATAGAGACCGTTCCATCCCACAACACAAAGGGCAGAGGTGCAAATGTCAGTACCAGCCTTCATTTCCATCTTCTTCCCCGACTCCAGCTCTCAGATACGGTTTGAATCTGAAATGTCCCCACAGGCTGGGTGTAGTTTGTCAGCTGATAGGCCTTTGAGCAGTGATTGGATTCTGAGAGCTCTGGACTAATCGATGGAGTAATCTCTTGACAGATTCATATTTTTTTTTCATTTAATCTTTTGTGTGTGTGTGAATGTGTGTGTTTGTGCTCTCAAGTGAATTGTGTGTGTGTGTGTGTCTGTGTACTAGTCCACATGTGTGGAGGTCAGAGGACAATCTGCAAGAGTTGGTTTTCTCCCTCCTCTGTGTGGGTCCTGGGAACTAGACTGGGGTCTTGAGATTTAGAGGCAAGCACAGCACCCTATCTGAGGTGAGTGTTGGCTCCTACCATGTAACATCCTCTGGCCTCATCACAGCCTAGAAACAACAAGGCCAGCCTACAGCAGACTGAAGCTGTGAGCCAGAAACAGTAGCTTCTCCTTTTGTTTTCCTCAGATACTTGTTACAGCAATAAAAAGACTGGCCACACCCAGAAAATCATATTAAGATGTAATCCAGATAATTTTATTTCCTTGTTAATTTATGTATATGGGTGTTTTGTCTGCATATGCTTGTGTATCCTGTGTGTGCCTGGTGCTTACAGAAGCTTAAAGGAGGCATTGGATCCCCTGGGACTGGAGTTACAGCAGCTGTGAGATGTTATGTGGGTGCTGGGAATTGAACCCAGGACCCCTGGAAGAGTAGCCAGTGTTTTTGTTTGTTTTGTTGTTGTTTTTTTTGTTTGTGCTGTTTATTGTTGCTATTTTTCTGAAAAATTGCAAACAATGCTTTCTTGTAGGACTTTAGTTTAAGACACATGGATTTTTATCCTAAAAGAAAATCAATCTATTATTTTCTTAAGGAGATTAGCGCACCTTTGTCTTAATATTAATATTAATCTTTTATCCTAGATATTACACCCCAACTGAAATTTCCCATTCCTCCTCCCACCTCCAATACCCCCATCCACTTCTCCATTTCTTGTCCATGGATATGAATCAAACATGGCATATCAAGCTGCAGTAAGACTAGGCACTTCCCCTCATAAGTAAGGCTGGACAAGACAACCCAGTGGGAGGAAAAGGGTCCCAAAAGCAGTCAAAAGAATCAGAGACAGCCTCTGTTCCCATCGTTAGGAATCCCACAAGAAGACCAAGGTATGCAACCATAACATATATGCAGAGGGCTTAGGCCAGATCCATGCAGGCTCCCTGATTGAGCCCCTATGAGTCCAGATTAGTTGGTTCTGTGGTTTTTTTGTTTGTTTGTTTTTGGTGTCCTAGACCCCTCTGGTTCCTACAATCCTTCCTTCCCTTCTTCCGAAGGATTTCCTAAGCTCTGCCTAATGTTTGTCTGTGTGTCTCTGTATCTGTTTCTAAAATTTGCTGGATGAAGCCTCTCTGATGATGATCATGCTAGGCTCCCTTCTACGACTATAGCAGAATATCATTAGAGACTATGTCATTGTCTTTTATTTTTATTGCCAGTTCTGTTTGGTTCTACTATGGGTCTCTAGGCTATCCAATCTCTGGGTCCTGGCCCTCCAGGCAGCATCAGGAATGATCTCCCTCTCATGGCACAGGTCTCAATCATCCCAGCTCACCTTGTAAGCAGGACAATTTGTAGGCTGAAGGTTTTGTGGGTGGGTTGGTGTCCCAATCCCTACACTGGAACTCTTGCCTAAGCCAGTGTTCTTAAGTTCTGAGCCATCTCTCCAGTTTTTGCTTCAGAGTGTGATTTTTTTTGGGGGGGAGGGGTGTCTCAACAGGAACTGTGATTTAATCTTAATGTTTCTCATTTTCAGTTTCATTAGGATCCCAGTTTTAATTGGGCCACAGTAGCATCATGCTATATGGGACCTCCCAAAGAGTATAGATACTCAGTAGTCTATTGCTAGCCTGGGAGTATATCTAATATGCAAGCGTGGTCTGCGTGTGCATAGCATAGATTCTTATGAAACTACCATACAGATAATGAATGTGAGGACCCAAGAAGTGTGATCTTCCAATAGTGTCTTGGGGGAACCAAGAAAGAAAAGCAGGACCCAGGATAAACTGTTTCAGGTCTCCTGTCCCTGAGCATAGATACCCGTGTCTGTCTGAGCACAGCGCTGAGGAGGTGTGCTGGTCACTCTGCTCATTGCTGTAACCCAATACCTGAAAGCAAGCAAGTCGAGGGAGGAAGGGCTGGGAGGGGCTCTCTGATTTCAGAGAAATACTCTCCATCTGGAGAGGCATGGCAGCAGAAGCAGCTGACCAGGATGCAGAGATAGCTGAATGCTGGTGCTCCATATATCTTCTCCTCTGTTCCATTTGCATTCCCTTTGAGACTTCAGTTCTTGGACATCACACTACCCACCTTCAGAGAGGGTCTGGTCCTCGGTTCACCCTCTAGAAATCGGCCCAGCCATGCTCAGAGGTGTGTCTCCTAGGTAATTACAAATCCAGTCAAGCTGTTGAGAGTAGCCATCACAGAGGGGCTCCAACCAAGTACCACCAACTGGGTGGCTTGAAATAATAATGGAGATTGGTTTACAGTCCAGGGGGCTGGTAGTCCTCACCTCCTGTGCAGCAACTGGTGGCCACAGGTGTACCTGGCATCCAGCTTTCTGCTCACAGGGACAGCACTCCTATCAGATTAGGCCCTCCTAACTTGTGACTTCATGTGTCACTTCCGTGTATTTTCAAATAAGGCCACATTCTGAGGTACAGAGGGAGAATTTCAGCAAGGCTTTCCTGGTGGGCAAAATTCAACTCCTGTCACTGCAATAACTGAACAGCGACTGAGCCATTCTGGCTGCAAGTGCCAGGAAGAACCAGAAAGACAGCCCTGGTCCACCTGCAGATACAGGTCGGATTCATAGCGGGCTTAAAGCTTCCACCACCCCTGGGCAGTGTCTCAGCGGGTAAACCGGGACTCAATGTGTGAGA
Source organism: Meriones unguiculatus (assembly GCF_030254825.1). Lineage (NCBI taxonomy): Eukaryota > Metazoa > Chordata > Mammalia > Rodentia > Muridae > Meriones > Meriones unguiculatus. Next base: position 14,337,552 of record NC_083349.1, read on the forward strand.
CGGGGCAGTGGGTTGATGTGGCATGAATTCTAGGATGAGCTAAAGAACCGGCTTCAGGTCTGGAGGAAGAGGACTAACCTGGGAACAGGAATCCAGAGAGGAAGCACGGACTTGCAGCCCGGTGTCACCCAGAGCCCGCCCTGCACTCCCCGCCCCTCTTCCGGTAGCTCCCGGCCACGCCCCCGAGTTCAAGGCTTGCCTTGCACTCTCCAACCACATCCCCGGCCCTCCGCACCATCTGTAGTTTGACTCCGCCCCACGCACAGCAGGCCCCGCCCCGCGCGCCAGGCCCCGCCCCTAGCCCGTGCATGCTCCGCAGGCCCACGCTTCTCAGCGCCAAAGTCGGGCGCTTCAGCGTCCGTGCCACGGGCAAGATTCCAAGTTGCTGAGTGTCTGCACAGTTTTCAAACTGGTGAGTTTTGGGGCACAGTGTGGGCCCCTCCCTGGAAAGAGCGGAGTCTGGAGCCCAGGGACACAGTCACGGCTCTGAGTTGTCCTAAGGGCTCCTTCCTTTCTCCAGGACCTCTACCCCTCCTGTACAGACTGGGCTGAGTTTGCCCTACTTTCCCTGGACTTGGAGTACTTGGGCCAATCTGCCTGGTGACCGTGGATGTCTCCTTTCACACCTCCTGATGCCCAACACTTTTTGAGCTTCTGCTGAACCCCTGCAGGTCCTCTGACCATCCTCTTTACCTTCACTGCTGACCAGAGTATAGGGGCCCACCTACCTTCCTTTCAGGAAGCTTCCAGAAGCGCCTGGTCAGCTCCTCTTGCAGCAGGTCCGTGCTTCTCATGCCTTCTTCTTTCTTGAGACTTGGAGAAAATAACCAAGTTCCAGGGTCCTGCAACATCATGGCTGGTGTTAGGCACATCTAATTAAAACCTCATCCTTAAGCATTTGAGTTAACAGATGGGGTTAGACAGCCAGCCACTCCCCAAGTCAGTGACCATACAGCCACTCCAGGGTTTGCACTTCACCCAGTGGGTCCAGGTCGTTGTTCTGTGCGATTTTACTCCTAGTTGCCTCATCCAGACACTGTGTGTTCTAAGAAACAAGGTTTGAGTGATGTGTCTGTGCAAATTGTGCTTGGCTGGACCATCCTCAGACACAGCTTGTGAGAAGGGTCTAATACAGCCTGCAGATGCCCTGTTAGATGGACCTCCTCTTCATCTCTCTCCCTGACAGGTGATCCCACGTGATTTTGTTAACTTCATGGGTCTCTTAATGGCTGCAAACTTTGTGATGTAAAGTCTTAGGGTGCTGTTTTTGGGGGTGTGAGAAGCCTGGCTTGTGGTCAGTGTCCTGTAAGCTTGGGCATGTTATCTGAGCACCTGCTGGGCCTGAAGGTGGCTTGGCAGAATAGTCCTGCACTAATGGCCTGCCTAGGGCTCCATCACTTCCTGGGTACTTGCTCACTGGGTCTTGACTTTGAATTTGGCAGTGAAATAGATCTACCTTCTGAGGCCTGAAGGAACCAAGCAACATGAACTCTGGGTTTATGCTAAAGGTACTTTTCTATGGGGGGAAAATCCATCACAGTGTATGGGTTTGACTAATTTGTGGCATGGATTTGAAGAGGTTTCCACTCTTAACCAGGGTTTAAGAAGCAGAACCCCCAGTGTACTGGCAAGGCAGCAATGCCTTACACAGCGGCCTTCTTTCTGTGGAGAGCAAAAGGCACCAGTCTCTGGGTCCTGTTCTAGATCAGTGGGCCCCATCTGGGCCCGTGTCTATTCCCTCCTCTTCATAGGCATGTTATTGACTTAGTTAGTTTTCTGTTGCTTTGATAAAACACCATGACTAAAGAGGGAAGGGATTATTTGGTTTACATGTCCTGATGACAGTCTACCAGGAAGGGAAGTCAGGGCAGGGACTCAAGAAGAGCAGGAATCTGGAGGCAGGAACTGAAGCAAAGACCAAGGAGGAATGTTGTTTATTGGCTTGCTTTTCATGACTTTCTCAGCCTTCTTTCTTGTATACCTCAGGAACATCTACCCAGGGCACCCACTGTGGGCTTGGACTTTCCTTATCTTTTAACTAGTGGAGAAAATATGGTTGAGATATGCCCACAGGCCAATCTGATGGAGGTGTTTTCTCAATTGAAGTTCCCTCTTTCTAGATGACCTGCGCTGTGTCAAGCTGACAAAAAACCAAACCAAACCAAAACAAAACCCCACAAGAACAACAACAACAACAAAAAAAGAAAAAACAATATAGTCAAAGTCCCCTTTTCCTTGATGCAGGGACCCAGGGGCAGGGAGGACACCAGAATTGCTTTCCTTCCTTCTTTCCCAGAAGACCAAAACACTGTACCTTTCACAGCATTTTAAAAATAAATACAAGGTGAGTGTCACAGTGGCTCAAGCTTGTAATCCCAGCACTTGAGAGGGATGATTCAGGAGGATTGCCAGGAATTAAAGGCCAGTTTGGGCTACATAGTTGTTCTAGCCTACTTTGAGCCAGGATGAAACTCTGTCTCCAAAACACAACAAGCCCATCCAACCAAACACTGCAGTTAAGTTGTCACAATTGTTCTTATTTTACAGAGGACACACATTTAGGATCCAGTGCTCGTACAATTAAGACCAGCTCCTTGTCAGTGCCTTTCTTAGACGGTCAGTCTGGTTTTGATAGACGCAATGAAGGAGCAACTGTTGTCTGGGTTCCCTTTTCTCCTTATCAGGGGACTAGTTATGTGCTCCTCTACTTGGGATATGACTATCCTTCCCCTCCCCGCCCCATCCCCCACCAAGAAAGCTGAAAATACTGTAAGAAAAGGCATTTCACATATCTGACCCCTCCTCAATAGCCCTACCTAATAGCACAGTGAACCCTGCTACAGACTCAAATGCCATCCAGCCTTTTGACATGCATGGCGTTGTTATCTGTAAAGGTCACACTTTGAAAACCATGCAGTTGAGTTACAAAACAAACAAAAACCCCACAAAAATCTTAGAATATTTTAATGTTTGTAGTTTTTTTGGTTGGGCCACATTCATAGCTGTCCTCAGCCACGTGTGGCTCATGGGGCAAGGTTGGATGGTCCTGCTTATGTCTCTATTAGCTGGAAGGATCACAGACCGTTAGCCCTGAAAAAGATCAAAATTCAGAGAACGTGTGGTGTCTACTGAGTCCATAATGCTTTGTACCATGGGAAAGTACAAAAAATTGTGTGTATCATGAAAGCTGGGGACAGTCCTGTCTTTTCACATGTCACTGTGATCTTGCCAATGCCCCACCCCAGTATAAAGCCCTCTCCCTCCATATATCACCTCCCCTAGGCCTTTGGCTTCTGGTTGTGTCTGTGTCACACAACAGTATCTCAGACTCCTGTGGGACTTTGGCTTGGCTTCTACCACAGCTGTGCCTGGCCCTGTTTTGGTGAGTGGTTGGCTTCACCAGTGTTCTTACTGAAGGCATTGATGTCTAACTGCAGACTGTTATTTAAATAAAACCTGAAGGTTCAAATTAGAGACCTATAGACCAACATTCCACTGGCCAGAGTGTGGCCTTCCTCAGCCTGTTCACAGACATTGATAAACAAACTGGCCTACACCAGTTCTGAGTCTGAAGTGAAAATGACAGGATTTGTCTAGAAGGGAGTAGGTCAGAGCCTTGCAGGAGGCTGGCTCTGCCATGGTTGACAGGATGGATTTTATTTTATTACTGTGGAGGCCTGTGCTGGGCATAGATGGATGTTGGAGACTCAGCATTGTGGCCTGAATATGGTGTGATGTGTGTCCCTTGTTGGGCCGTGGCAAGAGTCCACTTTCTGACAGAAATTAGCAGTAATAAAGGGCTTATCGAAGAGGGCTGTGTAGTTTGGGGAAAACCACATAATGGATATGTAGCGTGTAGTGAGTGACTTATTCCTTCCCGTAGCTGTTAAAATGATTTGCCTTAAGAAGGAGACTTAAGTCCTTTGGTGATCTTCGTTGACTCTGAAGGAATCAGTGCCTTGGTTTCTATGTGGAGGGTTCATAGGCTGGGTCTACCAGGATAGCAGGCATCCCAGCATCCTTGGGGTAGGCCAACCTCCTGCACCTTGCTTCAGAGTCTGCCGCAGCGATGTAACCAAATAGAGAGTCTGTCCCCAGGGGCCACAGACACAGTGGTGACACTCTTTTTTTGATGGCAGAAACTTGTTTTCTGCACTCCCAGTGGAGTGAACTCATTTTGGACTGCAACGTACAAGTAGGACCAGCTAAAAAATTCTATGGAAACATCTTACAGCTTTTATTTGTTGTCCTGTATAACCACAAAAGGAACAGTGAGAGAGCGATAAATGCCTGGTATGTCCACTCTGCTACTAAAATTTTCTTGTTAGAATAATTTCCTACCCATAACACTTGTGAAGTCAGCCCTGCATCCAGCCCAGCTCTTGGAGCCCATTCCCAGAAGTCTGAGGGTGACACCAAATGCACAGTCCACCAATGACATGGCTCGTAAAAGCAGGCACTTGTTAAATCTATTTGTTTTTATTATAGACATCGATCTGCCAGTTGCAATAATGCATTTATGGACATTTTTCTGCAAGCACAGCGCTGGTGGCAGTTTTTACTGACAAATTGAGTCATGTGGATAGTAGTTTGGAGTACTCTTAGCCTATTGACAGATTGGGTGATCCCAGCACTGGATTTCAGTGCCTTGGTGGGTGAGGAGAAGGAACGGCTCTGGAACAGAGTAGGACCGGGACTTTAGACATGGGGGTGTTAGTTAGATAGATGGATGGACTAAAGAACAGACGGTTATTTCTTATTTGTAAATTTAGCTGAATTATAACCCAGATAAAAGGTGAGGAGCCAGGAATGCCCCCTTCATGTTGGTCTGCTGTTGGTATGGTTGGTCAGGTCTGTCCAACATGGGCTCCAGCAAGGCTGGATATGACAACCTGTTGCTCTCCATGAGTGAGTGGGTGTTCATGGGCTGCTCCCCAGGAGGCCTGACCGCCATTGCTTTCAGAATTTCCAAAAGCCCTGGTTCCCAAGGTGGGCTATAGAGTCCCATGGCAAGAATATAGGATCTAAGCCTGGGGACTCGAGGATATCCTCAGCCTTGTGGGCTCCTAGAGGACTCTGGTTGCTCTGGTGATCCCTTGCGTTCATCTTTAGGGTAAGAAGGAAAAAGAACGTTTCATCTCAGAGCACTTTTGAAGCCTTCGTCCAGCTGGATCTGTCTGTGCGTGGCATAAGTGGCCCAGGCTTATGGATACATTTTCAACTCCTTAGAGACACATGAGTCTCTTTAACATGCAAACCCAATGTGTTATCATTGCATTATAACTCTTGGTTTTGTGGTTCTGACAGCAGATGCAGATGTGACTAGAACCCTGGCATTAGCTTTGTATACAAGTGTGAAGCATGAGCACGCATGACTTGCCTCCCTCCTCAGTGCCTTCCTGAATAGGTTGCATTGCTTCCTGTCTCCTGAGTAGAAGCATTGTCTCTCAGGTGAGGGCCAACTTTGAAATACAAACTAAGTACATTTTTTTTTTTTTCTTTTTTGTGGAGCTGTTAGGGGCTTTATATACCAAGTGCTAGGGCCATGTGTGGAGAGAGCAATGACATTTTCATGGAGTCAGATACTGGCTGAAATGGGCAGCTGCTAACCACCCCACCCCAGGTGCCTCCTTGTCTGCTGGATGAGAATGATTGACTTATTCTGTGTACCTGGGTAGGAAGCACATGCAGTAATAAATGAATGTTTATTTTGTAAATAAAAAGCACAGCATGGGTGGAAAACTTCTCTTGAAACCTTAGTCTCCATCAGGAGCCTTACTCTCTTCCAGGTCAGCCAGTACGCACACTGCCCCTTGGTCCAGTCAACATCCTAGTTTGCCTGCAGCCCAGTTAGCACACTTGTTTTCTTCAGTGAGCATCTTTGTTTCCTTCTACTCCAGCTAGAACGTATACCACAGATTCACATCATCCCAAGACCCTGTCTAGGTTAGTAGCACAGTGGTTACCCACAAAATCACTGGAGACAAGATGGCTGCCATGACTTTGAGAAAGTCTGATGTCTGATGGCAGCTGTGGGGTCTGATGAAGATGGTCTCTTGAGAGATCCTGGAGGCCAGGCCCTGGTGAGCGCTCAGTAGTGATAACAGTTCCTTTGGTAACATCAGTTGACAGTCACAAAGCTGTGCTCGGTGGAACAGGTCTAGAGGCTGTAGAACCTCCTCTCCATCATGTCTGGGAGACCAGCTTGTCTGGATGTTGGTTGTGGCTCCTCCATGCTGAGGTGCCAGGTTTCTGAGGTTTCATTTGTGGAGCTGGTTTGCTCTGCTGCCTGTTCTGATTTATGTTATTGAGAGTTCTCAACGTGCTTGGCCTCATGATACATCTGCTCAGGAGGTCAATTCAGCTGTGCCCTGAGAGGATATACTCATTACTGGTAGCAAGTGCAAGCAACTTTGCTTCCCATATGCTCCTAATAGCTGTCAGTGCCAGCCAGCCCCAGGCTTGGCATCTCTAGTCTTTTAAGTTAAAAGAATATCCTGAAGAACTAGACACAGAATCCCACATGATGACCCTGGTCAGGCACCAGGAGTGACACTAGCCTGTCCAGCCTTTTCCCTCATGTGACTGCTCATGCCATAGCATCAAAGACTAACCTAGGTCTGCTGAATATGTTTAGTCAAAAAGCAGTGATCTAAAGCAGGGCTTATTGTGCATACCTGAAACCCCAGTGCTCAGGAGGCGGAAGCAAGAACAGGAGTTCGGGTCCATCCTTTGCTGCATAGTGAGTTCAAAGGGGAGCCTGGGCTACATGAAATCTTGTCTCAAAACCTCTTTGTGACAGTTAACTTTTTTTTTTAAATCAGTGTCTCACTGTGTAGTGCTGATGGCCTTCGAACTCATAGAGATCTTCCTCTGCCTCCTGAGTACAGTGATTAAAGGTGTTTGCCACCACGCCTGGTATACTTAATCTTGATTGTCAACTTCATGGAGTTTAGAATTACCATGGAAACAAACCTCAGCGTGTCTGTGAGGAAATTCTTAGATTGGCTTGAGATGGGAAGTGTGGGTGAAATCATCCCTTCGGCTGCAGTCCCAGACTGAGAAGGAAGGGGAAAATGAGTTGAGTGCCAGTCTTCCTTACTCTGCCTCTTGACTGTGGATGCAGTGTGATCAGCCACCTCCTGCTCCTACGGTCATGCCTTCCCCACCACAGAGCACTGTGTCCCCTAGAACTGTAAGCCAGGATAAACCCGCTCCCTTTGACTTGCATTTTGTCATAACAGAAAAGTATTTGATCATAACAGAAAAGTAACTGATATGCACCTCCCCCCAATATATCAGAGCTCTGTAGAAATTTTAGAGGGAGAATGGGTCTTAATTTGAGTGACTTTTTACCCTTGTGTGGGCTCAGGTCATCGTGGAACGTTGAAGGCTGCTTTACCTAGCCAGGCTGTCTAACCTTTGGACATCGTGACGTGATGTGTTATGCTTCATTCAAAGCTATTTTATGACTTTCCAGCTGAAGGTTGGCCGTGCTCTATCCTAGATCATCTTATCAAATTCTTAGGATTAGCTGAAGAGGGATTAGTGCACAGTGGCTTTCTTTTTTCTTTTTGCGTGTAAGAAAACTGGGTTTCAGTGGTACACGGGGCATAGAGTAGAGGTGTATAACCCAGATTTGTTGGCTAACCAAGGGCAGGCTTCTCACCATTGTGTCCTGCGTCCTTTGCAGTGGTTAGGCCGAGAAGGTGCTGGAAGGCCTTTGTGGGTCAGAACAGGGCATCTGCAAACACATGCTTGCATATTCAGCAAAGGCCTTCTGGCTAGTGTCATCAAGCGTTGCCCTTGTCAGTGAAGAGAAGCAAGTGTCCGAGTCTGCTCCTACATGAGTTACTCAGGACCTCATGAGGACTGTGCAGCACTCTAGCCGGGGATGAGTGAAATGACAAGACCCTGCCTGTAGGTGCTTTACTCTTTGTGGTCCATCTCTGCACATACCCCTTAGTGAGCAGAGGGAAAATGCACTGGGGCTAGAGTGGGAATAGACCATCCACCCACCTTACCACATCTCTGCTGGACAGGGACCCTAGCACACTCCTTGAAGTGTGTCTGGAGAAGCTTGTGAGATTTCTTGTCTATGGGATGTCGGGGGCGAGGGTGGGATATTCTGGCTATAGTCCTGTAACATGAACTCTGGGGTGCATTTTGGGACTATCCGAAGGCAGTTAAGTTTGGGAAGAGTATGGGGTTAGCTAACAAGACAAGGATGGTGGGGGTGTCCTGTCCCATGCTGAGGGTTGTGGAGGTAACAGGCCATAGCTCTGATCCCTAGGAAGATCACTTGCCTGCTTGCCATTCAGATGAGAAGAAAATGAAGGTCAGCACTGGGGTCTGATAGTGAAGGGCGATGCTTGTGGAGGTCATGTGGGGTCAGGCAGTGAAGGGGGTGGTGCTTGTGTTAGTCACAGGGACATCCTTGTTGGTTGGCTGAGAGGTACATGTGTGTGAGAGGAGAGAGACTAGCCGGAAAAGACAAGTACATGTAGGGTCATTTTTCTGTATTTCTTTTTGTTCTGTTGTTTTGACATGTAGGGTCTCATGTAGCCCAGGTTGGACTGGAACTCACCACATAGGTAAGGATGACCTTGAACTCTTGATCTTCCTGCCTCCACCTTCCAAGGGATGGGATTATAGGCAAGAAGTATCTAGCCAGTGTCATTCTTCTTATTCTGGAAGGAGGAAATGTTGTGGTGTGTGTGCTTTTATTTAATGTGGATTTTAAAGAAGCGTGCTGTCTGCTTTGCCTGGCATTTGGGCTCTGAGGCGGGGAGATTGCCTTATTTTAACTGCTCATTCAGGCAGAGATAGCAGCGGGGAGGAAGGCGGCTCATTAATAGGCACCTCCACCCCCAGCCTGAGCTCTGTGGGGGGCAACCTGTACTTCCTGTAGGTAGCCATGGAATCCTTAAAATCACACTGTCAAGTTTTAGGTGTACAGTCACATCAGAATGCAAATTAAAAATAGAGCGTGTGCTTGGCTTGCTTACATAAAGACCATGGAAAGTTCTCAATGGGTGGCAGATTCCTGTGGGGCTTCTCTGGTGGTCCCTAGTGCAGGAAGATACTCTCTGAGGGCCAGTGGGACCAGAGGCCTGTTTTCCGGTGCCGTAACAGAGACCGGGTGATGCATGGGAAAAGAGCTTTTAGGCTCACATTGGGGCTGGGATGGAGGAGATCGGGATTGCATCTGGTGAGGGCCTTGTATTGCTTCAGCTCATTTTGAAAAGCAGAAGGGTAGGCAGGCATCAGCAGAAGGGAGAAAATGAGGCCAAGTTCTGGGATAACTGACCCATTCCTGAGAGAAAGGCACTTACTGGCTCCATGAGATTGCCTCCTGCAGTCCAAAGCCTTCCCACTGGGCCCTGCCTTCCCATACTGCCCAGTGGTATTGTTCTAGCACATGCATTTTTGGGAGAAGACATAGCAGGCTTATGCTAGCCTTTGTCTTCGAGCTGTGCTCTTGAAAGTCTGGGTACATAAAAACCAGTAAATGAGATGTATTTGTATTCTATGTGCTGATGTGGGCATCTGGAAGACCATAGAGAATTAGGCTTTCACAGAGGGGTGTTAGTGGTGGAATGTATTTGTGTAAGTTAGATTCCTGTTTTTATGAACAAGTACCCAAGAAAATGACTTAAGTGAACAGTTCATGTTTTCAGAGGCCTCAGACCACAGTGAGTGACTCTATTGTTTCTGGTCCTGTAACAGAGGTAGAGAATCATGGTCATCAGGAAGCAGAGACAGAGAGAAATGGGGGAGGGAGAGAAAGAGAGACAGGATATAGTCAAGGTCATAGGGTCCTTCCAGGGTATGCCCCAGTGACCTACTTCCAATGAGGCTCTTCCTTCTAGTTGTGTTGTATTATAAACACATCAGTGGATGAGTCTGTTGATGAAGTCAAAGCCCTTAGGATCCAATCACGTCCCAGTGATGATTGGAACCACCAGCTGAGGACCAAGCCCTTAACACTTGAGTATTATTATGGGGGTGGGGCATTTCACATCCAAACCAAGCAGGCCTTCTGAATGAATGGTTTCTAAATAGAGATTTAAGCATGAGGAGTAGGCAACTACAGGGGGATCTAGGACGAGGTCCCCAGGGCAGGAACTGTAGCCATGAAGACTTGGATGCTTAGGGGGTGTGTGTCAAATGGACACATGGCCGAATCAGACAGTGCAGAGAAGTTGGAGGTAACAGGCTCTACAGGCCTTGTCCCTTTATGTGGTAGATGCCAGAGCTCATGGAAGGTCTCTGAAACAGAGATTGAGAGTCTCAGTGTTCCGAGATTGTCATCTAGTTAAGATAATGACACTCATGACTCCTGTGCCTGTGTCAGGTGACAGGGAATCAAATGAGCAAGCTTGTCACGTCCTAAGCACAGTTGTGGTAGGGGCTCTGTTCTGGGTATGCCACCATTCTTGTTAGTAAGGCTGTTAGCACTCAAGGGGAAGTTTCTAGAATAATGGGCAAAGAAAAGAAATGATACATTTCCAAAAGTTACTGAATTTAGCCAGCTATCCCAAGAAGACCCAGGTGTACTATTCTTTATTGTGCAGAAAAAAATTTGTTTCTGTCACCATTGTGTTAGCATCAGATTAAGCTGTCCAGTCAGATGGATGCTGGGCGTCGTGTGGCCTGCCTGCTGATTAACAGGCTCCCTGCACCTCCTCCAACCCATCCGTCTCTAGGCTGAGCAGGGCTCTGAGAACTGACTGGTAGTTGCTGGTGGGAACCGAGTTCCCTTGGGTCAAAGTCAGGAGACTAGGGGAGGCTGCTTTCCAGAATGCTGCTTCTGACAGATAGCCCAAAAGTTTTCTTAGAAAGATGAGCAGGTGTAAAAACGTGGGTAAATCTTAAAGCTCAAGATTATCCTCCCTGCTGGGCGGGTTAAGAGGACAGGCTCCAGGCATTGCTGCCTTTCCTTGGATGTCGGGGACTAGACATAGGAAAGTCTGTGCTAGATCTGTCCCAGGCATACTGGGGTCACTGGGCACTCCTAAGCTTTCACTCCACAGCTCTCCTGGACACAACTGCTGTGACAAGTGCTGTGACTCTGCCACTAGCTGGAGTGCCCTTGGCCTTGAGTCTGGATCAGTAGTTTTTGTTTTCCTTCTGTCTTCAAAAGCATAGGGTTTAAAAACCTCTTCCTGGCTCAGAATGAGGCTGCCTGTGAGGATTAAGTGCGGCCAGGGTATACCGATCGCTGTGTGTGTGTGTGTGTGTGTGTGTGCACCTGCATGCCTTGTATACACCTGTAGTGGTACGAGTGTAAATGCACATTTGTGTGGAGGCCAGAGGTCAGCCACAGACATTTGTTCCTCAGGCATCTTGCACCTTGTTTTTGTTTGTCTCTCACTGGCCTGGAGCAGGTTGGCCAGCAGTAGCCCAGGGATATGTGAACCTTCACCTCCTCTGTGCTGGGATTACATATACAGGCCATGTCTGGCTTTTTACTCCGGTTCTGGGAATTAAGCTTGGTCCTCATGCTTGCAGAGCAAGCACTTTACAGAGCCGTCTCTCCAGCTCCATCATTTCTTTATTTATTTGTGTTTGTTTGTTTGAATGTGTGGGAGGGCATGCGCCCATGTGACTATAGAGTCTGTCCACCTGTTAGTTAACATTAGCCAGAACAGTGATTGGCAATCTAAGGTGCTGTCTCAGGCTGCCCAGGGTGACTCAGTAAGGGTCATAGCTGGGAACCTGTGTGTGTCAACACCTTCAGGTCACCTGTTCCCGGCTCAGAATGAGGCTTCCGGAGGAATTTAGTGTTGTCAGGGTGTACGTAAGCTGTGGGTCCATACAGACTGGTGTACTATGGGTCTTGGAGTCCTGTGAGTCTAGTTTTTCTTTTATGGGCCTTGGGGGTTGTGTGCATCTTAAGGTCTTGTGATTCCAGGATTCTGTGGACATAGGGACTGTGTGAGCCTGAGGGCTGTATGGAGCTAAGTAGGCCCGAGTACTGTGTGGTATGGCATAGGGAGTCTGAAGTGAGAAAACTGTTGTGTTCTCTAGCTCCACCATGTCTTGATTCCATTCCCATCTACTATCCTGTGTCTAGAAATTCCAGACTTCACAAATGCCTTACAAGTGTGGAGCGTGGCTGCCCAATACAGTGTGTTGTTTAGCGAGGACTTTGGAATAAAGACGTGATTGTTGACCTCTTTTTATTTCCCATCCCTCTTTTCTGCTGCCTAAGATGGACTCGTAGCTGACTTGTCTGCTCAGATCCGAGGCAAAGTGCATTTGTGCCTGGCTCATTTGGACTTACCTGGCTCCACCTTGTGCCCAGTGGGCCTTTTATCCAGACTCTGCTTGTCCAGCCTTGCTCCAGAGTTGCATGTGTGGTTGATACACGGCCACACTGATGACCTTTGTCACAAGACCTAAACAGAGGTGCACTCTGTCAGCCCTCAGACCTCCTCAGTCTCAAGTTTGAGAAGCACTTCACCCCTGGGTTCCTTCCTGGACATTCCATTGTACTTGGCTTTCACCTTCTTGGGGCTGGGTTCATCCTGCAGTGTTGGAATGCTGGATCAGGAGCTTTCTGAAGCCTAGGCTGTGGGTACTACTTGCCGAAGGCTACGCTTTGCTGGGCACAGGCTCCGTGCATCCCACCGTGTCCCAGGGTCAGAGCTTGCAGTCCTGTGCAGTGAGGCTGTGTTTGAGAAAAGGCCTTCGGAAGATTGCTAAGGTAAAGTGAGGTCACAGGAGTGAGGTGGATCCCATGTCTTGTAAGGAAGGTAGTAGATGTTCTGTCAGAATGCCACAGAGAGAGCCCTTTGCAGGAGTCTAGGTACTAGGTAGCCAAGCTTCTGAGCTTTTGTCTGGTCTATGCAAAGTTAAATCAATGCTTGTCTTCCAAGCCATCCTATGTGGCATTGTGTTCCGACAGTCAGAGCTGACTGAGCATGGTGTTTGGCTGTGAAGTTGGAGTTTGGGGGAGTGAAGACAGAGCTCTTGTTACTGGGAAATTTGGGATTCCTTCTTATGAGTTCTCAGTCTCATTGATAAAAGACTTTATAAACAGATTCACAAAGTAAGTTGGAAGACCATTAGAGTTTCTAAGAGAAAGAGCAGGGCAGTCGAGCTGTGAATCTTGGCAGCTGTTATGAGGAGGGAAGTGGAGGAGAGGGAGAGGGAGAGGGAGAGCCATGCCTGCTTGTGTGAGGGGCGGAAAGCCTGTATTTCAGCCATGAATAGACATGGGCTAAGTGGAGAGCTCCAGAGAAAGAGAGAGCATGTCCAGCAGTTAGGGAAAGAGACAGTTTAATAAGAAGAGGCATGGGCTGGTAAAGTGAGGGAGACACTCCGAAAGCTGGAACCAGGAGGCCAGTGACCCTCTATAGCGCATAGACTACTCATCTATGTTGCTTTTCTTGCACATGTTCTTTCCCTAAGTGAAGCTCAGGGGAGAAAGGCTTCCTCTACAAACTGGCCAACTGATCTCTTTCATAAGTTAATCCTGTAGCCAGCCCCCGCCTCCCCAGTTTTTAGTCTTATTTGTGTGTGTGCATGTGTGTGTTACACATGAAATGCAGATTATAAGCTTTTTTAAAATGCCATTTCTGAGTACTTCCAGCTCTCTGTCTCATAGTGTAGATGAACATTGTGTCCCTAGGTCCAGGCTGGGGGCCAGTATGTCTCAGAGAGAAACTACTAGATGAAGCCAGAGTTCTGGGTTGGGGAATGTGTTGTGAATATTAAGATATAGATCTGAATTCTTATTTATTTATTTGTTTGTTTATTTATTTTTATTAGCAGCTATTTGCAGTTTACTTCCACAGAGAGAATCAGCAAGAATATGATTAACCCCGAGGGTCATTTTCTAATGTAATTATTAATGACTGATTCTGCTTATCCTGGGAATCAATAAGGGGGGGTATAGTGGCCTGATGTATACTTGGACTTGATTTCTCGCATTTCATAAACATGATTACAAGACCACATTCCTATTGGCTTACTGCTCAGAGTGTGTTTGGTGAACCTGAAGTGCGTGATTATTTCCACATAATCATCTTGATAGGTAGTGTTCAGTACGTGACTTATGTTAATATGGCAAGTACTGCTGAAGTCTCCCGCCACTAATAGTTAGGGCGGGGATGTATAGTAATTGATCTTCCTGGGAGTGCTGCAATGTAAAAACAATCCGGGCTGTTGGAAGTATATTTTACAAGTGTGCATTGGGCCTTTGGGATGTTATATTGAAAAACCCAATTGTACAGTTACCATGGGAACCCAATTAGAATAGATTGCTTTTTTTCCCCTTTTGTCTTTCATCTTGACCAAAAATCTAATGTATTTTAAGCATTTTCATATGGAACCGTGTTCCTTTACTGATGTGTTCTGCCACAGGACTCTTTTTTTGCCCCTGGCTTCAGCTTGGCACAGTGGTGTTCCCTAGTGGTGCTGTACGAAGATGTCTCCCAGAGAGATTTAATCAGATTTTTGTGGGAAAGTTAGTGCTCGTGGTGGTGGAGGTTTTGGAAGGCATTTTAAAAAGTGGGATGTTGGGTATCTCTCTGAGACTGCAGACAAGGCACCCCCCCACACACCCTGGTGTCCCTCTGAGCTCATATGTGTATTTAGGGTTTTAAGTCCCTAAAAAGTCCTGGGTTACAGAGTGCTAGAGATGACAGGTGAGCGCTCCAAGTCTGGGGACCCCCAGTCTGGCCACAGAGTTTGTTTGTCTGTGCTCTTAAAAAGCTCCCAAGAGCTTTTGCGAGTGATACGCATAGGCTGCTCAGTTTCCTCACCATGATTGTTTCAGGTTCCCCTTTGAATACCGATGTCCAGGAATCCTTTTCCTAAAGAAGCATGATGTTTCCACCTAGCCTAACACATCCTCCACCAGGCTTTGAAGCATTTAGAAATTTCTCGTCTTTATTAGTAAATTTTGCTTTTTTTCACGCCTCCATGTATGCACACTATATATTTTGGTCCCTCTCTTTTCCCACTTTCTCCCTCTAGGTATTTTAAAACAGCCATTGCCACATAGGTAACTCACTAAATAAAGAAATTTCATGAGGGAAAGTTATATATCTTTGGTACACATAATATTCTCCCCAAAATTCTAGTTTGTTCGGGTTAGATCCCTGCATGCAGAGGTACAGATGGCCGACTCTATTGCTGTGTTAGAGTTAACGCTGAGAAATTGAAAAGTATTCCGTAACCCACTCAGTTTTTGCATAAAGAGCAGTTTTCAGTGGCAGTTTTATTTTCCATAAAAAGCAATTAGTGGCAGGGGTGTGACTGGTCCGCCTTTGTTCTAAACCTTCCTAATATCTGGGTGGACAGACAGCATGCAGGTGCTCAGATAAGTTTCTGCATTCAGACTGCCTGGGTGTATAGCTTTGGTTCAGGTCTACAGAGAAGCCAGCCTGGCTCAGTGGAGTAGATGGAAAAGGGAACAGCCATTAAGGCTTTCAGCTACACGTGGCTATCATAGAGCCCCAGCATAGCTGGAGTAGTGATGGACTAGAAATGTGGAGACAGAATCCTGTGTCTTCCCATCTACCATCTTTCACCATTAAATGTGGCTTTGGCATTAGGTGTCTGTAGGCGTTTGCTGTAGTTTGACATGATGGTCCCTAAAAGTCCATGGGTGGAAGTTCAAGTCCCTGGAAAGTCCCTATTAATAGGCTGCATACCTAAAGACATGGAGTCTAGAGGAAGGAACCCTGGTGCCTTGGAGGGGTTTGTCGGACCCTGACCTCATCTTTCAAGCCACAGTGAGGGAGTGAACAGCCCTGCCTTACTGGTGTACTTGTGGCATGACCGCACAGCCTCACTGTAGGTTAAAGAAACTCTAAGGACAGACAGTCCCTTCCTCTGTGCTAGCTGGTGTCTCAGGAGCTTACCAAGCAAAGGGAACCTGCCCAGCTTGGCACCTTTATCAGTCTGAAGTTGCTCTGCTCCTTCATGTGGTGATGATGAAAATGATCGCCATACACCTTGGCAGTTTTGGTCCTGGCTGACCTCCCCCTGGGCCTGAGGAATTGTTATCCTTCTGCTCTGCGTGTCAGCCCCCGCAAGCTCACGGTCCTGTAGCTTTCTCCATGTCTGCCTTCTTTGTGATTAGGACCAGATGAGGCCCCCGGCACTTTTGCATCATTGTGCCTACTGTTGGCATTGTTTTACCCTTAAATGTTTTTTAGAATTTACCTGGGAAGCTGTTTGAGTGTGGAATCTTCTCTAAGCATTTTGTGCAAATCCAGGACCCTCCCCTCCTTTTTTTCTTCCTAATACATGCCCATTCATTCTTGAGACTTTTTTGGTATTTGTGTTTTTTAAGTTATTTGACCACTTCATGTAAGTTGTTTAATTTACTGGTTATAGTTATTTGCCTGTATCCTCTATTATGTCTTTATGTGTGTGGTTTTCAGTCTTTCCCTTGTTTCCTTCCTTCCTTCCTTCCTTCCTTCCTTCCTTCCTTCCTTCCTTCCTTCCTAACTTCCTTCCTTCCTTCCTTCCTTCCTTCCTTCCTTCCTTCCTTCCTTCCTTCCTTCCTTCCTTCCTTCCTTCCTTCCTTCCTTCCTCTTCTTTGAGAGAGAGTCTCACTATGTTGCTCTGGATGTCCTGGAACTCACTATGTAGACCAGACTGGCCTCAAACTCACAGAGATCCTCCTGCCTCTACCTTTGGAGTGCCGGGACTAAAAGCATGGGCCAACATGTAGCCATCTTTTCAGGAGGATAAAAGTATAAAACATATTTACTTGAAAGTTTCTGTTACCTTTAGCTCTGAGTAGATCCTAATTTCAGCCTAGTATGCATGTGTATGTACGTGTGTGTATGTATTCATGTATGTATAGCATATATAATACATGTGTATATGCATGTGTAATGTCTATGTGCATGTGTCATATTTGTGTGTGTGTGTGTGTGTGTGTGTGTGTTTTACATGTTTTAAACCTGAAGGATTTGCTCAGTGCCTCTTGGTGTAGGTCTGCAGGCATGAGTTATCTTGCTTCTGCTTTTGCTATTTCTAAAGTGGTCTTTACTTCCCTGAGCTCCTGTGCTGCTGTTAGCTCCCTGAGCCT
Source organism: Meriones unguiculatus (assembly GCF_030254825.1). Taxonomy (NCBI): domain Eukaryota; kingdom Metazoa; phylum Chordata; class Mammalia; order Rodentia; family Muridae; genus Meriones; species Meriones unguiculatus. The sequence continues at coordinate 14,354,611 of NC_083349.1, forward strand.
GGTGGGGAGGGGTTTAACTAAGATATCTCATTTAGGACTGAGTGCATGGTGAGTCCATCTTGGTCTTGGTGTGGCTGCAAGGATGGAAGAGCTCATCTGTAATTTAGATTGCTTTTCTAGGCATTGCTGAGTTTCAAGTGTCACCACCAGACACATTCTCTTCTAGGTCTCATCTCTGACAACACCCCTGACAGAAAAAAAAAATTAAAGAAGAGTTTACTCTGGCACACAGTTTCAGAGAGTTTGGTCCATGGTTGCCTGGCCTGTGCACTTGGGCAGAGTAACACAACTGTGGAAACATGTGGTAGAGGGCACCTTCGATTTCTTGCAGACAAAAAGCAGAGAAAGAAGCTACAGGAAGAGGAATGGGGCAGGAGCAAGACACAGCCCCTGAGAACACACCACCAGTGACCTAGTTTCTCAGTGTCCCACCTCCTGCTTTTTCACCTGCTCCAGATAATGGCATCATATCGTGAATCGAGCAAAGGTTTAAACATTGATTAGGTCGGAGCCCTAGTGATCCAGTCTTCTCTGAATACACCATCAGACACCCTCAGGTGTGTGCTTTACTAATGTAGGTATTTCCTAATCCCAGTAGGGAGGGCAATGATGGTCAGTGCTCACTCATTTTCTCCCTTCCATATGGTCTGCAGCGAGAGCAGTCATAAGAAGAGAAGGCTGTTTCCTCAGAACTCACAAGCCATTGCCCTTCTGCCTCTAGCAGTTCAGACTTCATCTTCCCAGCCTAGGAGCGGTGCCAATGCTGTCTAACCCCAGGGTTGCGGAGGAGAACCATCAAGGCCGATTTGCTCCCTGTTGCCTCAAATGCTTCTGCGAATGGCAAAGTGACACAGCCATAGATATACCCCAAAAAAGTAGGAACAAATGTGAATCCTGTATGAGCGTGTACGGTCAGGCCAAAAGTTGGGTTGGCGTGCTCCAGAGCTCACAGTCTCACTGTGAGCAACAAGAATGAAAGCAATGGATTAGCAAATGCCTCTGCAGGTAAAGGCACTTGCCATCATGTCCACTGAGTTGAGTCCCTGGAAATCGGATGGTAGAGGAGAGAACACACTCCTACAAGTTGTCCTGTACCTCTGTAGTCATTTCGTGGTACACACACACACACAAATAATAGGTACATAAACAGGTAAATAAATAAATAAATATATATATTAAAAGAGAATATAAGTGGTATTGCCTTGTAAGCTGTAGAATGCTTCCTTGTGTGAAGATTTTCTCAACCCCCTTCTCTTCCTTGCTCTTCCCCCTCCTTTCATTTTTTTACCATGTCACTGTGTAGCTCAGGGAGGCTTTGAACTTACAGTCTTCTTGCCTTCATCCCCCATAGCTGCTGTTCCAGGCCACCACATGTTGGTGATCAGCTGGCTTTCTAAACATGACTGTCATTAGACATGAATGCCTGTGATGTTGTGTGTCTAGTTGCTATGGAAATAAAGGGGGAGGGTCTTCCTTATAAGGTTTTGGATTACATGTGCAGTTTATATTGTATATAAAGTGATTTTTATTTGTGTGTGTATGGAGAAAGGGAGGAGGGGAGGAGAGAGGATAAGAATATCTTAGCTCCAGGTCACAGAAAATACTCATTTGATAGGGAATGCTCATTTTATTTGCAGTCTTTATACATTTAGCCTCCCCCCAGCTCCACAGCTTTTTTACTCCTCATTATTTTTCCTTTCTTCATTTCTTTTCTGTCCTTTTATTTTTTTCTTTCTCACTTTTAAAAATTACACATTGTCTCAGGCAGGCTAGAGAATACACAAGGTCATATAAATTCTAGGACACTGAATTTATATCTGTGTCTGTCCTGCATCTGTCCTGTGAGGCAGGCCCTGCTTCCTGTCCTGCTCGGCCCCATCCCGATGATGTCACTGCTTTGAAAGTTGTGTATATATAGTTTTCCTGCATTTGCGTTTGTTTCTCAGGATGGAGGACGGCACTATTCAGATCCTGAGAACCAGAGACTCGCTCTTCTCTCTGGCTTTTGGAACTGCAACCGCAGCTGCATTTGGTGGGTCCTCTGTGTGCTGCCCACTGCCCACCATGACACTGCCCTCTGTGCCTGTCATATGGGTTGTTGGCATCCTTCTTTGTTTCCCTGTTAGCAGGCATTTGGGCCAGTCCCAGGTTTCTGTGGGCTCCACAGTTATGATGACCCTGGCATGGGATTCTAGCACCCAAGCGGAACAGTTTCTCTTCTGTGTGTACTCAGGCCGAATTGTTGGCCTGTCAGGAGCTCTGGTACAAGACAGTTACAGCTTTGTGAAAACAGCTAAAGCAGATGAGCCCCCATGAATGATGCAATCCCGGAGTAATGACTGTACTATGGATGCTTGCTAGCCTACTGTGTGACATGTAAGATCTCAGTATGATCTGCATGGGAAGTGGTACCTCAGCATGATCTTGCTTGCATTTCTTCGGTCATAGAGGCTGAACCATTATTCCATATTGCCCCTCACCACTCTGCCTGTAAAATGCTTGTTCATACCCAGGCTCGCCTCAGACTAGCCATGGAGCAGAGGATGAACCTGAACTTGGGATCCTCCTGCCTTCATATCCTGAGCAGTTTATTACCCCACGCTTGGAGTTAATGGGCGTTAGAGATAGAATCTATAGCTTCATGAATGCTAGGCAGGCATGTAGTTAGGTCTCCAGCCTTTATTCATACCCCCTTTGCCCATATTCTAAATACTTGTCTTTTTCTTATTCATTTGTATTTTATATATTGTGGATTCTAATTTGTTGTCAGTGACCCCTAGTTCGTGATCTACTTTGTCATTTTTTTGATGATGACTTCTGTGGGCAAGATTTCCTAGTTTTAATATAGTTACATATAATGGGCTTTGAATTTTTTTCCTTTTAAAACTTGCACATTCTATGTCTTATTTCAAAATGCCCTTCCCTTTCCCCCATAAAAAATGCTGCTCTATATTCTCTCATAGAAATATCAATTTTCCTCTTCATAGTCAAGTACATAAACCATTTGGAATTAATTTTAGTCTGTGGTATGGAGTGGAAATCCAATTCTTTACTGTGAGCAGTTTTGATTTCCTGTTGCTCCTTGCTCATTCTTTTTCCCATCATTAACCTTTGTTTATTTACATACTTCCTAAACAGTTATTTTCTATTTTATGTTGTTATCTTTAGCTGTCTGAAACCCTACGTTGTCGCATGGCTCCGACCTGTCTGTCATAGTCTTGTGCCTCTCACACGTGACAGCCTGTTGCTCTGAGACTTTACTGAACTCATCTGGATTAAGTCTCATCAGCTTGACTCCTATGGACAGTGGTTAGAGAAGCATATCCCTTAGGGGCACTTGAGTGCCTGCAGTCATCCTGGCAGCACTCAGTCTTGTCCTGGGCTGCCTTTCTGGTATTAGGAAGGCAGGTCCACACTCTGTGCCTGGATGGTACAACCACAGTCATTACTGTCAAGGCCACACTGTGCCCCTACTCCCTTAATTTGCCTCCCTCTCCTTGTCCCTCCTAGATTGCTCCTACTTGCTGGAGAGGTTAGCATGAATTTAAAAATTGTCATTTGTTCAGTAGCTGGTATATTAGAATCCCTCACTCCAGTTTTCTCAAAAAGAAATGGGTTGATACCCTTTGCCTAAAGCTGCCATAAGTTAAAGATAGACAAAATCTTAATGATTAAGAAAAGTAACTTAAAAATCAGTCCCTAGGCAGGTTCAGACCACTGTCCACATATGCATGTGGATGTCATCATCACCTGGGGCCTGGGGTTCCATCAGTCACAGTTCTAGCATTTCCATCATCTTGGGCCCTCTGCTGCAACCCAGGCCTCATTTGTACAGCTTCATGGCCTGTCAAGGCCTCTCAACCTCTCTGGGCCTTCCGGTATAAACTCCCCTGCCATACATTTGGCCCCAAGAGCTCTCTGAAACTCTCTGAATCTTAATGATTCTAAAGCCAGACCCATGGAGATAGCACTGCCATGTTCAACCTCCAGTTTGGATATGGACCCCAGGTCCTTGGAACCCCATTTGCAGCAGCTTTTGTGTGATGTTGTGTTTTAGGAGCAGAACAGTCCTTAGCCTTTTCCTTTCACAAGGAGGGAGCTTGGCTGGGTGGGATCTTACCCTGGAGGTACCCTCTTTATTCTAGTAAACATCAGGTATCTTCTTAATGGTGCCAATTGTCTTAACAATTGCAGCGTGTCTTTCAATGCAAGGCTTGCCGATAGCATTAAGCTTTTTCTCTGCAGACTACCTTCTGTATTTCTGCCTACTCCCACTTGTTCTTTTCATTGTAGACCAGCATAAGGGTGCTTACTAGCAACAAAGTGACAGAGTCACTATTAGGCTGTCTTGAAATCTCCTCTGCCAAGTTTAACTTTAGGCAAATTCTTAGGAAAAGGGCAGAAAGCAGCCACACTCTTTGCCATAATATCGTGAAAATGGTCGATAGCCCAGATGGTAGTTGCTGTGAAACCCCTTGAGCTGGGCCTTCACAGTCCACCTTTCTCTCTGCACCACTGTCCCCCAACCTCCTGCTAAGATGGCACATTAAGCTTTGATTGCAGTATCCCAGTACTTTTCTGTCCCAAGGTTCCGGAGTGTTCCACATTCCTCCTAAAGTCAACATGGTTAGGTTCTTCACTGCATTAGTCCACTCTCTGGTCTATTTTAATTACTTTTCTGATGTGACAAAATACCATGTCTAAGGCAACTTAGATAAAAATAATTTATTTGGGCTTATGGTTCCAGATGGAAAAGAGTACATTACGATTACTGTGGGGACTCTTGGCAGCAGGCAGGCCTGGCAGCTCAGGCAGCAAGGAGGGAACTCTTATTTGAAGCCACAAGCAGGAAGCAGAGAATGAACACTATCAAAGTACACTCCCACAAGAGCACAAGTCCTCCAACAAGGATACACTTCCTAAGCCTCCCAAATAGTGCCACCAGCTGGGAATAAAATGTTCAGATGTCCAAGACTGTGGGGATACATATCTCATTCAAACCAGTATAGACCCTCAACTCAAAATGGTAAGAGGTCACCCATGTCACTTAACTCTGTTTTTTAGATGACAAAAAGACTTAACATTCTTTTGCTGTGTGGTGGTTTGAATAAGAATGGCCTCATAGGCTCATCTGTTTGAGTGCTTGTTTCCCAGGTGGTGGGCTGTTTGGAAAGGTTAGGAGGTTTGGCCCTATTGGAGGAGGTGTGTCATTTAGGCTTTGAGGTTTCAGAAGCCCATGCCAGGCCCAGTCTCTCTCTTGTCCTCTCTGCCTGCTGCCAGAGGAACAGGATATATAGCTAGTGCTCTAGTACTATGCCTGTCTGTTTCCGGCAGTGATGATAATGAACTAACCTCAGACACTGTAAGCAAGCACCCAATTAAATGTTTCTTTTGCAAGAGTTGCCTTGGCATCTGCTTTAATACCCTGTTGGGTAGAGTCTTTCAGAGGCCCTCTGTGGCAGGCTCCTGTCCTGTTCCCTGTTTTCTCCCTCTTCCAATGTCTGTCCCATTTGCCTTTCTAAATGAGGATTGAGCATCTTACCCAGGGTCTTCTTTCTTGCTTTGTTTCTTTAGGTGTATAGATTTTAGTATGCTTATCCTGTATTATATGTCTAATATCCACTTATAAGTGAGTATATACCATTTGTGTATTTCTGCTTCTGGGATACCTCACTCAGGATGATCTTTTCTAGTTCCCACCATTTGCCTGCAAATTTCATGATTTTCTTGTTTTTAATTGCTGAGTAGTATTCCATTATGTAAATGTACCACAATTTCTGTATCCATTCCTCAACTGAGGGACAGCTAGATTGTTTCCAGATTCTGGCTATTATGAATAAGGCTGCTATGAACATCGTTGAGCAAATGTCCTTTTTGTGTACTTGAGCGTATTTTGGATATATGCCTAGGAGTGGTATAGCCAGATCTTGAGGTAGCACTATTCCTAATTATCTGAGAAAGGACCAGATTGATTTCCAAAGTGGTTGTACAAGTTTACATTCCCACCAGCAATGGAGGAGGATTCCCTTTTCTCCACATCCTCTCCAGCATGTGTTGTCACTTGAGTTCTGAGACTCATAGCCAAACTTTGGGCAGAGCGCAGGGAATCTTATGAAAGAAGGGGGAGATAGAAAGACCTGGAGGCAATAGGAGCTCTACAAGGAGAGCAACAGAACCAAAATATCTGGGCCCAGGGGCTTTTCTGAGACTGATTCTCCAACCAAGGACCATTCATGGAGATAACCCCTGCACAAATGTAGCCCATGCAGCTCAGTCTCCAAGTGGGTTTCCTATTAAGGGTAACATGAACTCAATGACTGGCTCTTTGATCACCTCCCCCTGAGGGAGAGTGCAGCCTAACCAGGCCACAGAGGAAAACAATGCAGCCAGTTCTGATGAGAACTGATAGGCTAGGGTCAGATGGAAGTGGAGGAGGACCTACACTATCAGTGGACTAGGGAAGGGGTATGGGAGGAGAAGAGGGAATGAGGGTGGAATTGGGAGGGGACAAGGGAAGGCACTGCAGCTGGGATACAAAGTGAATAAATTGTAATAAATAAAAAATAAATTAAAATTAAAAAAAAAGAAAAAAGAGTTGAATTGGTCATAGTGTCTCTTCACAGCAATAGAACAGTAACTGAGATACACTGTTAGATGTTTTTTAGGGCAGTTCACAAAGAATTATCATGTGACAGGGCTGGAGAGATGGCTCAGTAATTAAGAGTACTTGTTTTTGTAGAGGGCTGGAATTCAGTTCCTAGCATCCTCATTCAGTGGTTCATAAGTACCTGTAGCCCCAGCTCCAGGGGCCACAGTGTTCTCTGTGGACACCTACACACATGTATGCTTTGATTACAGTGTCCCACCACCTCTCTCTCTCTCTATCTCTCTCTCTCTCTCTCTCTCACACACACACACACACACACACACACACACACACACACACACGAAAAAAATAAATAAATAAACAGGGTGGTGGTGCACACCTTTAATCCCAGAACTTGGGATGTAGAGGCAGGCAGATCTCTGAGTTCAAGGCCAGCCTGGTCTACAGAGTGAGTTCCAGGACAGCCAAAGCTACATAGAGAAACCTTGTCTTGAAAAGCCAAAAATAAATAAATATTAAGAAATAATTAGTACTTGATCCCAGTGGTGTTTAATGTGGTGTGTAGTCTATTTTGTATAGCTGTAATAGAATACTGAAGGGCAAGCAATTAATGAAGAATAGCAGTTTATTTCCTGCTCAGACAGGGAGTCTGGGGTCATGGCACTGGCACGCTCCCTTGTTTGGTGTAGGTTACATCCTCTGGAGAGGGAAGAGTTGTGTCCTGCCATGGCAGAACATGGAAGGGTAAGGTGCACATGTACAAAGTCTCTTTCATTGGGATCTTAATTGCACTCACAATACTTCCTGGCTTCCTCTGTCCTAAATGGACTCTCTTGCTGCCATTGAATGAACGGCACCTGGATTTTGAAGGGAACCTTGTCAATATATTGCATACGATGCTTTTTATAACTAGACAGGGGAGGAGGCTCTCTGCATAGATTCTGCAGAGAATTTACACTTGTAATATTTCCTTTACATTTGTTTGTTTGTTTACTTTTATGTGAGTGGAAGGTGGTCCTTACACAATGTCACCAGTGCGATGTCAGAGGACTACTGACGGGAGTTGTTTCTCTCTACCGTGTGGGTTCTGGAGAACAAACTATGGTTGTCTTACTTTTAATTGAGTGTGTGCGTGTGCGTGCGCATGCGTGTGTGCGTGCGTGTGTGTGTGTGTGTGTGTGTGTGTGTGTGTATGCATACATGCACTGACTTCAAAGACCAGAAGAGGGTGTTGGATCCTCTGAAGCAGGAGTTACAGTTATGAGCCGCTTGGAGTGGGTGCCAGGAATAGAACTTGGATCTTCTGAAAGAGCATCTCTCCAGCCTCCATACTGAGAAATTCTTAGCCATGTTCTAAATCTTCTTTAACACTAGCTCTACCATTTAGAACTCCAGGAATGCTTCAGTCTTTTCCTTTTCCAGTCACGTCTCAAATGGAGATCTGTGTTAGTCAGATGTGCTGAACGGAGTGTTTGTGTGAGGCTCTGACTCAGTGCAAGCCAGATGGGTTTCCAGCTGTATGGAGTTTGCATTTACTTAGGGCTGAGTGACACAGCATGCTCAGTGCCCAAGCACTTGCTCCATGGCAAGAAGGGAGTTCTGGATTCGTGGGTTATCAGGGACTCAATTCCTCATGACCTCCTGGATCTCAGTTTCCTTGATAGGTACAATGGTATGGCTGGTTAGAGCTTTCTAAGGAGTATAGTGGAATACGCTGTGTTGTGTGTACAATAATGAAGTGTCACTGTGACCCCTGGGTGCTTGCCGTGTGACTAGTGCAAGCTACAAGCCAGATTTTCAATTTTACTACATTGTCATTAATTTAAATCTGAGGAGCCACATGTGGGTAATAGCAGCTATATTGGGCATTGTAACCCCCCTGCATTTGGGGTGTGTTGTATGGTATTTCATTATTTTCAGTTTATTCAAATTCTGACATCTGAATTTCTGTGCTTGTTTGTATTTATTATTTGTTTTCATCAGGACTGTTCTGAGCACCTGTAAGATCTTTCTGTGTAGTCACAGGATCTCTGCCTTTCCCTATGCTACCTTACTAGGGGGATGCTGAATTTTTACCTAACAGGACACTTGAACCATAATATAGGCTGAAGGAGAGAAGAAAAAAGACAGTTGATAACAGCTTTCATTACAAATACATTTAAAAAAATGAAGATGCCACAGGTACCACACATACTTGGCTATTTGGTTTGTGGGGTCCCTTGAACTGGGTTTTGATTTTTTTTGTCAAAATGGATTTAACGTTACTATCATGCTTTTCTTAGTAAGTTATGGTTTGTAAATGAGACTGGCTTCTCTGTGGTTGGAGAAAGGTGATTTTGAGCCCAGATCCCAGGATCCTCTGAGTCTTGGCAGAATCAAGGCTGTACCCGATGCTGCCATTGACAAAGACTTTTGTTTGAGTCTTAAAATATCTGCTTTGTAAAACTGGGTTAAGTTATTTTAGAAACTATAAATAGTTGCCTGGTAATTAGGTGTTTGGTTTTATTTGTTAAATAGAGTGCTTATTAAAGTTCAGTCCTCCCCCCCCCTCTTTTCCCATGGAGCCAAAGCTTTTACAGGCTAAGAGGTAAGAGTCAGCCTGCATGTTTCAGCTGCTGGCCTTGACATATGTGCTTGATAGATGGGCTTCCAAACTTTTACATTTGTGTCTGCTTGTGGAGAAGCAGAACTCTCATCTGTCTTGATAGGCCCCACTCCAAAATCCTGCTAAATCAGCCTTACTCGGTGTCACACAGGCAGTCTGAGTAACAATGAGGCGGGCGCACTTCCCCGTCGACTGCATATGGAGCGGGTCCTGTGGTGGGCTTATCTCTTCCCACCAGCTCCTTTCTTCACATATCTGAAGTGACACCAGCACTTCATGCCATAGAAGTTCCTGCAGAAATAGCCTCAAGTAGGGTCAGTGGCGGAAGATGCCAGGCCATTCCCAGGGCATTCACAGGCCGGAGCTCCGTGTCCTCCACAGCGTCCAGTGTGTTGAGGATGATGGCTCTCAGCTGACAAGATTGATATGGCCTTAGGCTTTTCTGGGGTCCCGTGTGGGCTGAGAGCGGGCACTGAAGCCCTCCCCGTGCACGCAGTTGTCTTTGGAGAACACAGCAGTGGACAACTTCTCATATTTGCTGTTTGGAGTCTTCTTTTTAATTTGTTCTCATTCTTAAAACACACACACACACACACACACACACACACACACACACACACACAAGAATAGAGCCTGTATTTGAGACTACTACACCCTGAACTATTTCAGGAACATTTAAAGAAATCCCAGCACTGGGAACCTTTTGTTATAATCCCATCTTCTTGCGGTCTGACCCTCCAAAGCTGATTGGCCTCCTGCCTCCATGCCCTGCACTTTCTATTTGCCTTTTCCATAGGATCCAATAAAAATAAGTACATTTTAAAATTTATGAAAGTTTAATGAATGGCCAGCAAGAGGAGGAGTACTTTCATAACAAGATTAATACCTCGACTCAAGGGACATAACATTTTAGTAAAATCAGAATTTGTGTAGCTATCCTCACAGTTCTTGCAACCTCTGGCTCCCTTATAAAAATGTCTAAATAAAATACTGGCTGCTGTCTCTGCCTAGGATTTCCATCTGCTCTACGTGCCCCGACCCAGAACCTGCTCAGGGTGGGCACAGCTGGGACAGACTCTCTTAAAGTTCTGTCCCCTCAGCTTGTACAGATGGACAGTATCTGATGACGCTGGAGTGATAAGCTGTAGTTGGCCTAGGTGTTTCTAGGAAAATTTAGAGAGAAGGTATGGGTAACATTTGAAAGAGTTTTTTAAAATATATGTAAGCTTTACCTTTTTCTCTTAATGATTAAATTGTAAAGGGGGTCTTGCTGTATTCTGATTTCTTTGTGTGTGTGTGTGTGTGTGTGTGTGTGTGTGTGTGTATGTGTGTGTGTGCGCATGAGAAGCCTTTTGGGGTGGATGCTATGGAGCAGATAATGGGATTGGTTTCTGAAGGTAATGGGAGCTGCGTTTCTTGATCTAATTTATAATGAGATCTAAAGCTGCTGGCCAGCTGACACTAATCTTAATTTATGATCTGTTTAACCTTTTTATTTCCCAGCCACAGCTCACACCCCCCAGCTCTACATGACCTGTTTGAGAAGCAATATGCAGGCTGACGGCTCTGCGTCCCGAACCTCAGCAGTCCTCCCTGAGTCTTGATACCCCAGTTCCATCCACCATCAGACATGCTGGACTGGTCCACAGTGAGGGGACCAGAGGAGCTCTGCATCTTATTTGTCTCCTGTCCCCCTCTCTGTGTCTGCATAGCCAGTCTTTGGGGTCAGAATGGACGCTGCATGTATGGATAACAATGGATTTTTTCTTTAGTCAGTTTTTCTCAGTATTGGCACCTTAGGTGACCTGAGCAGTTGCCACAGCAGGGTCGCTGGCTGTCCTTTGTTTCCTCTTCTGTGGTGTGCTCCCTCCCCTCCCAAACTCTTCATCCCAGTGTCTCTGTGTCACAACATCAGAAGGTGGAGCTATTGGAAGGATGCTTTGATCAGAAATGAGGGTAGAGTGTCATGGAAGGGGTAATGCTAATAAAATGGAGCCGAGAGCTGGTAATTCCCTGCACTGTGTGAGGACTCTGAGTATATACCAGCCACAAGCCAGGATATCAGTTTTTGTCGTAAGTTCCCTCTCCAAGTGTGATCTTAGACTTGGACCTCCAGCACTGAGCATGAGTTTTTGTTACTTATCAACCATCCCCATCTAAGGCCTACCTCAGCCTGCTGAATGAGCTGAGACACCTGGCTTGTTCAGCTTCTGCTTCTCCCCTAACCTGGACCTTGTTGGTAAGCTCCAGTAGGTTAGTTTTTGGCTTATCCTTCACTGAGGTCACCAGCATGTCCTGATTACACAGAGTTGCACAGCTTGCTTACGGTGCCCTCTAGGACTGTCCTCAACAAGGCTCCTATGTCTGTCAGACAGTCACTGCTACTGGGCACCTGACACTTTGCCTTGGCTAAGCAGAAACCTAGCACTGAAATAAAAAAAGTATGTTAGGTCAGGTGGTCATGCGGGAGAGAGATTGATCCCTGTAACTTCAAAGCCAGCTTGGTCTACAGACTGAGTTCCAGACCAGCCAGGGCTACATAATGAGACCCTGTCTCAAAACCAAACTAAAACAACAAAAACCCCAAACCAAACTTACGTGCTTGCACGCATGTGTGTTGTATATGTACATGTGTGTGCATGCATGTGTGTTGTATATACATGTGTGTGTGTTTGTTCTATATGCATTATGTGTGTACACACACTTGCAGGTGCCTCTGACTGTATGTGCACAAGGTCAGCAGTTTATATCTGGAGTCGTCTTCTATCTCTTTCTAGCTTATTTATTTATTTATTTATCTATCTATTTATTTATTTATTTATTTATTTATTTGTGATAGCACCTCACACTGAACCCGGAGTTTCCTGTTTCACCAGCAAGCCCCTGGGATCTGCCTGTGTCTGTCCCCCAGGCCTGGACTCCTAGTTGCATGCTACTATAGCTCGCTTTTACAGGGCTGATCCAAACTCAGGGCCTTATGCTTACACAGCAGCCCTTCTCCACACTGAGTCATCCCTGAAGCCCCCTGACTACTTTCCCTTTCCATTATTAAGTCACTGTTTTCCCTCGGTGTTTAATTAGTGCCTGGCGGGGAGACATTTTGAGACCATCTTCGTTTTCCCCCCAGGAGCTCACCCACTAATCTTGGCCACCATGGTGCCTCCTTCCTACAGCAGTTACTGCTATTGAAAATGCATATATTTCTTCCTCTCTCTCTCTGTTTACCCATTGAAAATGCTCTTAAGAAGAGCTGCACTTTCTTTTCTAAACAAATTATTTAGCCAGTACGAGTCTTGGAAATTTACTAATGGCGGCTGGTCCAATGCCATGGATCCTTGTATTGTTACTCAAATGTCTTTTTCCCTGTGCAGACTCCAGAGATTGGATCCTACACCTTCAGGACATACCTTTTCTCGAGTTTTTCATCTCAGGTACCACTTGCACACTCTGGGTTTATCTTACTTTGTCCACTCCTGCCCTTGGTTTTTTTTTTTAATGGAGAATGACATTCGGAAATGAAGACGTGGATGGAGCCACTGCTGATGTCTCATGTTCCTAATTTTCCTCAGTGGACAGGAATGTGATGCTCACTGACCTGTGCATGAACACACAGCAGTCTGTGTTTCTGCGTCTGCCCTCTGCTCTCCTGAAGCACCACAAGTTCATGCCAACGCCTCCAGTTCTAATACCCCTCCTGTCTTTTGTGCCTTCTCTGAGTAAGACACCCGGCTCCGATGACCTTTAGTGTGCTTATGTAGAAAGCAACAGCTTCTTTCAGATGATGGGTAAATCACTGGATTCTGGTCAGTAGCTACCGAGAGCCTGGCAGATAAAACTGCTCTTGAAAGTGAGCACTTCCTGGGCTCTTTGGGTGGAAAGACTTCAGTCTCCAAGATGCTTCTGTTGATGTTTAGACTAAACTGGCTAGAAAACAAAATCCTTCTGTCGTAAAATATAAAATACATGGCGCGTCTCTAAGCAGATGTACCTTCTAATGAGCTTGTCTCTCCCATATCCACACATCCACACACTGCATGTAAAGATGAAAATAAGGCAACCAAAGTCCTTTGGTTATTGTATTTGAAAAATTATTACTTTCTATTGTAGTCTCTAACTTAGGGCTTTTCTCTTAAATTGTTTTGTTTTTCCTTTAATACCCTAATATGTAGGATTTAGGCCTTTTCACTAAGTAGGAGTCACTGATTTTTCATTCCCTTTATAGAAATACGGAAAATGCCTCAGATGAACCCCTTCAGAGACCTAGTTGTTCTTTAGTTGTGGGAAGCCCTGTGTTTGGCATCTGTGCCACATGGCAATCACAGTGAGGCATTTTAAAGCACCGTGTGGCCATGTTGGTATGTATCCGGTGGAGGCTTACCCTGCAGACCTGGGCTCCCTGAAGGTTTAACTTGGCTAAGTTTGCTGGTGGCAGAGGACTGACTCACAGTTCTCATCCATTGGATATTTCGCATCAGTGGGAACACTTGTGAAATGACTAGATCTCGCTTCTGGAAACAGTTGAAAAATAATTTGGAGTTAATTGTCCTGAAAATTCACTTATTGTATATTAATAGGTTAGGTATTCCCTAATTCATTCTTTCTGAAGCATAGCTTCATTTTTCTTGCCCTCTTTTTTTTTTTGGCACAAACCTTTTAAGAATGGGCCAATATTGCAACTCGTGGGGCCGGAAAAAGGATAATGATTCTGGTTTTAGCATTTTTTGAAAATGTTGTGAACGTGTTTTGAAGTGTGTATGTGTTCATGTGTGTGTGCTCCGATTAGCTTGATCCCAAATTCACTGATAGCTTTCACCTCAGTGGAGACCCAGTTGACAGAGTTTCAGAAATAAAATAACAACAATAACAACACATTTATTTTTTGTTCAGTAACTTTGGCTAACTTCCTTCCTGATGCCCAAGTCTGTTGATAGTACATAGAGACTCCGTGTTAACTCTTGAGCCTGGGTGCTTTATATACAGTCTTTGTTGCTCCTCTGTTAGTAGAGGCTGGCCAGGGCGGCTTATCACATCTGCAGTTAAAGCAGCCATGAGGTTTAGGGTCTGTTTCAGGTACTCAGGGGCCCAGAGTTGCTGACCCCTCTCAACCCTTGTTGTCCGATTTGTCTCAGGTATAGCTTGCACCCAGTTAGACACAGCACCTTTGCTTTATCTAGGCTGGAGTTTAGCCCATGTCTCCACAGAGATGGCTGTAACTAACCATTTTCAAAGTGAGAACTTTGCTTTGGTTTCTTTACCTCTTTGGGAAATGTAGAGTCTGTTTGCCCTGGTCTTGGGTGCCTTATGGAGGTGCCCTCCCAGAACTTTGCAGGATTGTGAGAGCTATAACCACTTTATCGGGTCAGCATGTTCTGCTTTGTTTCCACCATGGTTGTTCCTCTTTATCTGTCCCGTGACTTTATTCGTTCACCAGTTCTTACTGGGTCCTCCCCTTTCCATTATTTGGTTCTCATCTTTCTGGCTAGCTTCCGGGCAAGCAGTCAGGGCTCTTCTCTAGTAGCTCACAGGTTGACAAGTGATGGAGTGCTGATGTGAAACCCACACTCACAGACTCGTTCTGAGCATGCTTAGCCTCCTCATCCCACAATGGTTCAACTGTAGACTGACCGTGGAGCTTCCCAGCGCTATTGTCCAGGTAGACCTGGAAGGAAGCACTCACCCATCTACTCAGGCCTTTTTTACTTGCATACAGAAAGATCAGTGGCAGCAAGGCCTTGAAGTTGAGCATCTCTCTGCTTCTCTTTGAGTAGTGCAGTGTGATCTGATTCCAAGGTCTCTCCTACCCTTTTGCCATGGGATAAGATGGAGCTCAGTCTGCGATTCAGAGATGCTACATAAAGGTCTTGCTCTAGAAGTTAACCTAGAACCCAAGCAGCTTCACACTGACATTTGTTACTGTGTAGGACTCAGACTAGTGTAGAGTCCTGGCCAAAGTCCAGGCCATAGAGTGCATTGATTTGCCCCAGGGCACTCGCCTGCCACTCTGTGCTATGTTCCTGGATAAGTCCCTTGACTGCTGTGCTTTGTCTCCTGCAGAGCCTCTGATCTTGATCAGATGAGAAGAGAGGGATACAATAAAATAGAGCACAGAAAGCCTGGACTCAGAGCCAACACAGGTGTCCCCAACCTCAGGTGACCCAGTGGCACGAGATTGCCTGCCACTCTTTGTGGGTAAAGAGGAGACAGAAAAGGAAATCGTTGGTTGCACAGTTATCTTGACTTATAAAAGTGAGTTAATGTAGAGTGTGGACAGTGTGTGCCAGCAGCCTGGATTGTTGCTCCTTCTTACTGAAGGAATTCTGCTGTTTAGATCCCAGCGGAATATGAATGACTGAGACGAACCCACTTACTAAACTACCACACCCCCTGTTGCATAATTAATCTCGAGAGAAACACACATGGGGATTCAACTGTTTTTCCTCTTATTTTATTTTGTGTATTTTGAGACAGTTCTGCTGTGTAGCCCTGTCTGTCCTAGAACTTATCATGTAGCCCAGGCTGGGCTTGAACTTGTGATGGACCATACAGGTGAGCACTTTGAATTCTGGCCTTTTCCCTTTACTCTTGTCTTCTAAATGGAGTTCATTATTTTTTCTAGCAATAATAGCTTTAGGATGAAACAATAACCAGAGACCCAGATGTCAGGATACAGTGGTTCTGTGTGTTGTCCAGTGGATGAGAGAGCCATAGCCAGTTAAAGAACAGCCACTCCACAGGGGGTGGGGGGGAGGGAAGCATGCAATTCAGAGATGCCTTTTTGCTCTTTGTGACTGTCCTTCACATTTCATTTGCATTTAGGACAGAATTGAAGAATGTGAAATCAGATAGTTAGAGTGACTATAGAATCAAGTTTATGTGTATAGTCCAGTTTGCAGTCCCTGCCTTACAGTCTGAAAGGGGGAGCAGTTAATGGTTTCGTCCACACTATTTTTTTTTCTTTTTTATTTTATTATCCTCTGGCTTCTGTTTTTCAGGTGTGTAGCTATTTTAGTATTATGAAGAATGATGGATGAGGCAGGAAAGTCTCTCTGGAAGCACTTGTGATATTCTGCAATGCACTTGGGGGTCAGCTGCACTTGACTGATGTATGATTTATCGGATATCCCTGCCACTTCCCGAGATAAAGCTCCTGCTTTATCAAAGATGCCAGCAGCTGTGATTTAGAATTTATAAACCTCCATTTCCAAATAATTGTTCTGATTACTTTCTGTCCGGGCAATAAAATGATAAAGGTAATTGCACACAAATGTGAGATAGCACCAAAATACAATAAAATTAACCTGAATTAGTGTGCCTTGTGGATGGGAAGTATCTATGAAATGCGGTGTAGCAATAAGAAAGAGCGATATTATGGCTGGAAGGTGAGTTAGTGCCTTAATGTAATATTCTTTGAAATATAAAAAGGGGCTTTCTACAGAGGGTGAGTGTGCTTTTGAAATTAAGTTGAAGCGATTCTGATAATTGGCAGCAATGATGCATTCTGAGGGTTTTGAGGATTTTAATACCTTTTATTGTGTTGTGTCTGGTTGTACTACCCTTCATTTGGAAGCTCTGCCTTCAGTCTTCCTAACACAAAAATAGAAGCGGTTGTGGAATTTGGACAGATACAGGGGCTTGGGAATTTGAGTCTCTCCTGTTAGCAGTGCCCTTGGTCTGATGTAAAGGACTCCCTCACCCCCCCCTTTTTGTAATTAAGTTATTTAGACATCAAAGGCTAACAGTATAGTTAATAAAACAAAGTTTTAAGGAAGACTTTTGGAACTGTGTTTTTTTTTTCTTTTGTTTGGTTTTTTCTGTCTTGGGATGTGAGCTACAGAATTGCTTATTGTAGACAGACAATTTTCAGAGGTATAGACCATTATCCCTTCTTAATTTATTATTATTATTTATTTATTTTTCTTTTGAGAGAAGGTCTTACTATGTAACTCTGGCTGGCTCTGAACTTGATATGTAGAGTGGGATAGCCTCAAACTCACAGAGATTTACCTACCTCTTCCAAGTGCTGGATTAAGATAATATGACACAATGTCCAGCCTGAAGATTATTTTTATTTTTTGTGTTAGTTTAATACAATGTGTTTTGATCACTTATATCCCCAGTTCCGTTCCTTGACCCCTCTGAGATGTGCCCCCACCTCTCTGCCCTCCCTGACTTTGAGTCTTCTTCTTTATTTAATAATTCACTCACTCCAATTTGCAGTACCCATTTTATAATGTGTGTTTTATGACCTTCCCTTTGCACTCCTGAAAATGAGATTCATGTACTGCTTAATCAGAAACTTAAAGGAAGGAACTAACCGTGATTATAGTGATGCAGAGCAAAAGCACTTGTGTAGTGCTGTGTGGAAAAGGGTCACAGGGTCGTTGGCCAGGTGCACCCAGAGCACTGCAGCTCTTCATGTAGGTGGCTTCTTCATTGGGCATACATCATTGTATCTGTACAGAGTTTTGCCAGAATGGCGGTTAGACCAGTTTATGCTAATTTCCAAAGTAAATGAAGTTCAGCTTCTCACCGAGTTGAAGCTTGGTGTGGTGGTTTGAATGAGAATATTCCCCGAAGGCTTGGATATTTGTACCCTTGGCTCCCAGTCGGTTGCACTGTTTAGGGAGCTTTAGGAGGTGCAGCCTTGCTGGGGAAAGTATATCTCTAGGGTGAGGCTTTGAGATTAAAAGCCTTTAGCCACCTCCAGTTTGCACTCTGCCTTCTGGATGTGCCTGGAAATTGGAGACTCAGCTTTCTGCTCCTGTTATCATGTCTGCCACTTGCTGCTATGCCTCCCCACCACGATGGACCCTTAGCCCACTGGAACAGTACGCCAAAATAACCTTTTTCTTACATGTTACCCTGGTCATGGTGTTTTATCCTAGTAGCAGAACAGTAACTAATCCACTTGGATTCTTTCTTGGAAAACCTTATGCATCAAAGCAAGGAAGCCAAGCGTGACTGTCTTGTTGGGTGTAGTTATGCTTTGGGATCTGGTTGACTTTAAAGTGGAATGTGTTGTGGGCATTAGAAAGCAACTAGGCATGTGCCACCACCAACTGGTGGTAGTTCACGCTGTTAGTGTCAGCACCCAGGAGCCAGAGGCAGACAGAACTCTGAGTTGGAAGGCAGTCTGGTCTACATAGTGACAGGACAGCCAGGCCTACATGGAGAAACCCTAGCTTGTAATGCCGCCCCCCCCCAAAAAAAAGTAATAGTGAATTTAGGATGACCTTGTAGATAAGTACTGTCTCTGGTATTCTGGAACATTCTAATTCCTATCGGTTGCATGTCAGTAGGTCACACAGTCTTTGGAATCATCAGAAAGTCCCCCAGATTTCTGGTGCCTCCCATTGAGGACTCTGGAGCGGCCACACCAGCCAAGCTGAGCTCAGATCAGCATCTTGCTTTCTCGGTGCTTCCTTGATGAGCTGCCTGCCATTGCAGCTGCCCACAGAGGGCTCCAGAGGTCAACTAAAGTTGCCTGAGCTGGGCTCTCTGAATTCTAAGTCCACACTTTACCAATGAGCTCACCCTCAGTCCTGTTTTTCCAAAATTTGTTCAGTGTTACTTTTCATCTGTGGCTGATAAACCCAGTCCATCAAGTCTCCAGGTCTGCGCTGTTAGTGTTTGCTGCTTCTTCCTCATGGTGTCTTACTTCTCTGTGTCTGCCTCCTTCATTAAACTGGATATTGTATTTGGATAACCATTCATTTTTATAAGCACACCAGAAAGCCTGCCATGTCTGTATGTGGTCCCAGACTGGCTGTATTTTTTTTCAGTTTGTCTTTGAACACCCAACCCCGTTGGGTTTTATGAAACACCCAGAAGGCTTAGCAAGATCTGCCCACCTCATTGTTGCACTTTAGTTTCTGATGTCTCAGCTTGCAGTCTCTTCATGGGACTAATGGCTCCCAGATGGGGTGGATTTGTTCTCACTGGGGATGTTTTAGCTGTACCATTTGAAGAATTGCTTTTGACATTCGGTGGGTAGAGGCCAGGATGCCAGTAAACACCAACTATGCATAAGACAACTTCCCTTACCCCTTCGCTTGGACAGAAAATGATCTGGTGCCAGATGTCAGAGAGCCACGATTGAGACCATTCATTCTGAATGTGTTCAAAGCCCAGCTGTCTCCCTGCCCCATTCCCACCTCTGCCTCCTTGCCTGCCCTGTTTTGCCAGTTGCACCTTGCCCTTTGGACTTTTCGGGTGCCATCTTTGATTCCTCCTTCTGTCCCTTGTTCCCCAGCAAAAGAGTTTATAGTCCTGTGGGTTTTCTGAAAATTATGCCTCTCATTCCTTTTTAGCTCCTTAGGGCGGGTTAAATAATCATCCAGTGGGTCTCAGAGCTCCTGATGATCACTGAGAATCCGTGCGGCCCTTTACTCTCTGGATTGGCCCTTCTGACTGTTCTAGCCTTGCTGCCAGGTTCTAGTGAGCCCTGCTAGTTCCTCCTGCTTTGTCTTCTGGAGTCCTGTCTATGCAGAACTGCATGGTCCCTGATTTGCTTTGTGCTTTTATAGTTTGTTTTCTTATCTCCCCTCTCTTAAACATAAATCATCTTTGAATACCCCCCACACCTTTTTTTTTTTTTTTTTTTTTTTTTTTTTTTTTTTACATTTTTTTGGTCTTTGAATTTGGATAGCTAGCTTTCACCTGGGTGACCTTAAAATGTATTTCTTTGGGACTATAATGAGCAATTCAGTAGTTGTTAATATGGTAGGGGAGAGGAGCCAGTGAGGACATGAGGAGGGAGAGCCAGTAAGGACATGGAGTGGGGGTGGGGGAAAGAGTCAGTGAGGACATGGGGTAGGAAAGGGCTTGTGAGGAGATGGGGGGAAGGACCAGTAAGGACATGGGAGGAGGAGCCAGTGAGGATATGAAAGGAGGAGCCAGTGAGGACATGGGGTGGGGAGAGCCAGTGAAGACATTTGTTTTGGGGGGTGGGGGAGTCAATCAAGACATAGAGTGGGGGTGGGGGAAGAGTCAGTGAGGACATGGGGTAGGGAAGGGTCCGTGAGGAAATGGGGGGAAGGACCAGTGAGGACAAGGTGAAATGGTCTTGGTTAGTGTAGACCTATGCATATGAGTTATCAGGTCAGCAACATTAGTTCTCATCTACTGTTACATGGTTTAATTTCTTGTTTTTGTTTTCTGTCCTGTTAATGTTGATTTAAACTTTTCCTCTCTGTCAGTGTGTAAGTCAGGCATTATGCCTATAGAAGATGGTAAGCAGAAGCATTAGGTCTTATTTTGTGGCTGAGCCACAGTATTTCTAGTCAGGTTCTGGGTTGCTTGGAATACAGCTATCACAGACTGCCCTGAAGTTGGTTACTGAGCCTGAGGCCAGGATCCCGGGGTTGGGGGTGGGGACTCTGATGGAGGAAATTTTGTCTGAAGTAGGGGAGTCCTGTTGAGCCGAGGAAATGGGCATACACATGAAACTTTCTAGTTTTTTCAGTAACTAGAAAGTCTTATGTTCTGGTACCAGGGGAAGAAAGTCCTGTGAGTGGGCCCAGGATGGGGATTTATGACCCGAGCTGTTGGAAGCAGGCTCGCAGAGCCCCTGGTGAGTGGGCAAAAATGACAAATGGTTTCTGTGCAACTTTTTATTGTCCAGCCTCACACTGTATTTCTTTACGTACTGCTGTGTTTGCTAGTGTTTTGATTGTATTAGTTTCCTGCGAGATGGAGAAGCCTTTCAGTCCCCCCAAATAAATATGGATCTGCTTTCAATACATTTTATCTGTTAAACTTGAGGAACCAAAAAACAACTCTAAAGCTCTTGTTTATATCTTACTGTGTTTTAGAGTTTGAATTGAGATGAAACATTTACTAGGTCACTAGAACCGGGGCGGGATATTAAGTCCTTTGCTGGGTGGGAGTCACCCCCCAGTTTCTCTCACTAAGACTGCCTTCTCGTGGGTAGGCTGTCTAGTTTTTCTTCTGACTCTATCTGCCCCAGAGCCAGAACGGCGATAGCATTCTGGTAAAATGTTCCGGGGACTGGGTCCCAGATTTTCAGTGAAGAAGGCGTGATGTTACTATTGATTGTCAGCTTGACAGAGTCCGGAATCATCTGCGAGACACACCTCTGGGTATGTGTGTGTGAGAGATTTTCCATATTAGGTTGATGGAGGTGAGAAGTCTCGGCTTCCGTATGGGTGGCATCTTCCTTATGGGCTGGACTCCCAGACTGAATAAAGGAGAGGTGAGCTTCCTGTTTGTGACTGCAATATGATCTGATGTGTCAAGTTCCTGCCATCATACCTCTCTGTGACCGAGAGACTGTACCACCTTCGAACTGTGAGCCAAAATAAACACACCCTTCAGAAACCTCAGGGCAGCAGCTGCAGCAGCAGCTGCAGCAGCAGTTGCCCCATGCATAGGATGATGGTTGGCTTTAGGTAACAGTTTTTCCTAGCTTGTAATCACCTTTGCAGGAAGCTACACTTGAAGAGTTGTCTTGATTGGTGACTGAAGTGGAAGGACTCAGCCTGCTCTGTGGTGTGCTGTCCCTGTACAAGGGAGCCTGGGCAGTATGGGAAAGCTAGCTGAGCGAGCAGAGAGCACCCTTCCTTCCCGTGCAGTTTCTGCTTCAGTTCCTGCCCTGACTTTCCTCAGTGGTGGACTTTGACCTAGAAGGGCAGCCAAATGAACTTTTCAGGCCCCAAGTTCCTTCTGGTCATGGTGTTTATCACAGCATCAGAAAGGTCAACTGGGCCATGTGGTAAGAGAGGGTGGATCCATGGGGGAGTGAGGTAGGGGCTGGGAGAGGGGACAGAACACTAGAAAGGAAGCCAGTGGCTATCAGGCGAGCTTCTGGCAAAACCCTGCCTGGTAGGAGGTGAGGATCTTGTTTGGGGCTCTCTGAGGTCACACATGTCAGGATGAGCAGTGGCAGCTTTGCAGTGTGCTTCCGTCATGAAGGTGGAACTTGGATATGTCTTTCTTCCTTGAATGAAATAATCAGAAAAATTAGACCATTTTGGGCTGTTATTTTTAAAGAGCAGGAATTAGACCCCAAGGCAGTTGTGCAAGTTCACTTGTGTGAAGCCAGGAGTTCTTGTCTGGCATTTGGCTTTGCAAGGCTTTCTGTTTGTTTTTTTTACCTGTTGGGTTGAAATTTTCCCTCTCCTGTATGAGATGTTTATTACTGCTACGCAAAAGTGTCTGGAATAGATATTGCTTTAAGCTGTGGGATAAAGTTCGCTCTCTCGAAGGTTTAATTTTTATTGCGCTCCCGCAGTGTGCCGCCATTGTTCACATGACACTCATGGCAGTCTCTGCCCCCGGAGACCACACTCAAAATTGCATCTGCCCGCACTCCTGTGCACAGTGCAACTTGGCGTGTGCTCCCCGACGCTCCATTGGCCCTCTCTCTTTTTGTTTGCCTGGCACATTAATGTTGCCTTGCCCTCTTGTACTGTCTCGGCTGAAGTTTTCTTTTAATCAAAGAAGAAAGCAGGGCGCCATCAGGGTAGCTAGCTCCTTTAGTTCCAGGTTAGTTAGGGTGGACACAATCTTTAGCTGAGATGCTGCATAGTGATGTCAGCATATCCCATTTCTCTCCCCCAACTTCCCTCTTCCAAGGTCCTCACAACACATGTCTCGGGGGAGCAGTGGACCTGGCATGTGGGAACATAGGCCGTGTGGGAGGATATCCCATTCTGGTCGCTTTTTCTTTGCCTCTGCTCAGGAGCAGGGGGAGGTTTGTATGCAGGCTTTGGGTCTATGGGGGAGTGGAGGAAGTCCGTTCACTGAGTTGATGAGGCTCTGTTTAGCAGGGCTCTGTCACGGCACAGCACACCTGTGAGGGAGTCCAGGGAAGTCCGGCAAACACCTTTCAGAGAAGCTCCGTAGCTGATGAAAAGTTGATGAAAAGTCAAGAAGGCAGTTCTTAGGGAAAACTCTAGACTTAAGTGGGTGAGGATGGGTGCAATATTGGGATTTTGGGAGCATGGCTGACAATTGAAAGAAGCATCTCCATCAAATGTCCATTTCTTACAGTTCTACCCACATCAGCTAGAGACAGAAGCAACCACCCATTGATAGGAGCTAACCCAGTGTGCCATATTTATGTAAGGGGATGGCCTTCAGCCTTAAAGATTAGAGCCAGACATTACAGCCTGGGTGAGCCAGCCAAAAATATCCTGCTCAGTGAAAAACCCAGACATGGAAGGTCTTTGTTGTAAGAGTCCTCTTGTATGAGGCTCCCAGAGCACAAAGTTAAGGGTCTCAAGTGGTTCCCAGGGCTAGGGGCTGTCTGTTATGTCAGGGAGATGGGGCATCTCCTGGAGATGATGAATGTGTTTGGGACATGGACAGAGGTGATGACCATATGCGTTGAATTTGATAAATACTCCCAAATTAGTGTATTTATAAAACAGTTAACATGATTGTATGTGTGTGCACGTGTGTGTGTGCATGTCTGGATTTTGTCATAATAAAATTTGTATTTCATATTTTGAAGTGCCAGACATGTCTAGGAAATTGTATTTAATGGACATGATACTTAGCACTTGCTGGTCAGGTACCATGGAAGTCTCTTGAACAGGGTGGGTGGCTGAACCCCAACTGCATCAATGGAGTATGTGCTCTGTGAGGGTATAGTTCCTTTCTGTGATGGGGTACAGCAAAGGGGGTCTGTGGGACATCGGTCCCCTGGAGGAAGCTGGGACTCATTGAGGTTAGGGGTCCTCTGCAGGGCACTGGGGACAGAACACTCACTAGCTATTTCTCTAAGGTATCCTGGTCTTGGGTCACTGTGGGAAGACAATGGGACCTAAAACATCTCCACTTTGTAAAGGTATGACCAGTTGAGTGAAAGTGACAGCCTGGTTCTGAGTATCATGTGGATTTGGGTCACTTTTTCCCAAAGTAAGGAGGAGAGCTTGTTCTGCCTCCTTGGTGAGACTGCTCCCATGTGCCAGGTTCCCCCGAACAGTTATGTCCTTGTGAGGGAATCCAGCATAGAAGTTTAAAGAAGCAGGCAGATGCAAAGCCTTTTACCATTGAAGTCTGGATTCTTCTAGTTCAGGTTATCTTTGAAATTAGCACTGCAAGTCTGTGAGGTTTTCCATAGGTGAATCTTGTCTATCTTAGTGGAGATAAAAATGCTGTTAAGTTTTTCAATAATGCCTCAAAGTTGTATTTTTTTTTTTTTTTTTAGTTTTTGAAATAAGCGTATTTCAAAAGGGGTTTTCTTCATTATAGCAAGCATAGGTTAGTGTGAGGGAGAGGTAATTACATTACTCAATTATCTGAACCAAGACAGGGTGTAGCTTACAGATAATTTTGTAATAATCCCTATTTCCAAGGAAAAATATTTGCACAATACTTTAGTCATTGTGTCATTTGCCGATAAATCAGTTACAGGTTGGTCTCTGTTTTTATTACTATGTAGATTTTGCAATAAGGATGTGGATTTTATGTTTACCTTTCCCATATAGATAGCAAATATCTCAAATCTAATAAATTTAGATAAGAAAGTGATTTTTTCTATATTAAACAATAATTTATTTTCATTTAGAGCACTTAAATACCTCCTCATCTAATCTGATGGTTCCATCCTGTTTGCATACGGTGTGTATGGTGATCTGAATGTTGGAGTCTCTCCAGGTTCATATGTTGAGGGTGAACATCTGAGGTGACATAGCTGAGGT
Source organism: Meriones unguiculatus (assembly GCF_030254825.1). Classification (NCBI taxonomy): domain Eukaryota; kingdom Metazoa; phylum Chordata; class Mammalia; order Rodentia; family Muridae; genus Meriones; species Meriones unguiculatus. The sequence continues at coordinate 14,379,491 of NC_083349.1, forward strand.
GAGGTTTTGGGGAGGTGATAGGTCACAGACTGCTGCCCTCAGGAGTGGGGTTAGTGCACAGACGAAAGATCCCTGGAGGAGGTTCTCCTTCTCACATGTAAGGGCACATGGAGAAAGGAACAAGAGCAGGAAAATGAGCCCTTGCTAGATCCCAATTTGGGGGGGGTGCCCTTTGTCCTGAACTGACTCCCTCCAGGAGCTCTGTAGATTATAAGCACCATTCCCTGGGATTTTGTTAGGGACATTGACAGTGGCTAATTGTACACAGTCTCATGGGTCTGCTCAGCTGTGCATTCTGACTTGTGCCTAGCCGTCTACCAAGGCCTGAGAAAGGACTGGGATCACTTCTCTGTCTGTTGGCTTCCTGTAATGGCTGGGGGACAGAAGGCACAGTTCACTACAGAGATGCAGAAGGGATTCAGGAAGATACACTGTTTATCATCCAGTAGCAGAGCCATGAGCAGAACTGTACATGAGGTCTGTGGGAACACGTACAGGGCAGGCATGTGTCTCAAAGCTGTTTCTCCCCTCTGTGCCAAGGCCCCTTTCAGAAGAAGCATCCATGGCTGTGACCACTTTGGACATCCTAACACTTATAATTCAGATTACCGAGGTACCATGTTGCAAACACACTCACAAACACACATACACACACACAAGTCCCACCTCCATGCCTTCCATGATATGATGGACTATATCTCTCAAACAGAGAGCCAAAATAAACCTTTCTTAAGTTGCTTCTAGAAAAGTGACTAACACAACATTTAACTTTCATTAGATGAATTTTAATAAAAAAGAACCAGTAGATAGAAACAACCCAGCACCCTCCCATAATTGACCTCTCATCATTTCAGATTCTAACAGTGAGACTGAAGATGCAACCTCTGGGTGGTTGGTTGCATCATCTTTCGTTTGGAAACTCACCCAGAAGCTCACTGTTCATCGGAAATGTCACTAACACTTTATGCACTCAGCAAAAATGAAATAAGCCACCAGGGGTACACGGAGACCTCTGAGAGTTGAAAAACATCCGGATTGAGTACCAGTTGTTGAATGTTGGCGTTAGGGATATAGACGGACTTCCCAAGTGGGACTGGCTGATGGTATTCTGGAGAAGATAAGTGGGGGTCTGTTAAGTAAGTGCTGAGGATATGCGTGCTTCATATGTGGGTGAGCCTCAGGAGGGGAACACCATTGCTTGGCTGCAGAAGGGAGGGAGGAGCCCTCTGTGCCGTGAGTCCACAGGGACTGGCAGCTGGGGAGCTTCAGGGTGACTTAGCTGGGAGCTCAGCGGGGATGTGTCCGTACTGTGGTCTGTCTGCCATGCGAGGCTGTTAGATACCAAGAGGCAGGCTTCAGTCTTAGCATTGGGGTTCTGTACCCATTGGCGTTACTTTATTGGCTCTTGTCCAGAAACAGAGAATGTGCATCATTTGTCTTTATAAGCCCGGGTGTGCCGAGCATCCTGAAGAGCCCGAGAGCCCCATTCCCTCTCTTGAAAGCAAGTTGTGCGCTTGCTTGGCTGCATCTTCCCTGTGTTGTCTACTCTTGTCTTGCTGCTTGTTTCTGACCTGCCACTTTACAGCAAGTACTTACATGTGCCTATTTGGCTGCTCTTGAAACAGCTCTATCTCACCACACCCTTCCCATGGCCCAAGCTGACCTTTGATGAGACCATGTGTAATATACTACTTTTGAATGATTGGTTAGTCCATGAAGAAGACTTCTGCGTGCCTTATAATTTTTGCCTCTTTGGTCCACATGGTGTCCCTGTTACAGGGGAAATGTACTTCGTATGCTCAAGGTGACCAGAGAGGCCACTCTGAGCTCAGAATCTTCTGAGGCCTGGCTTAGTCCTGTTTTTGACCATGTCCAGAAGTCCACTGTCACTATATGTAAATGTGTCTTCCATACAACTGAGGTCTGTTGGTTGAATTATATCTTCTTTGAATTTTCCAGACTCCAGATAGGATGGATTATGTCTTTGTCACCTACAGAGAGAATGAGACCCCATTCACAGACTGTTGTAGCTGATGGATGGTTTTAGAGTACTTACTGCCTGTTGGTTTGGGAGATACCTAATGTCTTTGTGATCTCAACCGGGGAACCCAAGTAGAAGGTCCCTTTCTTGATGGTAGGTGGGTCTATAGGCTACACTGGGTGTTCCGTCAGTGTTGGGAACATGGAAGTTGCATATGGTCATGTATCCAGTGTCCATGTTCTGTCTCCATACTCTGTAATGATGGAAGCCCAAAGAAGGTGACAAGTACCTTCTTTCTCTGACAGCACTTCCCCCCAGATCTATTCTATTTTATGCATGAAGATGGAAAATATTTTGTAAATCTTAAAGTAATAAACACACATGGGAGAATGCTGACATTTTTGTATGCATGTCTCTGTATACACACACACATATACACACACACATCTGTTTTCATGGTGATGATTCATACTTTGGTGAGGGTGGACACTCAGTGCACAAGTGTCTCAGCTGTGAGAAGGACCATGGTGATTCTTTCTGTTCACTAAGGACTGTCTAGAGTACCCCACCAGAGGCCTGTTGGCTGACAGGTCACTTCAGGAACCCAAGAACCCATGCTATGATGTCATTTTTCTGTAAACCCTGAACTGTAATAAATTATGTTTAACGGTTGTAATTAAGACTTTAGACTGTGAAGCTGTCTGGGAGAGGAAGGACCTGTCTCTTTCTCTGGAGAAGAAATTAATTGTTAGAGTGTATGGTCTTTGAAGAATTTACTGTAAGATAAAAGACTGGGGTTTTATTCTTGCATTTATTAGTGTTTAATCAAACAGAAAGTGCACTTTCAGTGTGGAAATCTTGGCTTCGGCGGCAGGATTAGACTGAATTATTGTTTAAAGAGCAAAAGGTATGGAATTATATGTTCAAGTTATCAAGCCACTGATAGGCTGTGGGTATAATGTAACTAATTTAGAACATAAAATCCCCTGCTGTGTGACTGGAGCCTTGGGTTAATCGCTTGGCAGTGAGTGTGTTTCCGAAGCAGGGTGGACTTAGGGCAGGGTGGTAGCTGTCCCTCAAAGAATGAGCTGGGCTTGTCAGTGTCTAGTGTGGTCATAACCACTGGGATGTTGAGAAATCAGTTTCTTCCATTTAGGATCCCAAGTTGTAAATTATCGCAGGTTCTACTCCCAGAATCCTCTGCTGTAGAACCACTCAGAACATTAAGGGCAAGGAGGCCTTAACTCTGCTAGTTCTACTGGCTCATGTACTGGGGACCGGGAAGGCAACCAGTGGCTTTGCATCAGGGAACATCATATCTTTTCATCAAGAATGGAGGACATTCAAGAAAGTTTAGTGACTTTGTTGAGGGTTAGCCTGGAATTCACTCACCAGCAGCAGGAGGGAGAGAAGGATGCGAGGGGCCTCATAGGCAGCCACTTAGGAGAATTGGGGTCTGTATGTAAGAGAAGCCTGCCACTGGGCTCTGAGACCTGAGAGGTAGTTGGCTTTGGTGGGTTTAGTGGGAGAGGAGTTGGGTAGTGGTTTGGGCTGCACAGACTTGGGCAGACCCTGTGTGCTGAACTGAGGTCCTTGGACTCAATACCAACATGGCCATGTACCCTGGGTATCCCTGGGTTGTGGGAAAGGTGCTTGCTTAGAGCTCCAGGGAAGATGTAGTTAAGCAGTGGAAGAGTCATCAACAGTGGGAGAGGGCATGTCCCTTCAGGTGTGGCTCCAGACAGCACTCCCATGTTTGCTCAGTCCTTCATGGCCTTCAAGTACCTACTGGTCTTACAGAACCTAGGAGTGCTGGGAAGTGGGCTTCTTGCAGAGGCTGCAGAAGGGAGTGGAAGAGGAAGTACCCCCCGTATCAGGGAGCAGAAAGTGTCTGCAAGGGTCTCCAAAGCTGTGCTCCTGGGCACAGCAGGCTTCTTCTATTGGCATGTTGTTAGAGATTGACTAGTGAAGGCCATGGTAGATCCCTCCTATGAAAGCAGTCCAACCAGTGTCACTGTCCCCGGGAGCTCATGCCGACAGGTTTGGTTATTGAGCACAGGATATGCATTCTAGTATGTCCCCTGTTCGAGCTGACTCATGGTGAGTCACCTGACTCTGATCCCCATGCTCTTCATAGAACCCTGTCTGCACACATGGAAGCCAGCAGGCATGTCATAATATGTGAGTGCATCCCACAGGGCTCTTCCTGGACATTTTAACCAGCCTTGCTGCCCAGCAGAGGGTATCCCAGTGATGAGTAGGCAGAGGCTCCTCCTCCCTGTGTGGGACAGGACTCCCGAACTTTGCTATCTCCTAATTGGGAAAGGTCATGTCTCCTTCAGACCTTATTCTGGGGCCTCCCTCCCGTAAGACTCCTAAGCAGTCATTAACTTCCTGGCTGGCAAAGCTCTGCAGGATGGGAACTTTGTGCTGTGACACATTTAAGCTGAAGCTTCCAGAGTCATGGCAACTGTAAGAGCTGACACTTCATGTTGAGCACCAGTCTGCCACCCTTTTTCCTCCTGACAGCCTGTCACACTTAGCTCTGTCGTTAGTGGGACCTGAAGTGCTAGAAGTTTTCCAGCCCATGAGGAATGTGCTGTTGGTAGCATGAGACTTGTGGCCACATGGGGGTGGCCCTGGGCACACACCGTCCCAGCAGACCAAGCACCCAGGGAGCCTCCTGTCCTTCCCACGAGAGTCTTCATGTTATCTTGGGGGCTAGCATATCAGGCTCTAGAAAGGGTAATTTAAAATGAAGGAAACGTAGGTATTTTCTCTCTCTGCTTTTTTCACAGAAAACTATAAATGAGTCATCCTTGATCAGAACTGAAATTCAGAGTGTTAAAATGAGGCACAGGAATGCTTTGGGATTTGGGTGTCTTGGGCTTTGTGCAAGCTGTTCCCGAGTTTCTTTGTGGGTCTCCACGCCTGTCCTGGCCAGGTATCTAGGGAGATGAGGCCTCTCAGGTCTCCCAGGGTTTGTATGCTCTCTCTTGTGGAGCCTGAAACTATCCTGAGTTGTCAGGGCATGGATTTCTTTCTTCTGATTTGTCCTTTTACCCCAGGAAAAGCAACATTTAATTTCAATGTACTGTAGTCCTACTGGCTTGGGAGGACCACAGGAGTAGGAGGTGAGCAGGACTTTTGGAACAGGACTCCTGATGGTATCTTGGGACCAGGAATGTCCAAGCCTTAGGGCGCTGGGTGCCAAGGTTAGGGTGCAGTGCCTGTGGCAGGACCCTTACCATGCACAGGCAGCTTAGACTTGAGAACCCTCAGATCTGCCAGTGCTTTGAAGATAGTGGAAATACTGATCTCCTCATGCCTGAGTCTCTCAGTACCTGCTAGGTAGGGAGGAAAGTACAAGTGGGGCACTGTGCTGAACCCAGTGTACCCTTCCTTGAGCCTGGAGTGTAGAAAAGACAGATCAGCAGGATTTTCAAAAGCCAAGATGTGGTTGGCTTTTAGTCATCCTTCCAGGTCTGTTTCAGGAAAGCCCTGCATCTCTGAGGTTCAGACCAGAGAATTCTGGGTCATTGTCTTTCTTGAGGTCTAGTGTGTTTGGAGGAACTCAGTCCCATAGCCTTGCTAGCATCAGCAGTATTTTTGGGCCCTCAGCTGCTGACCTGCCAAGTCGGCTCTTGACTCTAAGAACTGTGAACTATACTAACTCAGGAGTTGTGGTGGGTGCCTATCCGAACACTAGAAAGCAGCTGTGAAGAGAGCAGAGTTGGTTTCTAGTCTCCTGGGATGCGATGGGACCGCCATCTTACGTGGTGTCTGTTGCTGTTCACACTTCATTATATTGTGTGATTCTTTGTGACATTCATTCTCTGTGAATGTTTAAACCTTCAGGCAGTCAGCCATGAAGTACTTGCCAAATCATGTCACTGTCTGTACCTATGTCAGCTGAACCATTTACTTGGGTGTGTGGCCTGCTCAGGATGGCCAGCATGATTTTGGCATAGAATCTGCGTTCCCAGGACTTCTGGAAGTCAGGGTGTAGGGAGGGGCTGAAAGGTCACTCTCTTGAGGTAGCTTCAGTAAATAACTTTAACACATGGGACTGGAGAACAAAACTTTCTCTGTCATTTCTTGAAGGCAATAATCTGGGCAGAGAGTTGACTTAAAGCATCCAGGAATTGGGTGTGAGGCTGCCCACACTAAGCCTCCCATCTCATCAGTAAAAATGTAATTTTCCAGCTACGTGTAGTGGCCCGTGCCTGGGAGGCAGAGGCAGGTGGATCTCTGTAAGTTCAAGGCTAGCCTGGTATACATAGTGAGCCCCGAGATAGCCATGGCTGCAGGGAGACCCTTTCTTAAAAAAAAAAAAAAAAAAGTGTGTGTCTGTATTTTGTGTTTGTGTATGTTTGTATACACATGCCTCTTCTATGCTTAGCCCTTGATTGTGATTCTGCAGCCCCACAATGACACTGAATTCATGGGGCAGCTTGGCACAAAATCTCTGTGTGAGCAAATGCAGAGCCTCTTGGGTAACCACCCAAGGAAACAGGCAGTGGGTACTGGAGAGCTTCCAAAAAGACACCCTTCTGTGCTGGGTTCTGCTCTCATATTCTAGTTTCCAGTTAGGGGCAGAGGTGGTTCAGATGAACTGCCCCAGTGGATAGGTGTGGAGCAGCTGTCATCTGTAAACGGTGGTTCTCAATAGTGCTTGAAGTTCTGGGGATTCTGGAACAGTCTATTCTCCCAGACTCTGTTCACATAGACACTTGGTGCACTTAGTTCGATCTGCTGCTACACATGTGTGCATGCACACATACACAGTGGTTGGTTTTCTCTCTACTGCTGGATTCTCTCTACTAATCTTGTTGGATTCCAGTGTGAGAAGAAGAAGCATGTTCTTTTCTGTGGTATTTCTGTGGAGGAATAAATTGGATTGGTAATGGATGTGGGAAGACTTAGCCCACTGTGGGTGATACCATTCCCTAGTTTGGGGCCCTGGAATAACGAAGTGATCTAACCAGCAGGCATGCATGCATTGATCTCTTTCTGCTCATGATGGAATATGACTAGCTGCTTCAGGTTCTGCCTTGATTTGCATGAATTTATGGGCTTTAACCCAGATCATAAGCCAAATAAACCCCTTCCCCCAAAAAAAATTAATTTTTGAGGGGTCAGGATCTGTTACCATAGTGACAGAAATAAAACTAGGATTGTGTACTGGCTAGGTTTGTGTCAACTTGACACAAGCTAAGAATCATCAGAGAGATATTGAGAAAATGTGTCAGTTGGGCTATAGGCAAACATGTAGAGCATTTTCTTTATGATTCGCAGTGGAGAGCCATTGTGCATGGGGCCACCTCTGGGTGGTAGTCCTGGGTTCTATATAAAGTGGGCTGGTCAAGCCGTGGAGAACAAGCCAGTAAGCAGCACTCCTCTATGGCCGTTGCATCAGCTCCCACCTCCAGCTTCCTGCCCTTACTGCTTTTGAACTATGAGCAAAATAAACCCTTTCCTCCCCAAGTTGCTTTGGTCATGTTGTTTCATTATGTCTACAGCAGTAGCAACCCTAACTGAGACAGATGGCTACTGTTGTCTTCCCAGGGCAGAATTCACCTCTGGTTAGGCACATGTCACTGGCTGCACAGAAACTTACAGACCTGAAGGCTCATCTTTTTCCTTCAGTGGCCTTGAAGGTCAGGCTGTAGTAGGTGGCTTTGGAATGATGTGTGAATAACATGTCAGCCCATTTGATATCAGCTTCTCCCAGCCCCACTGTCAGTCATGGGGATGGAGCCACAGGGCAATTGTCTTCTGTTGAGTGTGACAACTCACAACTCCACCGGGAGGCTCCTAGTCTGGTGGGCCTACCTCTTGTTGTGTTCCTTCTGGGTTTTCACAGTTGGCCAACTAACCACATTCTCTCCCGGCCCCCCAGGGTCAGTTTTAGGGTTAGGTGACATGAGTGCATGGTTTGCTCACTTCTGGGGTTCCCCATGCCAGTTGTTGAGGTGGATGTGGGAGCTAGAGACCAATGCTGGTTTTGGTGCTTCCTTCTTAGCCCCTGGGTAGCTGGGAGGGGCTAAGAAGGAAGGCCTTTGTGTTTCCCACTGGCTTTGGCAGGGTTTGAGGTCTGTTTCTTTACTTGTCCTCCTCACGCCATCAGGATGCCTACTTTTTATACCCCTGGCTGCCGGCAGGCCTGGGGCCTGCTCCTGAGAATCACACGGAAGCACTTAGGGAAAGGTGCAGTGCAGCAGCAAAGACAGTTCTGGAAGGTGAAGTCAAGCAGGGAAGGCAGGGAGCTGCTGCTGCCTGTGGCTCTCTGGCTTTCAGTACCTTGGTGGGAACTGGCCTCTGGCGCCAGCTGCTTAATTCAGAACACTGTTATTTAAACGCCCTTCATGTTAAAGAGAGATGAAAAGAAATTCACTTCATTTTTCAGAGGTCTCCAAATAGCCGTGGAGAATCGATTCTTTTTCTGCCACCAATTAATGTCAGCCCCCCCTTGTGGTTTTGGTGGATGCCGCAGTGCTGATGTAGGGAATGTAGGTATGGGAGCCACACTCTGGGTTCTGTGGCTGGGTGGAGAGCCGTAAGCCCAGCCGGGTCTGACTGGTCACAGGGATACACCATGTCGGTGACCCAACCTAGGTATCAGACCTGGGACCGTCATCTTCAGAGAACTGCATTTCTATGTACACATTTCCTGTGGCCACTGCTGTCCGCAAAAGCTCAAAAAATGGGCTGTTGGGGGCTGAAGAAATGGCCCAGTGACTAACAGCAGTTACTCCTCTTCCAGATGACTCTAGTTCAGATTCTAGCATCTATGGTGGTGGCTCACCAGTACCTTCTGCTCCAGCTCAAGGGGATCTGATTCCTGTTTTTGACCTCCATGGACACTACACTCATGTGCACATATTCAGACACAAGATATACATTAAAAAGGGGGGAGGCTATTGGGGCCACCATGGCTCCCCAGGTCTAATTTTCAAGGGTGCACACCTATGGGGTGTTTGGGTTTCACAGGGGTATTGGTTGTACTGGGTATATGTCCTCATGTCCAGAAAGCAGCCTCTATGAAGGCAAGCCTGAGTTCTTGTGTCTAGGATAGCTTGTTTCATCAGCCATCAATCCAAGCTGGGAGTTGGTGCCCTGAGAGTTCAGTATTTACCCTGCAGTCAGTGGGCTGTTCCAAAAGTGGGTGTGAAGGAAGTAGGATATGGACAGAGGAGCTTTTGTAAGCTGTGACAAGTGGCCCGAGGCTGAGATCTCCCAGCAGGCTCATACCCTGATGCCCTCCAGGAGACTTCTTTCAAATTTTTGCCTATGTATATAAGAAGCAGGATGCTGTACAGGGAAGCTTTGGAATGTGAAGCTAAGGCTTGAGTATTGTTTGGGAATATCTTGAGTTATTTGGGAGGTACTGACCCATGATGGGCTGAAGGGGGTAGGAGAGGGAAGCAATGGATGAGGCTAGAAGTGTGTGGGTGGCACAGGAGCATGAGCCCACAGCAAAGGGATACATGCGGGGACAGTGTATAGATTGGGGACTGCTACAGTGCATTTGTGGGCATTAGCGGGGCCAGCAGACTTCTGTTGGGGACAGTGGGTAAGTGTGATGGGCCTTGGAGGCCACCCTGTCTCTGTCACAGCTTGTTAGCAGAAGAAAAGCAGCTGAAGACTGTAGGTTAATAAAGGAGGGTATGAATGTATTTTGAAAATCATACCTACAGAAGGGATGGGGGCAAGGGGCCAGGGCTTGGGAGGCCTGTGTCACTCACTGTAAGAGGTGCCCAGATGAAATGGGGCTAAGGAGCTAAAGATAGTAGGATCCAGGGTTTGGGAAGGTCAGGTGCATGAGGGTGTGACCTGGGAGGGAAATGTAGGAGATGGGTGGGGCACAATATATTCTGTAATGACCCAGGAAGAGGAAATCCTTCTGGGGCAGGGGTGATAACTAGGCAAGGTAGTTGGAGGTGGTTCTAGGCCAAAGAAGCAGAGGCAGCAAGCCAGCCTGCTCTAAGCCTGCGGCCACAGGTGTCAAGTTTGTCAGTTGTATGGGGAGTTCCAGGAGGGATTCTGGGGATCAGGAAAGCAATGAGAGTCCTCTCTTTCCTGGAGTCACAGAAGGAATTTGGAAGGAAGAGGTGCTCGAAAGGAGTACAAAAATACCTTTTGTGCATCTTTGCTTTTAGCTCTTTGGCATTTGCAGTTTCCATTGAAATAAGTTTACCTGCTCTCCACAGCATTATTCATTCATTTTCCTTCCATCTACTGACACGGGTAACCTGTATCCCTGCTGGTCCAAATCTTATCTCATCCTTTTCTGTAATGCATTTCATACAGGTTACCATGACTTTTTAAAAATCTGTCATGAAGATGAAACTAGACCTGGCACAGGCTAGAAAAGTGGTCTTTCCCCTCATGCTGCACCCCAGCCCTATACTCCACTTTTAAATCTACTTTATTTAAAATATGGAACAATTGTCTGTCAATCATCTTATTTAAACAAAGTTTGCTGAGTTTTAGGTAGTTTAAAAAGATCTATACTAGTTCAGCCTCCTCCAAGTCTGCTTTAGTTAAGAACAGCAGGAAAAAATAGAGCCTTTGTAATTTCAGGGGACAAAAGAGAAATGGGCACTGGTTGTGTGACCCAGCTTTTTTTTTGTGGAAAGTGTAAAAGTAACATGATTAAATTTCAACAAGAGGGGAAGCTTTGGAATATGTCCTGTGTGTTAAGTAACTGATGCTTCTAGTGTGCTTTATAAATGACCAACTGCTTCCAAACACACTTTCTTACTCGACTTAAAAATTGCTTCTCTCTAGGAACTTGGCAGAATGGCTGAGACCTGCAAAATGAAATACACAGTGTTGGACAGCCCTTTGGGGAAGATCGAGCTGTCTGGCTGTGAGCGAGGCCTGCACAGGATACGGTTTCTCAGCAGGAAGACCTCAAGCACTGAGTAAGCGTGAGCAGTCAGCACAGACACACCATGCATGTGCGCCGAAGGGAGGAGTCAGCAGGAGCCCTGGCTCCTGCCCACTGTTCACGGGCAGTACTGAGCCTGGTGCCACCAACCACAACTGTCAGCATCCCAGAAAACGATCTGTGAGTTGTGGTGTCCTTGGCAGCTCATATATTACCCAGTAATCTGGAATAGCTCCTAAGCTCTGGGGACCTGACTTTGATGGGAGCTTCCAGACATTTGATTCATGTGTTCTTTTGCAGAGGTGTTGAATTCTATGAGCACTGAGAATTTTTTTTTTGTATGTTATGTGTATGTGTAAGTGCATCTCTGTGGGTGCACGTTTACGTGTTTGCGTGTGGAAGCCAGAGGGCAGCCTTGGGTATTTTCCAGCTTGTTTTTTGAGACAGAGTCTCTCACTAGCCTGGAGCTCAGCCATTAGAATAGGTTAGCCCGAGAACAAGCCTCAGGGATTCACCTGACTTACTTTCCCAGCCCAGGAATTGCAGGTGTGTCCCACAGTGCTCCAGCTTTTCACATGGACCTTTGGGTCTGAACCTAGATCCTCATGTGTATAAGACAAGCATTGCTGACTGAGCCATCTTCCCCTCGCATATGGAATATTTTGATTCCTAAACACAGGAGATACAGGGCTGGACCACTCTCTCAATTGTGTGACTTACCCAGAGGTTTTAAATCAAGCCTCGCAGAGGCTACCAGATGCTCTCCCCACTGCTAGTCTAGATTGCTTGCTCTGCCAGGCCACTCTGCTGCTTCCTGGAGGTGGCACCAGGCTGGGAGTGATTACTGCCAAGGTTTGGAAAGAGTCTTTCTACAGGGTGACTTCGGAGCACAAAGTCCTCGGAGTATATCTAGTCCTTTTTGCACAGTCCTTACCATATTTTTCTAATTGTAAAAACAAAACAAAACAAATTGGAAGCACTCCTGAGTATCTCATTGTAAAATATGCTGAACTTCTTCTGTTGGCTGGCCGTGAGGGGTGGTATTAAAGTGGCAGTTCTTGTTATTTCTGAGAGAAGAAGGAGGGAAAAAGAGAAAAAGAAAACAGAAAAGAAAAAGCATGAACTCCTGTGCTGGGTGTTTGTCTTAACTGGCTAATAAACACAATGCCAAGAACATTAGATAAAGAAAATACATAAGAAACATAAAAATTGATTTTAATGGACCCCTGTCAGAGACAGCCATAATGAGCATTGTTTGGTAATAAATTCCAGCATGGCCCTACCCGGCCAGCTCCTCCTGTAGAGCTGTGTGCTGCGATCAATATCGTCTTTAAGGCTTCAAGACTGAAAAATAAGCAAACCTTTGAACTGCGAGAACAGGCTCCTCTCAGTTTCTGCGAGAACCATCTGGCTGCGGTGCTCAGAAACTCGCAGGCACCAAATAATTTGTAGGGAAAATGTCACTTTGTCTCTTAACATGTTCAGTAGCTCAATAAATCATAGAAATTATGTGTTGGCCCCTTTTGCTTTTGGAGAAACAGTAAAGGCACTCCTTACTATAAATTTGGGGAAGAAAATGTAAAAAGCAGGCATTATGAGATACATTTAGGGGCTGGAGAGATGGCTCAATGGTTATGATCCTATACTGCTCTTGCAGAGGACTCTTACATAGTTTGGATCCCCCGTGTCAGGTGGCATGTGAGTCTGTCGCCAGGGGGTCCAGTGCCTCTGACTTCCAAATGCACTTGCATTCATGCAGACACAATCCCCCCCTCACACACACATACACATAATTGATTTCTTTAAATCTTGAAAATGGTATATTTGATTTAAGTGTGTCCAGAGGGTTGTGTGAACTGAACAAAGAGGCTAAGTGAAGTTAGGGTTAGATTTGATTGTGAAAACAGCCGCCCTGTAGTGGAGATGCAGCTGGTTTCCCTCAGGGAGGGGCACTTGTGTGTGAGTAGTGGAGACCAGGGGAGACCAGGCTGCTCACCTTAGGGTTCTGACATTCCATCTTCTCCTAACTATTTTCTCAGTCCCTTATGAGGCTCTGCCTGAGGCTGCAGGCCAGCCCACCACCTTGGAGGAGATAAGGATTATGCCTCCCTTTCAGAGAAGCAGTTTGGCCCCTCTTCTTCTCTTGGCCCAGGACTTTGGAGAGGGTATCTATGGGATAACCCTGGCACTAGAGGTCCTGTGAGTAGTGTGGGAAGTTGGATTTTGAGGGCACAATGGTTCACCTTGCTAGTCAGTTTGATGGGATTTAGAATCTTCATGGAAAGAAGTCTTTGGTCACGTCTGTGAGGTATTGTCTAGACCGAGCTAATTGAGGTGGGAACCCTACCCCCATCCCAAATGTGGGTGGCATGATGCCATGGGCTGGGGTCATGGACTGACTAAAATGGAGAAAGCAAGCTAAGCTCCAGCATTTCTCTGTCTCTGCTTCCTGGCTGAGGGTGCAGTGTGACTATTGCCTCATGCCCCTGCCACCAGCCACACCTGGGTGTTCCAAACTGTGAGTCAAAATAAAGCGCATATTCCTAAAGTTGTTTTTGTCTTGTGTTGTAAACAGCCAAACCGGTACCTGATATGGAGGGTAGCCAGCAGCGTGTACATGTGTATAGCTAATCTGAGGAGGCTTTTCAAATCTCAAGAATGCTCAGAATGGGCCATTTGTATGTTGTCAGCTTAAAAAGCTGCAGGTAGAAATTTCATAAGTGATATTTAGATTGCAAACATAAAGTTCAGTAGGTTTGGACAAAAGAGTACAAGATCTTGAACTCTCTGGAAAGTTCTTTGTGGATTCATGCTCAAGCCTTGCAAAGACCTTGTCTTCATTTTTCCTGAATGACCGGATTTAACAGCATACAAACATATAATTTTATAAGAATTTGTCACCACTTGGTTCTGTCGATTTTTAAGGTTTTGGCCCTTCAGGTGCATAGGAACTGTCATCTCACTGCGCTTTGAATCTTTAAAATCTGTATTTCCCTATCGTTTGCCCATTTTAACTTGGATTTTCTTTTCCTCCTTTCTTTCTTTTTTCTTTTGCTACTGTTTTGTGGGTTTGGGTACAAGTCTTCACCAGGAATGTGAGCTGTTCCTTTGTTTTGTTGACCAGCTTTTCCCTTTACGTGTAGGATATTTTTTTTTTGTCTTTAATAAAAATGTAGGTGTCTGTGATGGTGCACAATTCTGATCCCAACACTCAAGAGGCAGAGGAAAGTGGATCTATCTACATGAGTTCAAGACCAGCCAGGGCAATGCATGAGACCCTGTTTCAGAAAAGAACAATAACAAATCAAACAAAACAAAACAAACAAAAAAACACAAGCCCTCAAATATCCCATAACACCCTAACCTCACCTACCATCAAACCTGAAGTATTTGCTGAAATTTCACCCAAGTCTTCTGCTGTGATGTCTCTTGGAAGCGTTATCCTTCCTGCACTTAGATATGTGTCCTGTGTAAGTGACCATTATGGAAGTACCGTTGGTTTTTCTCAAACACTCTCTTGGTTCTATATAGTTGTCTAATTGTTCCATCCTTTATTGGGGGAAAACACGGCTTCTCCATCTTCACATCTGCACTCTTGGCAATACCATTCTAGGGCTGTTTCTGATTCTGTTGGCCTTTGTTCTCGGCCAGCCCCATGCTGACTTGGTTATGGAGTTTGTGCTCTGCCTGAGATAGTCAGGGTGAGTCTCTAGCTGCTGTTTTTGACCTCTGGGTGTCCCCATTTTTTTTTTTTTTTTTTTTTTTGAGAAAGGATCTCATGGAACCCTGCTTGGCATGGAACGCAGGGACCTTGAACTTCTGCCTTTTCTCCAGCTCTGAATTCTGTGTTTAGAGGGACATGCCACCACCCCACTTGGTTTATGTGGAGCTGAGTGTCCAACCTGGGGTGTTGTGCATGCTAGGCACACACTTCACCATCTGAGCTGCATTTCCAGCTGACTTCTAGATATTTACTTTTTCTTTAAAATTATGTTCTTATTTGTCAAAATTTTACAAACACACACACATACGCACACACACACAAATACACACACTACCTACAATGTATTTCTATCCTATCCTCCTCCCTCTCCAAGGCTTCCCTTTACCTCCCTGCTGCGCCCCCCACTCCCCCGTCTCTTAATTTTGCACATTACCCTGCCAGTTGAGGCATCTGTCTTTGCACAGCTTTTTGTTGGGATCTGATTGAGAGGTGTCTGTTTCCATTCTTGGATGCTTAACAGCTTCTTGGTATTGACTCTGTCGATTTGTGGTGTGATTTATCTCTGCCTCTATTTGGGTTCTCTTTCATTTTTCTCAGCAGGGTTTTGTAGTTTCCAGCATGGAGACCTCACATGTCTTTGATAAAATTGATTTTTAGGCACTTTGTTCTTGATAGTATTCTAAATCAGCTTAAAACTTTTGTTAACTTTTAAATTATTGCTGCTGGTTGTAACCATTGATTTTTTTTTTATGTTGATCTTATGTTGTACAAACTTCTCTGAATGTATGCACAGGACCCACCCCAACCCTTTCCTGTGATTTTATTTCTACCGTTTGTTACCCAGTCATTTTGAATCCAGAGTCCAGAAATGTTCATTGGAAAGTTCAAGAAAGAAGCTGTTACGACTTTTAAGTTCATGCCATTCTGTCTAGTATGATGACATATTGGGGTGTGTGGTGGGACATCCCATCAGCTTGGAATGTGTCCCCATCTACCCAGTGTATCCACTTTGTATATGCTGCCCACCTTCTAGTCACTTTATCCGTTATTAGATTAACTTGGTATTATTACCATACTGTGCTCAGGCAGCCCTTTTACTTCAAAGCACAAGAGTCCAGAGATCCAGATATGCCCAAGACAAGCTACAAAGTGCTTCCTAAGAGAATTCTCTCCCCTCTTCATCACAAGAACAGAGATACTGCAGTGATACAGCTCAAAGCACAGTTGGCCACTATGATTGCCTGATTTTGTACCCTCCATCTCTTACTGTGCAGGGTCTATAAATTATCCTAAGTATATAGAAGCAGTCTTATTTCGATTGATTCTACCCACCTTTTCAGGTAGCCTGGGTTTCAGAATGTATCCTTGTAAATAAGGGGTGGGGTTAGCTGCTTGTTAGCCATCGCTCTCAGTTGACTGGGTCAGAAGTTCTTGGAGAATTGCAACTGTTACGAACCGATGCAAACTATTCTTTCTGCTATTGTTCTTTGTGCAGAGCATTTAAACAGCTGTTCGTGTAGCATTTATTAGGTATTCTCTGACTGTGTAGCATGTGGCTGGATGTGAATGAGCTCTGCTCTGATACTGCCATTTTCCGTGAAGAAGTCAAGCATCTCTGGGTGTTGGTGTGCCTGCGGTTCTGGAGCCAGTTCCTTCTGGGGAGTGGGGGAGGAGAACTATATTTGTTCTGGGTGTTATTTGGAGTCCTTTAGAATTTCTGTACTAATTCACTCTCTGCCTAGAGACAGTAGGCTTTTTTCTGTGTGATGTTCATGCCTTGTGTTTGTGCTATTGACACCCACCAGTAAGACATTCATTAAATACCAGACCATCCCAGTAAACGGCCTTTCCTTGTCCCTGGTAACTGAGTGCCTCAGTGTTTCTCCTTTGTCAGCCTTCAATCTTGAAATGCTGGCCTGCATCAATGTATTCACTGAAGCCTACTGATATCTGTGGGGTATTGGAATTGGGGGTGCTTCTGACAACATGCAGAAGCATGGAAGTTTACCTCTATTTTGTGAAAAAGCAAGGTATGGGATGGTCTTGCGTCTCTCCTGGATGCTAGCTGGTGAGCTCTCCGATGCTTAGAGTTTGTTATGTAATAACAGGTGTGTGCAGCCGTCACTCACCCCCAGGGTACTTCTACAGCTCCTCCTTTGCTGACCAGGAGCTAAGGGATCTTGAGTAGGGACTGGCTGTCACCCTGCTCTGTGACGTGGGAGTCTCCACAGGCATTTCTTACCTTCTTCAAGAGCTGTAGCTTTATTTGGTGGATGACTCACAGTCTGACTATTGACGCCACTCTGCAGAGGGTTTCCCTTTGCCTCTCTGCAAGCTTAATATCCCGCACAGCAGGCCTGCTATCTGTTTAAGGCTCCACACTATGAAGTGATTGCTGGTTTATTCTGGGATACCTGTCACCTCCCTTTTTCTTCCATTAACATTTGGGTGAAGCACATTGGTTGAGAAGTGGCTTTATGTCATAGTTTTATTTGATGGCTTGCCCATATCTCCCAGCTGCCAGTCATTGTCCCCTGGAGCATAGCTTGGTTTGGTCTTTGCAAGGGCCTGACTGATGTCCTCCATGCTCTCTCTCTGTGGCTGGGGAGGCCTGGCCTCCTCAGTCTGCCTTGCAGTGCTTAGGGTATAGCCAGAGGGTTATAGAGTCTGTTTATTTTCCTTATGTGATCTTGACCCATGCTTAGCATCCCATAAAGTTGATCAGACTGTTTGATTACCTGAAACAATGACTGTGCTCTGAGTCACACCTAGAGAGCACACACAGCAGGAGGCAGACATTGGCTCCCAGGCTGTGGGCCAAAGCAAGTGTGGCTCATCTTTACACATCAAAGATTTACACCCCACTTTATTTGTGTTTTCAATGTAAATGTTGTAATAAAAATAAATGAATATGATACTGGAAACCATGTGTAGGCTGATCAAACTCATCTGAATTCTTTTCTATCCTGAACATGTAAACTGCTTAGAGCCCGTTTTCTACTTTGCAGAGCTTGACTGACTCTCCTGGCAGCGATTCATGCGATGTTTGCAGATGTCCTGTGGTGTTTTCCCGGCCAGCTCTGGTGTGGAGACTGTTGGGGGAGGCCTGAGCAAGATGAATTCAGTGGGAGGATCATATAGTGTCCTCCTAGTCCTTAAGGCCAAACCCCACAGGCAGGTTTACCACATGCCCTGGGAATCGTGAGCATGAGACAGCAAATGCTAGCTCTCCTGGGCAGATCACTACTGATGCCATGCCTTTCGTAGTTGGCCCTTTAGTCCCCAGATAGAGCTGTGTGGTCACAGAAGGGCAGAGTGTATCAGTTGTGAAGTGGTGTGGCTTCTGATCTAGGAAATGGTATCGATACCTCAACTTGCTTCTTGACTTTCTTCACTGACTGCCCAGCTCTCACCTGATGCCAGATAGAAGGCAGAGGCAGGTTTTACTAGAACCCAAAAGTGCTTATGCTCTGGACCCAGGTCAACAAAAACACAAAGCCCTAAAGCTTTGCTCTCTGGATTTTCTCCCTCTTGGAAGGCAGGGCTGCCAAACGTGTGTGCCTCTATTGGTGAGTCAGAAGCAAGCTCGTTACTTCGTTTTGACGAGAGAAAGGGATGGTTGAATGACAGCTAAAAAAAAAAAAAAAAATGTGTGCATCTAAAATATGAACCACCTGTCAACCCAGGATATTTTTTGAGTTTCCAGTTTTTGGAGCAATGTATACACTTTAGGGTAACAGAGATAAATTGGTTAGCTTCAAGCAGGGACGGGTAGATGTTCTGCCTCTAAGGCATGTTGAGATAAAAATCCTTAAATCCCTCACTCTTAACAATAAGCTTCTTTGAGAGGCGTCTTACAACACTGGTGTTTGTGCTGTGTGAAGAGAAAGTTGGCAGAAAAAGGCACCTGTCCCCAACACTTACCACAGCACTCTAGACTGGGTACAGTCTGGCCATGGTTAGGAGTTAAGCTGTGCCACATGCCATCGATGGAGGGGAGGTCCATGATACCGGATGTTGAGTGCCCATGTGTCACAGGTTATGGCAGCAGCGTTTGTGTGCATCCACAGGTTGCTAGATATCATTTCCTGACCAAGGACTGAGCCTCTCAGGATTCCATTCAGCAGTAGCTTTCACCACAGAAGAACGCCCCAGGGTTGTGTGGAGGTTCTTGGAGGAGTGTAGCTCAAACCTAGAATCCTATCAGAGACTGCATTGTGTTCATATCATAGCCATGCCTGGTGGGGATCAGCTGTGACAGTGCCCTGCTCTGAGGATCTGGGGTCCTTGCTGCCCGTGCTGTAGGTCGACAGATGTAAAGCTGATGGTGTGGCTGTGCTTGCTTATGTGTGCAGTCCTTTCTGGTTGACGGTCACATGCTGGTGCCCCGTGATCTCCCTTCACCCCATTGCTGCCTTTGGTCTCTTGCATCCTTCATCCTGTCCCATCTCCTGCTTCTCATGAGCTATGGATTTGAGAAATTGGTTGGCAGGTGTGTGATTTACTTTTCTTATCGTTGTGACCAGAACGCTGACAGGAAGCCATCTAAGGTAAAGGGGCCATGATTTTAGCTTATTATCTCAGAGCACAGTCTAGTTCGGTGGGGAAGGCTTGTTAGCTGGAGGAGCTGCCAGCTCACGTATGGGTGGACCAGGAGGCAATATGGGCAGTCAGCTGGCTTCATCTCTTTTCTTCTTTATTTATTCTGGAACCCTCGCTCATAGGATGGTGCTGCCCACATCCAGGGTAGTTCTTTCTTCCTAAATTTAACCTCTCAGACACACCCAATGGTGTGTCTCCTAGGTGATTCTATACCTCATCAAGTTGACAACAAATATGATCCATCACACCAGCCTGTTTGAATTGTGCTGCAAATGAGTTCAAGCAAGCCCCTAAGAAGAGCAGCTTAAGTAACTGGAACACCCAGAGTCCATCTTTCTTTTCTCCTGCAGTTTGCAGGATAAGGGAGGGAGGTCTGCATTTACCCGGGAGCTAGGACTTGGCAGCACAGTCTTCTGTTGCTTGGCGGCACCTCTCTCGCCCAGAAGAGCCCATCTTTTGCCTGTTGCAGCCCTGCATCCTTTAGTCACTCTCAGTGAGATGAAGTGGAAGCAGTGAGGAAAGGCAGATGAGGCATTCTGTGGAAGACACAGATATACCCTCTGCTTCCCTGAGACTTTCGTCACACTGCCACCCACAGACCTTTCTCTCCAAGTGAGGTTCTGCCTGTGCCTCGCCCCCTTTGGATGTTGGGGCCTTAGGGTAGTCCTGAGGCCAATGCTGTGCTCGCCATCTGAGTGCCAGTAGCTGTAGAGGAAAATGTTACTCAGTGAAGGGAATTCGGGCCCAGAAGGGAGGCAGCAGGCTCACTTACCTTCTGTGGATGTCACTGTAAAGCCACCACAGAAGAAAGTGGTGTTTGCAGCTTGTCAGCTCCTCTAGGTTGGCAAGCAGGGGAGGTGGCTCTGTGGACATCCTCCACCAGCCACAGTTGCCCTTCCTGACTCCATTTGTGAAACACGCCTGTGTGCTGCCAAATGCACCACATCTCTTTTCTAGATTGGGTTGAACTCCAGATCTGGAATTCTCTCTTGTTCTTAATGTATCTTCAGTGTTTTCTGATGTTCTAGTGGTCTCTGACTAGCGGGTAGGCTGCAGTTTTGTTTTCAGGGTGTTAATATCATTGACACTTGAAACTCAAAGCCTACTTTGTTTGCTAAATTACTTGCTTTAAAACTGTAACGGTAATTAGATGGGCTGTGTGTTTCTGATGTAGGATAGCTCCTACATGCCATTAGCTCAGAATTTTAATTGAGCTGAAGGTTAAATGGGTTTAAAATTTGGAATTGAATTGAAGCATTGTCTTATGGTGGGTTTGTCTAGAGTTTTCATTTTATTTCAATTACATATCAAGTAGTAGAAGTGGTTCTTTTTGACATAAAAACATTGAATAAGTTTAGGATTCACTTAGGACTTCCTCACTTACCCCTCGTTCTCAGAAAATGGGGGTCTCACGTGTCACAAGCTATGTGACAGGCCCCATCAGAACACCGGGGATACCACAGCAAGGAGTCCACAGTACTCGCCTGCTGGGAGCTCAGCCCTGTTCAGGATAGGCACAGGGAACTGCAGTATGGGTGCTGTGAGAGCAAGTGTTGAGTTTATTAAATAGGTGCCGTGTGGGGCTAAGTCTAAGACCCTGGCAGTAGAAATGGGTACTGACTAGTTGAGATACTGATGGATGGGGTCAATGTGGCATGGCAGAGGGAAGGTATATAGAAGTAGGTTGGGGCTGGGCAGCTGAGGTGTTTTCTCTAAAGACTGAGGCAGAAGCAAGCAAGGGACACCAGAGAAGGCAGCATGATGTGGAGGGTAATTTTTTTTTTTTCTTTCTGAGATTATGATATAATTTCCACTGTTTTCCCTTCCTTCCAAACCCTCTTATATGCCCCTCTTTCTCTCTTTCAGATTCATGGTCTCTTTTTGCATAAATTGCTGAAACATGTATATATGTATACATATATACATATATATTCCTAAATATAAACTCTTCAGTCTGTATAATGTTACTTGTATGTCTGTTTTCAGGCTGACTGTTTGGTATTGGGGAACCAATTGGTGTGCTCTTCCCTGGAGAAGACTGTTTCTCCTCAGTTGTCTGTGGTTCTTTTTGTAGGGTTGAGGCCTTTAGGGCTTTTCTCATATACTTTTAGCATATTTGTTGTTGCTGGCCTCGTTCAGCTCATGCTTAGGCAGTCATGTTAGTAAGAATTTATGAGTATAGCTTCTGAAAAACAAAAACAAACAAACAAACAACCTCCTTGAGTAGAGGGTCATTTTAACATGTGAGTAGCCACCAAGAAGCCCCAGACAAGACTGAAGGAAAACACTCAGGGGCAGAGAACAGGGCATGAGAGGCAGCTGGGCCAGTGGAGGAGGCAGCAGATGAGTGTCTCTGTGAGAAAGCTCTGGAGCATCTGTTCCCTCTTTGCAGTGTGTTGAAGTAAATCCATGTTCTCTTAAGTTGTGAACAACATTTCCCTGGCACTGGCCTTCTTGGAGCCCAGCGTGCCACACCTGGTTATCATTGGAGCGCTGGCTTTGACTCAGCAGTGTCTGCTCACTCCACCTTTGAGGTAGAGGTCATTTTGGTCCATCCAAGCCAGACCTGATATGTCTCACCTGTGGTGAGCTGTAGGGCATCCCAGTAGGAACTGAGTTCTGTACATACCCCTGTCTGATAGGCTGAGGCCATGGAGGGTAGTCAAGGAGGCTGTGTTCTAGGAAGAACAGTTGAAGGAATCTTGCCTTCCTCCTCTGAGGAACTTCATTTTCCTCCTGGTTTGCTACATTCCCCAGATGGAAGTAAAGTCAGGAGTCCTGGCTCCAAGGCCACTGAGAGAAGCATCCACTTCCCCCTATAGCTCTTTTCAGTCTCCTCTTCTGTAGCTTCCAGCTTCTAACTGCCTTGTCTCTTACAGCTCTTCTGCTCTGGCTGTCTCCAAGAAACTCATCCACTTCTCCCAAAAGTCCTGAGATCCTGTACACACAGATGTGTTGTGAAGAAGGAACATGGCTTTCATGCTACACTGCCAGAGTTCACCAACAGGTTCAGCCCTTCAGTGGAAGGGCACTGGTCTTCCCTAAGGCAGTTTTAATCTTCAGTGTTTGCTTGCAGAGTGCTGGCTTGTTTTGAGTATGAAATCATAATCCTTTCTTCCCTTCCCTTCCTTTCTTCATTTTCATTTCTCCCTCACTCCCTTTCTTCTCTCGCTCGCTCCCTTCCTTTTTTCCTTTGAGATGATGTCTGTCTATGTAGCCCAGAGTGTCTTGGCTCTCAGCACCCTCTGGCCTTACCCTCCTAAGGGCTAGGCTTATAAGCATACACCCCTGTACTCCTTATTGGGGTTACAGTTTTCTTATAGAGATGGCTGCTAGTGGAGTTACTGTCGTCTACAAGTTGCTTTTCTTGTGCCTTTTGTGTTTTCCTCAGAAGGTTGTCCTCCTTTTTGTGTGTAACACAGGTCCGGGCTGTAGAAAATGCTGTCACTTGGCAGCTCTCTTCACTAGGGACCCTGGACATACTTCCAACCCCTATGCATCTAACCCTGTATTGGATGACCTTGTCTTCCCACAGCCACCTTCAGAATGACCTGTATAGGCAGAACGATGACAGGGCTGAGGTCACAGTATCAGGAAGTGACACTCTCCATCCTTCTGTGAAAGTAGATGTGATGCCACAGTGTCCTCCCCATGCACGCACACCGGTACAGGGGCCCCTGACGGAGAGTTCTCAGAGGAGAATGTGATCATCCTAGCCACATTGTCTTGCCTGGGTATTTAGACAAGCTAAAAAGAGAAGATAAACCCTTTCAGAAGGGTGTCATTATGAGGGGAGAAGCTTTTAAGACAGCCTATTACAATAGAAAGCTAGAGATTTGAGGTGTGCTGATTATTCGTTTCTCAGCGGGAAAACCACTGCATGTACAGTATACGTGATGGGGCGTATAGAAACACAGTCCCACACTCCAGAAGTTTCCATTCTGCCTGTTCATTTCCTTTACTAAAAGTGCACACTTGTGCTAGGAAAAAAGGAGTTGTTTATCCTCTTGAATTATTACATACCCCAAAGGTAACCTCCCCCAAATGCTGGCTTCTCCTTTCTAAATTCATCTGCAAAAATACGGAGTTTCTGGTCCATACTTCATCCAGTTTGTTGGCTCTCCAAGGAAGAGTTATTGTATATCCAAGCACAGATTTTATTAAAAAGAAGCAGGCCACTTATTTCCTTCAAAGTTTTCTGGTGTGTTTAAATCTTTCCTAGGTAAACAAAACTTTTATTGGAAATAATATTTTGAGATGTGACACCTTTTGCCCAGGCAGTGGCACTGAGTGGGCTGGGCCTCAGCAGCTGGGGCCAGGCTCTGTGGAAATGGCTGGGCAAAGTACACGTTTGTCCCATGGGGAAGGGTCTTGTCCTGGGCCTTTGAAGAGGGCTTCTCACGCACAGTGAAGGACAGCAGAGGTCACGATGGCGGTCTCCAGTGCAGCCGTACAGCCTCAGGCCCACGAGTGGAAAGAACTCGAGGAACAAAACACCCAGCATTTTCAGATCTTGCCAGGCTTCTGCCAATTAGAGCAGACCCATCCTTCTACTCTGCCCTGGGCCTTCTGCTCCATCTGCAGCTGTCCACTACTTTTCATGGAATCGAAACGATGCTTTTTTCAAATAGTCGTTAGGAGTGCCCATGCAAATAGTTGGGGATTCTAAATGGCTGTTAGCAACAGTTTTGTTTTGTTTTTGAGACAGGGTCTCATGGAACCCAGGCTGACCTCTGTCTTTAGCTGAGGACTTTTCTTCCTGCCTTTACCTCCCGAGTGTGAGGGTACAGGGGTGTGCCGTTTTACCTGGTATAAGCACCTCTGGGGATTGAACACAGAGCCTCAGACATTCTGGGCAAGCACTCTGTCAACTGAGCTACACCCCAGCATCGGCAGCCTGTAAAGTCTGCTCTTGACTCTAAGAACCAGGAACCATACTAACTCAGGAGTTATGGTTGGTGCTTATCCGAACACAGGAAAGCAGCTGTGAGTTTCCAGTCTCTTGGGATGCGATGGGACCGCCATCTTATGTGGTGTCTGTCGCTGTTCACACTTCATTATGTTGTGTGATTCTTTGTGACATTCATTCTCTGTGAATGTTTGAACCTTCAGGCACTCAGCCATGAGGTACTTGGCGAATCATTTCACCATTTGTACCTATGTCAGCTGAACCCTTTACTTGGGTGTGTGGCCTGCTCAGGATAGCCAGCATGATTTTGGCATAGAATCTGCATTCCCAGGACTTCTGGAAGTCAAGGCATAGGGAGGGGCTCTCCTTAGGTATCTCCCAAGGACCACACTGTAGATGCTAGAATCTAGAGAACAGAAGTTGAAGGCACTGCGGTTTTTCCCTGTAAGTATTTCATGTTTTTGTTGTTGTTTTGTTTTGTTTTATTTTACACACATATGTAACCTTTTAGCCTCATTTCTGGCTTTTTCATTAATGTATGTAAAAATATTAAAAGCCCTTGTATATTACATTCAAAACTATGTCAGCTACCCTGCTTTTTTCTATTTATTAAAACTTTTCAAGCAGTAAAAACATTTTACTTGTTAATGAGAGGAATGGGAAAGTTAATGACACAGAGCCCGGATCCTCCACGATGCCTCTTCCTAGCCATGCGCGGCAGCTCTCTGCCCCATGTCGTTTAATTTCTTCGATGGGGTTCAGTGGACACATGCAAACAGATTTAAGATCATCCCTCAGTATAATAGCATCTGATATTTGGGTCAAAGACTTTTTCTTTGGAGAGCGGCGTAGTATCTGGAGCTAAATTGTATTAACGTTAGTGATATTAAGTCATGCTGGATGAAGAGAGATGAATGTTTTTATCATCAGAATGTTTTTGCTCCTGGTTGAATGGGAGCTGTTGAAGGAGACCGCTGGGAACAGTGTCCTTTGGGCTGTGAAGTGATGTATATCCTGGAAGGTGATCTGGGCCCTAACACCTGGTGAACTGTGGTCACCCAGGGTACGGAAGCCTGAGGACCCATAAGCACACAGCTCTCTTGCTGAAGTTCAAGGAAGGAAGAAATTAAAATATCACCTCCTTTAGGGCTGGCTGACTTGCTCCTGGATTTTGAGGTCCTTGAAGGTGGGACCCCTTCCTCCCACTTCCTAAGGCTGGTGTTGAGAGACCTAGTGTTGTACCTAGGCCAGCAGCGTTCCAGAGAGCTGAGGAGATGCATTTATTGCAGGGTTGTGAGCTGATAGAAAGTATTCTTCACAAGAATTGGTACAATTATGAATGTGGAGCCAGGGAGTTTAACAGGAACTGCCAGGGTTGTCATTCCAGTGGGGACTCTCCAAAGTCAGACTGAGCTCTCTGGGACAAAGGGAGCCATGTGGTCGCTGGGAATTCTAAGCATGGTGGACCCCCACAACCCACCATTGCCTCTGCATCTGCTGCCTTAGGAATGACAGCTGTGAAAATCGTGGCTTCTTTGGGCTTTGTGTTGCTTACTTCAGAGCCCATGTGACCCTTGACATGACCATGATGGTGTTAAAGGACTCCTGGACAGGCTTGCCCTCTACCTGTCATTTGTGACAAAGTGGAGTTTTACTGTCTTAGCATCTACTCCGCTGGTCCCACTGTGAGCACTTGAGTTGAAGTCCTAACCCTCTGGACTCATAATGTGATTATGGAGTTGGCGTAGGGTCAATGTTGTGTCCCTGTAAAAGGAGGTGAGAGTGGACACAGACACATTGTCTCACAGAGCCTCCATCCTTGCTAAGGTGGTCCTTCCACATAGTTGAAGCACACAGTAACTGTGTGATTGTGGAGTTTAGAATTTTTTTTTTTTCTCATTGCCATGGAGATTTGTTGGGGATGAAGGTGTTCAGCTTTCCTTGCCAACTCTGTTTCTGCATCTACCACTGTTGCTTGAACAGAATGTGTCCCTTGGGGGCCTCAGGACATGGGTTATTTGAACATAATTAAAACGGAGTTTTAGGTAAGAAACTGAAGTTTGAGAAACACCTGTCCTCCAAGTACACAGACTTGAGAGTAGGAGCTGATGTTGGTGAAAACTTTCCTCTCCCTCATGGACTGTTTCTCGCCTCTGTGGTCCAGTGATGTGGCTTTCCCAGGTGAGATGGGCTGGCTTTAAAGAGGTCTAGAGGTTGCACAGCCATAGATGGAGGCCAGGACGGTTACGGTCCGCTGAAGGAGAGTGTAACTGTAACTTCCTGCTGCTTCCCCACAGCACAGTGTTCTGCAGTCTCTGCTGTCTCTATCCATATGTCTTTTTTACTCTGTGGTCCCTGAGGTGGAGAGACACCCATACCTCTTCATTTTCCAAATACCCAATATATACAAATATATTGCTCTTTTTCCCTCCTGAAAGCCTGCTGTACGAACCTGCCCCTGGGAGCGGTTGCGGAGTGCCACGTAGGATGAATGTCCCGGATCTTGGCTGGTCCCCAGGGGTGTTCTGTCACTAGGTTTGCTTGAGAAAATTGGTGGGCCCTTTCCTTGGGCATCTTCCCACCTTTGCTTAAGGGCTTAGCTCATCTGGCATCTCCATATCAGTCTCAGGCAGGGACTCAGGGTTGAAATTTGGTGTCTTTGGTGTTTGAACATGGTACTCAAAGGTTTGCGGTTGTATATTTCTTACATACTAGAAATTAGTTTGCCTCCAGCACTCCCCTATAATCTTGCATAGTAGATGCAAATGTAACTCACGAGTTTAGTGAATGTTAATTAGCTGATTGGTGTTGTGATTCTGAGCATGTAGAAGTCTCTGAATCTTCACATAACTTGGGATTCCCTTGGCTGTGGGGCACCTGATCACATCTCACAACCATCATGATATCACAGCTGATGTCTACCAGGTTTTGGTGATTATTGCATAGTTAGTTTTTTTTTTTTTTTTTCTTTTAAGATGAAGTAGAAAACCATTATACTTCTCCCCATTGCCTTGATGGTTTACCCCCCCCCCCCCCACATACAGCATCCCTTGAATTTGAGAATTACCTTTCTAGACATTTTCAGGAGTGAATTATTAGATTAGGAGAGGGGAATGCCTGGGTTTGTTCTCATCCTTGTAGAAGAACAAATGGACTTACGTATTTACAAAGATGCATATTATGAAATATCAGTGCAATAATATGAACTCCTACAAGGCGAGATGGAGGCTGTGTCTTGACATGCACCTCTCTCCTTCTGGCAAGCATCCAGGCATATTCCAGCAATCAGGAGCATCAGGAGCTAGTGCAGGCATGGAGGAGGCTTGAATGTGGGAGGGGCGTTTCCAGGAATTGGGCTTCAGAGTCCGTTTAAAATTGAAAGCTTATCCATTCTTGATAAACGGCCAAATATAAATGATAACACCTTGGTTAATAGGCTGTGATGAAGTTGAAGGTGGGCTTTTCTGGGAAATCCTCATTGAAATACTGCCCATTTGAGTGAATCTGATAGACCCTGAGCCCGAAGCTCGCAGGGAACATTATGGAATGCAAATGGGGAGATTGGTGTGTGTGTTTTCTCCCCGAGTTGTCGCTCTCTCCATAGAAGTGAGGAATATCGATGTTTTATGGCCTTTCTCCAGGTCGTCTGTGTCTATTATCAGATATGCAGTGGGCCCCAGCCTTGAGGGCGCTTGCTTGCTCACCTTCCTGATGTGCGGCCCATTGCTTGGCGCCGAGATGCTGTTTCACCAGAGTCAGCTAATTTCCCGTTTCTCCTCTCCTCAGTGCTTCCATCTGGATATTGGAAATCCCGTTTCAGCTCTTCGGTGGCTACTGTGACAATCTCCTGTGACTTTTGTTATTGCTACCCCGTGCCATGCCCAAGAGAGGCACGGATGCTGCTTGCTCTTCGGCGTCTGCTCTCAGTATCCTACTTCCAATTCTTTTGTGAAAATGTAGTCAGCTTAGAGCTCTGCTCAAAGTGTGTCAGATTGGTTCTGCATTTTTCCTTTTCTTTCAACTTTCCCTCATTTTCCGTTTTCCATTTCTGTCTCAGATGCTCCTGATTGGCTCTCAGCTTGCTCGGTGCTATGCTTTCCCATTGCTGTAGGGTGTCAGGTTGCATCCCATTCCCATGATGGTGAAGGGAGCCAGTGTCCATTATTAAATATTTGAGAGAAGCCATTCTGAGTAAATAGTGGATACAAAGTACACAGGCCAACCTATGGTCTGAGTCAACACAACGCATCCTGTTACTTTAATCACTTAAATTATCCATGAAGTCATTCCCCTAAGAAGATACAGATGTTTGGAGTGTGAGGTTGCTGTGAGCAGTACTGGGTCCTTGAAGGCATTTGCATGACAATCAGATGCCACACTGGACCTTTGAGAATTCCATATCATTATTAATATTATTAGAAGGGGCATACGGGGAACACTGGGCATCTTAGGATGGACTACATGTTGTCACCTTTGCTTATTCTTTATTCTCATGCTCACCTGAATCCTGTATCTTCTTAGGGAAATGCCTTCACGGATAATTGAAGTGATTAAAAGAACAGGATGTGTTGTGTTGACTCGGGCCATAGGTTGGCCTGTGTACTTTGTATCCAGCATTTATTCAGAATGGCTTCTCTCAAATATTCAATAAGAATGGGTAATTGAATGCACAGTAGCCTTCTTGCTTTACCCCTTGATCCCATAAGATCTTGGAAGCTAAAACTAGTTTGGGCCCTTGAGGGATTCATAGAAATTAGGTATGTCTGCACATGAAAAGGGCTGGTATGGTGAAAAAAAAAATTGAGTCCTTAAGTAATTTGCGATTCCCAGTGATAATTAGGGAGTTCTGCCCCAGCTCTGTCTTCCCAACTGCTTTTTCCTGGTGTTTTTAGGACGATTTCTTGAGTATTAGCAGCTGATCTCTTTTCCTTGGCGTGATCCCACTATAAGGTAAGTGGTTTTGGCATCTTGTGTTGCCTTGATGGGTTATTAAATTGTCACTCCTTGGAGATGAATGCGGGCCACAGAGTGTGTTGTGTCATATATCATTCTAGTCATCAGGAGTGTTCTAGAAAGATGAGGAAGGGTAAATTTTTTTCAAATTTATGATTAGAATTAGGAATTTTATTAAGTCCAAAGAAAGAAAGAAAGAAAGAAAGAAAGAAAGAAAGAAAGAAAGAAAGGAAACCTACAAGTTTTAAAGTCTTTCTCAAAATGTACGTCTTTGTTCTTCAAAATAGTCTGTGCACAGCTCTAATTTGTCTTTGGGAAGGACAGCGTTTTCACTCATGGGCATGCTCTTCTGTACACGGATGCAGGGCTGATCATTGGACAGTCTGCAAGGAAGGCTGATCTGTTCAAGATTTACTGTACATCACACTGGCCGTCATTCCCATAAGTATTAATTTTAACTCCACTAATAAGAAACTGAACAAAAGTGGAATTATGGGTTCAGTAGTATCCTGTGAAAGGTCAGTTGTTAAAAAGGCAGAGCCTGACATTCTGTGAAAAAGGTGCCTGCATTAATCATCTCGGTGGGTGGGTGCGGGGTGTTCCTGACCAGTGTCCATGAACCTTGCAAGGTAAGGTTTCAGGTTCCATGTGCAGGTTTTTATACAAAGAGAGAAAGAGAGAGAGAGAAGTATATTGAGGTAATTTGTAGGCTGGTTTACTTGAGGAATCAGAAGCTTGCTTATGAGGTATGAAATCTTAGGTTGTATGTTTCATACATTAGTTTTACAGGTAAGTTACTGTGGCAGCATTCAGGGTGCAGCTGGCTGTATCAGGCTCAGAGGTGCTCCAGGTGGGGGTGTGTTTCTCAGTGGACATCCCATATGCAAATATTGATGGGATTCCTTTAGCCTCTTTAGTGTTCTGTTAATGGCTGAATTTACTGTCTAGTTTGACCCTATTTTGCAAAACACTCTGCTTATGGATTCCCCCACAGTTGTTTCTATTTTCATGAGAGTCTCAGAGTGCCTACTGTGTACACATAAGCCCAGTCAGAGTTTTTGAGTTAAATTACCTGCGTATTTTATGTGTTCTGTCAATTCAGTGTTAAAGTTCAACACAAATATATAAATTATTAAGCAGTTAAGCGCTGACACATTCATCAGCCGAACATCTTTTATTGTGGCCTGTTGACAGATTATTTTCATTCAGCCATTAAAGCCTGGTGCTGCTGGTGCTGAAGCTGTTCCCGGGCTCCCTTTGTCTTTGTTGCTGCTACTGGAAAGCATCTATGTACGAGGTGACCGTAGATCTCCCAGTATCGGTTCTCAGGAACACACCTTTGCAGATGTTTTTCTCTAACACCCGTTTCTGCAGAGACCATATTCCTCTTCTCACATAGTCCCATCTAGCAGGTTCTATGCAGATAGTGGTAAGAGCTTGCATTGGCGTGGTAAGGCTGTTCTGTACACTCCTGCTTCCAGTTGGTACTTCAGAAGTTTTGATTTCTGAGGGTCATGCAGTCATTCTCCAGCCAGCTCATCTGATGGCGTCCGGTGTTTTTACTGAGTGATTTATTAGTGTGCAGGTGACAGCTACCTAACTTGTACCCAGCCTGCCAGGAGACCCCTGAAATACCTCTGTGAGTGCAGACACTGCCTGAGGTGGACAGGGTGCAGACCCATAAAAGAGTGCTTGGTCAGTGGATGCCAAGCCCTCCCCGTGGTGCCAGCTTTGCCATCCTAGACCTAGGAGAGGAGCATGAATTTCCAACACTGCCTTGCCTGTGTCACAGCACTTTGGATGTTAAGAACTTGCCATTCTGACAGTCCAATCAAGTGGAAAGCTAAATAGTATCATCCCTGTTGCCCCATGGCCAAAGTTATAATTGTCTTTGATGATGTGGAGTCCACCCTCAAACCTAGAATTATGCGTGATCAGAGAGAGTCCCTCAGAGTCCACAGACAGCACAAACTGCTTCGTCTGCAATGTTACGATTCTCTTCCTTATCGTCATAATTTTTGCTTAATGGCTGTTTGTGCTACATTGGCCAGGTCTATGGGTTGCTTAACATAAATGATTACATTTGCTTATGATTAAAAACTTCCTCCATTAGAAATACCATGCCAGGACTTGTAAATGACTTGTTATTACAGCCTTATACTTCATTAGCCACGTCGTGGGCTCCACGGAGTCATTGTCTAAGAGTTAGGAACACTTGTAATGAGCTGTGTAATACGGACCCTCCAACAGAATGCAGGAAGAAACTACATCTTGTAGGAGCCACTTAGGCAGAAGATAAGAGGCCCCGGGCTGCAGGAGGGCACGGGGCTGTGGCAGAGGTAGGTGTGTGCATTCCAACATGCAGTCCTAGTAAGTGGCAGCAGTGTGGACGAATAAAGTACGTTATGACTGGAGCAAGACTTGCTGTAAAAAATTATGTACCATTCGTGACCAAAATCCTCCAGAACGCTGTGCCATCACTCCCCTCTGAACCCAACAGCTTAAGGTTTAAGCATCTTGCAAGCCTCTTGACACAGCATTTAAAAGCACAACTCTGTGCAATGAGATTCTTCAGGGTTGCCTTTGAAGGCCTGCTTACTCCTCACCAGCACCCTTTGGTTTACTCTGGCTTCTGAGAGTCACTGGTCCACCTGATCATCCTTGCCAGGATGCTACCATGGTCCTGGCTATCATGTATAATGTGTGTGATTCATGGCTGGTCACAGGCTGAGTATCAAAGAGAACTTCCTGGAATAACTCCACTAAACTCAACAGGCATTTTTGTCACAAGTTCCGAATCCTGAAAGCACCATGTAGGTCAGCCAGACTGAGTGTTCATGTCTTTTTCTGACTATTTTTCTCCCTGAGGAATTTGCTTGTCTCAGTTCAGATGCAACTAAGTCTGTTCTGTAAACATGATTTCATCGCAGCAGCTCCAGCTGGGTGACAACACTGGCTTGGGGCCCAAGGAGTCCAGGCTAAGCCCACACTGTCACTGCCACTTACTAGAAATCACATGAGTGTCCAGCTTTGTAAATAAGATTAGCACACATCTTGAGTATTTGGAAAGGGGTAGAGGAGAACACAGGGGCCTGAGGTTGGGATGGGCTTGGTGGAGGGCAACACCTCACCCTAGGCTTTTTGTGACACGTGGTGGTGAGGCCTGAGGCTTTCAGGAAGCATGCATTGAAATGCCTCCTTCTATGCTGCTTGCCATAGATGCTCAGGAGAGTGTGGCTGTCTGTGTACCATGGTCCCAGCACCATCTCCACTTCCTGCACGATTTTATTTTGTTCCTATACTTAGAAGATATTCCTTACAACTGCAACTGGGTATTTTATAGATAATAAGGTTGGTTTTTGTTATTGTTGTTTTGTTTTTGCCATGAAAGTTAGTCTTAGGAAATGATCAAAAACCTTGGAGTTTGTATGCGCCTCCCAAATCTCTCTTTCCTTTCAGGCCTCAGGTTCATGCTCAGAGGTAAGGTCAGGTAGTACGCAGTGCTGGAGATGGAAGGGTGTCATTCATGGATTGGTAACTTGGAGCACTGCAGTACAGTTAAGTATACTTGACATTGAAATTTTCAGGAGTGGGATTGAATCTGATTCACAGTTTACTTCCTGTTCTTGCAGGGCCTCTGATCCAGGCTTAGGCCAGCTGAGGTGTCCTTACATTGCTGGGAGTAGACTGCTTTAATGATCTGAATGCTCAGTCCCTCGTCCCTGAGGCCTTTCGCACTCTTTATCTGCCTGGAGCATCTCCAGGGAAGGAGGAACCTGAACTATTTCTCTGCTCTCACCATAGTGAGCCAGGCGGTGGGCAGGAGGGCCGAGTGATGAAAGAAAGTGAAAATAGAAAGAGGGTTGATGTGGATGGGGTCATGTAATCTAATGGACTCTGTCCCCCACTGTTCTGGAGAGCTACTTCCTCCTGATCTCGGGGCCAACTTTAGTAGCCACACATTGTCCTGTTGCAGACCCACAGCTGAGCTAAGCCTTCCTGGATCACAGTGTCTGGGCCCTCTAAGACCCCACCTGCTCCTATCTGCATGGTGACAGCAGAGGACATATCCTTTAACAGGCCTTCATTCATCTAAAGGTTACTCCATCCTTCCCCCAGAGTGCTTCCATAAAGGAAGAAAGCCCACTACAAGACAGCCTGTAACCCTGCTACTCCCTGGACATGAGCTCCGGACAGTCTGGGAACTCAACAGGGACAAGGAAGTGTTGAGCAGGCATAGTGGAAACCTCCTGCTTCATGTTCCTGTCCAAAACCAGGGCCAGCAGAGAGAACAGTAGTCAGCAACAGACCTACGAAGAACCATCACACAATGTCATGTGACTTCCTCACGTGGAAGCTAAAGAATTATGGATACCCTGAGCTACTGACAGGTAAAAGACAGTAAAAAAATAGTGAAAGACACAATCTACCCTCTGAACTGATCTACAAGGCTATGAAAACATCACTTTGAATAATATGCATTGGGTGTTAGAAAAATGTGATGCTGGTGTGTGGACCCCTCAGCCTGTTTGACGAGGGTTGTAATATATCTTACTGAGTGATGAATATGCGGCTGTAGGCTTCAACTGTTCGTGTCTCGTGCCTGAGAGGAAAAAAAATATCAAAAATGAATATAAAATATTGAAATTTAGAAGTGGTTGGGCCCATCCATAATTTCTCGTTCCTTTGGATGAGGTAGACACAGTGCTAATTATACACTGTGGAGGCCCCTATGCAGGTGCCTCACGTGATATGGCATATAAATTCCAACTCCGCCTGTGTACTTTCTCCACCACAAGAGCATTGAAAATAGTATGCGGAAATGAGCCCCGGGCAATGCATCCCTGGAATTTGGGCTCAAATCTGAGGTCCTTCTTTAAACTTTGCTTGAGCATTACTTGAAGTGGCTCTTTTTGTGGAGCAATGTTAGGATGCTATCCCACAGTCTCTTGTGCTTTTCTCCTGAGTTCCAGGCTCTGTGTAGTGAGGTTCCAATGACTCCAGCTTGTATTTTGGCTACTGATAAGTGGGCCCACTGACCTGACTTCTGCCCCAGCTTATACCACAGACCCTCTTCAGGGTAATCTCTGATCTTTCTTCAGTTCCTCCTGTTTTTAGATGCCCTAGTTCTGGGCTTATAGCCTGATACGGCTTAAATATGCCTGACCCCTGCCCCAGCTGAAAGCCTCATGTATTGAAGGTGTGGTCCTTTTTATAAGTAGTGTGCTTTTATAAGGGGTGTAGCTTTGGGGGAAGTGACTGGATCTGGGGGACTCAACATTCATTTCAGAAATAACTCCTGGGAAGTGATGGAGGATGACCAGGATGGGACCTGGTCCAGGGAAGTCAGTCATATAGTGCTAGAAAAATAGGACTTGTCCTGCCCAACCTTTCATAGTGCTTTCTGTCCATCACGACATGAACAACCCTCCACCGCATGCTCCCTGTCATTATGCTGTGCCTTACTATAAGCCCAAAAGCCATGGAGTCAGCAGACCATAGGCTAGAGTCTGAAGCCACGAGCTAAAATAAGGTTTCCTCCCTGTGAGTTGTCAATGTTAAGTATTTGGTCACCATAGTGAAAAGGTGACTAAGGCACCACCCAGTTGACTTTCTCACAAGGCCTTAGTGGGTGAGGTGTCCTTACATTGCTGGGAGTAGACTGCTACTATGGTGAGAGCTGCCTGGCTTTGCCACAATAGACCCTCTTTCTCTTCCTGGCCTTACAAGGCCATGCACCTGGCCCTACCCTCCTTTTAGCTGCCCTTGTTTCTTCCTTCTCCAGTCCCTCTTCCCCTTCTCTCTGGGCATCCCCTGCATAGGACAGCTCTGCCATTATCTCAGGCAGATACGTGTGGCAGCCCCAGGACCTGTCCTGTTTTGTACAAAGAAATCACTTTGATTATTGCCACATATTTATGCTAGAGATTTCAAGACTCACCTCTACAGTCAGTGGCTCAGGGGCCTTACATATGCTTGGTCCCCTGGCTGTGATTTTTTTTTTACAAAAAGGAATACAGAGCCAGACTAGCAAAGGGATAAGGCACGTAGGAAGAAGTTGGAGATAATGGCATAAGCTTCTAGAATGTTCTCCGTTAGGTGTCCGCTCTCTCCAGGAGCATGTTATGGAAATACGCACAAAGGGTTGCCAACCAGAACACTCCCCACAGTCTCACCGCCCAGGCTTTTTACTGGTTGCTTGCATTGAGATGCTCTGCCTGGCATAGAACCGTGGTTTTGATGCCTCAGAGAGGAGCAGCTGTCTCTATAAACCACACAGCTTATACAAACAGCTCAGTTCCAGATAGCCAAGCTTGTCAGGGAAAGGCCAGACTTCTGTCCAAGTCCATGTGTCCAGACACCAGCCAGGGTCAGCCTTGTGTACAAGCTTTTCTGAGGATAGCAGTTTGGGCCCATCTGGTGGCTCTTGTGTACAGCTCATAAGGAGATGGAGTGGATTTGTCTGTCTTTTGAATGGGCTTAGAGACGTCACTTGGTCACTGTAAGATGGCAGAACTGACATTGTGGGATGGTGGACCTATGTATCCCTGGGCTTCAGAGATTCATGTTAGAAGCCTACAACTCTCAGGTGGAGGAGCCCTTGCCAACCCCCATGAAGACAAGAATCTTAGCTGCAAGGCAACATCCATGGTGAACATTGGGAGGAGCCTCAAGGACCATCCTGCCAGTTCTTGCTGCCATGGGTGTCCTACTGATGCTCACCTGCAAACATTCACGACTCTCTAAGCAATGCTCAGAGGAGCTGGCCAGCTGTGGTCCCTTCTTCCCTAAAAATCAAAGTTCTTCACATGGTGGTGTGAATCCAGGAGGCACCACACACACATATATGTATGCATATAAATGTGCTCTATCACCGAATGCATAGGGCTCAGGTTGGCACTGTGGAAGGATGATGTGACAGTGCCATGCCTCCTTTGTAGTGTGTACCCAGCAGTGGGTGTTGGAGGCACAAGGCCGGAAATGCCCATGGTGGTTTGGCGTATTATCTCTGGGTCTTACGCAACCTGGTTAGCCTATAGATAGACAGCCTAGTTCCACAGCCCTGTCTAATGAGGGACTAATTAGAGCCAGGCACAGTATGGAGGGGTTCACATCAGGGAAAGGGATGTTGCCTCTGTAACAATACTCTGTCCCTTGGGTGGACTTCTTTGTTCTTTGCCTGGTCTTCCCAGGCGCCTTGGGCTCTACATGGGGAGGAGGATGTTGCCTTTGTCCACAGCTGCTGTGGGAAGGCTTAGCATCATGAGGGGCTGATGTGCACTTGCTCCATTGAGAGGATGAGTGATGTCCTTGATGTCTGTGTGGGTAGCATTGTGTTTGGGGTGTTGTAGCTGTGGGACTCTTTCTCCTGCTCTGTCTTCCTTTTGTACCAGGATCCAGGGTGTCTCTTCAGGATAGCCTCCTTGGACCCCTGAGGTCTCTCACTCTTCAGCCTGCCCATGAGACCTGGCTAGCCACCTTCAGTTTGTAGCTTCTTGTCTTTCTCTGAAGGAGTGACTGCTCCTAGCTACCCGATACTGTAGCTTCATCGCAAACTCAGCCAGAGGCCTTGATGGCTGAGACAAGTATCTGTCAGAGAGTAACCAATACTTCCACAAGTGCCACTGGGTACTTGTGATTTCAGAAGTACCAGCCCCCACCAAAAAAAGAACTGTCTCCCCAGGAAGACTCAGAGAAGTCGGAGTGGGTACTTCCTGGGGATTAAAAACCCTGTCTGCAGTCATGAGGCAGCGAGTGGCAACCTTATTCAAGGGAAAAAGCCTAGCGGAGTCCAGACTCAGTATCTTAGTGGCAATAAAGCTAGTACAGATTTACTGGTCTAGGAGTTTTCCCTGTAATACTGTGGAATGGTGGGTTATTTTGTGTTCAAGAGGCACATTTATCACAAAAATGATGATATACAAATCACTTCCATATCACAAAATGTTCTTGGTCAAAATTGGCTTGAGGCAAGTGATATCTTCGAGTAAACCGTATATGAAGACCATATCTTAAAATGATAGATCACCTAATTTTGTTCTGACAGAGGTTTTTGCCGCAACAAACATCTGTCATTGAAATACCAATTCAGAGATATGGAAGCCAAATTGTAGAGCTGTTCTTGGATTTGTCATCCCTAGCTTAAGCACGCTACTGTTCCACACTCTGATTTTTATATAAGACATTAGACAATACTGGACTTTAAGGCACGTTAAAATGAAATAAACAATTGAGAGAAATGTGCTTATGCTTTAAATGCAAACCAGTCATTCTGAGTCACGCAAGGAGGGACACAGCAGAGCATTCCTGGCTGTTTATAAGGGAGTTACCACCTCACGCTGTGGCATTAGACTGTGAGGCCCTGTGTTCATCTCCCAAAGGGTGATACTTGGCACATTGGGCTCTGGGCACTGTGCATCTTCTGGCATGGCACATTGAAAAAAAAAAAAAAAAAAGAGCTATGATTATGATGTTAGTCCTGAAGTTTGAAATGCCTCATGTGGTGCCCCCGATGGGAGAAGGTGTACATCACAGGACAATGGTGATGTCATGGGACCTCCCTTTTCTTGGCATTCTTCTTTGTCAGGAAGCCTCATTCAGGGATCCCTGTACAGGGACAAATGTCCTGGGATTTGAGTGGCAAGAATCAGATGTTTCCAGAGGGACCTCTGACTAACCTTCATGGTACTCTTTTTTTTTTTTTTTTTTTCCCCAAGTGAAAAAAAAAATTGATCTTGGTCCAAAAGTTGATGATATGATATTCAAAGAAAGAAAGTAAGATTTTTGGGATATGTGGGGACAGTCTAGAAATTGGCTGTTGGTGACTGTATTAGTTTTTCTCTCATTGCTGCAGCAAAATGCATGACAAAAGCAGCGTGAGAGGAGGGAAGGAGGAAAGGAAGGAAAGAAAGGAGGAAGGAAGGAAGAAGGACGTGTTTATTTTGCTTGCAGTCCGAGGGTGCAGTCCAGCTGAGGGAAAGGCATGGTGACAGGAGCTCACTATATCCACAGTCAGGAAGCAGAGAGATGAATGCTGGTGCTCACATTACATTTTCCTTTTTGTGTAGCTCAGGACCCCAGGACATGGGATAGAGTCACCCACAATTAGGATGGCTCTCCCCACCTCAGCTAATCCAATTTAGAAACTTTCTCACAGACTTGGCCAGAGGCTTGTCAAGTTGATAGTCAATAGCAACCATCAAAACAACCTGTACATTGGTTTGGTTTAAAAAAAAAAAAATCATGCCTCTTTTAAAGTCTTTTATGATCCTGAATGTTATATCCTGCCACTGCCTCAAACCTGGAAGGTTCTGACTCCCTACCTCAGTATACACGGGCTCTCCTTTCAACTTCTTGGTTACAGTGTCTTAGTTTACCAGCTCTCTAAAGCCTGTGGTGTTTCAACCAACCCTCCTCATACTGTGGGCTAGAGTAAGGGCTCTGGGGTCTTGGCTTTCAAAATGGTCCACTTCTTCCTTTCATCATAAAATGAGTAGTGCCTTAAAGGGCACTTTTCACATTTAGCTTTTATATCTCATCACTTGGACGCTTTGGTGGTGTCTTCTAGCATTTGACCTCATGAGGTAAGAGGTTGGCCTGACATTGAGCTGGGAGAAGTGAGGGACCAGCACTGTCATCTACTGGCTATTTCTGCCAAGTTCCATTTATTGGGTGGCTTCCTCCTCTGCTGAAGTTGGCCCATGCTCAGCCCCTACCTGTTCATACCTGAGTGTGTGGGAGCCATCTGATGCATAAAGGCCAGGAGAATCTCTTGATACCAAGGTAGTGGCCGTGACAATGACTGTCATCATCGTCTTGTTTGAAATTAGCCTGGGGTTGGCAGAAGACGAGTTCAAAACATACCAGTCCTCAGGATTCACTGTCTTTCTGTGACCACCCTTCCCACCATGAGGGAACCATTGTATTGGATCCAATTACCAGGACATCATTGGGTCATAGACACGTGAAGAAACAGCCCTTAACTTCATATGCCAGTGCAGCAGTGGGGATAGGACAGACTGAAGATAGAGACATATTTTCAGATGGTGTCTCAGGGGTCCTGATGGGACAGGACAGACAGGCTAGTGCCTTTGGCCATCTGGTCCTAACAGACACAGTTGCCTCATTTCTGAAGGGACTGTTGCCACTGAAGGGTGTAAAGGTTGTGGTTTTTGCTTTCAAAGGCAACCAAGCATTCCCTTGAAGGTGTGGTTCCCTTGTGGCTTTTTTGGGAATTCTGCTTTTCCTCTGAGAACAGCCTGCTCAGTAGCTGAGGACAGACTCTAGAGCTTGCACCGACACTTGTCCTCTTCACCAACTTATTTTTAGCCACATAGACACACCACCCCCAGGCACCAATAAGTGACTTTATGCTTCCACTGCCTCATTCGAAGACCACCATTGACCCGCTTGTCACTAATAATTGCAATTCAACTATCCCAAGACTCAATGGTTATTGACAGTAAAGGATGTTATGTTCCTCTATATGATTGGGTTAGACTTTGTGTGTGAATGTGTGTGTATGTATGTGTGGTGTGCCTGTGAAGGCCCAAAGTTGGCACTGCAATACAAGTTTCTTTGCAGTACTTGAGGTAGAATAAAAATACTGCTATGAAAATTATTTTAGTATAACGTAATGACTTCTGTTTTTCATATCTGGCAGATATTTCCCACAAAATCTAATCTGCAGTGCTGAGAATTATGCCATTTTTTATGATTTGTTTAATTTTGACTGAAAAAAATTGACTATTCATCGATTCATGACCTGCAAGTATTGAGGAAAAAATTTAGTTAATAAGACTTTTCATGAGATGTAGATTTAAATGTATGAGGAGTCTGCCTAACCTGTGGTACCACAGGCATCAATTTAAAAATTCTGTAAGAGCCTGAGGGCCAGAGTAGCTGAGGAAGGGGCTCGAGGTAGGCTCACCTACACAGGGAACTCAAGAGGGCTTCATTGATTTTTCTGGGTTGTTGGTCCTATGTGGCCAAGCACCGAGGATCTGGGGGGGACAAAAAGAATTGTAATCATTTAAAATATCTTCTGCTTGTGAAGTGGTTGGTCTCAATATAGCTCAGAGTAGCAACTGAAAGTCAGGGCCAGCTGTTAGCAGCCACAGTGTGCAGCAGAAAGTTTCAGCACCCCACCCCCACGTCTGCAGTTCAAAGGGGGCTGCAAAGAAGTCATGAAAAATGGAGGATCCGAATACTGAAGTTAGAGAGTGGGAGTGAATGACAGATTCTTTACACACCTCAACTGTCAACATTTCTAATCAAATCACCCAGCCTCCTTTCTTCTTAAACGATGCACACGGTACTTCCTGTAATAA
This sequence comes from Meriones unguiculatus, assembly GCF_030254825.1. NCBI lineage: Eukaryota > Metazoa > Chordata > Mammalia > Rodentia > Muridae > Meriones > Meriones unguiculatus. Next base: position 14,419,886 of record NC_083349.1, read on the forward strand.
ACACCCCTAAGTCTAATGAGAGGCCCTAAGGCAACTTCAAATGTATGAATTCATTGTAATTGAACCACATAATCTTCAGGGCAGAGATGCCTGCTCCCCACTCTCTTAACTTCCCAGGGCTGGGGTGTTTTATGAAAAATGTTACACGTTTTGTTTACAACGTCTGGCTGCTGTTTGAAGTATTGTATGCTCCTGTACTATAAGATGGGGCCGCATAATGGAGGGAAAATCAAGGAGGCAATCTTTCATTTTGTTCTTGTATGAAAAATTCAAAAGACTGGAAACTCACCCAGAGAAATTTCGCAAGCATATTATTTTCCAATGTTTCGATCAATTTGTCTGTCAACCATGCTGAGAGGTGGAAGGGGCCAGCAAAAGCAATTTAGCTTGTGAGGTCCAAAATAGAAATGTTTTAGGGGGCCCTGTCACATGTTATTTCTTTATATTAGAACCGCCGTGTGTTTTATTTGCTGGTCATATTATGAAGAGAAATTGATATCAATCATCTAAGGAAGCTATGAATACCTGATATAAATATCACTTTTATATGCATGCATCGGAACAAAATATAAATTAACCTCTTAATGCATGCGAGAGCCCTCCTTGCGACAACAGGCCTCTTGGTTTGGGTTTTTGCATTTAACAATTTGCGATGCATTCTAATTGATTGTACCCAAGTGACACTCCATAGAAATGTCTTGCATATGAACATTACTGACCCTGCCAGGGTTTTAATTAAGCTATAATCTTCCTGCAGTTGGTACATCTGGGATTGATAAACATATCCAAACCATGCTTGCAATTCGAAGATTGCTTTAAAAATATTGGTGCTGATATAGGAGTTTTAAATAAAGGGCATTGATTTAATTTCTAGTTAAATTTTTGATGGGGACCTATGTGAGCTATAGCTAATTACAAAGTGGGCATTTAACTTCAGAAAAAACTTCCCCTGAAAACCCTGTTATTTCTGTGTCTTAGTCTGTGTACCCCAACACTTTTCTTCAAAATTTGAACTGACAGTTTTGGAGACAAGGTGTATTTCAGCAAAATTAATTATGCCCATTGACTGGAATACCATGTTAATTGATCCTATCAAGGAAAGTCCTCTCACAGTAGCCTTCCTCCAAACCACTAGCCATTCTAGCCGGGTAGCTGGCTAGCATTCACAGAGCAGGACTCAACAGCAAGCTCGCTGCGTGCAGCTAATTTCCCAGACTGTGGAAAGGAGCCTAGTGGAGAAGTGTGCAGAACTCTCTGCGGGTGCTAATGAGTGGGAAGCAGTGGGTACAGATCAAGTCAGAGCTCTTCTTAGTTCATGCAGATATTTATATTAAATCTTGTTCAGGTAGGAAAATGTGTTAAAACATAGTCGCAGTTAATTATGACAATTTAGAGACTACGTCTTCTGACAGTTGTTTTAGCATGATTCAAAGAGCTGCATTTGCAGTGCCCTCCTGGAAATGTTGTTGTGCGCTCGTGTGTCCAAATGCTACAACATTGAACCTGACAAGCTCCCATTAACACGTCATCTTCTTGGACTTTTTGTTGTTGTTGTTGTTGTTGCTATTTTTACTGCTGTTTGGAGCTATTTTGAGCAAAGTTAATTACATCCTTCTGTAGATGTCTCTGTACTTGGCAAGGTATATAGAATCAATCCTGAGAAGCAGAATTTTAAATTTAAATGATTATAGCTTGTCTTCTCATTACTTTCATTTCTGGTATTTTAATTAAAGTCAACCATCTTACCCTGTATATTAGTCACTGAGATTTCTTTGGTTAAATAACCCTTGGCCATTTGTGAATTGAGTTATTTTGTCATATTGATAAGTAAGACTTTTTACATATTAAAGAGAGATTGTTACTTCTGTTTTGAGTTTTTTTCATTGACTTTTTCTCAAACTTGTTTTACATAAACATTTTATTTTTGAAACCTTTAAATTTGGGGATAGTTTTATATTTATTGAAAAGTTGTAATGATTGTGTAGAAAGCACTTGTTCATCCATTTTCCAGCTTACCCTTACGTTGACAATTTATATAACCATGGGATGTTTGTCAATACTAAGTTTTAAATTTTGGCATACTTCCTGATTGCCACACTCAGGTCTGAATCTTTTCCTGAGATTTGGAACTACCACAGCAAGCTTACACAAAGGACTCTTATCCATGAGACCTTGTAGATGATGACATTAACCACCATACTTATTTTCTGTTGTTCTTTGCTTTTACTTCTTACCTTTGGTTTATTTGAAGTCAGGTGGTTGGTTAGAACCCATCTTTATTTCTAGCCAGATATTAAATCATCAAATGCCATACTTTGGGAATTATCCAACTTTCTGGTAGCCGATATCTACAAAGAAAAGAAAGAAATGCTTCTTGCTTCCTTGTTCTGTTGTTTAGCACCCTGGACCAGGGTCTTTCTCCTGTGATAGTTAATGTGAGTCTTTCCAGGGAAGAATGAGGACATCTAGGTCATTTAGGATCATATACCAATCCTTCTAAGATCCTGGGATTGGCACCATTCCCCTCTTGTTCCCTACACAAATGCTTTTTAGCTTCGGCTAATAGGTTTGTATGTCAGAAAGTCATTCTGTGTCATTTTGGAGGAGCTGGAAGGCTTTAACAAAGTGTAATGCTTTGGTTTATAGTAACAGGTAGAGGAAAGAATGTCCTGGACTCAAAATCAGATAATCCCTCAAGTTCAGAGACTGCCCTTGTGGTGTTGGCTTGCCATAGGGGGTTCTGAACCTGCTATAGAAGGTATTTGTCTTAGTTAGGGTTTTATTGCTGTGAAAAGACACCATGACCACGACAACTCTTATAAAGGAAAACATTTAATTGGGGCTGACTTACAGTTTCAGAGGTCTAGTCCATTATCGTCATGGCAGGGAGCACGGGAGCGTGGCAGCGTGCGGGCAGACACGGTGCTAGAGAAGCTGAGAGCTCCGCATCTTGATCCGCAGGCAGCAGGAGAAGACTGCCGCACTGTGAATAGCTTGAACATATGAGACCGCAAGGCCCGCCCCTAGAGTGACACACCGCCTCCAACAAGGCCGCACCGTGGTGCCACTCCCTATGGTCAATCACTCAAATACATGCGTGTATGGGGGCTGTTTCTATTCAAACCACCATAGCGCTGTACCTGCAGGCAGCTCTCATCTCTGGATAAACATCACATGGTGAATTCTTAGTGAGGAACTGCAACTCCACCTGTGGCTTCTTGACCTTTTCAGGAAAAAAAAAAAAAAGCAAAGCAAAGCAAAACAAACAAACAAACAAAACCCTCCAATTTGAAAGATCATTTTAAAGGAGTTAGAATTAAATACACATTTCATTCTTTGTGCTCCTGGATTGAGTGCTGCCTGAGGCAAGCAGCCTATTCTTTTTGCTGATAGTTTATTCAGCTTTTAATTTTTAATCGGGTCTTTAGTCCTTAACAAACTCCCCACTTTGAGCCATTTTCTGAGAAACATTAAAAAGCTTTTGCCAGGATATTGGGTAGTAGCCTATATTATATATTAGGTAGTGCCTATACATCTTGATTGTATTTTGTGGATAAGTTTAATCTTTGGTTAGTTAATTGATTGATGTTGATTGATTGAGTGATTGATGATTGAGGCAGGCCTTTCTCTGTAGCCCTGGATGACCTGGTATTCACTGTAGAGTACAAGCTAGCCTTCAACTCATGGCAGTTCTCCTGCCTCAGCCTATATGGGAATACAGCCACGCACTGCCAAACCAAGCAAGCTTCTATAAATAGAGGTATAATACTCGGTGAGGTAAGGAGGGCATGCACGAATTCTCTGCAAACAGTGTTTACACTATGGCTCTGACTCCCACTGTGTACCTGAAGCAGGTTGTCCTGCAGACCCAAGCATGGTCTCTCTCTCTCTCTCTAGAGTAGGTTCTACCACCAACCTAGGAAGTTTATACAGGCACTTCTCCTGCAGGGGTACAGCCTAGGGCTTTAATTAGGATCATTCTATGCCAGTGGTTCTCAACCTGTGGGTCACAACCCCTTTGGAAGTCAAATGACTCTTGTCACAGGGGTCTTGTAAGACTATTGGATATTTACATTATGATTCATAACAGTAGAAAAATTATAGTTATTAAGTAGCATCAGAAATAATTTTATGGTTGGTGGTCACCATAACATGGGGGTTCCAGCATTAGGAAGGTTGAGAACCACTGCTCTGGAGCTTGCTTGTAGATTCGGATACCACAGCTATTTTCTCCAAGTCACCTGACTTTAGAAACTATGACCTGTCACTGTCCCTCTACCTGCTTCCAAGCCACCCTTTCTTACCCTCTCTGAGTTCTTCCATCAAAGACACTCACTCCCGACAGAGAATTGATAGTGGAAGGAGCAGCTGCGTTGTCCTGATTCCTGGTGGGTGCAGAGCCCCTGGCTGAGGGATCTAACAGAGCACCAGCAGCCCTGCAGTGTAGGCATGTTCCTGGCCTCATTCTTATTTTTCCTGTTCCTAACTGGGCTACGCAGGCCAACTCACAACCTTGTCTTCTGTAGACCGTTTATGTCCTGCATTCCTCATGCCAGGAGCTTGTGAGTGGTGGCCAGGGCCAGTGAGCCAGTACACTCTGTCAGTTGGCCCAGGAATGCTGACACCAGGCTTCTGGCTCTAAAGAACAAACAGAAGAGGAGGATTTAAAAATATTTCCAATTTTCTACTTTGAATTAAATCATATTGCAAGGAAAACGTTGTCCAAATGGAAGAAAAAAAAAAAAAGGTCATTCTAGCTGATTCCTACTTATGAACCCACAGTGGAAATTCAGAACTGGAGCATTCCCTCCTAAGTGGCCTCTGCTCAAGAGTCACCTCTGCCCTCTTAGTCACATGATCCTGTGACCATCTCTATTCTGCCTGTACTGGGGCCTGTGTTGGCTCTGGGTGTAGAGACTCAGGGTTGGGGAAGGTGGCCAGACATTCTGCAGCTCACCTCTGGGCCAGCATCTTTAGGATCAGGACAGTGTCAACTGACCGTCAGCCTGTTGCTTGTAGATGGACTGTAAAAATTGGATGTTTTCCCGGGCTTTGTATTTACTTGTACCTTCATCATTTTTGTAAGTGTATGGGTGTTCTGGTTCCATCCCATGTGCTCTGAGCTACTGAGGCTACCACCACATGGTCAGTATTTCAGAAATTAACCTGAGCAATGCAGACTCCATGACAGGCAGTGCATGCCAGATTTAAGCACACCCTGATTCAATCAACAAACAGAGGTGCAGTCACTTCCATTTGTGCCAAGACCTCTAGGAAACACCATCCCTTAGGCCTTGTTACAGAGACTGTACCAAGAGAACCCTGGAGCCCTCTGTCAGCAGAGTAACATTTTCAGAAATAATGGTGCTGGTCATGATGAGGGGGCATCCTTCTTCTGATGGATACATTTTTCTTTTCAGAGTCACAACTGGGAGCTGCTCAAACAAGATACAAGAGTCAAGCCAAGTTTGGAATGGTCATAGTAGAGTGCTCATGTGTGACATCAAGATAAACCAATGGTTTGTTTTTGTAAGATCAGGAAACAGGGCCGAGTGGAATGGCACATGTCTTAGTCACAATTCTATTACTGTGAAGAGACAGCACGACCAAGGCAACTCTCATAAAACAAAACATTTAATTGAGGGTTTGCTTATAATTTCATTGTCACCATGCCAGAGAGCGTGGCAAGAACATGAAAGCACACATGGTGTTGGAGCAGTAGCTGAGAACTACATCCTGATCCACGAGTAGGGAGACAGAGCCTGGGCCTGGCATGATCTTTTGAAGCATCAAAGCCCACCCCCAGAGACACATCATCTCCAACAAGGCCACACCTTCTTATTCTTCTCAAGTAATGCCATTCACCCATCACTGAGCATGTAGATAAATGAGCCTTTTGGGGCCATTTTTACTCGCAGCACTCATTTTTAATCCCAGCACTCTGGAACAGAGGCAGGCAGATCTCTAAGTTCAAGGCCAAACTGGTCTATGTAGTGGGTTCCAAGCCAACCAGAGCTGCATAGTAAAAGAAAAAAAAAAAAAAGGAAGGAAGAAAAAGAAACTGACTCAGGGTTAGCTCAGTTAGTAAAGCTCTTGCCTCACAAACAAGAGGACCTGAGTTTGATCCCCAGAACCTACATAAAAATGCTGGGTATACTGTTATATGCTTGTAGTTCCAGTGCAGGGGGTGCAGTAACAAGGAGACCCCTGTGGCTCATTGGCCAACCAGTCTAGTCTAATTGGTGAGCTCCAGGCCAGTGAGAAACCCTGTCTGAAAATAAATAAATGGTGTTCCTCAGGATGACACCCAAGGCTGTTCCCCTGGCCTCCTCATGCACACAGACGTACACATGCATACACGCAAACGTGAACACACTCATGATTTCAAAAGAGTAACAGCTGCATTCATGCACTTGCTGGTGATGGTGCAGGGTCCTCGTGGGTTTAAAACTGAAGACGCGGTATGAAGGACGCACAGCAGACACGGTGTAGACAGCTCTAGTGTGCGCCATTCATGTCACAGAGTTGGTTTGCTTCCTAACTGAAGTCTGGCAGTGGTCTGAAGCAGGTGTTTACTCCAGCGCTGCCTCAGTGACCTGCATTTGGATGGAAGTGGTTGGCACCGCTGCGTTGGCTCTTTGCCTGAGTCCAAGTGCTTCTTGGAGCTCTGAGACTGCCCTGCAAATTTCCTTCTTCTTTCTCTTTCAAAACCTCACAAGCCCAGTCTGCGGGTACCCTGCTCTGTCAAAGAAGAAAGCCACTCACTGCCCGGCTAGTCTCTGTAATAATGCCTCGTCCGAGGTGTAGCAGTATGAGTGCTCTGAGGGTGACCCGAGTCCTCCTGGAAGCCAGGCCATTTTTAGGAGGGATCCCTGGTGAAGTATAACTTGGCAGTTTATCTCTAACCTTTCCAGTCCTATTATTGACCAAGACCAGAGAGTCTGTTCTTATCACTGATGGCGCATAGTCCTCAGCTAGTCGTCTGTGGAAGGCGCTCTACCTATACACACATGCAGCAATGTGGCATCTCTCTCCCCCTCCCTGGCTACTCCTCCCAGGCCCCACCCACCCACTTCTCTTGGCAGAGCTACCCTGAGGTCCAGTGGACCCTACTGTATGAAGTCCTCAGAGCTCTTGTGGAACCATTCCTTTCTGAGCAGGAGAGTTGACATTGTATGTTGACACTGTAACAGGTGCCATTCAAAGAAACTCCCCCCACATTGCTTACCCCTCCCTGTCCATGGGTCCCCGAAGCCTAGGTCTCCACCTGCCCTCTTTCCTAATAGCGCCCTCCCCTCTTACCATAGAACACCTGTGGCCACCATGTACTGGTCTGAACGTGCTGGAGAACTCCATGGTCTGTTGCTAGTGATTGTTCCAAGTGATGCTTTGGCGTGAAGTTCAGGCATCCTAGCAGGCATTATCAGACTGTGTTAGGATAGGGCCCAACATACATTTAAACTTTGTGTCTTTACTTCCTAATGTATAGAATTTGCTGCCATTTGCTTTGAAAAACTATCACTGGGAGAGCTCTCTAGACCTGCACCCTTGGTGTACAGGGACCTGCAGTCTATGGTTAGGTTCTGGCATTTGGAGAGCGCATTCACACATGTGGTCTGTCCTGACCCTCTTCTTTTGTCTGGTGGAGCTGAGAGGAGAAAATATGAGAGGTGAAAGAATCCCGGTCCTGATGACGTTTTTTTCTGGAACAGAAAACTTCTTTCTCTTTCCCCTGGACCCCTCCTGTCTCTGAAGCTTGTGGATTTCACCGCAGTAGTGGGCCCCTGGCTCCTCCAAGTGCCAGACCTGACCACAGTGATGGCCGCTCGGCTTGCCTGCATATCGACTGCAGGCCCTGTCGCCCCGAAGAGTGATTTCTTTTTTAGAGGAAAGATATTTATGACTGAAAACAGTGCTAAAAACATGAGAATATTGATCATGGTGTTGAGAGATGCTTGCGGTGAATCACCTGATATACCTAAATATCGGCTTTATTCCATCTTTCCTAAAAGACAGATTGCCAGCACAAAAGATGAACAACCATGAGGGGGAAAATCTTACATCTTTCTGATAGGCTGTCTTGCTTCTCTCCATAACAACAGGGAGATGAGAGGTCTTTGTGGCCTCTGCAAATAAAGAAAGCGTAATAAGCTGTGTGCCAGAAGCGGATGTGAACTGCCTTGGGTGTACTTGATTTAACTTGGAGTAGTGAGTTAAATTGGCATCAGATGAAAACTCAAATGGCTAAACATTTAACCAGCCTACAATAAACAATTATTCCAAAATCAGCATACAAATAAAGATGAAGGAAGGACCAATTATCATCTGAGGACCTAATTCCATGTGTTCTGAGGTCATCTTTCAGCTCCCCTGGACATTGATAGAGGGGCACACACGGCTAATTTTTTACCCATCAGACATTTTTGCCAGGAAGGGCATCTTAGCAAACCTGAGTTCTAAGAAACAAATTTGGGTTCTCTGCAAGAGCAGTGCATACTCTTGACTGCCAAACTATCTCTCCAGCCCCTCTAGAATCTTTTCATATGCCTACTGTCAACATCCTCTTAGCTAGTGGGAAGGACCCTGACACTGCAGTAGGCTTGTCCTGTACAACCTGCCAATACTGCCCTAGTCCTCAGAACAGCCTACTTTTAAAGGTGAAAATGATTCCAGACATCAGATGAGATGCAGCTGTAACCATCGCTGTGTCTTTGACCTGAAAGCCCAGTATATTGACTGCTGTGGTCTATCTGCCTGCTTGTGGTGGCACTAGGTTGAAGAAGATAGGTCCCGAGTATGTGTTTGAGTAAGTTGGAGCAATTTATGGGCTCCTGAGGATATGGGCTGGGCTGCATACCAAGATGTCACAGCCAAAAGGGCATGCTCCAGGATGCCTCCAGAGAAGATATATTCATGGAGCCAGGAAACCTCCTATGAAGAGGGAAGATGTTATTATATATCACAGGGGCATTTTGACAAAGTGCTTTCTCCAGAAAGAAGAGGTCAGCCAGTACACTCAGGGAGCCCTGGTCATTGCCTGGCACAGTAGGCACCACCAGAGAGACATCTCTTGGGCCTGGAAAACAGTTCTGAGACCTCTTGTAAGGCAGCCCTAAAAAGCAGTGCTCTTGGGTTAATTCCAATATGGTCCTGGAATTACAAGTCCTTGTCTTCTTGGAGTGGTGCAGATGGTGGTTGCCTGGCCTGCTCACTAGCGCTGAGCTTTAGTTTCCAACACATGAAATTGGGGACACTTTTCTTTCCAACACCACAGAGCATCTTTACTGTCTTCTTTCTTTTCTTATGTAGGACTTCTCTTTTTTATTTTACAGTTCCATTGAGATGTGCTTTACACAGTATAAAATTCTTCCATTTAAAGGTAGGTTTTAGGATAGTTTGTGTCTGTTGCTACAGTGCAATAGAATATTTACCAGTCTCCAAAACAATGACCCTGGGCTAATTACACTCTTATCTCCTGTCCCCTCTCCTGGAGCCAGCCAAACATTGGTCTCATTCTGCCATTGTGAAGTTCTATTCTGGATATTTTATATACACGAAATTATGTACAAAAATATATGGGTTAGTTGTGACCATCCCTTGCTAAGCATGATATTTTCAAGGTCCAGCTATATCATAGATGTCAGTAGTTCACTTTTTTTTATGGCAAAATTCTTTCATGTGACCAGGTCATCTTGCTTCTGTCATTTGGTAGCCATCGAGGTATTTCACCCTTCTACCTGTTGTGAATGAAGCTGGTATGAATACGTGTGTGTGTGGGGGGGGGTGTATTCCTTCCTGTTGGGTATGTGTGTTCGAGAACCACTGGGCCATGAGATAGTTCCATACTGAGAATTTTCAGACAGAGCTAGCACCCCAAAGCAGCTATCCCATTTTGAATTCTTGTCTGTAGAGGGGCCAGCCTCCCATTCTTCATATCTTCCCCACACATTCCAGTTGTATCCTTTTTATTTCAACCTTTCCCAATAAGTGCAAAGTGATTCTTCATCGTGTAAAATAGGAAGTGTCCATACTGGGAACAGCAAGCGGGACACTGATGGGATCTGTAGCTACAGAAGACTATGGAGGGAAGGAATCCCTTCTGAAGCAGCATTGCTAAGGCACAACCCAGAAAGCACCCCATCACCATCATCCCCTTGTGTCACCACTCCTTCTAGGCCATTCTAGTTGTCGTGAGGCAGTTGTTTATCTGCTGTTCATATATGAGTTAGTTTCAATTTTCTAGAATTTTAAATGGACATAAATACATGTAAAAATCATATATTTTATATGGGTAAAATACAGTTTCATAAATGAAATCCACGGACAGTCTGGTTTTTTTTTTTTTTTTTGCTTGTCTGATAATCTTCTTGCCTATACAGTTTATTACCTGTGACTTTCTTTGTTAAACAGTATCTCTCTGTACCTGTACGTACCGCAGCTTACTCACCAGCTCTGCATCAATTTCAGCAGTTACAAACAATGCTGCCATAAACATTCACAGTGAAACCATTGTAAAAACATACTTTTTTATTTCTGTAGGGTTAACAGCTAGTTGCGTGATGGGTGGGGTGTGTAGCCTTTCAACCAATTGCAAACTGGTTTTTGAAAGCTTTACTATCTTCCTTTCCTACCAGCAATGGGCAAGAGTCTCAAATCTTTCCCTCCTTCCCTTCATGTGGCTGCCCCTTTCCTTCAGCCTAGAGGGCTCCCCATTCTTGCATAGGTTTGGTTGTGATGTATTCTTTGGTCCTGTATGTTGGGCAAATCATTTTAGTCCTGATAATGAAAAGATGACTTCCTGGATATAGGTTTCTCCGGTTGAACTTTTCTCATTTATTTCTTAGCTGTGTTTCACTGCCCCATGGCTTTAATTGATTCTCAGCAGAGATCTGTTGTCACCCTTATTTTTGTTCCTGTGTGTAATATCCCCCTCATCTTACCTTTTAGATCTTCTTGGGGTAGCCCAGTAATTTCATGTTTGAATGAAACTTTCTTTGCAATCAATTGGGCTTTGGTTTCATTGATGTCTTGAATTTGTGGGTTCATAGCTTTTGCTGTAAAAGCCAAACCAAACCAAACCTGTGGCTAGGATTTTTAAAATAGTTTCCGTTCATTTTTTAGCCTGATTTTCATCAATTCTAGTACAATATTTGTGCACCACACGTGCTGTTTTAAAGGGTTATTCTCCTCATCCTCAGCCTGTTCTGCTCACAGAAGATCACCATAGTTGGTCTTGTGTTGATTGTTGACATTTCCTTATAGAAGAAGGGAGTGGGTAAGGTCAGGGGCCTTCACCTGAGTATCCAGCCACCCCTTCCCAACCAGTTGAGTCTAATTCTGCCCTGGTTGCACACGGCCTTGTGATCTAAGGGAAGGGATAGACTATATAGGTGGGGAGGAACTGAGGGCAGGGGGTTCAGTCTCCACTTTGGTGGAGTGGTCATCTCTGCCAGGTGCAGGCCTTCCAGTGTGGCTGTGTTAAAGCCACGTATGTTCCTGCCCATAATCACTCGCCATCTCTCTGTAAGGCAGCCTAATAGACTTATTGGTTTCTCAGAGTGAACTTTAGTGAAATCATACCTCAGTAGGAAGAGGGGCTAAGTTGTTTACACCTCCCACAAGGGAAGGAATCTTAGCAGCAAGTGCACTCATGCACACTAGGAATTGCCTCCACACTCCCTCATAACCTTGCTTTGTGTTTGGTTTCTGGTAGCTTGCAGTGTGTATGACTGATTCACTAAGGTCTTTCAGTGTATCTTAATTTTCATCTCTGAAAGCACCATGCGTGTCACTTGGGCATCTATGTTGTCCTTTTCACCTGTGTGAGGTGGTAGTTGATTTTGTTTACTGTGTGTGCCAACTCTGGGTCATCCAGCCTTCCTCTCCATGTAGCTGTCAAAGTCTTCTTTTAAGCCCATCTGGCAACTGATGCTTTATAAACAGACTTTATTTAGTCGACTGTTGTTTATGTTTGTGATTTAATAAGCTTTAGATATAGTTTGGAAGGTGTCTTACATTACATGGAAGTAGGTGGACCCTTTGGATCCAGCTTAAAGGTTCACTAGTTAGAACTACTCTGATGCCTAGTGTAGGACACATTCATTATTCTGCACCGGTGAGGCAGTATTAGCCATTGTGGTCACATGGCTAGCAAAGTCCTAGGGCCTTGGTCCAGCTCTAAGGAAACAACATCTGCCAGCAAGCAGAGAGCAAGGGAAAAAAACTGAGCCTCAAACATCAGGAGCTATATCTGTGGCAGGCACCAACTTCAGCCTGTAAGCAAAAGACCAAACTTACTCCAGAGGAGTGAAATGATAAAGTTGTGATGTCTTAAACTATCGAGTGTGCTTTGTGATATAGTAATTTGTCACATAGCAATAGAGATGACACAGTGTATATTGCCTCACATTATTTAAAAAAGTTTCATAAATGAGTCTTAGGTCGCTGTGCTGGCTAGTTTTATGTCAACTTGGCACCGTTAGAGTTATCTGAAAAGAGGGAAAAGTCCCCCATAAGATGCAGCTGTAGGGCATTTTCTTAATTAGTGATTGTTGAGAGAGGGCTCAGTCCATTGTGGGTGGTGTTATTCCTGGGCTGGTGGTCCTGGGTTCTATAAGGAAGCAGGCTGAGTAAGCCATGGGAACAAGCCAGTAAGCAGCACTCCTCCATGGCCTCTGCATCAGCTCCTGCCTCCAGGGTCCTTCCTTGTTTGAGTTCCTGTCCTGACTTTCTTCAATGATGGACTACAGTGTGGAAATGTAGACCAAATAAACCCTTTCCTCCCCAACTTGCTTTTTGTCTTGCTGTTTCATCACAGCATTAGAAACCGTAAGTAAGACAGCCACCATCTGTATTTACAAAGCTTTTAAAGCAGTTTCTGGCCCTTTTTCTGTGTTCTTCATCCTGCACTCACTCATGGTATTCCAAGGACTTAGACCCATGTGGATCAATGTAGCAGGATTCATAAAGATGCCTATGAAGAATTGTGACTAGGGACCATGAAGTCCTGCCTATCTTGAGAAGCATCTCTGATCATGGACCAGTACCTCATCCCTCACTCCCTCTGGGAGAGATGCCCAGCAACACATCTGTGCCACAGGGTATCTGGAAAACACTCAGCATTGTGCATTCTGCCCAGGCACTTTTGGAAGAAGAGCCATCATCTTGGAAGTTACTGTTATTAAGGTCCACATACAGACCCATATATTGGCAGAGTTCAGTGAGCAGGAAGACTAGCTGGGATGTATGTGATATGCTTGCTTGGTTGCCACGGAGGGAAACTGGCCTGTCTATGTCTCTAGTTATAGCCTTTATTCCAGGTGCCTGGGTGCCGTCCCACCCCAGCTCTAATGGCCTTGTGTGAGTCTGCTGAAGGGCTGAAGAGGCCTGGATTGTTACCACTGTTGCCACCTCTGCAGTTATCCTTGGACAAATCCTTTGTAGCATCGGGCAGTATATTTGGCTACAGATGTGGTATCTGAGGAGGAGTCAGTGATGGTAGTTCTTTGACCCAGCAGGCTCATTGTATATGTGCAGACACCAGGTGTATCTGGAGCTGTGTGTCAGTCTCTTGGTTCCTGGTGCCTGGGGTCAGGACACAGTGTCACTGCCCTGTTTATAGTTTCTCCACCAGACAGTGGTGTATGCTAGGGCCCCAAAGGTGCTATCCTGTGCCTCTTGGGCTCTGTTGGTAGACTCAGGGAGCACTTGCTTCCTGCTCACATTACAGCTCGCATGGCATGAGGCAGGATGTTGATTTTATATTTTTGAGACATCTGTGGGCTCACTTTTGGTGGCCAGTAGTCACTGTAACCTTGAGAATCTGGAATCACCAGGGGTCGAACCTGTGGGAGATTATCTTGATTGGTTTAATTGAAGTGGGAGGACTTTCCCACTGTGGGCAACACATTAGTAGGGCCCTGGACTGTGTAAATAGAGAAAGGGAGATGAACAACAAAAACTGAACAGTGGCCTACACTCCTTCACTCTCCAACAGCTGCTTCAAGCTCTTGCCTCCTTGACTTCCTTACTATGATGGACCATGATCTAAAATAAGCCCTTTCTCTTTTTAAGCTGCTTTGGCTAGATTATTTTATCATAGCAACAGGAAAAGAAGCCAGGGCATCTCCTAAATGTATAGAAGGCCTTACCAGAAGCTTCCCTGCGTTCATGCAGGATTGAAAGGTCTTGAGAATTTGCCAAGGTCAGATCATGGTGGGTCCACCTGCACGTGCCATGCAGTGTTCTTAGCAGAAGAGCACATATGTGGGGGAGAGCACCATGCACTGGACATCTTAGAGCTGCTCTGTCCTGTCACTCTCACCTCAGGCTCGCCGTTCTGTCAGCGCTGTCATAGCCTCTGCGTCATCACCCTTGTCTCTCAATTCCTGATCCTCTGAATCGCTTTTCTTGCCTCTCAGCAGGTGGGTTGTCCATTCTTATGAGTTCTAGTTTCCATTCAGCTCAGTCTGAGGCTCCTCAGTCCATCCTTGGATGTTGGAGTTAGCCTTTTGTCATCCGTCTTCCTAGAACCTAATTTTTAAAAAAAAAACTACGATCCCGGGACGCAGGTCTCATCCTCAGGTGGTGGCCAAAATAGCCAGGCAGGATAGCATTGTGCAACCGTTCCTCTCTCAGTGGTCCAGTACCTGCCTGCCAGCCATTTCTTGCTTGGCAGCACCTCTTTGGTATATACAATAGGTTTAAAGAAAAAAATAGAGTTTGTTTCATAGACACTTTGAGCACGTTTCGTAAGTGTGATCTGTTTCTCTGACTCTTTCCTGGAAAGGAGCCTAAAGCCTGTGGTATGCGTGGTCTGAGCACTTCAGTTTGGAATTTTCATTCATTAGATGGCCCACTCAGCACTATTTAAATTCTAATAAAGAGGCCAGACACATTGTGAGCAAATTTGCCTGTATCATTTGTGAATCTCCATCAGAACAAAATAAGAGTCTCTTTCTATTTTTCAATGAATAGTTTTTAGCCATGGAATTGCTGGCAGCGGCAAGAAAGTATGAATCTTATTTTTGTGGATCTAGCCAGGAAGAAGAACGTAAACTTTGAAAAGTGTGTCATTTACCATTCACAGTCTAATGAAAAACTGAGAGAGGCTAGGAACTCTCTATAAAAATTCCGATATCAGCATTTAGGATACAGCAAGATAGGGTACACAGCATTTAAGGGATTCACAATCGCCAGTTTACAGGCACTCTAAACGCTGTGAATCTTGTGCTGGCAATCACAATCTGGATTTTATTACCAAAAGGGACCTCCTTATGAGGAATATGCTGGTACTGTGTGCAGGTTAGCAAATGGAAGAGCTCCTCCTCCTTCCCCCACAGAGGGAAGAAAGGGTTCAGTTGGACTTGCCAATGCAAAGGATCCTTGCTCCCACAAAAATGGCTACTCTGCCCCAAAATTTCTGAAAACAACATAGTGGTTGAAAACCTGAATGAACTGTAAATGAATCAGTGTCTCTGGTCAGCAAACATTTGTGGACACCAGAGGGGCTAGGCAAAGTGGTAAAGTGGCTGGGGTCAGGTGTGTGACACTCCCAGCAGAAGAAAGGCTGGGTATCGCTCTAGTTATACGTTACTGGCTACCATCCCTTTCATTTTTTGCTCAGTTTGTTGCTGGCAGTGCCCAAGGTTGGATGGTTGCTGCTCCACAGACCTTGCACAAGCAGCATTTTCAAAGGTAATCTTGGACAGCTTGGAAACATGGGAAGAAATGATATAACTTTGTCTATGGGGTCCTTCCCTAGAGTATCCATGGTGCTGGACAAAAGTCACTTTTCAGTGGTTAGGCACATTGTGTCTCTGAAGAAGCCTTCTAGATCAGAGGACCTTGACTCTGGCGCTCCCACAGACCAGCCAATCCTCGTGACATTATGAACACATATCTGTAGCATTTTTACAAATATAACACAGGTAATTGGGAGGGAGCTAATGTTTCTGAGCATGGACCATGGAGTGCCAAAGACCCTTCCAATCCTAATGTGTTCTTCACCAAGTCATGTGACTGAGGACACTGTCCTTTGGGAATGCCATAATGTAGAGGAATCAATCAGATGCTTGCAAAGACTCTTGAATGGCATTTGAGAAAAGTGAGTTTTTGAGCAGCAGTGGGGGATATTTCCTTTATACATTTTCTTTTTGGTCAGTCTTTATCTTTCCACCTTTAGCAACTGGGATGGTGTCTGCCAATGACCTCAAAAGTGGAGGCCCTGGGCTGCTGACAGATCTGAGGGAGAGGTCTACTACCTGCCCACTTTAGGCACTGATAGCTGAACTACTTTGAATCTTTGACTATTAAAAACAAACAAACAAACAAACAACAGTCCTGTTATGTCACATTCTGGTACTCTCAAGCTCTAGGAAATGCTCGAAAGTTTGGTCTCATTCTGATTTTTAAAGGTGGGATATCAGCACTGAGTGGACATTCTCAATTCTGAACCAGGAGGCAGTCCATGTACGGATGGTGCAAAGAACCCAAGCTGAAGGGTTTCTTTTTGGACTTCTTTTAAGGTAGATTGCTAAGACATGCTTAGAGGCACGCAACTGTTTTTCTTGTATTCTTTGAACTCTGGGGTTATTCATTTAAAAGACTCAGAGGGCATTGCCTTGGAAAGCTGTTTTAATGCTCTGACATGCTTTGCTGTGCTCAATTATGGCCCCTGAAGCATATTCAATGCAAACTTAATTTTTGGTGTTGGAGCACTAGGATGCAGATCTTCATAAAACAGACCATAGGGTTCTTGGGAATGGATGCTGCTATCTAGGAGTGTGTTGGCTATTGTGAGAGTAGGCTTATCCTGTTCCTGTACAGTGCTTTCCCATCCATTTGCCTTTCCACATTCCATGGGGTAATGATGAAGGCCCTAGCCAGATGCTAGAACCATGCTCCTGGCTGCACCTAGCCTCCGTACCTATATACCAGATAAACTACTCTTGTTCATGCTCTGCTCAGTCTCAGGCATTCTCTCACAGGTGCTCCCTCAGGACATGGGCTTCTCTCCTGTTAATGCACAAGAGAATGTATAGAGCTGTTTCCATTACCTGGCTCTCACACAGTAATAACACTCCTTAGAAGAGTGGTGAGGCTGCAGACCTGAGAATCTCTGACTCACCTGAAGCTGCTATGCCTCCAGGTCCTGGGGTTTGGTTTGGTTTGGTTTTGTTTTGTTTTGTTTTGTTTTTTAAGCTGTAGTATCTGTATTAGTCCAAAAGGACCTCCAGTTGCACTAGGCAGTTCATGTCTTATTTTCCTAGAACACTTTTCTGGGAAAAGCAAGGGTAACACTTTTTTTTTTTTTTTTCAATGCAGTTTATTCAGGAACCTTGAACAATCATCTGACCCTGGGGAAAGCCAGCCCACAGCTTAAATAGCCTCTGGGTAGCCAACCCAGGCGTGCCACTTGGGCAATGCAGATAGGTCCACATACATGGAAGCAAGCCAGATCCTCAGCCTTAGCCAAATGTGGAATTGTTCGTGACAGAGAGCACTCACCATCGGGAAGGTGGAAGGCAGAAACCAGCTCCATCTTTAAGGCACAGCATTCCGCAGCTCTCTACAGTTCCCCCTTTTTGTTTTAGACGCATCAGGCAAGAGTAGAGGTCTGATCTCTGATATTAGAAATAAATTGGGACTTTGTACCGATGTTCATTTAGGTGTCATCCACCCAAAGAGCATCAGACCTGTCCGATACCTTTTTCTTAGAGGTGGGACCTGGGGTATCAACCCACATGCAATCAGACATGCTCTTCTCTGGGTCGAAAGCGGCTGACCCTGAGTGCAGTGCTTAGCCTCGCATCCTGAGCATAACATTTTAGCTTTTTATGGTATCCAACCATGCTTGGGGAGAATGTCCTGCTTCAATGGCTGTAAAGGCCTGAATGATCATGGCTGCATCACACTGTTGTGAGACTCTAATCTTGCATATATACCACAGGCAAACCAAGGAGACCAACACCAGAAGGCTTGCTAACGCTCCCATGCCCACCCATTCCTTCAGATGATTCATGGCTGCAGCGATCCATGATGATAATCCTGTGGCTAGTCCTGTGTCCACTCTGGTAGAATTTACTGTGACAATGGCCACTCTCAGCTGCTCCATCGTAGTATCGAATTCTCCAGTCATAGCATGTGTTGGAACACTTGCTCCCTAGCTTGTGGTGCTGCTCAGGAAACGGTGGAATCTTTAGGAGATGGATCCCTGATGGAAGCATGCCTTGAAGTTTTAAAGCTGAGTCCCACTTCTTGTGTAGTCTCCTGCTTCTTGCCCTGCACACATTCTGACCAGCTGTCTCACACACCCTTCTTGGGTAGGCTCTGCTTCTTGCCCTGAATACAGGGACTAGCTGTCTCACACACCCTTCTTGGGTAGGCTCTGCTTCTTGCCCTGAATACAGGGACTAGCTGTCTCACACACCCTTCTTGGGTAGGCTCTGCTTCTTGCCCTGCACACATTCTGACCAGCTGTCTCACACACCCTTCTTGGGTAGGCTCTGCTTCTTGCCCTGAATACAGGGACTAGCTGTCTCACACACCCTTCTTGGGTAGGCTCTGCTTCTTGCCCTGAATACAGGGACTAGCTGTCTCACACACCTGCTGTGTTATACCTTCCCCACCATGGCAGACTGTACCCTTTAACCTTGAAGTTGCTTCTTGTTAGATACTTGGGCCCACCAATGATAAAATAGTACCAGGAAGCTGGTACCAGGAGTGGGGCTGTTGGTGTGAGAAACACGACTACATCATTCTTAGTAAGCCTTTGGAACTGGTTTGTAGGGCCGAGCAAGATGGATTTGGGACTGTCCTAGAAAAGCCTAGGATGTTATAAGCAGAGCTTGATGGGACATCTTTGTGGTGCTTCAGAAGATCAGAACACTGACAGAAATGTATGCTGTGGAGGTCTAGTCCCTGAGACACTCCCCAGACCTGTGCTGGAGGCTAGATTCCAGCAAAGAATACAGCTACCATCATCATTAGCTAAATATTTGGATTTTATGTTTCACATTGGTGCTCATGATTTCTAAAATTTATGCATAGGAAAAAGAAGTCCAAGATAACCAAAATGGTCTTGGAAAGAGGTCTTCTCTGTGAAAGTTTCCTATCTCTGCTCAAGCCTGAATATCCCAACAAGGCACCTACCTTGAAAAGTGAACAGGGGAGGCTCTGGAAGCTTCTGCAGGTCATTCTGCTACATATAGAAGAATGCAATCTTGGAGAAGAGTCCTGAGCATGGAAGCCATTCTCAGCTTCTCCAGTACACCACAGAAACAACAGGCTGGACCCTGCTTCAGAGGACTCAAGATGAAGAGAATGGTTTCTCTAAGGATGCCCAGGGTGTGATACTAGAATAGGCTGCTGTTTATCTCAGACCTGCCCTACTTGGTGTGGAAGTTGTGAGATTCCTGCCTCAGCTCTTAGCAACCACAGACTGATTCAGAGTGAAGCTGAAATAACCTTGAATATAACTGTCACTTACCAAGGTACAGAGATGTAACAACAGGGCCCATATCACCAGGTAGGGGCTTCATTTGGAGAAATAGAGGGGAGCTGTGATTAGGGACCCCAGGATGCATTGCCAATGATTTCCCCTTAATATTTATCCAGTTGTTCTCACCCCTGGCCCTTGAGAAAAGTATGCATGGAGGCGCTGAACTGATGCTTGAACTGCATCAGGGAGAGGCCATCCAGCACAGCATGCTGGTACTCAGGTCCCAGGGAGTCCTACATGCCTGAGCTCCAGAGCTGCACAGGAACCTGCCTTACAAATTGCACTATTGTCGTGGCCATGTTCTGGTGGAAAGTTCATCTGGATTTCACCCTCGCGTGAAATTGCAGAGCCGCCACTGAAAAGCCAGACACCTTTGGGGACTTCCCGAGACAGTTGAGTCAGAATTGAGTAAATGTGCTGGATGTAGTTTACTCACATTTTGGAGTATGGAATAAGCTAGAGTTTAGTTTGCTTTTATTGCCTAGTTTTCAGACCAGTTTAAAAAAAAAAAAAAGGCAGAAGCACCATCACTTTTGGCTTATGAGGATCTCTGGAAACATTTAATAAGAGGTTGCTCATGTGGAGCAGAAGTGGCTCTGGGCCTGTCTCTTCACCCTTGTCTTGGATTATCCAATACCAAAGGTGACATCATCCCTTCATTGCTCATGGCCTTGCTCTCCCTTTGAAGTAAGGAGAACAAACAGCAATCAGGGGCTATATCCAGCCTTCTGCCCACCTCCGTCTAGCCAGGGTGCAGAGGGTAATTTATATGTTCTTAGAGATTTGAGGAAAAGGAAAAGCAGAAACTACGAGAGACCACTACCTGCCTGGCCCTGTGCGCAAGAGCGGCTACCCACAGGGCTCTACAGGGTCACAAATGCAGACTGAAGAGAGGTTGGCGGTTTCATATTGGAAAAGCAGTATGTGAACGTCTCTAGTGGAGATGGAGTAGATGTGTACTTTAATACAGTGGATTTTCTTCAGTGCATGCTTTGGTCAGAGAGCAGCTAGAGTTCATCCTGGCCAAGGGCTTGGCATCTGTAACACCTGCCAGCTGACCGACGTACCCAGCGATGTGTGCAATTATGTGCAAAGTGCCAAACATACAGCTAGCAAGAAAGGCAATGGTCCTTTTCTCACACGTAGCAGGGCTGGGAGCCTTTGCTCTAAAATCAGCTGAAGTTCCTTCAGTGTGTCCTGGAACCAGCGTCCTTCCTTGTAGACTTAGGCCTACGCTATTTGAGATTGAGCCCTGGCCAGGCTCCTTCCTCACAGTGAAACTTTGGTCAGGTTCCTTGTTCTTTTTGCAAGGGAGCCTCAATCTGCAAGGGGAAGTGGTCCTCACCACAGGGCTAGCCATTCATGCCTGGTGCTTCCTGGCATCCTCTCAGGACCAGTCTTTTGGTTTTGTTTTTGAGGTGGCTGTGCTCCCACAGCATTGTTGCTGGCTCTGTAGCTGAAGGGGAATACCACCCTCCGAGGTGAACACGTAGAGCAACCTAGAAGTGCATACAGGAAAGCAGAAGGGGTGCTGCGTCAAGGGCCTTTTGCTTAACCTTTCCATTGCCACACTGTTCTCATAGTCATTTTAGTGTCTTCCTCGAATGCACTGGTTCTTCCTAATGCTTCAGCACTTTAATACAGTTCCTCATGTTGTGGTGACCTCGGCCATGAAATTATTTTTGTTGTTACTTCATAAGTATAATTTTGCCACTGTTATGAATCATAGTGTGAATATGTGATATGTAGGATATATGATAATGCAACCCATGCAAAAGAGACCTTTGACCCACAAGGGGTTGTGACCCACAGGTTGAGAACTGCTGCTCTAATGGGTGTTGACCTCTTTGTTTTGTGTGTTGTAACTCCAGTTGTCTCCTTGCCTTTGTTTTTATAGGAGTCCTTGTTTCTGAGGTCTTCCCTCCTCCTGTTGTCCTCTCTTTGCTGCCCTCCCTCTTTCCATATAGCTAGGACCCTTTTTAATTTACTTCAGAGTCTTCCTGTGCGGATGCCAATGCAAGGTTTTGACATTGTCTTCAGGCTCAGGATCAAGCTATCTACCTGACACACTGCTTATTCTTACTTTTCTCTCTCATCTTCCCTAGAGTCAACTGTTCAGATTCCACTCAGTCCTGTCTCCTAGTAACCCAAGGTGTAGCTATCAAGTATTTCTGGCCACTGTCTGATTTGTTCTCTGTCCAAAGGAAGGTGATAAGTCCCCTGCCTACCCCAGAGACAACCCTACAGTCACCTATATTAACCTCCACAGGTATTTGCACGCTTACATGCTGCCTGCATACTTCATGCACAGGGCTGCAGCCAAAGGTTCATGTGAGAGGGAGCCTGTGATCTCCTTGGAGAGGCCATTTCTATATTGCCTTTCATGAAAGTAGCTACAGCTCTTATCTTGCCTCTTCTTCCTTGCTGCAGAATAGTGAGTGACTTGACAGATATGGGGAGAAGGTACCCCATTGGCTGCATTCACCCTGCCTTGGTCCTTCTCAGTGCCTATTCTTCTGCTGTGTATCTCTCATAGATCTGAGGTCTCTTATCTTCTTAAGGCTGAGAAACCACTTTCTACTTACTTTTGTATAGTATTATAATATGACAAACCACCTTAGCCTAGGGCCTCTCTTTACACCGAAGCAGGATAGCCTGTGACTCAGCAGTGTCTCTAAGGCCTAATCTCAGGAGCACAACAGCATGAAGCTTCTCTTTCTGAGCTTGCTGCATCTCTGTCCACACATCCATGGCTACCATCTTGTGCAGAGCTTTGGTCCCATCACATGTGGTGGATCAGGGAATGTAGATAGAAGCTGCTGGTGGACCAGGAGGTAGCCAGCCCAGAATGCTTTCCACACATGATGTGTTGTCACTTGCCATGAAAAAGTGTGCTCTGGGCAGTTCAGCTGGGTAGGACATGTCCGCTCTGGAAAAAGGAGCCATGAGGGTAGTTCCACATACACCGTCTCTCTCTCTTTCTTTTTATACTCTGTGAGCTAGCAAGAACAACACTCACTCCTTTCCTTTGACTATTCATTTCCAAATTAAATTAATCAGATTAAGTAGACATGTGCATTGCCTCTCACTACCCAGACAGGCTGCCCTCAGAATGGCCTGCTTGGCTCTCAGCTGTCTTATAGCATCCTGAGTGCAGGAACTGGCTGTGACCTGCCTAGGTGGCCACCTCAGATGTGGTCCATTCCCCATAAGACTCCTGAATTAATAGGGACCCTAGCCGCATTGTCTGATGGCTTCCTGGGAAGCCGTAATTAGAAAACAGTTTCCATAGCAAACTGGAGGTTTAGTTATCCAGAGAAATAGGGTATTTCAAAATACTCATAGTTGGTTAGTGAAACATTAGTATTAATGACAAATTAATATTAATATCAATATCAGTGTTGAGCACGTAGCCTTTGGGAAGGGAAAGGAAAGGCTCCAAGAACCAGATTTAAGTAGCCCCCGCATGCCTTCCTGGTCTGTGGCATTTTTCATTTGAAAGCATTTTTTTGTAACTCAAAAACTTAGATGTAAAAAATTCAGTGCATTGGGAAGAGGCGTCAACATTTGAACTGTGGATGATTAAACCTTTATGACTGAAGTAATAGGTTTGGGCCTGTCTTCCCAGCGGAGCAGCAGGCTTGGGTCCTTTTTAGTTTGCAAAGTGTAGCTGGCAAACAAAGTCCAGACCTGTGGGTGTGGTCTGAGTGACGGGGTGGTGGGTTCTGGGACAGCCAGGGCTTTTGCTTGGGTTTCTGAATGTTTCTGTTTAATCAAGGTCTCCTAGTGATTTGGAGGCTGGCATGGTAGTAAGCCCAGACATTAGACCTTGGGTGGCTCAGAACTGTGCTTAGAAGGAGAGTCTCCTGGGAAAAGAAAGGAACCTCTAGCACTTCTCTGGCTCTTGCTCTTTGTGTGGGGACTTTGGACACTTGGGGACTCTTCCTTTGGATTTTCCCTAAAGGGCCCCACAAGATGGTGGATCCTAGTGTTAGATTCCTGGTGGGAGTCCCGTACATTTCCCTTTAATATGGTCCATAATAAATAGGAGTCTTTGAAGATGTCACCAAGGAGCCATCTACCATGTGACCTTCATCTTGAAAAGAAAAAGATGGCATCCCAAGTCTTCCCAAGCTTCACAGTGGATCTGAGATAAGAGATCCGTGCTCTCACCAGTCCCATGGTCACTGCAGTAAAATCAGAGTCGATTTTGTCACAGTGGTATATTACAGACATGGAAATTCCCTGCAGCTCAGTGGTCCGTGACCAGCAGACGTCCCCATGGGCCAACAATTAATCAGACTCTGCTGAGCCTTTGACTGGCGACAGTCGCACA
Organism: Meriones unguiculatus; assembly: GCF_030254825.1. Classification (NCBI taxonomy): domain Eukaryota; kingdom Metazoa; phylum Chordata; class Mammalia; order Rodentia; family Muridae; genus Meriones; species Meriones unguiculatus. Next base: position 14,443,723 of record NC_083349.1, read on the forward strand.
TGTCACCTCATGCGAAAAGTTAAGCCTCAGCCTTCCCACGGAAGGAAAAAAGTTTCATCCCCACTCTAAAACTGTCCTACCTTTTCATCCAGGGGCCTGTATTTGTGTGAGTGAATCAGGCACGTTTTGGAATTAATCTTTATTGCTTTTTTTAAAAAAATGAAAAAAAAAAAGATTATTATGACAGTGACAAGAGGAAAATGCTAAGAACACTCCTTGTCCAGTTCTGTCAGAAGAACATGCATGTATCCTCCCACTTTGAAGTGTGACGAGACTGTGACAGCGTTGGGGCCACAGTATCTTAAGCTGACAAGCCTCCCCGAGTAGACCCCTGTAGGTTCTGGGAGATTCACAGGGTGGGTGATGGTTATATGTGCATTTGTCTTGTCTGAGCGGACTCAGAGGAGATGTGCTTGGGAAGGTCAGCCTGCATGATAGCAAAATGATGGTGGGTGCTGGTGCTGAAGTGACCACATAGAGCCAGGGGCAGCATACCCTGCTCACTTCCTCTTGTCATCCAGCATTCAGATCATTGCAACTGGGATGCAAAGAAAGGATAACCTCTGGGAGGCAGCCAGAGAAGAGTGGCCAGGCCTCCTGTCACTCAACACTGCGTGAACTTTTTGCTGTGATTTATATGTCTTTCTGGTGTCTGCATAGATTTCTGGATGGTCTCAGAAATGTCACACGTTGCTCAGGGAATGTGCGCAACTGTATTTCATGCATTTTTACCTTGTAACTCAGAGTCATCTTCTCAATAGGAGTATATGGAAACCGAGATTTGGCAGGGAAGTACACAAAGAGGACGTTTAAGTGAGTGGGCATTGAACCAATAATATTATAAAATATCTCCCAAACCCAGTTCTTAGAAGGCCCACTAAAACTTTAGCATATTTTTGCAGGCTCACATAAGCAGGAAATAGATGCAACTCTAATTCGTGTCACATATTCATTGCGCTATCAGCTGAAATTTTTTAAGTGACAAGAACCAAAATAATCATTAATTTTTATAGGGCAAGGATCTGGCTTTTTGTCTGACACAAAGCTTTATAAAAAACTGCTTCTGATTTTATGCACATTGTTTTTAGTTAATGATTTTCAGCTGTTTGTTGTTCCTCTGATAGCATGAAAATGTTCCATATGCTCAGCCAAAAGACAAATGATTAGCAAATGAAATTCCGGACAGCTGTCTGACTGAGCGCGTTGGGTTGATAGCATTCTGCTATCATAATTAGCTTAAGCTTTGGGTTAATTAACTTTCTACCTGGATATGCATAATAATAGCCAACTGCAAAAAGCAAGAAGCTCTCAGTACATCAACAACATTGCTGTCTTTTTTATTTGGTATTTCAAGAGCATATTAGAATTTCAAGAGTGATTAATCCTGGGAATATTGTCATCTACTGTAGATTTTATTTGCAAGCCAGATAATACTGAAACAATTGGAATCTATTATAGAGCAGAAATAGCATTTTAAAATTGTAATTAAAGTTTCTAAAAGCAATTGCTAATTTCAAATGCCTTTGTTGGCAAGAATATTAGGCACGGCGCCTCTTGTATGGGCAGCTTGTTGGGCACAAAAAAATACCAGCAGTAACACTGCAAGGCAGCAAACTTTCCTTTATTTAAGTGCTGTATTGAAATCACCAATTATTTTTATGTAATTTGAAACTGAGATCATTCTGTAGTTTGAAAGGTGCCGCTCATGCTACCGATTGCCCGTGATAAAGGCGCTTTTGCTCCGATGGCTTTCTTATCTTTGTGAATGTGCACTGTGGAGGGCTGGCAGTGGGGTGGGGTATCAAGTGCTCTGCACCTCATCCAGCTGGGAGAGCAGGAGGTCTGGGTTTTAGAAGCCAGTCAGTGCTATGTGTTTGTAGCTTGGTGTTTATTTGCTACCCAAAGCAGTTTATAAATCAATTTACTGATTTTATGAAATGGGGAGAGAAATGGCTTTGTCTCCTCCCTGCTCCTTGCTTGCGTGATTTACCAAAGCGCTCTCTAAGATGCTCATCATCTTAAAGGGGCTGCTCGGGGCCTTTGGAGAGCACCAGCTAGTGAAGTGGATTGTGGATTTGAAGTAAAAATTGTAGTTTACATTTCCCCAAGCACCAGAGAGCCTAGCACTTAATTCTGAAATAAGTCATGCCTGTTGTTACACTCAGAGAAAATATTTTACCTTCTGAAAAAAAAAAATTCTTTGCATATGCAGTGGACAGTGAAGGCTTGGTGGCAGCGGATCTGCCTGGGCTGCCAAGGACTCCACTTCCTTTAAGGATCAGCAACAGCTAATGTGTGCTTTCTCAGACGTGTGGCTGGTGGTCAGTCTGTGGGCTCTGGAGCACCCACTCGGTCACTTCATGCAAGTTTTATAGGGCTGTCAGAAGCCATTTTTCAAAATTGGCTTCATTTGCAGACATATTGGGGCATCCACTTTCTCTGTGTGGTTCCTGAAAGGGGTGGCCCCCTAGGGCTCTGCCTACTCTGGGGAGCCAACTGAACCTGCTTGGAAGAGGGGTACTCCTAGCAGGCTGTGAATGTACCTCAAGTCTGTCTGCACTTAGGCTGTGTCCACCAGGTCTTCTAGTGCTTTCAAAATGGTATTTCCAGCCATCTCTAGTGGGTCTAGAAAGACTTCCTTTTTATTGTTGTTTGTTTGTTTGTTTGTTTGGTCTGCCCCAGAATGCATAAACAAAGATGACAATAGGATCAAGACAGAAGATGGGACCTAAATTTTACCCTTACATTTTGGTCTGAGCTTATGTAGCAAACCTATGGTTAATTCTTCTCTGGCTTCTGAGACTCTTGTGATGTTTGGCTAAATTAAACATGAGCAGGTTCAACATGCAAATCTTGAGCATGTTTTGTTTCTAAAAATGAAAAGCTGTAAAAGGCAAGATGCAGACTTCTGGGTGAGTGATATTTTAAGGAGCTGATTTTTAGTCCTTGAAAGGAAGAAGAGACAACAGCCAGACCCCATTTGGGGGCTACGTTTACTGATTATTTTAAATGCCATTTCAAACATATTGTAAAGTTAATGATATTATTTCTTTAAAAAAAAAAACTTATTCTACTATTTGCGGTGCTTGATTTTTAATTTCTTTTAATGTCAAAATTATTTATTTGGCTTGTTCCATTCCAGATGTGACTGTGGAGGGCACATTAATTTATATTCCATTTTCATGGGCCCCTTTCCCCATCTGTACATCTTTCTGAATTCTGTCTTCTCCCCAGAGAGTTCACCTATTCATAGTGTAGGTTTCATTTGCTGTGTAAACAGAATAAACAGACAATGCAAGGATTCCCTACAATACTAGAAAATAATTCTTTTCAACAACACAGTGGATCATATTTAAAAACCTGGAGAGTGCCCTCCATGTGCAGCAACATTTTCCCACTTTTATTGTCCTCCTGGGGAAAGCCTGGCGTGATGGCCGCCTGTTTCCCCTGGATTCGATAAGTTCATTTTTATTAAAAATACATCCAAAACAGCATCTTACAGCAATCCTCGAACACGTGTTGTGGACATTTCTTTGTTTTGTGTGTAAGCGTGATTCTGAGGTCTCACTTCAAACATCTTACTCAACTGGTGTGTATGTGTGAGAGTGGGTGGGTACACACACACACACACACACACACACACACACACACATGACTAGCTGCACACTCTGCTGTTTGTGTGAAAAACATTAAAGAAGGTGATTTTTTTTTCTTTCTGACATTTACAAATAAAGAGGGACATGAGTTATTTATGCTCCAGCGTTGCTGCAAAGTCCTTATCTCCGCGTGGCACTAAACAAGGATTTGTTGTGGGATTTGCGAGGGCCGCGCAGTGCTTGTGTGTTAAGCACCCAAAACTCTAGGGGACTGGCACTAATTTCCTCTCTCTCGTAAAACAACGTAGTATTCATAACAACTCAAGAGGCTTGACATAAGTAATGACGGCATGTGCCGGCGAAGATTACCACCCAACAGTGTAATCAAGGTGCTAGGTACTAATGCAAGTTAAATTGAGACAATAATGCTGGAACTTGCACTGTGGGATTAGGAGGGTACTTGAAATGCTGACGTGAGCACACCCCGCCTTCCTCTTGTCTGCCTTTCCATTCCTGTTTATACTTAATGACCTCAAAATTTGTATGTCGTTAACACCATGTACTGAAGTGGGAGAGAACATGGTTTGGGAGGGAGAAGACTCCCTGTCTTCGTTGACTTTTGTCTCTTTTGGTAATTGGTGGCTTTTCCTGCCGTACCAGGGAGCAGCTCGCACAGCAGTGAGGCCCCTGAGGTCTCCGTAAACATGCTGTGGGCACCAAGTGCTCCGCGCCTGGCGCTGGCAGTAATTTACATACTTTGAATGAAAAGTCATTTGTGCCTGCAAAATTGTTATTGCTGGAACAAATTTAAATACTAGTCATATGGAAATTTGAAATAAAGTCATATTAAATTTTGATGCTCAGATCAATATTGTGGAGCCCAGGTAATTAAAGTGGGTTTGTTTATTTGGCTCCTTATAAATAAAAAGGGCTTAATACAGACTAATTACACAGAATCTTTCGTCTATGGTAGGATAATAATGGCAGCAATTTAAAGTGATATTAAATGAGAATTAATAAAGGAATATTGAGTCGCTTTGACTGTATTAAGCTGTGAAATGATTCCTCATCTCAATTTAACTTTCTGTCTTGAGCAGAATGATTGATAAGCAGTGGGTTTTTGTAGGGATGACACACAACAGTATTTAAATGCAGCATTTCATTAATAATGGTGGAACCTGTGACTTCATTGTGCTTGGAGAGGTTCAGAAGTGTCCTTTTTCACTGGAAAGTTTATGGGACCACTCAGAGGGTGCAGGACACTCTTAGGTGTCTGAAGGCTCTGGAGTTACTTGCGGGGTGGGGGCACTTGCAGCACACAGAGATGGCTCTGATGGGTTTTGTTTGTTTGTTTTGTTTTGTTTGTAACAATAAGGGAGTGATTTATTAAAGTCTAGGAACCTGAACCAAACTTAAATCCTGGGACGGGAGAGAGCATTTATGCTCTTGAAGGACCACTGAGGAAGAATTACCTAGGAGAGAGAAAATTGGCTCTGCAGGCGTGCATGCGTATTTTATGTGCCTGCGTATATAAGTGTGTGTGTGTGTGTGTGTGTCTGTGTGTAAAGTGCTTGCTGCCCAAGCATAAGAACCCAAGTTTAGATCCCTCACACCCATGTGAAAAGTCAAGCACAGATCTCTAATCCCAGCATTGGGGAGGCAGAGACGTGAGGATTCTGGGAGCTTTACCAGTCAGCTTTAGCTGAATCACTGTATTCTTGGCTCAGTGAAAGGCCTTATTTTAGAAACTCAGGGGGAGGGGCTGGAGAGATGGCTCAGCAGTTAAGAGTGTTTGCTACTCTTTCAGGGGGCTTAAATTTGGTCCCCAGCATCCACTTTGTACTCATGACTGCCTATAAATCCAACTCCAGGGTATCCAAAACCCTCTTCTGGCCCCTTTGACCACTCAAAGAGAAGCACGTGATCATGCATGATCATGCGCATGCGCGCACACATACACACAGCAGACAGAGACAAAAATAAAAAATAAGGTGGAGAACAACAGAGGGAGACACCTAATGTTGACCTCTGATCTCTACATGCCTGTCCATACATGTGCGCATGAACTTCTACACACATACACACAGCATTTTTGAACAACAGCCAAGATCATAGTGAGTTGTCCCACAACATTTCAACTTAAGAGCCCACTTTGCACAGGATCTGAACAGGATCTGAAAAGGCCTTTTCTTGTTCTGTCCCTGACCCTAAGCGGTTTTCCCAGCCTTTCAGGCCAGTGCCCAGACTATGACCATTAAGTAACTTGCAGGTGGGTTACCTGCTCTACCAGGGTTTCTGTGTTTTGCTTTGTTTCCAGAGCAAGGCATGTAATTTCCTCCCCAGTGCGCCGCACAGCATGTCATACCCACGTTAGCACGTCTAGCCTTTTAAAGGGTCCTGCTGAAGGCCGAGACCTTGCGCCGAACACCCTTTTTATATATATTACAAATTGCTGGAATTGTTCATTAATTTCTGCCTTTGAAATGTCATGTTGAACCTCTGAAGGAATTCACAATGCCAGTGTCCCTTGGACAGCTTCTCACCATGGTCCAGTGCGAATTTCTGATGAAATTACAGGTGCAGGGAAATGCAGAATTAGAAATATATCTGATGTTGCAGTACTGGTGAAGCTATAGCTTTGTTGATGACAGGACAATTCCATTTTTGACAGTTTAATTTACTGTTGCCAGTGGACAAGAGCAAGAGGAGAATGTGGGGTTAGCCACCTGCCCCCTTGCGCCGTGTTTCACACACGAGGTTGCAAAATCATGGCTCCCTCAACCTGTCGGGCTCAAATGAGAAGGTTTTCAGCTGGGAAAATGGAATATATGAGTGCATGTAATATTGCCTGACCTCATAAAACAAAAAGGAAAATTGCAGATTCTGACAGCCATTATGAATCTTGTATCAGCATCTAGAACGACTCGGAGCCAGGGTACAGTACATGTTTATAATAGAAAAAAAACAGGGTTGCCACGTTGACTCGCAATACGGGACGAAAAAATGACTTGTCAGTAATTCGTTCTCAGATGTTAAAGAGGCTGTTGAATTTACTAGTATATACACAGAAGAATGTTTAGCCCGGAGCAGAGTGTGCCATAGCCTGTACACAGAGGAGCCTGCCGAAGTTAGTCATACATGGAGTTGGGTTGTAATGGAAGGTAGACAGGGAGAAATCCCGAGTTAGCTGGGCGGCTGCGTCGGTGGGGTGGATTTCTCATTACAAGATGTACTACAGCCTTTTTACCCTCACCCAGTGTAAATGTATAAATAATAAGACGTCTCAAATAAAGCAAATAACACTGCCTTGAAATTATAAGGATGGCTTGGGTTGAGTGCATTCTGCTGGAAGGCTGGTGTGCTGAGGCATGCCTTTTAATCTTAGGCCTAAAATGTTTTATTTGTATTAAAAAAAAACAAGGCTTAATCTCTTTGCATATAATTTGATGCACTCCAATTTAGCATTTCTTCTTAATAGTCTGCTCCTTCACCTTCTTGCCCATTTCTTTATGTTATTCCTTAAATACATTCAGGCGGTAATTATCTCAGCAGTTTTTGTTAATTCTTAAGTGGCGGGGGTGGTGCCCTCCCCCCCCACTTTTGGAAGCCTGTGCAGCCTCCCACCTTCCTCAGCCATGCTGGACGTGGAATCCAGAGACTTCTTTGGTTTTATTTGCTTTCTGTGTACAGCGAGTTTGTGGCAGCTGATACAATTGAAATAAAGCATGCCTAAAATGCATAGTGTCCCTATGGGGTCCACACTCGAACATTGGCTGCTGGTGCCTAGAAGAAGCTGTGTCCTCAGCACGCTTAGTGTCCAAGGCCTTCTCAGGGCTGGTGTGGCTGAGGGATGCCGAGCGGGAGACAGAAGGACAGAGTTGTGCCAGGATGACAGTGACAGCCCCAACCAGAGATGACTCTGAGAAGCAACAAAGGTGCATGGTCTAGGGGCACCATGGCGTTCTTGTTGCCGCTCCCTTTTCTGTGCAGGTTAACTGGATAAAGGTGTATGTGTTGCTGTCCCTGGCAGAGAAGAACTGGCACCCTGCTCTGCCCTCAGCAAACTTTGTTCCTATGATAGTGACTTGAACACCAGGGTGCAAAGGGCGTTTGGTGGATGTTTCCATTCATCACCAGGATAAGGGCTGAGCTTCGAAATCGTATTGGAAGTACCCACTGAGGGGGGCATTGGGTGTCAGGAGGATAAAATGCTGCATCACTGTGCCTGGAGACTGGCCACCAAAGGCAGCATGCCAGTGGTGCAGGGGGACCAGACTGGGAAGTTGATGACAGCCTGACAGGAGGACAAAGACCTAGAAACTCTGGGGGACTTTGGGTTGGTTTGGGGTTTTAAAAGCAAAGAAGAGGCATCAAAAGCCACAGGCAGATGCTGGGATCTGCCTCAGAAGTATTTTCTTGATGCAGAGCTTTCCAGCAGGCCTCCTGGTAGCAGGTTCTTGTCCAGCGGAATAACCTCTAGTCTGTGTATAAGTAGGAGAATTTGAAGCAACGGAATATTAAAAAATATTTGACATTAAGACATGCTGATTATTTAAGACAGTGTGATCTCATGGCAGTATCTCTTCAGTGTCCATAATTGGACGCCAATACTACATTAAAGCTAGAGACCTTACAAATGTCTGCTGCCCCTGTGACTACCTGGCTGAAGCTACTCTTTCTTTCTCCGTGACTCTCCTCCCTTTTCTTCAATCTCTCTGCTCCTACCATGCTGCTCTCCTGGCTGTTCCTCAACCTTGTCAAGTATGTTCTACCCATGTCTTGCTTGCCTTGTACAGGACCATCCATGCGGCTGGTCCCTCATCCCTGACAAGGCATTCTATTTCATCTCCCAGCCCTGCTTCTCACTGCCTAGCGCAGGGGCTGGCTGTCAGCAGCTCTCAGGCTAACTGCTGCTTTGTGAACACGGTTGTGTTGGAACGCAGCCATGAACACTTGATCACATGTGACCGTGCTTTGTTCCAGCGTCAGAATGGGAGCGTTGCAACAAGACAGTCTGACCTCAAATCTAAAGCCTTATGTGGACCATGTGGCCCTTTAGAAAACACCTTGCAAAGCCTCAAACTAGCATGCAACAACTTGATTCATTTGCTTCTGTTTCATTAAACTACAGCCTCCAGAGAGAAAGAGTCCCTGGCTGCCTCACTGCTGCATCAAGGGCCCACGACAGCGTACTGGCACAAAGTAGGTCCTCAGGAGATATTTAGACTTCATGGTGCACAGCATGAATTGATGCATTGAATCACAGAAGCCAAAGGGTACAAGTTCCCTGGAAATAGGCTCTTGTACATAGCTCCATGTAGGTAACTACATGCTAAGTCCTCCCCTGTAATCAGGAGCCCCCAGCCTGACTAGACTGTAGAATATGGAGACATTTTTTTTGGTATGTGGGCTGAAGCTAAGGTCTTTGCCTGCCTTACAGAATGCTTTGCTACTGAAGGGAGCTTTCGAAGCATCCCCAAGGGATGTGAGGGGCCTGGGCCTGTTGTCCCCATGGCAGCCAAGCTTAAGCCTCAGCTGCCCTGGAAGAGGGTCAGAGCCTGGAATGAGATGTTTCTCCCTGTCTTTCCACCAGGGGTGGAGATACTATCAGCACAGAGCCTGGGTATGAAGTGCAGGCTCTGGAAAGGGTTTTGGCAGGTACCACTGTGTAAGTATAAATTAAAGTGGTTTCCATTCTTTTAATGCTCAGGGAGGTCTGGGTATGTCAGTTAGTTCATGGAAGGTCTTATGAAAAGTAAGAGTGAACTTTGGCCATTACCAAAGCTTCCTTTTGCCTGTAGCCATGTTGGAGGATATCAGCAGCCGTCATGAGGAATCGTGCTGAGGGCCAATTCTTTGCCAGTCAAAGCTATAATAACATCTGGTTACAGGGCTTGGTATGTGCTTTGTTCATAGAATCGTAAAGTAGCTGAGTGTAGACTCATCATGGCAGACATCATGGGTTTGGCCCGTCTAAAACACTACATTTTGTTTAACTGCACTGCACACTGTTTTAAAATATTGGGGTGAGCATGACCAGCCAGGTCAGAGGATGAGCTCTAGAAGGTACAAATGGAAATAGATCCTTCTTTAATACATTAGGTCTAATGGGGAAACTGTGACCCCTGGGATCTGTTAGGAAGTCTTTGAAAGTATCTTGGTAAGTGCAGGTCCAGGTAGGTAAAAAAGGCTGAACATGATGCAGAGGGGAAAGGCGTGCTTAGCCCTTCATCCTGCTGAGTGGTTTCAGTAACCCATGCTTTGGTCAGTCTCAGGTGGGCTCTATCCTGGGGAGGGTGCCCATCCTCAAGTTTCTAGAATAGTGGTTCTCAACCTGTGGATCATGGCCCCTCTTGGGGGAGGGTCTAAATTCCTTTTTTACAGGGGTCACATGTCAGATATTTACATTACAGTTCATAACCGTAGCAAAATTACAGTTATGAAATATAAACAAAAAGAATTTTATGGTTGGGGGTCACCACAACATGAGGAACTGTATTAAAGGGTCACAGCTTTAGGGAGGTTGAAAACTACTACTCTAGAATATCTTCTGTGAGGCAAGTCTATATCTGACTGATTTTGACCTATCTGTTTCTAAGAAGACCACTCCCCTCTCAGGTGGCACTGCCCCCCCCCCCAGACCATGCTGTGTAAGAAAGTTCAGTCTCCTGCTTGAACACTTATGTCTTCTCCACCTCCATAGACTATCAGTGTTTGTTCTGATTTAAAAGGTCCAAGATGTCTGCTGTTTAAGTAACCTCTCACACAGCCATCTTCAGGGCAGGTGCTGCCACGGGCCCACACATCTGATTCTCAGGACGTCATCAGGCCCCTGTCCAGTCTTGCTGGGCACCAAAGATTCTGCAGTGCAGAGCTAGGTTCATGCCTGGTAGCTCTCTTTCCCCAAAAACCCAGGTTTCTTTTGTATAGGAGGAAGCTCAGCTGTGGGCTAGATCAGCACCCTTACCCTGCTCAATAACACATGGCTATTTGGAAGAGAATTCATTCTTAGCCATGGTAAGTGGGCAGTTTTCTTGCATCAACCATGTTTATTTTGTCCTGTAGCCATTGCTTAGGAGTGCTCCATCCCAAGCCAAGACCACCTGCATGAAATACCAACTCTGCCTTCTCCTGCCCCCCTCCCCCCAGCTCTGCCCTCTGAGTCTGCCATGTCCTCAATCCTCAACTAAGTGGGGTAATACAGCCTTATTTCACCATGCTGTACAGGTCTGTTCGTGTCTCAGCATGTCTCCAAATTCCCTCCTTCTGTCAGTCTGTATCACAGCCATCCTTTGAAAGGATATGTTCCAGATGAGGAGCCCGTCCCCACCCCACTGCTGTTCTGTAGGTACAGGTGTCCATAGCGATCATGTGCACTTTCCAAGCATGTCTGCTGGCCGTGCTGCCAGAACCAAGACCCTTGCAGTGTCCCTGTGCTGGCCACGGCTTCTTTGTGTGCAGTTGTCAAGAGCATGCTCCCAGCCCTGACATGCACGTGTGGCTAGTTTTTCCCTCAAAGATCAGCGGCCTTGGACAGCTTCCGTTTCTTTGGCAGCCGTTTCAGCCTGCTCTGTCTTGTCATTTTAGAGTTCAATATCTGCTGCTCTGAAGGAGGAAAAATGGGGATGGGCTGGACCATTGTACTTGGTCTTTTGACCCTCCGTGTTGCCCATGAGCAGTGAAGGATAACTTTTGACGAGCCGTGTCAGCTGTGACAGGCAATCTCGTTGGGTTGAGTGGAAATGTGCTGTACAAGTTTGAAGCCTTGGTGGGGGCATTTTCCTGGTGTTCAATGCATTTAAATTGACACCAGGCTACAGTGTGCTGTTCATTTCAGACCATGCTGGAGGCTCTCATGGCTTAACCATGTGGTTAGGGGCACATCGAGGATGTGTTCACCGCTGCTCTGCATTTTCTTTTGTATTATTTACGCCCAACTTCGGCTGCAGTTTTCCCCCCAATCTTCTGCCTTAAACCTCACTTGTGAATATGTTTAATGCTTTCAGTTGAGAAGGAATTCGTGAGCTGTTAGAATGAGTGTGTGTGTGAGAGAGAGAGCTTTTAGGGTGTTAGGGGGGTGGGGAGGGAAGAGATTGATTGAGATCAGGAAGAAGAAAATGGTCACATTTCTTGTCTTTTAACCCAAGCAACATTTTCTACCCATGACTGAAAGGCCTACATTGACAGCTGTGATTTCAAGGAAAAGTCATTTCCCGATTGTTTGGAATTCCTAGAAATTAGGTTTGGTCCAATTTCATTGTTAAAGGAGAAAGTATCAGCTGGCAGGAGCTGTCACTCCCCTCCTACTCACTTCCACCCCAGCAGGTTTGAATGGGGCCTAGTGTGTGTGTGTGTGTGTGTGTGTGAAGGTTTTCTCCTTTTCCTTCACACTGGTTCTGGTGGGGACCTGGATGGTGGTTTTCCTTAGACCTCTGAACTCTCTATAAAGAGCTCACATCATTTGAGGGGTGGCTGGCCGTCTCTGATGGCAGCAGCTTCCCACCATCCGCTCCTTTTTCTTAGCAGCTTTGGTTTGGCTTTATATCCGAACACCCAGCCTCACTGGGAACACCTTTGACCTGAAAGATGTCCTCCAACCACCACCACCTCCCCACATACTCCACCCAACCCCTGTATAAGCAGCTCCGTATGTGTTTGCCTGCCAACAGCCTTAGTTCCACTTCCACAGAGAAAGTCAAAGGGCACATTGTCCTAAGGGCAGAGAAAGCTTCTCTGGGCCTTCATTTCCAGCAGAGCAGCACAACTTGGGCTTTGGAGATAGAATTGTTTGTGTGAGGGGAGGGAACACCAGTAAAGTAATGGGGACAGAAAATTAAAAAAAAAAAAGGAAAGTAAAATAAAATAAAGGTCCACCTGTAGAGATGACCACATATTGGCAGAGAGAGGACCTAGCAGATGGAGAAGAATGGGATGCATTGTGAGCTTCAGCGAGGAGAAAGCCAGGGGCCCTACTCTTTGGGGTTGGAGGGCCATGTGGCTTGCTACATGAGTGCCTGTTGGACCCCATGCTCTGGGCATATGTGAGGAAGGTGGCTTCAAGGAGCCAGGTCAGGGTGGAGTTCTTTTATAAAAGTAGGGTGAGATGTTCCCTATGAGACAAGAGTAAACAGGATGGGAGAAAGAAACTGGGCCCACACAGTCACCTCCTCTCCCTGCGCAGGGCGCCTTCAAACCTTGAACATGTCTAGGACTGCAATCAGCATCTCACAGTCTCCTTACTCATTCAGCAGGGCGAGTCTCTCATCCTCAGCTGTCTAGAGGCAGCTAGATAACTAGGTAATGGTTTGCTGTGTGACGTTCCCTGGGAATCTTCCAACCCACAGCTTTTTCTAGCCATTGCCTCTTAGCAGTGAGGTTTGTATCCTCCCATTTCCAGTGTGCCCCACCCCCTTCGCTGCTCTTCTGACCCCTCACTCAGCAGATCCACAGGGTAAACCCTGGCCCTTCCAGTGCCCTGCCTTGCCATTCAGCAGGAGCTCTTTTCTGATTTGGGGCCAGAAAGATGACTTAACGGATAAGGCCCTTGCCACCAAAATGATTACCAGAGTTTGATCCTTTGGAACCACTGGTGGGATGAGAGAACCAACATCCAGAAGTTCTCCGAGCACACATGCCCCATGGACTGTTTCCCCAGGACATAAGTAGATGAACCAATGTATTTTTTTAAGTTTCTGATTTGGGTTGGGATTACTTTCTTTCTAGAGAGCCTGGTCTCAGTATGTGGGTGGGGGTGGGTGGGTAGGTGGGGTGGGGGTGCCTAATGTACCTCAACATTTTGTAGATTTGGGTGTTTATGCCCTTTAACTATATTCTTAAATTCCAATGTGTTATTGATTCTTTAATAAATGATATTTGTTAGTTTCCAATATTTCTTTACCAGTGAGTGGAAATACAGCATTTTGCAAATTTTTTTTTTTTTTTAATCCTGTGACTTCAGCCACTCAGGAGTTCTTTGACGTCTCCTCTGTGGAGGTCAGCCTGCGTGAGAAGACAGAGCCACGTCTGCCCTTGTAGTGCTTTCCCCCATGTTTCTTTTCCTTGTCATATGGCATTTTCTAATACTGCCACACTGTGAACAGCAATGGAGAAATTGACTTTCTCTTCTGCTCTTTGTCTAAGTGGCAAAACACATAATGTTTTACCACTAAATATAAATGCAGACTCTATGTGAATTCCCTTGCCAAGGTTAGAGAAGTTGCCCTATATTCTAGTGGGCTGGGATCTTACAGATGGTTGTATACTTTTTAAATATTTCATCTTTTCTATCTATTCTTCCTCTTCCTCCCTGTCTTAATTAAGGTTTCTTCTGACTTGATAGAACACTATGAACAAGTTCCTTTGGGGGAAAAGCTCGTTTTTAAAATCTTACAATTCCAGGTAATAGTCCATTATGAAGGGAAGTCAGGACAAGAAGGAACTGAAGCAGAGGCAAGGAACACTGCTTGCTGGCTGTAAGCCTGGCTTGCTCAGCTGGCTTTCTTATAAAACCCAGGTCCACCAGCCCAGGGGCAAGACCACCATCACTGAGCTGGGCCCTCCCCACCAGCCACTAAGAAAATGTATCACAGGCTTATCCACAGGCCAATCTACCAACAGGATTTTCTCAATTGAGGTTCCCTCTTCCAAAATTACTCTAGCTTTGGCTAAGTTGACATAAACTGACCAGCATGCTCCCCCTTCTCTTTTTCCTTTTTTCCGTCTCCTATTCCTCCTCCTCTTCCTTCTTCTCCCCACGTCCCACTCCCAGTTTCTCTTTTTCTCTAGGATTGAAGCATGCTAAACCATCAGCCAATCATGTGTAGTGCATCTCCACCACTTTTGGCTTCTATTGAAATGTTTATATAATTTTGTCTTTCAATCTGTTATGGGAAACTACATTAGCTATTTTCCAGTGTTTTAGTAAATCTTACATGCCTATGGTAAATATGCAGAAACAAGCTCATTTGGATACCTCTCTGTGTATGCACGATTCCATATGCAGGGAAACAAATCAATGCATAAGTAAGGTTGCTGTGCCTGTGATCATATTTTAAGAATTTTGTTCAGAAGGAATGTTTCTGTACAGCTTTCTTGTGATGTCTTTTATGGACTTTATTCAGAGTCATGCTGATCTCAAGAATGTTTTGAGATCTCTCTCATGTGATCGATCTCTCTCTCTTTTTCTCTCTCTCTTTCTGTGTCTTTCCCTCTCTCTTCTTCCTTCCGTCCTTTACCCTCTCCCTCCCTCCCTTCCACTCTCTCTACTTTTTTTGAACCAGTTCTCTACTGTTGCTTTTATTTTTTTAACCTAAATGTTTGATGGCATCTGTTATTTTTTTGTTTTGTTTTTTGGAACAATGTTGTTACTTGTTGAACTTAAAGATTGTTATAACACCATTCAGACTGTCTTTTTCTTCATAAACAAGTTGTGGTGATTTCTTTTTATTTCATTCCTGGTTTAGTGCTTCTCGCCCTCCCTCCTTCCAGAGCATTCCTGTTGAGGCTTAGCCATCCTGTCAGATTCAGCGACAGGGTTTTGCTTCTGTGGAAGTTACTCTGCTCTTTTCAGTTTTCTGTTTTATCCAATCATATTTCCTAGGGTTTTTTTCTCTATAACTTATTCTGGCCCAGCTTTCTGCTGTGGAAGCTTTGGTCATCGTTTTGAACTTGTTTAGTGATACAAATCTTTAAACCTATAAATTAACCCTCAGATGCATACCACAGGTTTGCAGGTTATGGAAGGGGTGGACTTGTTTTCCTCTTTTTTTAAGAATGCCTTTTTTTATGTGTCTGAGTGTTTTGCCAGTGTGTGTGTGTGTGTGTGTGTACATGCACATGCTGTACTTGTTCCTTGTGCTTGAAGAGAAATGAAGAGTAAGTTCAGTTCTTTGTAACTGGAGTTACAGACTGTCGTGGCCCTCCATATGAGTGGACTGAACCTGGTCCTCTGCAAGAGCAGAACATGCTCTTAACTACTAAGCTATGTCTAGCCATTTATCTTCTATAGTTTTATCAATTTTTGCCTCATATACTTTGAGGATTTACTATTAGTATCATAATCATTAGAGTTGCTGTGTTCTCTTCATGTGTGTGGGCATGTGGGTGAAATCTGATTATGCACATGTGTGCAAATAGGTGTGCCAGTGTCTGCCTCTATCACTCTGTCCCTAGTGTTTGTTTCTACAGAGTCTTCCGCTGAGTCCCATGCTTATTGTGTGGTCTAAGCTGGAAGGCCAGTGAACTCCCAGGCTACACATTTCTCTGGCCTTTAATGCTGGGGTTATGGGCATCATTACCATGTCTAGCTTTTCTTATGTGTGTGCGGAGATTTAAACCAGGTCCTCATGCTTTCACTGTGAGCACTGTTACCAGTCAAGCCATCACCCCAGCTTGATGTTCTCTTCGCAGCTCAGCTTCTTGCATATAGGAAATACCCCTCTCATCTCTGGTCTTTATCCTCACCCATCAGTTAGCTTCATGTGATGATACTTTCTGTGATTGTCCTTGAATTGTCCATTTGTTATCGTTGTTGATGCTTTATGTGTGTGTTCAGGGGACAGTGAGAGTTAGTTGTCTCCTTCCACCACGTGGATTTAAGGATAATCAAATCCAGATTATCAGCCTTATCCACAGTGCCTTTACATGCTAAGCCATCTTGCCAGTTTCATTCTTTTGCTTTATTTATTTTTCAAGTGTTGTAAAGGTATACAGTTGCCTGGAATGTTGCTGCCTGCTTTTCATTTGAAATGCCATGTTTAATGTGCCCACGCACGTGGAAGCAGCAGTTTACAATTTTGCAGATTGTGTTCCATTTCTACTTTTTCTTCTGTGTTTCCTGGATCCTGATTTCCCTGGCACCCTTTTGACTTGAGTGACATCTTGCTGATCCACATTAGCACCTCTTGTGTCTTTAATTCTACCTTTGTTGTGAGTCTCTGGGCCAGGACATTGCTGCCCACGAGAAAACCCAGTGGTAACGAACTGAGCTACGTCTGCACTGACCAAGATGGCAGTGGCTGGACACATTGGTTCCCGACATGTGGCTAAAATAGCTGAGGGAAATGGGCACCTGATTACTTTCCATTCAGATAATCAAGAATAAATATGCAGTTTGGGAGTGGCTGTTGCCACCTTGGGAAGTGAGGCTGGTAACATTTCTGATATTCTCCTTGGCCTTCAGTGACTCCATATGAAGATCCTCAGTATGTTCCTGTGATTCCACTTGTTCTTCATGGTCCTTCATATACCAGTGTGCAACTCTGTGCTAGAGTCGAAAATATATTATTTACCTCAAGGTGTTTATAAGTAATTTAGGATAAAACTGAAATTGAAAAATCTCATTTATCCATTTCATCTTCTGAGTCTCTTAGAAGCCCACCAGAAGGTTTTAGTGAACTTAGTCGGATGTCCTGTGGGCAGTGATGAGTATGTGAGTGACCAGTGAGTGGCTGAAGTGTCTAGTAGGTTAGAAGAGTTGATCAGGTGGATCTAGGAAGAGTGCAAGTGCGAAGAGGGGTCAGAATTGCCCCTTCAGAAGTGCAGTTTTTTGGCTCTTATTGCCCCAACTGTCTATGAAATGCCCTCTGGCTGTTGGATGAAGTACCCTCATTTTCACACCATCTCCTATCCTGTCTGATTTTCAGAAACCATACAGACACTGAAAATCAGACCCTAATACCTAAGTTGAATTAGAATATATCGATTTCCTGTGGATCTTGTGAAGTGCCATGCACAGGAGGGAAGCTGTCTTTCTGGAATTTGTAATCTATTAAGCAGGAAGGAAATCCACAATGTCAAGTTGATTATTTTTATGTGTTCTCGTATTTATCCATTACCCTTTAAAGAGAGTGGCTTGTTTTACAGCCTTTGATTAGGCACAGTGGTTTATGATGTAGATTCACTTAATTTCCCCGTTTGGTCTTCTCTGGCAGAAGATGATGAAAGTTTCCTAGCTTGGTCTTCAGTTTTGCTCTGGGAGAGGATTTCAGGGCAGGATGCTGATTGGCAGCCTCTGAATGGAGGGAACCCTGCTGCTGCCCCCATACTGTTGAGTCTGGGTGGGTGTCCCCTGCACACTTTGACCTGCCTTGGTGATTAGGCAGAGGCCCAGTTCTGCCCTGGGAGCTTCCGGGTCCCTCCTCTGGCCACAGCATTATCTCAGTTTTCAAGTCCAGAATGTGAGTCTTGAATCTGAACTTGGTGTCATCAGCTGCCATGAAAGATCCATGGTAAAACCCAGAGCTTCCTGCTTTATGCACCACCGATACCAAGTGAATAATAGAATAGAAAGAGAGGATATCAGTGAATTCCTGGACTGTTCAGCGATATTAAGGATATTTAGCATCTTTACTGACAAATTCGATAACCCAAATAAATGAGAGGGAATTATTTTTCAAGTATTGCCAGCCAACTTTAAAGACACTAAGAGTTAAAAAAAAAAATCCTTCTAGGAGAAATCTGGGCCAATGCATTGACTTTTATCAGACAGGTAAGGAAAAGAAATGCCATGCCAATGGAAGGCTTTACCCAGCAGCTTGGTTTCCAAAACCAGCTGTGCCTTGATCAGGCAAAGATACAGAAAGACATGAAAGCCAACACAAGTGTCTTATGAGCCTGGCGATCTCTAGTCTGTCAGTTCCTTGTTAAGAACATGTGCTTTTCAGGCGGTTTTACACCAGAAGTGCATGACTAAATTTTAGCATTGAAAAGCCCATGTCTATCTTTGCAAGCATAAAAACTTGACTTCAAGTCCCCAGCATTCACATAAAGAGGCCAAACATGGCCCTGTATATCTGTAATCCCAGCATGGCTTGCAGGGAGGAGACAGAGGCAAGCAGATCCCAAGAGCCCACTGGAAAGCCACCCTGGCTTAAGTGGAGAGCTTCCAGCTCAGTGAGAGATCTGGTCTCAAAGTAATAAGGCAGAGGTAGAAGAAGATTCCAGATGTCCTGCTGTGGGCTCTATGTGTGTGCATTCAGGCGGGAGGACACCCTCACTTGTATCATGCATGCAGCAAAACACATACAGAAAAATACCTTCAAAACACACACACACACACACACACGAGTGTCATTCTCCACATTTACAGAGTAAAAAGGGGAAATATGTCACTCTCCCACACCTGCACAGTGCCACTCTTTAGAAAACACCTCATTTTACTAGTTACCAGGTAGAAAGCAATCACACTGGAGTGCTTGTCAGAAGATCCTTCTGTGTGGTGGAGCACACATTGGTATGTGTACCAAAATGAGCACATGTGTTTTTCTCTCCATCTCTCTAGCATTAATCAGGGCAACTGTCCTATATTGGACCTGCAGCATGGTTTTCTGGGAAAAATCATTCCTAGTCCTTTCTCCAGATCCCTCCAAATCTGCGAGGTTTGCAGTCAGTTCAGATCACTGTCTGTCTTTCAATCCTGACTAAGATCTCCCCAAACCAGCATCCCTTGTTTCCAAACTCCAAGGCATGCCTGAAGCCTCTACCAGGATGTAGCAAGTATCCTTTGGTAGAGGGAAGGTGGTGTGCTGTATGCCCAGACCATGGCAGCTGCTTGTGGTGGCGGCTGGACAACCTGCCCACCCTATCCTATGTGGGCTGTCCCCTTCTTAGCTGCTCTAAGCATAAAGGATACCTTCCCAGGTTTCCCTACAAATTTGGTTAGAGTCTAGGAGCTGTGAGTGGACAACCTTGGGACCATGAAGTAGCATTTTCTGTATTTCTAGTGAAGAGTCTCCACGTGCTTGCATGCCATTACTCCTCCATCCCATTGTGGCTGATAAGGGCATTGACTTTGCACTAAGCAGAGATGGAAAATCCTTGTGCATGTTGCATCCTTGAAGAAGGCAGTACAGCAGGACTTCCCTGAGCTTCTGGTAGCATGTGAAAGGAGGCCCAGTATCTTCCCTCTGGCCCCTGCCTTGGTTTGATCTGTGCCCTCCTGCCTCCTGGTGGATACCTGAGCTGGACCCTCCTAGATTCACTGTCTGCCCCTGTCTTGCCCTGTGTGAAGAGCCAAGCTGGAGACACCCCAGTTCTGGCTGTGCTAGCCCGACTGCTGCCTGGGTCCACGACTTGGATCTGATGGCCCGTGGGAGGCTACAGAGCACTGACCTACATGCCCAGTCTCCTGATCCAGAAAGTTTCTGACCTGGGATTCTCAGTTACGGGGCACAGCAGGGTTTTGCTGGGTATTCTGACATGCTTGTCCCATCTGATTTAACTTACTTCCGAACCCAGGTGACGCAGTGGCCCCGGGAGCCCTGGTCTGTACTTCACAGATTCTTGGTTCAGGGTTTAACAGACTTTATGTGAGGAACTGCATTAGTGTGAGGTGGTACACGTTGTTTTCAACATGCATAAAGATCATGCTTCTCAGAATCAAACTGTCAGCCCAGGAAACCCACATCGGCATTGCTCTGTGAACTCTTGACCACCTCACTCCTGTAGCAGATCACAGGGTTGCTTTTCTTCCTGGCAAGGAGGGGAGTGCTGTCCCAGGAATAAGGTTAGGCGCCCTGAGCACCTGCTCCCAGAAGATCCAGGAATGCTGTCCTCTCTGTCCTCTGAGGGGTGACGGCTGTGATTGTTCATCCTCATGTCCTCAGCGTAGCTTTGGTGGGCTCCATGGTATCTTGCCCTAACTTTTCCCTGTTATAGAGACAGGCAGCAGCACCCTCATATCCCTTGGGTAGTTAGAAGTTCACCTGAGAGTGGGAAGTCAAATGGTACCCTCGATGGGCCATGGTGGGTATGAGGCCATGCTTAAGGACTCTGGTGACTCAGTCAGGTGGATCATTGAAGACAGTAATAGCCTTTTTTTGTTTGTTTGTTTTGGTTTTGGTTTGTTTTTGTTTCTGTTGTTTTGTTTTTAAACCAGGGTGAGAGTCTTCAGAGAGAGACAGGACCTCTTGAACCGTCCAGAACATACACAGAAACTTGCAGAATAAAGCAGAATCTACCTTTGCTTCCTGCTCCTCCCCCAGAGCACCAAATGCAGCGGCTTTTGCAGCCAAGAATTCAGTGTCTTACCGCCAATTGTATGCTCTGAGTGACCTTTTGTGTTCTTGGTGTGGATTTTTTTTTCTTATGTCTTCATCCAGTCCTCCTCAGCCCTTGACACCTGGCAGTGCCTATCAGGAGAACCCTTTGCATCCAAGCTCTTTACAGATCTTCCCTCCTCACTGCCAAGCAAAAACAGCCCCTTCCTCCTAGCTGTTAGTGTTTCTACAGTGCTTCGTGTTTTTCTGTGGTGCAAACACCTGGCTTTACCCCCAATGAGCTATCACTGGTGCGTGTTTCACAGACACTTGCCTGTCATTGAAGGGTTGATTTTATTCCCACAGCCAGGAGAAAATACAGAGAGACTCTATAATGTGACAGTGGGCCGAGGGCTCTGTTCTGAGCAGGTGCTGGAAGGCAGCTACATAGCTGCTGTCTCCTGTGTTCTCACAGACTTCTCATCACTTCAGGGTTAGCGTCTGCTGGAAGTTTACTGGGGCAGGTGATGAGATGATGAGTCCACTTCAGACTCGTTTTCCTTTTCGTTCTACCTGTGATAAGGTCATTGGTTCATTAATGAAGAATCTTGCTCTCTGTAGAGGAAAAAGGACACCTAAAAACAGTTAGAGATGCTATGGGGTATTTTCCATATAAGGTACCTTTTAAAATTCAATTAATTGGTGTGTGTGCATATGTGTGTGTTGTTTACATGTGTATGGAAGTCAGAAGAAAACAACACATGAGGATATGGGAGTTGGTTTTCTCATTCCCCCACATGGGTCCCAGGGATAGATCGACTCCAGTTATCAGACTTAGCAGCAAGCACCTTCACCTGCTGAGTCATCTAACTCACCCAGAAGATACTTTTGGAAACATCATCTTACCTTGCATTTTTCAAGCAGGTCTGTTCTTCAGAAAATGTAACTTCATGAATTTTGGTTTCTGAGACAAGGTTTCCCTGTATAGCCTTGGCTGCCATGGACTTGATTTGTAGACCAGGCTGGCCTCAAACTCACAGAGACCCTGCTGCCCCTGCCTCCCTGAGCGCTGGGATTGAAGGCATGTGTCACCATGCCCAGGCTTTAACTTCATGAAATTTGTTCCTATGAAAAGTTAAATGTAACCTCTTTTTCAAAAGCCTTTTATATTTACTCTGTGCTTCGAAAGACAGGAAGAAGCAATGGGTACAACCTAGGGAGTAAGTATTCTCTCAGGTTTTAGCATCCAACCAGTGTTTAACATCTAGCTCAGAGTGCTCTGGGCGCTTGGTTAAGCCAGTGTGTCCACAGTCAGGCTCTGCCAGTCATAGCACTCCACTGGACTGCACCGGTTCCTGGGTGCTCCCTGCCCATTACGTTGACCCAGCGGGCCTCTGAGCAGCAGGCCACCTTTTGAGGACTCAACAGCTGAGGGGGAAAAATTTTTTTTTTTCCAGAACAAAAGCAGTGGGTTTTATCAGTGGTGTTGTATGATACTCACTGCTTGCATTCACGAGGAGCCCAAGGTGGTAGACAGCCTTACAAAAAGAAGTCTGAATCCCAGAGAAAACCAGACTCTGGCCCTTAGGGATCTAGACTGTTTAGAAACACGGATGTTCTGGACTGTTAGAACCTGAAGAAATTCAGGTCAGTGTCAGATTCAGTGGCTGAGGATCTAGCTCAGTGTCAGGGTGCGTGTCTAGCACACACGGCCCTGGGCTCAAGTCCCAGCACTACAAAATATCACTAGAAGTCAGATTTAAGGTAATGCCCTGCCTCTCTTCTGGTTTTCTAGTTTTTCAGGAGATACAAATATATGGTGGAAGTAGTTTTCTTGGACTTGTCTGAGGTAATTCCACCTGACCCTGTTTGGTATCCAGAAGGTTTAAAAGGAAATTTGTGGATGGTTAGAATAGAACCTTCAAGTGATTGGTTCTCTCTACAGGGAAGCTAAGAAGCATATCACAAAACCGCCAATAACAGCAATCACCTGCATCCAAACGGCTGCGATGGCCTTTAAAAAGCCATCACACTCAGACACGGTGGCACATGCCTGTCATTGGGAGAACAATGCAAATTTGGGGGGAGCCTGGGCTTCAGAGTGAGATCCCTCCTAATCCCCCCACCCCACCCGCATGCACACACTGGAAGAAGAAAAGGACATCTCGCAAGATTGGTGAGAAGGGTGACAAGGTTTTGGCAACTGTGCGCTTTGTCTGTTAGACTCAGCATGTCTTCTGTCTGCTGGCCGCATCCACCTTCTGTGTGCACCAGGTACCCAACATGCTTAGTTAATCTGAGATTCTCTTAACATCTTACCCCCTCAGGAGCAACAGGTACCTGGCGCTGGTGTTGTCCGTCCAGATGAAAGGGCCTGGCCACTCTGATTCCACCTCTCTTTGATCTCTCTGCAGAAGGTCGGCTTGTCTGCCTGGAGATTCCTCTGAAGGGCAATTTAAAAGTTGGATTTGAGCAACATCAAGTGAAATGTCTTCCCATCTCATGCCGTGAGGAGCTCTTTGGTGTAGTTCATGGCTGGGTATGCAGGAAGATGTTATTAACCCTTCCTTGGCAACAAACTGTCTGGCAGGCTGAGCTTGCTTTCTGCTTTCAGAGAGAACCCAAATATCTCTGTTCCTAGGAAGCTTCTTGGCCCTTGAAGATGAACTTACTGCCTTGCTTATAATTCATCCTGAGAGCTGCTTGTTTTCACATTGTTCGTGCCTGGGAGAAGAAGAGCACCTAGATGGGCAAGGCCAGTAGAAATGCTAGAAAACAAGAAAGGGTTCTGTTGACAGAGCCATATACTAGCCCAACGTGTGGGGATCAATAGAGACAGCTGCTTTGATTGGTGCACAAGCCAGGACTGATAAATACAGTTGCCAGGCAAAGGGTTGTAAGGAGGGTAGTGACTTTCTTTGTTATTTAGTTGTTGGAACAGGCTCATTCTGGGGAGAGTGACCAGGTGGCTTCTAATAGTGTACATTTAAAGGAAAATCACTCACCTCGGGCACTGTTGCTTGATTTTGTACCATCTTAGAAAAAGTACTTTGTTGCCTACAAATCCATGCCTTCATATTTTGTTCTTAGTAAAAAAAAAAAAAAAAAAAAAGAAGGAAAAGTATTTTGGGGTCCCAGACCTGCTTGGTGCCACAGGAGCTCACAGCAATCTGAGGAAGCATTCCCAGACATTTCTCTGGCTTCTGTTTGTTGCTCTCACGTTTGTGCAGGGAAACACTGATTTTGTATGTATGCTTTGAATGATTACGCTCCCATTCGCATAGAAATTTCTAACTCAGCTGTGACAGCAGGGCCTAAGACAGACATGGTCCCATTTGAAGGTCAGGATGGGAGGAAGGTTTAGCTGTTGCATGCACTACAATAAGGAGCATGGTGTACAAAGATGAGCCGGGAGATGAGCAAAAGGCACAGCTTACATACCCTGTGGATTTTAAGTATTTGAGGGGGTTTGAAATGTGTTACAAATGATTGTTTACTTCCCGTTCTGGTTCCATTTTTGTTGCTGTGAGAAAAATACCCAGAGCAAAAGCAACTTTAGGGAATAAAGACTTTATTTGACTTATAATTTCAGGTTGGGTCCATCAGTGAGGGCAAATGAAGGCAGGAATCAAGCAGCTAGTCCTGAAACATCTGCACCCTTGCTGCTTGCTTGATTTCAGCTAGCTGTGGTCCCTCCTTCATAGTTCTAGAGCCTCTCTGCCTAGGGAGTAGTAACGCCCACAATAGACCAGGTCTTCATCTATCAATTGACAATGAAGAAAGCCCCCACAGACACACTCTCAGGACAACCTGCCTTAGGCAGGCCCTCATTAAGGCTGTAATTCTAGGTAATTCTAGGTTTTGTCAGCTGATCATGCTGACCAGCACATTTACATTTATGTTTTCTATTAGTTGTGAGAGTATATAAGTTACTCCTGTTCAAAACAGGAAAGCAAAGTACAAAGAAAATGTACAAAGCAAAGTACAAAGAACCCATTTACTTTACTGTCATGAACATGACTTGTGGATATTTTATTGGTTCTGGTTTTTCTTTTATTGTCATGGCACACAGAACTCTAACCCTATGAGTGGATTTTTAAAGCACACATTGTGCTGTGGGGGGCTCTTTTATGCAACTCAAATGAATTGGTTTTTTTTTATTTAAATGTTCTTATACACTTAGATTATATTCTTTCCACCTCCCAGTTCCTACTAGATCCTCTCTATCTACCCAACTCCCCTTTTCTCTCTCAATAAAACAAACACACAAACAAATACTCCCCCCCAATCTATAAGACAAATGTAACAAAATGTATTGAAACAAAAATTTCCCCACACACATGCACACTTAACAACTTGTAGTACCTTTTGTGTTGGCCAGCTGCTCCAGGGCATGAGAATTGCCCTGGAGTATGGCTGATGTACCTAACCAGTGTCAATACAGTGAAGAAAACTGATTTTTTTTTCTTTCCCGGGAAGTATCAATGGCAAATAGTTCCTTGGTTAGTGGTGGGACTTTGTGTCCATTTCTCAGTGCTGGGTTTTATCTGGTTTGAAACCCCGCAGGTCTGTGTGTGCGGTCTCAGTCTCTGTGAGACCTTCATGCGTGTTTTGTCTGGAAGACACTGGTTCCTTGGTGTCCTCCAGCGTGTCTGACTCTTACGGTCTTTCTCCCTCCCCTTCCCCATATATTTCTTGAGCTTTGAGGGGAAGGATTTGATAAAAAAAAAAAACATTTAGGAATTGAGTGCTCAGAAGTCTCGCTTTGCACTATGTCTAGTCCCGCAAATGAATTGTAATATACCATTATAACGGTTAACATACCGTCAAATGCTTTCCCTGGCTAGTGGCTGGCTGCCTTAAGGATCAACCATCATCTGTTTACTGTTCTCTGAGACGTTGGGATTACTTGAAACAGAGTCTTACCCTGTAGCCTTGGCTCTCCTCGAACTCACTAATGTCCAGGTTTCAAGGCGTTTCTCTGTGTAGCCCTGACTGTCCTGAATTTGCTTTGTAGACCAGGCTGGCCTTGAACTCCACGATCTGCTTGTCTTTCCTTCCTGAGTGCTGAGATCAATGTGTGTACCGCCACCGCCTGGATATAATTTTACTCTTTATAATGCCGAGGTTGACTGATGTGCTGTCCTGGAAGAAACTGCAGGAGTCTGTGGGTGTGACAAAGTGCTTTCTGTGCTTGAAGCCGTAACTCTGCCCAGTGGGGGCTAGCCATCCTTCTTACAAAGCAAGAAACTGAGGCTCAGAAAGAGTAAAGTGCATTTCAAACAGATCCCTCTTCAGTATGACTTGAAGCACATGATAGAAGGTCAGGAAGTTGCTTCCTTACTTTATGCAACTCATACCTGTGTTCAGGGAACACTGTACTGTGATCTATTTTGTGTGCCTGGCCCTTTTAAAGGACCCTATGCCCTTCAATGTCAGCTGCTTCTTAGAATTCTGGGAATAGAAGAGGATATGAAAAGCCAGCAAGAGGCTGAGAGTAGAGAGTAGGATTGAGGGAGTATGGAGGAGTGAGGTCCAGGAGACAGGAATAGGGTGGGAGGGTTGAGAGGAGAAGATGGTCGGTGACAGTTGAGCCAGGAGAAGCTGAACTGAGGCAGAGAAATATTGATAGGAGAAGAACTCATGAAGAACCCACAAAAAGTAGCAAATAAAGAAAACACAAAACGAAATAGCTACAGAGCACCAGGCCCTCTCCTGGCTCTGGGAATAAGACATTCCCTGTCAACCACTCTGCCAAGGGAGCAGGCAGATTTCTGGTAACCTCAGGAAAAGGTTGTGCTCATCTTGGGGCTTGGCAGGGAGGGCAGTGTTTTCTGTCCCAGTGCAAGGTATGTTCCATCTTCTCTTGTTCTTGCCCTAAGAATGACTAGATAACATGATGTTAAAGGTCAAATCAAGGTGAACCTATTGATGAGGCTTGATTCTTGCATCTTGATGCCAAGGGAATGGAATGTGTTGTGGAAAAATGGATGTTCAGCGGAATAAGTCAAGTAAGGGTAAAATACCACTTAGATACATCTTTTGAAAATAACTACTTTACAGCTCATATCTCAAGATACTTCCTGAACAAGATTTCATGTAAATAAAGCAAAATGCTTTTATTCACCATGAAATTATGTGGCAGCGTAAGTAAAAGTATATTATTTTGTTCAGGGATGAGTAGTAACTTGGGTGGGGTTTTTTTTTCCCAGTGTTGCTGGCACCATTCACTGTCATCTGTCCTGTGACTGTACAAGACACTCAGGCATAAATGATGCTAAAACCTTTGGATTTGGAAACATCATTTTAAAAAGTCTACTCTAAAGAACACTTGAAGTATAGGGGAAGTTTTCTCTATCCCACATTTCTTTAAGGAGAACGAAATGGAGATGAGACTAAGTGTCCACACATAGTAAAATGGCTTACAGAGTGAGGTCGCTTCCCTTTCACTGAGGAGCTGACATCTGACCCCTGTGGGGCTGTGGACGGAGCCAGGTGGTCTGAATGAAGAAGCCAAGCCAGGTGCCTGTAGATGTGCACTGTGGCTGTAGCCATGTGCAGAGAGAAGCCAGAAGCAAGTGCTTACAAGGGCTGCAGGCCAGAAGGCTCCTGCTCTATTTACCTACATTTAAATTTTTTATGTACTACGGTTTGTCTTTAAAACTAATAACTTTGCTTTAGAAACATGGCAGGTTCTTTTTAAGCCTTAAGCATACAAGAAAGCAGCTTCCACCCAGCCTGGAATAGGCCGAGGTGAGGTGTGGTGGACATGGTCCCTACTGATCTGCCTTTACAGGCGTATAGACAGAAACAAAAGTAGCAAATGGTCTTTAACGTTTTTCAAAGTATTGCTCTACTAAAAACCAATGTTTTTATTTGGGAGACAAAGTCTCACCGTATGGATTAAGTTGCTCTTAAATGAAAGATCCTTCTGCCTTGGTTTCCCAGTTGCCAACATTATAGGTGCGAACCACCACAGTTGGCTCTGGAGATGAATCCTTAAAACATCAAGTGGATGCTTGGCATTGTGATTTCATCTGGTTGGGTATGAGATGTTTTCTCACTACAAGATAAATTCTTGAGATGTATTATCAGACATGGTTAAACTATTTGGTTCTTTGGAGCATTGCTCTTAGGTTTTGTGTGTTGTCCTCTCCTCAGTTCCCAGGGAGTTACGTCGTCCAGTGCAGCTGCTGGGAGCAGAAATTATCTCAGCCATGTAGTCACGTCTCCATTGTCCCCACAGACGGATCTTTCTAACCTGGATACTTTCCTGATGTGGACCATGTGACCATGTGATTCTGCTCTGTACACACAGGGACCTGTCATAGATCTCTGCAGCCACCTTTCTTACAAAGCATCTCTCTCTTCAGGCATTTGTTCTACAGACTGTCTGCCTGAGCCACTCAGATTCCCTGCACTGGGAACTGCTGCCCCTCCTACCCCACACCCACCCCCTATTGCCAAGGAACCTTCAGGGAGACCTTGAGTCCCCCATCATCTCACGCTGATAAGAAATGCAATTCTGTGGTTGATACTTTGTCTTTCTCGGAAACAGGCATATACTCGGGTGCTTTTTAAAAATAAAATTAAAATACCATTTAATTTATGGTTGTGCTTTTACAATATCTACGTGAAGTTATAAAGAGAATTTTGCTTGCCCTGAACTTCTTAGAAATTTATTGTACCTCTTGGAGGCAGGGAGGCCCCTGTAATCAGTATCTATTAGTGATGTGCCTAGCATTGGTTTCTTGCACAGGCAAGACTAGATGGAGCCTAAAGACCAGGCTACTGTCAAAGAAAAGAATGAGCCATTCTCTCAAAAGAGGCCACAAGGAAATCCTGCTGTATGAAACGCAAAATCTATATCTACAGCAGATTTGTGTTCTCTTTGCGCCAAACCTGGTGTATTCTTTGTCTGAAGTCTCTCTTCTTGGCCAATACACTAGAGAAAATGTAGAGCCTGATTATCTACCAACTGTTGGCATTCCTTATTCCCTCACCGTCTTCCTCTTCTTCTCCATAGTTATGGTTTGTAAAGTTTTTACTCCCCAGAAGTTTACCTATAAAGTAAGATGTTGATCAGTATAATACTTTGCATTGAGATTATAAATCCCTCTGGGTCAAAACCCCAAAGTGTCCATTGTATTTCAGCCTAGAACACTGGCACCTGAGTTTAGAATGGCTCTTGGATCTACCTCTTTGTTATAGATTCCATCTCCGGGCTGTCTTAAGAACAGGTGTCACCATCATGGGTCCTGGGCCTTAGGAACTCCGTGTTGGCTGCATTTTCCTGTTCCATAGCTGAGGGCCTCACCCATGGTGCTCCACCCCAGACGGGAATGATAGGTGCCTTTGTGGCCCCTTGAGCCTCCACCCCTACAGTAGGCCATGGAGCTGGAGCTGGTGTTTCTTCTTGTCTCCTTTCCTAGTCTTGGCTCACTTCCTGTGACCTTGTTGGGAGCTATGAACAGAAGTTGTCATTGTTGTCATTCTTGTGTTATTGCTGAGCTTAAAAGTCAGACCCTGGGATGGCTCATTTGGTAAAGTGCTTTACCACATGTCCTAGTTACTGTTCTGCTGCTGTGAGGAGACACCATGAACAAGGCCACCGTGGTGGTTTGAATAGGAATGACCCCCTCAGGCTCAGATACTTGACTGCATAGGGAGTGGTATTAGGAAGTGCAGCCTTGCTGGAGGAAGTGTGTCCTGGAGATTGGCTTTGGGGTTTCAGATGCCCAGGTTAGTCCCAGTGTGCTCTCTCTCTCTCTCTCTCTCATCTTGTTGCTTGTATCCCCAGACGTAGAGAGCCCTCACCTACTTCTCCAGCACTGTGTCTGCCTGCCTGCCGCCGTGATGGCAAGGGACTAAACCTCTGAAAATGTAAGCAGGCTCCAACTAGTTGCTTTCCTTTATGAGTTGCCATGGTCATGGTGTCTCTTCATAGCAACAGAACATCGACTAAGGCAGCAGTTTATAAAAAGGCCTTTAACTGAGGGCTTGCTTACAGTTTCAGAGGGTGGGCCCATGACCATCCTGGCAGCAGGCAGGCAAAGGTGTCACTGGCTCAGCCGCTGAGTTCAGGGCTTACATCTGATCTGAAAGCAGCAGGCAGAGTGGGAGAGACTGGGTGTGGGCTTTTCAAGCCCAACCCCAATGACTCACCTTCCCGAAACATCAACCATCTGGCAACTAAACCTTCAAATAAATGAGCCTATGAAGGCCCTTTCCATTCAGACCTCCACACCACACAATCATAAAGGCCTGAGTTCAGTCTCCCAGAACTACATTAAAAAGCTCTGCAGGGGCATGAACTTTCAACCCTAGTCCTGGGAGGAGGTGAAGACCGGAGGGTCCCTGGGGCTTGATGGCCAGACTGGCCTAATCAGTCAAACTTCATTTCTGTGAGAGATGAGGTCTCAAAATATAAGGTGGAGAACAACTGAGGTAGACAGACGCCCTCCATGCTTATGCACATATGTGTGTCACACACACACACTCACATGCTCATATATGCACATACATACAAACGAACTCTGAGTACTTCTCTGCTAGTGTGGGTTCTAAAGCCTGCTTGGTGGGAGTCCCTTTTGAAATTAGAGTATCCTCCTTTTAATGAGACCGTTTTCACATTTGCCTTTATAAGAAAATAGGAAGCGTATGCGAATAAGACAAATTAGAAAGCTAATCTGTTGAGTAAATCAGAAGCTGCACAATTGAGAAAACATCCTACAATTAATTACTTGCATGTTATTGTTTAGATTTTGAACTCATTAAGTGAACATTGAAAGGCACGCCTCCAGCCTCAGCCGATTCCAGCTGACAGGCACACTCACTTCAGGTGTTGAAGGAGTCCGTTTCAACCTCTTCAGTAAAGATGGCATTGTTCCCCACAGGTTTTACCTTCTTAGTGGCCTGGTAGGCAGACAGCCTGTGTCACTAATAATTGTGGTGTGGCTGGCGGTATCAGGCTTATCTGAAAAGCTCCATGGGGAGTGAGTGGGATTCACACCTCTCCTAGAGGACTTGAATGGTACATGAGACCCAGTTTCTCTAGAAGGGAAAATGGGCAGCAAGTTGAAGAGGCTGTGTAGCAGGAGTCTGAGGAAAGTACAGGTAGCCATCCCCGCTTGTAACATGAGCCTTCCCTAGAAGCAAGAGCCATTCCTGTAGAGTGCTTTATTGGGATTGCCTGACCTCAGACTTCCCCACACTTGTCAGCAGGGCCACAGAAATAACCCTCATCTGCTCCAGGCAGGTTGCCATGAGTATTTTAGTAGGGCGGGAATAAGATGAGGTATGAGGGCTGTCCATGGGGTAAGATTTAAAAATGGGATCTGTCCCACTCTTGGTTTGTGTTAGTTAATTATATCTCACAAGATTCATAAGTTGGGGACTTGGTATTCAATATCTCAGAGTATGACTGAGCCTTTTACTAGATATTGAATTCAGCAGGTTTGTCACAGTGTGTCTCCATTCTGGCTGATACTGTCCTTACAAGAGAATGAGGTCACCAGGGCCAGTGTGCACAGAGGAGTGGCCATCTGTAAGCCAAAGAGACAGCATCAAACAGACAGTATTGTGGAGTTTGGTCTTGCCTTTCTACAACAAGGAAACAAAAAGATAGATAAAATTTGAAGAACAGACAAAATTCACATAATTTGTTAAAAAAATTAAAAAATTAAAAAAGTCAGTAAACAGAAAGCTCAAATAGGGTAGATCCAGTTGAGCAGTGCAGAGTTTGTTTTATTTTTATTTTTCAGTGCTAAAGATTGAGCCCAGGGCCTGCACATGCTTAGGTTAGTGCTCTAACACTGAGATACATTCCCAGTAATTTCTCCTATTTCTAAAATGCATTATCCTGATTCACAGTGACTCCCCCAAAAGTAAAAGAAATGAGTATGGGCCCAGCACTCTTAAGTGTGACCTCTGTGAGTTCAGTGTCATCTGGCATGGTGGTAAAGCAGCAGGGAGAGCCTGGTCTACATACTAAAAAAGATGAAAATGATCTTGGGCACAATTAGCTGATTGAATCTGGCATGATGTGGAACCTTAGGTTTATTTCAGGCATGTAAAGAATTTAATGACAGGAAATCTCTACAGGAATGATTTTAAACATTTTAAAGAGTGTAAAACATAACCCAGCAGCTGAGATTAAATGAAACTATGAGAACAGTCTGAATCCAAAATCATGAAGAGGAAAGATGGGGTGAGGGGAGAGAAAGAGAAAGGGGAAAGGAGGGGGGAATGAAGAGAACAAAGAGAGGAGCATATGGAGGAAGGAAGAAAAGGTGAACTAGAAGCTTTAGAAACTTATATTCAGGCCAACCTCATCAATATTACATAGGAATAAGCACCCTAAGCCTACCAAAATAGGAAACATAATTGCCAGTTGTTCATGGCAGGGCATGGAGATCTCACGACATGCTGCTTATGAGAAGCTGACTTACACTAGAAAGCCCTGCACTATGATATGAAGAAGGGAAAGAGCCACCATGCAACCAGAAGGTGCCCAGTGAGTTGATGCTAATAACCTATGGAGCAGGCTACAGAAGAGAGAGAAGGAGAGGCATCATACATGAGAGAGTGACCGGAATCTTAAGTGGAATGCACCTGACGATAGAATTCCAAAATGTGTGAAGCTGACGTGAAAAGAGACATGCATGAGTCTACAGTAATAAGTTGAGCAACTCCTTCTCAATGATTAAAAGGCAAAACCACCGAGAAACAGAGTGTTTCAAAAGGATTAGCCACCGTGCTGCTGTAGCAGACATTTGAACAATGCTGTGTCAAAAGCTAAGTCTGCATCCGTTCGTTTCAAGCACGTGGACATCAGATCCAAGATGGGCCATAGTTTCTGAATGGATTTTTAATTACTCAAATTGTATCAAGTATTTTTGAACTATAGTAGAATTGAGTGAGAAATCAGTAACAGGAAGAGCAGGGCAGAGTATCCGAGCTAAACAGTTTAATTCAGA
Source organism: Meriones unguiculatus (assembly GCF_030254825.1). Classification (NCBI taxonomy): domain Eukaryota; kingdom Metazoa; phylum Chordata; class Mammalia; order Rodentia; family Muridae; genus Meriones; species Meriones unguiculatus. Next base: position 14,476,273 of record NC_083349.1, read on the forward strand.
ATCACAAGGAAGTTGGAAAAGATTTGAATCACATAAACGTGAAACCACAAACTCAGATCTTGAGAGCTACAGCTAGGGCTGTGCTTTGTGAGCAATTTATAGCATTAACTTTCATGGTAAGGCCAAAAAAAGGTTGTAAATAACAACTAACGTTTTTTTTAAAAATAAACAAAGCTGGAGAGATGGCTTAGCGCTTAAGAGTGCTTGCTGCTCTTACAGAGGACCTGAGTTCAGTTCCCAGCACCCACACTAAAGGACTAACAACTTCCTGTAACTCCAGCTCCAGGGGATTCAAAACCCTCTTCTAGAGTCTCATATATGCAGATACCCACACAAACACCTAAAGATAAAATAAAATCTTAAACAACAACAAAAGCAAAATGACAAGATAAAGGCAAATCACACCCAACAACATAGGAATACTGGAGATCAAACAGAAAGCAGAAAAATAGTAGAAACATAAAAATTAAAAACCTAATTCTTGGAAATATATGTTGACCTTCAGTTTTTACCAAAATTGATAAATAAAAGAGAAGAGGCAAAACTGTGTGGCATTGGACTGTACTGAAAAGTGGGTAAGTTTTGAAAAGCCCAAAGGTTACTCAGCAAGAAGAGAGAAGCTCTCAGGCTGCGGCCCTGTTCCACTAAGTAAAGCAGTAAAAGAAACTGAGGTTGTAGGCCCATTGTTAGAGTGCTTGCTAGCATTCAGGAAGCCCTATGTCGAATCCCTACTCTGTACAGGGCAGGCATGTAATCTCAGCACTTTGAAGATGGAGAGGGATCAGAAAATCATCCTCAGTCTTAGTTCAAGGCCAGCCTGAGCTACACGAGATCCTCAAGGGGGAGCAAGCTTGGTTCCACAATAATAAATTCATAAAAATGTCCTTTCCATAATGAAAGATTTAGCCTAGTTGCTTTGGTGGGGGAATACACAAGAGCTTTGTAGAAGGAATCATACCATTTGACAAAACTCTGCCAGGAAGCAAACCTAAGGAGGTATTTCCCTTCTTTGCTCATGATGCCGGAATGATCCTAATACTGTAACCAGGAAAAGCATTAAATGGAAGCAATAGTCTGCTCCATGAACACAAGCACAGAAGTCCTCAGGGATGGTACCTGAAAGCCAGGGTTATAGAAAGAGGAGTTGCTCATAAGAACCCAAGACTGGGCACTGTCAAATGTTTACAAGAGAATCAGCTCACACTTCAGTAGGAAAAGTGGGGATGAATGAGTGACCTCAGAGGTGGGATTTGTCCTCCATTATGATACATGGTTGCTGGCAAGTAGCTAAGTGCAACACCACACATATACAGTGGCCACGAGATGAGAGGAGGGTGGCCTCTGGGACTGGCCATGCACCACTATGTGTGTGCTAGGAACCGAATGCAGTCCTCTGTAAGAGCAGCCAGTTCTGTTATGGCTGAGCCAAAGGCCCAGCTGAACATTCTTAAACCAGAAACCCTAAATGCTTCAATATGCTTGAGCATTGACACCCACAGTTATTTGAACTCATGGATTTAAATTATTTCAGGTTTGGGGTTTTCAGATGAAAGATTCCCAGCTACTAAAATGTAAGCACTTATTCCAAAACCCAGAGTAATCCATATCCTAAATACTACAGGTCCTAGACATTTGAGGTAAGGGTTACTCAACTTGAAGTAGAAAAGAAAGAAAGATGAAATAAATTTACATCCACTGATAATTTCAGAATGTGCAGGATGAAAATGAAAAAAAAAAAAACTTTAATGAGATAAATAAAACAATATATGTTATTGGAGAGCTCATTTCATTCTTAGATTGGAAGGTATGATATTGTCATGCTGTCAGTTCTCCTGAAATTGATAAATGGATATAAAGAGTTTGCATTAAAGAAAAAGAATCACAGCAGAATTGTGTGAAGAAGTTGATAGGCTGGTGCTTAGAAGGTGGCTCTTGCCACAAAAGTGTGAGGACCTGAGTTCAGATCTACTGAACCCACATAAAAGCTGAACACATAGCAGAAACATATATAAACCAAGTGCTTTTTAGTGCAGTGAAGCAGATACAGGGCAATATTCGGTAGCTCTTAGGCTGGCTAGCCTACCTGTGCATCAGAAAAACAACAAAGAGGCTGTGTCTCAAATAAGGTGGAAGGCAAGGACCAACATCCACAGTTGTCCTCTGATCTCCACATTTATTCCATGGCATGTGATACCCACATTCTCTCACACACACACACACACACACACACACAGCACATGTGAGTGTATGAAAGAAAGAGGAAGGGAGGGAGAGAGGAAGGGAGAGAAGAGAGGGGGAAGAGAGAGAGAAAGAAAAGGATGTTGGTAGGTTACTCTGACATTGAATGGGAAAGCTACATTTTTTTAATAAGCTGTCCAAAACAATTGCGACCCGCCTATCACTGAACTTCAGATGAATGCATGATAAAATAGATGATCGTGTGATTCCTTCAGGAGTCTGCCCTTTAAAAGCAGATGTCACAATTTCTCTTAGGTCATATCCTACAGGACCTCTGTACATGTTGACATTAAACAAATGAAGCTTTGTATCATGGTTACATCCTTGATGCTCTCTCTTTACCTGACAGTTGCAGCTTATGTAATTATGCTTCCTCAGAGTACCAAACTCTTCCTCGAAACTCGCTGCTTTTGGGCCTTCTCGATGTCTCTGGCATGAGGACTGTAAGAGATTTTGTATCCAACATAGCGCTCCAAACATGGCATCTGCATAATGCATGCAGCCACGCTAATATTAGAAGCATGTTCAAGGAGCAGCCTGTGGGGTTAATAGAGTTTAATTTGCAAGACAAATGAAGGCTCATTTTCTCCTAGGCACTTTGCTCTCAATCCTGGCAGGGCCACTTTTGAAGAAGAGGACCTTGAATCTAAGATGAGACAGGAACAGAGCTGAGGGCAGTGACACCACATTGTCCTCTTCAATCTAGAGCTGGCCACTGCCTGCAGCTCTAAAGGGGCTGTAGCATGGTTCAGTCAGCTACCACTCAGGAGGGCACGGGGAAGAATAAAAATCGACGGTTTTCTTGCCCACAAACAAGTTCTTGAGTAAATCAAGGATCCTCTGCAAATGAAACTATTCTCATTTTTCAAAGCAAAATTCCCAACAGTCTTTATAACCAAGATGATCCTTATAAGCATCACATCTAAATGTGTAAAAAAATAGACTGAAGGAAATCTGCTAAAATACTGATAGTGAATATCTCAGGCTGGCATGATTGTGAGTGTTTTTTTGTTTTTTAATCGACACTGGATGCATGCGTCTTTGGGGTGTGGGCATCCTTTATCCTTTGAGGTGATGGTGCCTCAATGAATGGGAGTGCCTGGACTCAGAGATTCATCTGGAAATGCCCATAGTACAAGAGTTGTGCCTTCTAGGAGCTGTGGCCTGCTCACTCATGCCCAAGGGAGCCCCCAGTCATCATGACAGCGCAGAACACCTCCATGATTCTCTGAACATCCTGTGGGCATCCTAGAACCAGAGATCAGAACTCCCAAAAGTAGAGCTGTATGTTGCATGACATCATAGAGGTGTATGCTCATGACATCATGTCTGCCAAACTGTAGCCTATCTTAAGGATCATGCGATGATGTTTTAGTCCTTGAAGGTTGTGTGACGTTTGCATAGTGGCAGAGTTGCACGATAGCATGTGTCTCAGCCATGTTAAATAATGAGTGATGAATACAAGAACAATATGCTTCCTAGGGTACATACTGTAACGTACGGGGAAAGCTGAGCTGGCCAAACATCCAGAGGTCCCAGGCTCAGTTGTTACTGATAAATAGGAGACAACAAAGGGAGCTTTGTAGCTTTGTAGCTTTGTACCCTTCGAAAAATGGCCTGTCATGTTTTCATTTTACCCACTTTCCACCACCTTCATCATTGTTTTACCCTTGGGGTACACGTCACCTTCTCCAGGGTTTAGCACCCACCATACAAGTAAGGCTGAGTGCCGAGGGAGGAAGCTGGGCAAGGTGGCTGAGACCAGAGAATAGAGAGTTTGGTTCAGGAAGGAAACTGGAGTAAGCAGTTTGGAGAAGTCAGATGTTTAAAACATGAAAAGAAATGTAACTCTGAGTGGCAGTGGTTTGAGTTTCATGATCTCGATGTGCCCGTGACTCCCAGGGGGCTGGCAGATCCAGGGGGAAGGTTCAAAGGCAGAGAGCCTGTTTGAGCTAGGTTAGGGCAGACTTGCTGGACAGCCCCTGAGATTCCACCTTCCCAGCATCCTTCCAAGGGTGCAGGGCAGGGCCACTTCATGGGCCAGGAGTAATTCAGGCTCTGTGACTCAAGCAGCAATGGTCTTGTGTCCACCTGGTAGCTAGTGGGTAGCATTTCAGCTCTAAGTGCTGCTGCTAGGCTCCCTAGCACTTCTGTTTGCTTTGTGATCTGAGACGCTTGTTTCATTCCTCCAAAGTCTTAGCACCTGCTCAGCACTTACTTATAGCATATATTGAATATGCATCAGCTCTGTCTATGAAAGGTGGATGTGAAAGTTTACAAGGCTTATAAGTGTGTCGAACTCATCATATTAAGAGCTTTTTGCCAGCCACACAACAGAACAGAAGGGTTGAGAGCCCATGTTAAAGCTCTCTAGAGATACCCAGTTCTTGACAGAAATAAGGGTGGGTGGCTGTGAGAACTCAGAAGAGAGAGCAGTGGTGTTTCTTCTGAATTCAGAACTAGGGCATGAAGGAGGGGTAAGCATTCAGAACCTACCACCAACCACTGAGAGGTCCAGCTTCACACTAACCTCTGTGTTTTAAAGAACATACGCAGTACTCAGCCTCAAATAATTTTAAGTAACCAAAACCAAATAAAGGACTTTTACATCCCAAATGGGCACCTTCTAAAGCTTTGAAATGAATACACTTATAATTATCCATCCCTAAAGGATAACATCAGAGGATGTGAAACACCACAGCTTACCTTACCCAAAAGTTTCCATCCAGCTTTTCTCATAGCATCCTTGCTCGTCCCACAGCATCATTAGAAACGCAAACTGAGGATTTAGATTTATCCCAGAAGCCCACGGCCCATGCATGTTATTTTCCAGGGAGCAGGGAGAATGGAAAAGACAGCTAAGTGTCCTGTAGCTTGCCTGCTGGCTCTGGGGAGTAGGGAGGTGAGAGCCTGGCTCTCCTTTTGTTTGAGTGTGTGATGCCAAACAGCTGCTGGACGTCAGCTGAAGGACAGCTCAGCAGAGTGTGCATAAGCTGTGGACATGGCCGCCACCTTCCCCTCCAGCCCTGTCTTGTGGCTGAGCACCTAGGAGGCTAGGATTAGACCTGAGAAGAGGAAATGAATGTTTCCCTTTCATTTTCCTCCTGGCGATTCCTTCTGGGCACATGTCAATTTGCGTGCCTCCCTCTGGAAGCTGGTGTCTCTGCCAGGCTCCACAGCTCCACTAGCCAACACGCCAAGTCCCATTTGCTGGGGGTTTCTGCTAGTGACGGCTCTAATAGGCACTTCACCTGCTCTGTGGAGGTGCTGCGAAATGGTGGTTGCTCTCATTAGCTCTGGTCACCATCACCGGCTGGATGCTACAGGCAGCAGGGGAAGGACTAAGGGCTGCGAGTCCCCAGCCATCCAAGCCCCCTCTGTGCACACCCTCACTCAAGTATGTAGCTTGCCACAGGAGATCGAGAAATGCGTTAAATGCATAAAATTAAAGGCAGTGCCATGAGGCTCCCCAGGTGACATTGCCAGGAGCTTGACACACAGTGACAGCATGTGTCACTAGGAAATGAGCCCGGGGGTCAGCTACGGTCCCCCTGTGGTGCTGGCTAGTGTGCCAAAGTGGAATTCCAAATGTTGGACTGGACGTAACGAGGGCCAGTTCCTACTGGAACCTGAGAACGGGAATTCTGTCAGCAGCCTGCAGACATCAGCCAGGGGTGTTTTTTGTTTTGTTTTGTTTTGTTTTCTTAATAGAAAATAATAGCCTATTTCAAACAATAATCTTTGCAAATCCAAGAAGAAAACACAGTTCATCTCCCTTTATAGAGTCTAATTTGTGTCTGTTCAATTTAAATAGCTGCAACAGAAACACAAGTGTCTTCAGGTGATTTTCCCGTGCTCTTACCAACAGATGACAATCATGTCTTATGGTTTTTGATTTGACAGAACGGTTCATTTCATCAGCTTGCTAGCAGCCCATTTGATTCAATTTCCCTCTGCAGTGTTTTACTGAAAATGACAAAAATGTTCTTTTACATAAAGCCTGTGAGTCTGTGAAGGAACATAAATGCGCTGCGCTGTTTACATACTAACTTAATTGTAATTTAAATGCCCTTTTCATTCCATAAATATAGCCATAGGCTTTTCATTTCCTTCAAGCCTTCAGCTCACAGAGCAGTTTATATGTAAACTGGAGTCAGTTGCTTCATAAAGTGAATTTCTGGAAGAAATAATATAGTATATATCAAAATCTAGATAGGTAATGGGAAATTGATTGTGACAATACAATATTAGAAACACATCTCCATAATATTTTATTTATTACACTTTCCACCTTTTGCTGTCAAGGGAAAATATTTCATCTTGCACCGCGAACTCCAGTCTGTAGAGATTTTGACCTCAATATTCTCACACAAATGAATATAGTGTGTAAGGTAGCACAATCTTGCCTGTGTAAAACCATGCATAAAAAACAATTCATTTAAAGCGTCTAAATGTTTCCAAATTACTGCAGGTAATTTTTACAGCTTAATTCCTCCGAGACACCATTTTAAATGAACCCATAATTCAATTTTCAGACTTTGCATTTCAAATTTTTATGTTGAAAGTAATTTCCTTTCTTGCTTAAGTTGCGCTCAGAACCAGATTCATAAAATGTGTATGATGTATGTCTGAAGAAGCAGTGACTGTTGGAAGCTTAATAACAAATATGCAAGGAAGAATTAAATGAATTTTCTCTTCAGTAGTTCGGTTTCACTTTGATTTCTTAAAACCACGATTCTGACTTTGCAGCTAAGTTTCTTTACTCTCCCCCACCCCCGCCCCTTGCTCCATTCAAAGGAGAAAGCTGCCTTTCTATGTTTTGAAAGATTTGGCCTATTTTATTTCTATATTCCTTTGGACTGGAAAGACAGTTGAGTGATGTTCCCACCAGATGTTGGATTTACATGCCACTTAAGAGAGTCTCTGAACACTGTTCCCAAAGCTCGGTCCTTCCTAAAGACTTTTGGCCTCTTGAATTAATTAAGAGAAGCGTGGACACTGGTACATGCCCCACTAAGATGGCTAAAAGCATCCGAGGTCTAGGCAGAGGAGGTCTGAGCACAATGGAAGATGGAGCCAAGTTGTCATACTTTCAGGGTTTCGCTTCCAGTGGTCCCCTGCCTTTCCTGGTGGCTGCAGGATTTCTGAAAAACCCTTTTCTATGTATGTCTGCCCTTCAGTAGAACACTCAGTATCCGGTTTTATTAATGTCCAGAAGCGTAAATCACAGCCCCCTGCTTTGTCATTCCAGTCATTTTGTCACTAAAGGATTACTTCAAGTGACTGAACTCGGCTGTTATCTGTTTGAGTTTTTGCAGCCAGGTCATCTCAGGGGACTGGGAACAAGCTTTCTGCCCCCTTAACTGTGTCGAGTGGATGGCTTCAGCTGGGCCACTTTTTGTGATTGATGTCCATTCTGGGTTGCTGTCGCTCTTCCTGACAACAAGATGGTGCAAACTTTAAAAAATAAAATAAAATAAAACGGAAATGATGCTGAAAGTTTTTAAAGCCAGAGATAAGGGCCGGGAGCCGTGTTGCTTATAAAACAGAAGTTGGGAGAAAGTCAGGCGGCTGTTGTCTGCAGTGACGGGAGGTTGAGCCTGTTGTGGGGGCAGCAGATATTGACTGATAATTCTTTGTGGGACCTATGAAATGTAATTGGTCACTCGTCAAAGACACAGCTGGCAAGTGCAGTCTGAGTTGCCTCTCCTCTGGCTGAAAGACTCTGACTGGGAAGCCATGATTACAATGCCCGGGGTCATAAATCTGGACGATGTAAATAAAGAAGCATTATTAAGATAAAGTTGTGTTAGGGAGCAGTATTTGCATGTGAGAAATATGAGCATGTGATAATAGATGTGTCAATACAACACAGAAAAAAGCAAAAGTTACCCAATAAAAATGTTAAATGGCGTATCCTCATCATGTTTAAATGGGGCAGCCATTCTGTTAGGAATTTTGTCAACCTTATGATAGCAATTACAATATTTAAGCTGTTTTTCTTCCCTACCTTTGGCCTGCCTGATTCGGTTTCTTCCCCTTCATGTTAATCTCATTCTCTTTTACCATCTGGAATCTATGTCTCATGCAGACTGACATTGCATACATTGAGGGTTGCCCAGAGAAATAATTCCTATGATATTAAATATTTATTTGTAAAAGAAACAAAAGCATAGGCACATAGTGGGCTGGTGGCCAGAGTGGCCTCTCCTCCACTTGCAAGTGTTAGCTGCTGCTGTCAACTAGACACAAACCTCCAGACAACTGAAGTTTGCCCAGATCGGATTGCCCTAGTGGACATTTTCTTAATTACGAATTGATGGGGGTGGTGTAGCCTGAGCTGTAGAAGAAAAGGAACTGAGAGAGTAAGCCAGTAAGCAGCATTCCACTGTGGGTTTGACCTCAAGCTCCTATCTCCTGTTCCTGCCTTGGTTTCCCTTGATAGTAGACTATAACCTGTAAGCAAAAATAAATCCTTTCCTCCTCAACTTGCTTTTAGTCATGGTTGTTTATCAGCACAACAGAAACTAAACTAGAATACTAGGTAAGGGAACCAGGGAATTCTACAAGAGTGATCTCAAGACCACCAGTAGACTGGGCTCACCCACGATGCCTGTTTCCCGGGGTGTGTATCTGTGGCCTTGATGTGCTTGTGTAACTTGGATGGGTTTATATTGACCCGTACTGCAAACCAGATGTCCACATAGCTCTGATGTCTTTGGACACACTGTCATTCTTCCCTTATCTCAACCAGGCTAGTAGAAGCAGGCCAGCAGTGCAGGACCAAACCTCTTATTGGCTCTTGGTACCCTTCATAGGACATATCAAAGATTCTACAGCCCACTCTCTGAAACAGTGCTGACATGCTGTGGCTGGCTATGTATGCTGAATAAAGACAATCTCACCATTGACTACTAAGCTCCATTATTCCTTTTAGAGGGACAGAGCTATGGGCTGCCAGTTACTACATGAGAAATGGTATAAGTGGGGCAGTCAGCATTTTCCACTGGCCTCTGGTATCCCACCTCCTAAGGGGATTTGATACAGTGCAAGAACCAGTCTTATTGTAGCCGTCTCAAAGGATTTGTATTTCTCCTGTAAAACAGCCTTTCAGACATATCATACTTAGAAAGATCCAGATTCCGGAGTTTGTAAGGACCCCTTTGGTGACAGCTAGAAAAAAAAGTGTCGACCTCTGTGTACACCTGGCAATAGACTACAAATGGTTTGTGTAAGGTCTGGAGAACTTGTCCCCTTCTAGGTGTCCATGCTCACCATGTCCTTTTCTGTGTCATGAGCAGGACCTCCTCTGACATCATAGTTGATTATGGCATACAGACCTATGTGGTCTCTGCTGTAGAGGGGACAGTACCAAGACCTACTCTGAAGATGGCTAGGACTCAAGGACCCCCAAATGTGTATGTGCACCCTGTCTCTTCCTGCCTGACTCATCAGTGCCCCCTCTCTACCTGACACTGTGTTCTCTTCTCTCAGTGCTGCTTGGATGGATGGCTTTGCTGGCAGAGATTTCTTAACTTCTCTCTGAGGCTGGACTCACTGCAGCTGTACACATGCCCTAGATCCTGCACCATGTGTACCTAGCCTGAGAGGGCCCTGCCTAAGTGTCATTATGCCACCAGGGCCTAACCTGCCGCTGGATGCCCATGCCTCAGAAGCCTACAACATGGGCTTTTGCAGTTGCATTTTCTCCACATTAATTAGCATCATTGTGGTCCCTGGTGGCCAATAACTTAAAGAACTAGTGTGCATGAAATTTTTAAAGGTTTTTTTGGATCTACAAAAAGCTAGGGTGTTTTTTTGTTTGGTTTTGTTTTTTGTGTGTGTGTATGTGTGTGTGTTTTGTTTGTTTGTTTGTTTTTACCAAAGCATTTTATAAAATTGTTCTATGGCAAAATAAAACATAAGTATTTTTAACTATGGTGAACAAACTATTCAAATTATTGATGCCTATCCCTGCGTTCAGCCTGACAGAGCTGTCCACCTACATTTTCTCAGGCTGAATGATATCACAAGCTACATGGCTCGTATCAGGAGTGATAAGGGGGAAATGATCACATACAGGATTCATATAGGCCATTTAAATCAGGAAGGACTTTCATCCCCTGCTCCTTTTGATTGTTTCCCCAGATGTTTCTCATTTAGAACATAGCTTGATTAAAGACAAAATTCTCCCATCAAATGAAAGAAATTACCCTGCTGTGTGCGGATTCCACAGTTTGAGTTCATGATCAAAATAAAAGAAAAAATATAGAGAATCCAATGTCTAAGACACACCAAACCCAGATTCAACTGGATGTCCTCTGTGACTTCAGCAAACCCCACAAGCTGTTCCCTGGACATGGCCAGTGACATGGTTTCAGTGTAGACCAGTGTCATCCTCTTTGTGCCTGTGAGAATCATCAGTGTCAACTGTGAAAGGGCACTCTGAGGAAACTGATAGTAGACGTCAGAATATTGGACAGTGTCTAGGAATAGGAATGGCCAGTGACCAACCTGTGTCAGCCAGAAGTCAGGATGGATAACTGCAGAAAAGATACGTGTCTGCCTGTAATCACTTAGCCCTGCATCTCTTTCCAGACTGGCAGCCTTGGCTAGGAAACCTCTGCTATTGAGCGAGGTTGAGGGCCTCAGGGCTGGGAGCTCTGGGTCTCATGAGAGACAGAGGAGCCCTGAGGTCAAGGCCACTGTGGTACCCAGAGACTCTACCTTCCTTGGGAGGGCACTTTTCTGACCTAAAAGAAGATGCTATGGGAACCTTGCTTGTTTCCACACCACAGGAGGAAGGAGAGCAGAACATATCCCCACTGACAGACCCTGCATGCATCCCTGGGAGACTGCTATCGCCTCTGTTGCAAGGACAGGGACAGCACAAATGAAAGAGAGGAACCAGTCTTCAAATCTTAGTCTGTGGGATATTGGTATAACAGCTCCCAAGAGCAACTACCTTCAGTGGAGGGCATGTTGGGTGCCTCACATATTTATCAGCCTGTGTTCCTAAACATTCCAGTGCCTTCCACAGCTTCTGGCCTGACCTGATCATTTCTGAATCTTTATTGAACTCTGCCCTGAGCAGGAAGCTCTGTCAGCAGTTCTTTCTCAGATGGTAGGGGCTAAGTTTGGCAGCCCTCTTCCCAAGAGCCTGTAGGGCTGCCATGTAGCATTGGGTCACATTTGTCCTCAGCCATTTGGTTCTGCAGCAGTCCACCGATACGTTGTTTTCCATCATCATGTCTACTGGATCCCTGTCATACTTGAAGAGCGTCACGCTGAGGCAGTAACGGGCACTGTTCTGTCTGTCACCCAACCTTCCCTCTGGGGCTCAGTGTTAAAATAATCAGTACTGAGAAGCTAATCCATGAAGATCTTGAGAACGACATCCTTAACCTCTGGCCTTCCATATGTGCCAGTTGGTGATTTCTAGTTTTCTCTCTTGAGGTTGGCCAGGCCCTACTTAGTTTGAAAAGACTGCATTTTTAAAGGGTATGACTCCCACCCTAAGACCTTCCCAACTAAGCCCCATAGTTGAAGTGTGTCTGTACAGTCACTGTCAAGGCATATCCTCCAGGGTCTAAAGCGGGCTGGAGTGCATGGAGTGCATCCTCCCACCTGAGAAGGATACCTAGCAAGGCCAGCCACTTCCAGTGACACACAGAGATGATGGAACTGACCCTAGTGATGGCCCTCAATTCTAACGCAACTCACAAACTCCATACTACTTATGAAAGTGCAGTGAGTGTTAAGTGTGGGGGCCCACACCTGTAACCCCAGCCCTCTGGAGGCTTTAGACACAAGTGGGGTAGCAAAAGTAAGCTCTGTCTGGAAAAGGAAAGAAAAAGTCTTGTGTGGTAAGAAATGCCTCTGAGAAACAAGAAAAGCCAGGCAGCATGATAGCCAGTTGTGTTCTGAAGTCTTTTCTGGCCCACAGTCTAGAGTGCTTGAGATACAGTGCAGAGCGGAGATGCACACGTGTGGAGGGTGTGAGCAGGAGTCTGGAGCAGAGGTTGTAGGAAGGTCACTTCCGGGAAGGAAAGAACTGGGCACACTATCTGTGGCACGAGATGGAACACACACTGGTCCTGTGGAAAGGGTGCCGTCCCTCTGCGCTGGCTCTCTCCCAAAGGCCAAGTAGGCACTTCCTGTTTCTAGTAAATGGGCTGACAGGTAGGAGATAGTAGGTCAGCCATTCTTCTGTGGCTTGCTCGGTGCCTGAGAACTCAGCAAAATCTCCCATGTTTGGAGAGGAGACCATTAAGATCTGTCTCAAGGAAGGAGGCGGATGGAGATACAGGTGAGGAAGCAGGATATAACCAGGAGAACACATCCACACAGGACCCTGGAGCCCTAGCAATGGAGCCAGTGGCCACTGAGCACTCCATATACCTTGGAAGCTTGCTGTGCCTGGAGAGGAGTATGGCCTCTGTTCTTGGCTACATTCTCTTGCTTGTGTGCTAAATGGATATGACTATCACTCACTGCAGCAGGTCTTTGTTACTTTGTGGGTTCTTCTTCTTCCCACACTTTATCCTCCTGGTTTCACCCCCCTAGCACTAGATAGAGAGATACAAGGATAAGGGGAGAGAGGAATTAGAAAAATCCCTGAATCTAATTTCTTTCCTTTTGTTTAATCTTTGACCGTAGCTACTAACAAACCACAACCAACCTCCCTAACTGAACAATAACACCCTCTCAGGGCCCTCACATTTATGTACCCTCTGAAAAGTTCTCAGAATTCCAAACATCACCCAGTCTGCAGCTGGCACAACCATGCTTCTGCCAGAGCACGAGGCAAATCATAGTCAGCTGCTGTGGACAGTCCAAAGCAGCCCCATATCCCCACACCTGGGATTAAAATGAAAACACATTCTTACATTTTTGTGTTTTTAAAGAATCCAGAATTCTAAAATTGTCACTACAAGTCACTTTGATTATTCCTGTGCCCATCACCCTGAACCTCAGATGAAGAACCAGAGGTCCAACTGAGGCAGACAGATAGGATTCACCTGCCTGGGTGAGAGGCCTCTGGAGAGAGAGGGCAGGTAGGAGCTGTGTGAACCTCTTGAGCAGGAAGGTCAGCCCTTATTGGACAGTGACAGGCAGGATGAGGGTCTTGAGGGTTCCATGGCCCCACTATCCCACACAGAATGTGATCTGGGGGAGGGTGTGTGTTTTCCTGTGTCCCCAGGACACAGGCATCAAGGGGCACTGTTGGAGCCCATCATCTGCCCCTACCTATCACAGTGGATATGCACAGATTGGCCCTGAGCACAGGCTGCCAGTCTTCTCTACAGCCTTTGGTCCTGCTTTCTGTAGGCCAGGAAAGGTTACCCAAGGTTTTAGAAAACAGTGGCCAGTGTCATTCTCTGGGAAGGGAGTCTCTTCATTACTCTTAGAGCACAGGTAAAAGTTCACCCTCACCTTCTATGGAAACATGATTCCCCAGCCACCAAAAAGAACTTATATTCTAAGACAGTGGGCATGGTGAGCTGCATTTTCAAAACCATCCTGTGCCAGAGGAAGTCATTAGATGAGCTTTGTGAATTAGATGAGGGGTTTGCAGCCATTTACTGATGGTGTCCATGAGTTACAAATCAGATCTTACCTAGGGAAAGACACCTTGTCCTGGGTGTGCGCCAGCGCACCAGCCCTGGTCTCAGTGCTGCAAGCCACCAGGACTTCCTTACTTTCTAAGGTGGTTTGAATGAAATGTTCCACATTGTCTTGGGCCTCTTGGTCCCCAGTTTGGCGGCACTGTTTGTGAAGGAACTGTGGCCTTGTTGGAAGAAGTATGTTACCTCGCGTGTTTGAAGACACCATTTCTAGTTTGCTCTCTTGGTTCCAGCAGCCACCATGCTTGCTCTCAGCTGTTTGCTGCCTGCTGCTTCCGCTCCGCTGTCATGACCTCTAACCCCCCCAACATAAATAAACCTTCTATAAGTTGCCCTGGTCATGGTGTTTTATCACAGCAATAGAAGAGTAACTAACACACTTATCAAAGAGATTTCTTCAAATTTGAGGAGTGTGGAGCTGGGATAACTTTCTGTAAAATATGTCAGGGAACGACCAGCTTGTTTAATTAACTTAAATATCTAATGAGAACCTATGGGGCCCCACAAATGGAAACAGCCCTGCTCTAACAGGGCTAAATAATCTTTTAGGGGGTGAGCAGCGGAAAGGTAATATCAACATGTAAAATATGAACAAAAACCAAAGTGCCTGAATTATGATGCAAGAGTGAGAGTCAGAGAGACCTGAGGCTCACAAAGGACTTGACCTCTCCCATCCTATGAGGACACCTTGTATGCAAACTCTTCCTGCTGACCTTCAGTTTGGCCTGATTTCTTGAAGTGCTGGTTGTCATGGTGACTGAGAATGGAGGAGTTCCCACTCTCTGGATTTGGAACCTCCCAGGAATGAAAAGCTGTAATGACCCTTCCCTAATTGGCATCTCTGCACTATTTTCTTTGGCTCCAAGAATTCTTGTAAAGTATATTTAATGTAGTGTTGAAATTGGTAAGATTTTTCTTCCTCATGTCCGAAAGATCATCAGATCTCTTGGGGTCTTTGAACACCAAGAAAAGTGATCACTCCAGCCCTATTACACTGTTTCCTTTTCTGCTTCTGGTCTGTGCTTTGTTTTGTTTTTGAAGATTTGATTGTGGAGTCTGCCCCCTTCTACAAAACCCTACTTTAAAAACTCAATGAAAGACTGGCAGCTAGTTGTAAGAGAGTAACTGTAGGTGACTGAGCCCTGAAGGCGTGGGAGGGGAGAGGCTCTGCCCTAAGCAGCATAGCTCCATCACCCAGTCAAGGGTACGGCCTTCCCTGCCTCCCCATCATCACAGACACAGATCTGCTCTACCTATTGCATGCAGTAGGCTTTGAGAACATGCCCAGAACATTTTTCTGAGTGCTGACAGCTGACCCCCCAGTGTGACTGGTATGCAGTACTGGATTGTTGATGTCATTAGAAGCTTATTTGATTCTAATTGAGCAGGATTTTTAACCTGCTGCTTAAATTCTTTCTTGAAGGTCCATGTTCTTCACATTAACAGATGTATCTTTTTTGCATATTCAGATGCTCAGTGGAGAACCTTGGGAAGTAGATCTGGGTTGCCAACCGGGTAGGGAACCTTCCTACTCCCTGTAGGGTCACAGGGAGTTGACATGTCCTGGAAGAAATTACCTTTAAAGAAAGTAAGTTTGGTTGAGTGAGATGAGAATAATTCCATATGTCTGTGTGATCATTTGTTTACTCAGTTGGCAGGCTGCTGTTGTGCCTCTGCTGATCAACATCCTTAGGCCTGTGGGGCCCTCTCAGCAGGCTGACTTCTCTTCCCTTCCCACACTGTGAGGGGTTGCTCATAAAATCCTCTGTGGACTCCTGAGCTTCAGCCTCCTGGATCCCCATCTGTATATATGATTCTGCTGTGACCTGAGGTTCTGTCTGTGGCATCCATATCTGATGTCTCATTACTATGCCTTGAAAACCTTGCTGCAGCAATTATGTGGTGACACCTCGGCTGTGATGATCTCCCACCCATTTCAGGAGGTAACCTCTGCCTGCTTCTCCTTTACAAACACATCTACAAGGGGAGGGCACAGGCCTGACTCCAGAACTACAGTATGGCGTGGTGGCCACCCTTAGTCAAGCTCTCCCAAGAGCATGGAGAAAAGCATCTGTCCTCGAGGAAATGCCTGGGAGCTGCATATCCTACATGTAAGCTCCAGGACCATCAACATTATTTACTTAACTGTGATTGACTGTATGAAAGTTTGGAGAACAGTTTAGATGTAAAATGCCTTATTAGTAGTTGCCACAAAGCTTTTGTGAAATAGTAATACACCTCAAGAAAATTGTAAAATGTTGTAGTGTCAGTCAACTAGCCCGTGAAGCAGATTTTTTTTAAAAGTCTGAACTGAAGTGCTACTTTAAAGAGACCACTTCTAATTGAATAATGGGCAAAATATATATGTGTGTAAGATTTGGGCACCATCAAGATGAAGGTTATCAGGTCCGCCTGCCCTTGCAGTATGCTCCCTGACCTTGTGACATCATTACTGCCAGCATTTGAGACCATGTCTGTTTTCATTGCCTGTGGAGTGAAGGACTGCTGCAGGCCTTCACATCTTAACTTCTGAATAATATGGTGGTTTGAATGAGAAATGACACTCTTAATAAGCTTGTGCATTTGAACATTTGGTCCCTGAGTTGATGTCACTGCTGAGGTTAGGGGGAGTTATGAATCCTTTAGGAGGTGGAGCCTTGCCTTGTTGGAGGAAGTACATCACTGGGGGTGGGCTTTGAGAGTTCATAACCTCAACGCACTTGAAGTTCACCGTCTTTGCTTCACGTTTGCTGTAGAAGATATAATCTGTCGTCTTCCTGTGCTGGCCACCTGCTGCCATGCTTCTCCCCCCATCGTGACTCTCACCCTAGAACCATAAGCCAAAATAAGCTTTTCATTCCATAAGTCATTCTTGGTCATTGGTGTTTTATCGCAGCAACAAAGAGGAGCTGATAAAGTGAACAGCCATTTGATGTGAAATTTCTGTTTGTTTTCCATTCTCTGTCAATTCTTCTTCACTGTGGCAAAGTGTCTGTGAAGAAAAACTGAAGGAGGAATGGTTCATGTGGACTTGTGATTTCAGAGATCTAGGTCGGTGGCTGCTGGCTCCGGTGTTTCAGACATGTAGTGAGAAGCACAGGCATCCTGAAGGAAGAGTGTCGTAGAACAAAACTGCTCACCTCCTTGTGGTAAAGAGCAGAGAGCAAGAAAGAGGCCAGGCTAAGTATAGCTGTCAAAAACATGCCCGTATGACCTCTTCCTCCATCCGGCTCCACCTCTTCATGGCCCATTCAGTATGAATTCATCAGTGAATTAAACCATCCATGAAGTTAACAGGCTCTCGGTAGCACCAGGAACCAGGAACTAAAGCCTTTGAGGCGTGACCTTTGGGGTGGGGTCACTTCGTATGGAAACCACAGCATATTCCAGCAGCTGTAGGTCTTCTGAGCAGCAGCATACATGGCTTCCCTTTCTCTTTACGTTCACTTTTACCAGGGTCTGGTCTTTGGTCTTCTGATGATGGTGGGCTCCTTTCTAGCACTCTTGTGTTAGCAGTTTTTGGTCCCTGGATCACCCACCATCAACTAGTGAGACTCTTTGCCGTCAGATGTTACCTGGCTTTGAGTCTATATTTTGAGTCGTTTATTAGTTACTTTTCTCACTGCTGTGACCAAAACACCTGATAAGAAGAAATTTAAAAAGCCAGGGAGAGCTTGAAGTTCTGTCTCACAGTTCAATGGGGTCTGTCTTCCATCATGGTGGGAAAGAGATGTCAGTCGGCTGGGAAGACATGGCAAGAGGGACAGGAAGCCAGCTGAAGTAAAGAATGGAAAAAATCATTTGTAAACCAAAATCTAGTATTCTTGGAAAAAGAGGCAAATTATTAGCCACTTTATTCCAGGAGAAAAAAAAACACAGATATATAAAACAAGAATAATAACAGGGAAATAAATAGGATACAGAAGAAGGTTTTAAAAGCACAAGAGACTAATTTGCAAATAAATATTGAAACACATTTGAAGTGCATAATTAGGAAAGAATCAGTTTTACTAAAATTAACCCCAGTAGAGACAACAAGCTTGAATAAACCAATTTACGTGGGAGAAATAGAGAACATTTTCAAGGAACTACCTTACAAAATGGTCTGGGCCCAATTGTTCTCATAAGGGAATTTTATTAAACCTGTTGGACAAAAAGTCGTAATGCTGCATGAATTGTTTAAACACACACAAAAGAGAAACTAATTGTTTATGAACTATGTGTAATGTGTACCACTGAAACTTAAGCCCGATAAAGATGCTACATATTAAAAATAAAATGTTCATCTCACGTGGTAATATTGTGAATACCAGTGAAGAATCTTGCAACAAAATATAAGTTACCTGATTGCACTAGCTCATTAATAATATGACATACATCAGCACAGTCAAGTTTATGTCCAGGAATGCACAGGTAGTTTGATATCAGGGTTAATTGGGTGGTTTGAAACTCGATAGCCCAGGCTTGCCCGAAACTGAATGTAACCCAGGCTGAACTCCAACTCACCATGTAATCTTCCTGCCTCAGCTTCCGAACTTCTGGGATTACAGATGTATAACCCCACACCTGGCCTGGTAAGTGTATTCCAGATGGCAATCATAGCTGCACAAAGGAAAGAATAAATACAAGTGACTTAGACTTCTTTTGAGGGGATGGAAAGATGGCTCAGTGGTTAAAGATGTTTGCCACTCTTGCAGAGGACCTGAGTTCAATTTCCAGCACCCACACAGGTGGTCTGCAGCTTCCTGTATCTCCAGCTCCATGAGATCAGCGCCCTCTTCTGGCATTCATGGGTACCGACATGCATGTAAACATTTAACACACATATATGCTTACAGAAAAATAAAATAAATCCTTTAAACTTTTGTTTTACAGTGTATGTGTGTTCTTACATGAGTGTTCACACATTCACAGGCATGCCATGGCATACCCATTGAGATCAGAAGTTAGCATGAGAGAGTTGCTTTTCTCCTTCCAGCATGTTAGTTCCAGGGATCAAACTTGGGTCATTAGGCCTGACATTAAAGTGCCCCCCTCCCCCAATGAGCCATCTTTTGATTCCTACAAGTGACGTTTTAGACACTGTTCTTTCTCTTTAACACAAAAGTGTTTCTCATCCTTAGCCTTTTCAATCCGAGGAGTTTAGATGCAACATTTTGGCAAAACATCCATGCTCTATTTATTCCTTTATCATTCTTGTTAACAACTTCACTAGACTGTTGAAACAAACCACTCAAACTGCGCATGAAAAGGGCAACTAGTACAGATCCTACAGACATAAAAAGAAGAATGAAGGTATATCATAAACAATTAGACTCACACATGCAGTAACTTATATGCATGGACAAAATCATTGGAAGTCCTAGGGCCAACGTATTTATTGCTTTAAGGGTAGCACAATGGCACACAGGTCTGTACTCAACATCTGAGGAGGGTGGATTTTACTGTCCCTTGGTATAGCCAACTGTAAAAGACTGAATTAGGCCAATAGTCGAGAGCTTTTCCATTGGCAGCTTTCCATTTTTCTGTACCCCTAACTTCTATATGACTAAAAGGGTTGAGCACTAGCAAGCTGGTGTGCCCCACCAACACCAGAGGGGCTCAAAATAGTCCATTGTTTTTTTAATTAACAAGAATTTTGTGAGCCTGTTTTCAGACACACTGGTTGCTGAAATTTAAATTACATGGTGTACGCTGTATTACATGAAGAAATCGTACCTCTCAGAGCTCACCCCTTCTGGTGTTTGTCCTAAGATCTGCAGTTTTCCATACTTTAGTCCAGTGTTGGCATGGTGTGCTGTGACAGTTTTCATGCTTAGGCAGTGTAGCCCAGTGTTGAGCACGTGCTCTGAGACCTCCATCCATCCTTTTCCGTGAGCTTCCTGCTGGGTTGGGGTGGGCAATGCAACTCTCGGGTTCCATCCTAAATCATCTTGATGACAAAATGGGTTTTCAAGTTCTCCTAGTCCAAATCATTGGGATATGGAAGGTTTTTTTAATTTTTTGTGGGGGTGGGGGTAGGTAGATAGGTGTGTTCTGAATTCTAGTATTCACACATGTAATCAGGCTTTGTATGGCATTGAATGTAGTTAAGTAGGTTTTTATAATATGAACAAGATTCATGTTATAATAAGCGAACATTGGTGAAGGAAAATGTCTCTAACATGTATGAAGTTGTCACTATTGTTTTACTATTATTATTATTATTATTATTATTATTATTATTTTATTAAACGAAGGTCAAGAATTAAGATGTAAATGCATATTTCTTTGGGACCAAACTCACCCAATGTAGTAACCACTCAAATGTTTTTTTTTTATTGCTATTCTGAGATTACTAATTCCTTTAATATGTGTTCCACACTGACTGATTCCAAAGTTACATAGTGAGTAGCAGCGTCTACTTCTATGGTACATGTTTTAGAGCAGAGCCCGGATGCCTGTCGCTGCTCAGCTGTTTGCTGTCAACATAATCACCCATGAGTCTGCTCCCTGGCTTCCCCAGTCTGACATCTTGCAGACCATTTACCATTCACTCAGCATGGTGTTCTCCCGCTGACCTCTAGGAAAGCCAGCCTAGTCCCAGCCCCAAGCAGGAGTCAGGGGGAAGCCTCTTGCCCTGCCTTGTTGGTGATGGGCTCTCCTGTCCCAGCCCAGAAATGTAACATGACTTCCTGAGAAACTGGCATTGGTGGCTCTGGCCACAAGCACTAATCCTCAAACATCACTGAGAAACGATGGTCTGTGGAGTAGTTCCTGGAGAGGGGGTGTCCCCATACAGAAGAACAAGCAACACAGCCAGCCTCTCTCTTCAGTGTGAAGGTCCAGGTGGAAGGGGCTCACACCCACAGGATGATACCGCAAGGGAGATAGGGCAGAATCAGGCTCTGCGGTTAGACTGAGCCTGCAGCTGGAGTTCATTTGTTTAATAAAAAAATAAAAAGAAGAAGAACCATTTGATAATTATTATCACTTTTAAATTGATGAATTGATTCTTTTAAATAAAGACATCATCATGAAAGACCATTCTGAAGGAAAGAGCTCATGAGGAAATGAAATCCCCTATCTCTTTGGGAGTTTCTTGGTAAATACACAAACAGATGCATTAAATTAAGACTGTGAAAGTAAAATTAGCTTTTTCTTCAGTATTTAAGCAAAGAGGATGCATTTCATATAGGATATAGGACTGAGAGGAACACTCTGAAGCAATCTAGTGGAGGCAAGGGATTGAGTGTCTTACGCTTCCGGGTCAGTCTGTTACTGAGGGAAGTCAGGACAGAAACTCAAAGCAAACCCATGGAAGGGTCACTGGGTTACTTACTGGAGTGCTTGTGCTTAGATATCTGTCCTTCTTTCTTTCTGTGTATGTATATACATATGTATGTGTATACCTGCATGTACATGGTACACATATGTGCACATGTCCTCAGAGGCCAGAATGTGTCAGATACCCCAGAGCTGGAGTTACAGGTGACCGAGGGACACTTGATATTGGTGCCTTGAACAGAACCTAGGTCGACTGGAAGGACAGCAAGCACTCTAAACTACTCAGCCATCTCTCCAGCCCCTTAGCCAGCTTTTTCTGTACATCCCAGGACCGCTTGTCTAGAGCGGGCCTTTTTATATCAATTATCAAGACAGTCCTCTATAGACATGCCCACAGACCAATCTGAAATGGGCAGTTCCTCGCCTGAGGCTTCTCTCAGATGACTGTTGCATTGTGAAGGTGACCAAGAATGATAACCTGGACATGTGGGTTTTTTGGAAAAATCAAAGACATTAATTAGAGTAAACGAGGTTCTCATTTGGGTAAGTTTAAAGGGGTCACTGTTTTCTAAGCAGCTTAGTTGGGGCCTGAAACCCCTTGTATTAGTGATAGAAACCTGAGGGAAGGCAGTTGGCTGGTTCTTCAGCCATCGTCATGAGAGGCAGGCACTGCTGAAGGCAGTCCTTCATGCCAGGGACAGGTGGGCTCACCTTACATGAAACGTGTTTAAAAATCTCAGCAGAGGTGGTTTTCTCTCAGCTTAGTGGCATTTTCTTTGTGCAGTCCTTGGAGTCCAACTTTGCTTTCCAATACTCACAGTTGTTTATCTCATAATGGGTAGGATGGGATCTAAGCATGCTAGGCTGGTGCCCTGCACTCCAGCCCCGTCTCTGCTGATTTCAGGTGATCTGCTTTTTCTCCCAGGTGACGAGGTTTGGACCTTGCCATCATCACAGGCTCAGTCTGTCTGCTTCTCAACCTGAGAACCAACAAATCCCCATTTCTCTGTCCTTCTGGACTGCAGAGAATAGCCAGCTGTGGGGCTCTGAGACCATGCCTCATCTGCATTTCTCTGAATGGGACCCATGGTGCTCCTGAGAGGACCCGTGCTAAATTTCGATGCTTTTCATGTCTGCAGGTTATTATTGGAATCTCAGCATCTGACTGTGAGGACATAAAGCTACCTTGACAGGCTATGAATAACCACGCCTGCCTTAACTACCAAGATGCCTGGCATCCCCCTTCATTATGCCCCTGAAACACTCCTTTCGGGGAGCTAGGCGTAAAGTTCAGAGGAGGCACAAGGGAAGAACGCACCCACAGCTCCATATAGCGAGCTGTTATTTCTAATTCTGAGCAGGAAGAAAGGGCTTCGGGTTACTATTTAGAGACTTTGCCTTATTGCAAAGTTCAGAATGAAGCCACTTTCCCTGGCATTGCCTTTGCTTGCTTTTAATTCCTGTAGATGTGAGAGCAGAGCCTGAGAGGGTTGCTATCTGAGGATGCTTCTAGAAGGTCCTGCTCCCTGGCCTGCTCCCTTCTCGGAGCAGGAGCACATGTCCCAACCATGTCGCTTATGGGAGCCAGCGTGGTGTCAATGCTTGGCCAGTATTGTTCATCTGATCATGCCTCATGATAGGCCACATGTTACCTCCTGCTAAAAGATGTTTCACACACCAAATAAGCATCTTTTCAAAGACAACCACTTGTTAATTGAGGCACCAGAAGACAAAGTATCCTGAAACCTAAAATGCTTGTACAGCTGTAGTCAAATGTTCAGGCCTAGAGGGAATCCATTGCCTATTATTGCTTGAATGTCACCTGTGGGATAAAACAATAGATCCCCCATGTTTTGTACAGTATGTACATATAAATAAGGCTTAATGCATTTGACCCAAAGCCACAATTGACGACTGTTAAAATGAAATGCAACTTTCTTAGTACAAAGGCAATGCTACTCATTAGTTTTAATATCACTAGTCATCAGACTGTATTGATGCATTCTTTTCTTTTTCTTTCTTATTTTTTTGAGCAAACTTATTGGTTAAATTTTACCCTTTAATATAACTGTTTCTGAAAATGGAAGATGCCCCAGTTTGGTTTGGGGATTCCGAAGCAGAACAATTTAGGAAGTCTAGGACAGATCCAGGCCTACTGCTTCAGACCTATAATCCCAGGTACCCAGGAAGCTGAGATGTGGGGACTGTAAATTCCAGACCGGCCTGGGCAACTTAATGAGACCCTGACTCAAAACCAGAGAGATGGTACACTCATTTTCGTACAATGCCCTGGGTTCAATCTCCAGCATTCAAAAAAGAAAAGCTAATATCAACTAAAGCCCTTTATCCAGACTGGGTCAGAGGTAGAGTGTCATTACATCACGGCGTCTCAAACTGTGTTATGACAATAGACTCTTTTCCACCCTAAATGTTATAGACATCGTATATGACTTTAGAGGCCTATGGGTTTAGTTTGAGAACTATGGGTATATTTTTTTAGAGAAATTTACCTAATTATAAAGACGACCCAAACATTTCTAAGGCATAATCTTCTAAGTACCGGCTGTCCAAATGAAGCCACAGAATGTCGTGGGAGTTCAGAATTGGGGTGTACTGTGTGATATGTTTTGTTGCTGTTGGCTATTGTGCTTAGCAAATGCATCCACACTGCTTTCATCCCAGAATGAAAGATTTTTAGCCTTTCCAGTATTGGTGCCCTGAGGATGTGCAGCCATGTAACATTCTCCCATACTATTGACAGGAAATGGTTAGGCGTAAGAATCAAACCTGCATTTATCTACTTTCCTGTTGCTCTGATAAAATGTCAGAACCAAAAGCAGCTTAGGGAAGAAAAGGTTATTTTAGCTCGTGATTCCAGGATAGAGAATATAACAGCAGAGATGGGACAGCAGGAGAAAAGCATTGTAAATGACAGGAGCAGGAAGCTGGCCCATAACAATTGTATACACAAGTAGTGTTAAGTTTCAAACCCAGGACAAGGGCTGAGGTGCCTATATCAAAGCAGACCTGGCCTCCATGTTCTCCCAGCACCCCTCAGTCCCTACGTGTTACTGGGTATGACTGGTGCACCTCATGCTCTACCCTGAACTCTCCAGCCTGGGAACTAGGCTGCCCTTCCCCCATAGGTCTTTCCTATATAATCCAGACAAAAATGGTCACCTGTCATTTTTGTACCTTTGCCCTCTTGACTGCTGTACCTGGTTCCTCTCTCTCCCTTCTTTCTTCCCCTCCCCCTCACCGCACATGAGCCAGTTCAGTCAAGGTCACATCCACTCTGGACTCTGCAGATGTCTCTGCCTCTACCCATGCTTTCCAACATACCTGTAACAAACTTTCTCCTCCGCCATACCTAGGAGCAGTCATGTCCTTTCCTTTCCTTTTTTATTTTTTTATTTTCCCTCCTTTATTTATTTAATCACTTTACAGCTTGATCCCAGCCCCTTTCCTCCTTTCCACCCAGTCTCATCCTCATGTCCCCCCATATCCTCCTTTTCTTTTCTGGGAGGCCCCCAGGGGGGACCAACACACACTGGCATCTCAAGTCACAGCAGGACTAAAGGTCTACCATTGAGTCCTGACAAGGCAGAGCAACTAGGGGAAAGGGATCCAAAGTCAGGCAACAGAATCACAGACAGCCCGTACCTTCATTGTTAGAGGACCCATATGTTGACCAGGCTGCATGTGTGCTACATATGTGTAGAGGGTCTAGGTATAGCCTGTCCATGCTCTTTGGTTGTTGGTTCAATCTCTTTGCACCCCTATAGGCCAAGGTTAGTTGGCTCTGTAGGTCTTTTCATGGTGTCCTTGATTCCTCTGGTTCCCTGGGTCCTTCCTCTCACTCTTCATAAGACTCCCTGAGCTCCACCTATTGTTTGGCTGTGGGTCTCTGCATCTGTTTCCATCAGCTGCTAGATGGAGCCTCTCAGAAGATAGTTATGCTAGGGTCCTGTCTGCAAGCATAGCTGAGTATCATTAATAGTGATAGGGGTTGGCTTTCTCCCATGGGGTAGTTCCCAAGTTGGGCTAGTCACTGGGTTTGCCATTCCCTCAATCTCTGCTCCAAACAGCAGCCTACAGAATGGGAAATTATCTTCACCAACCCTACATCTGACAGAGGGCTAATATCCAAAATATATAAAGATCTCAAGAAATTAGACACTAACAAACCAAATAACCCAATTAAAAAATAGGGTACAGAGTTAAGCAGATAATTTTCAACAGAGGAATCCCTAGTGGCCGAGAAGCACTTAAAGAAGTGTTTAGTGTCCTTAGTCATCAGGGAAATGCAAATCAAAATGACTCTGAGATTCCATCTTACACCTGTCAGAAGGGCTAAGATCAAAAATTCAAGTGAAAACACAGGCTGGCAAGGAGCAAGAGGAACACTCCTTCATTGCTAGTAGTAGTGCAAACTTGTACAACCACTGTGGAAATCAATCTGGAGGTTTCTCAGAAAATTGGGAATAGGTCTTCCTCAAGATCCAGCTGGGAATATACCCAAAAGATACTCCACCATACCACAAGGACACTTGCTCAACTTGTTCAAACCATCTTTATTTCTAATAGCCAGAAACTGGAAACAGCCTAGATGTCCCTCTGCCAAAGAATGGATAAAGAAAATATGGTATATTTATACAATAGATTATCACTCAGCTATTAAAAATAAAGACATCATGCAATTTGTAGGCAAATGGATGGAACTAGAAAAGATCATATCGAGTGAGGTATCCCAGACCCAGAAAGACATGTATGGTGTGTACTCACTTATAAATGGATATTAGCCATAAAGTACAGGATAACCATGCTGTAATCCACAGACCCAACGAAGCCAAGGAGGACCCAAGGGAGTATGCTTGAATGTCACTCAAAAGAGAAAATAAAAGACATCTGAAGTAGATGGAGGGAAGGCCCTGGGGGGGAGAGTGAGTGGGGAGAGTAACAGGGATGAGGGTTAGGTATAGGGAGAGCCAGGGTAGGAGTGGGAGAAGGTCTGGGAGAAATAAAGAAAATCGGTGTGTAGAGGGCTATCTCTGGGACAGGGGAGGCTCCCAGGAGTCTATGGGGGTGACCCTAGCTGAGACTCCTAGCAGCAGCAGAGCGGGGACGTTAGTTGAGGATCCTGAAGCCACCACCTCCTGTAGCCAGGTGGAACTTCCAGTAGAGGGAGGGAAACCAAAACCCACCATGAAACCTTCAACCCCAAATTTTCCTTCCCTTTCCTTTCCTTTGTATTTTCTTTTTCCATTCACATAGAAAGCAGAAAGGGAGAACAGGAAATGGGAAGAGGCTAATGACCTTCAACACCCCCCCCAGCATCATACTTCCTCCAGTAAGACCCCACCTTTTAAAGGTTTCGTAACAGCCCCAAATAGCACCTCTTGCTGGGGACCAAATGCTCAGGAAATGAGCCTGTGTTGGACATTGTTTCTTTCATACCACAGCAAAATCCACTGCCTTGCATGTAAGAGTAAGAAGTTTGTGCCAGGCAGCACAATCGTTACAGAGTGCTCCTGCGTAGGGAACAGAACAGTGGCTACACAAATAGCCCCTCACTCTTATTATATCATTCTGACCCCACTGTATACATGTGTGATTCAAAAGGCTGGCATACAGTGGCTTTGGGCTGCAGTGTGCCTTGTGAGCAAGATGGCATCAAGCTGCAGACCCTGCCACCCACTCTCGTGTACTGTTGATCTGTGACCGCAGTTCCATGCTACTGTAATACATAGGTGAACATACATGTACACACTAAATAGAACGCCTGTAAGGTTGGATTATGTATGCGTGCTGAGAGGAACCAGCTGAATCCTGCTGCACACCAGCCAGACTTAGTCAGCATAGGACATGCTGGCATTGTATAGGAACCAGCAATGGGCTAGTTTTAGATTTCCCAACCCAAAAAAAACTGCAGGCATGAGCAGAGGGACAGCGCTTTTGATGCATCAGTAGTTCCTGTCTCTTGTGCATGCAGACACCTGTCATAGCAGGCAGGAAAAGGAGGGTCCTAATGAGAAACTCGTGGTCAAAGTTTCCATTGCTGGTCAAAGCTAAAGAGGCAGCTGTGTGGAAAGATTTTGTCCCCAACACCAGTGACAAGGTATGAGGAGGATGCCAATGAGGCATCTTTCTGGGCCCTTCAGGTAGGACTAGTAGCCATTTAGAACAGTGGCTGGCTTTGTCCTGTGCTTTTCCCAGCAGACATCTGAATGCTGCCCTCTAGCTTGGGTGTAGCAGCAAGCATTCACCCTAGGTGAGACGGAGGTTTGGCAGCTGGAGGATGTGGTGGCTCTGTTAAGAAATGAGGACATCTGCCTGAGAGGGGTCCTTGTGACGTCATGCCTGATCCGGAAGCCTGGTTGCCTCTCCCGCCTTGGCTATTGAGCTTTCCTCTGTTCATTATTTTTAACTTTATTATTATTAATTTCAGTGTATGTTTTTTCCCCACCATCTTGTGGGGAATCTCCAACTCCCTAACATGTTTTGTGGCCTTTCCCCACAAGACTCCAGCAAAGCAAGCAAACATCTTCCCTTCAGTGCCTCTGCACCCAGCTCTCTTTGAACTGTAGACCCTCTGTCCTGGAATCTGAAATGTCCTGTCTTCTTCCCCCTCAAACCCTTAATCAGTCCTGTGAGGATCACAGACACCCACACACACTGTGTGAAGCAACCCTGACCTTCACTCACCAGTGCAGGAACTGAGGTGCCCTCCTGCGTGACAGTGCACCTGTGTGCAAGCATTATTACCATATCCTCCGTTAGACATGACCTGTGGGGTCTCCACTGCTGCCAGGTGACTAGCAGGGAAGTGTGGGTTCCTGGATGTTGATGGTGGTCCTTGGTACGGAATTCCTAGCCTAGGCTCTGCTTTGCCCGTTTCTGTCTAGGGTCCCCACTGGTAGTTATGAGAGCCTCGCCTGAGCACTCCCTTCTGTCTCCACGCTGGAGGTGATCACCACAGAGAACAAATGTTTGTCGGTGTGGTGTCCTCTGCGTCCCAATGTTCACACACCACAGCTACATGTTAGCATTTTCTTGACATACGTGCAAGACCATAGTTTCGTACGTAGTCCTGTAAGCGGGTAATATGATTGTCTTTTAAATAACGTCATGACAAGAAGAGAATTCTTGCTGAAATCTGGCTTCACCTGTAGACCACAGAAGTATGACAAGCCCCTGGACCCATGAAGACAGAGCGTCCTGGGGAACTCCTGGGTTATGTGACATGGCTGTTGCCAGATGGCAGATGCCAGCATCCCACTCTGAGGAATGTTAGCCATCCGGAGTGTTCACCAGAATCAGAGTCTACATAGATCTTTAAACTTCATTGCTTAAAAAACAAAACAAAACAACACCACCTTTTCTAAACATTGCCCTTCAGGAGATCTTGTACACAGAGGGTGAGCATAGACCCCAGAGACTAGGAGGAGATGCTTTAAAACCCCACATATATCTGAAGACCTATTTCCAGAACAGCCCATGAATGCTTAGAATTCAGCAGTAAGAACATAAACTTTGCAACTAAAAATAAGCAAAATTATTAGAACAGTCACCTTAATAAAGAGGGTTAAACATGGTGGTTAATAGAAAAATGCAAACCATATTCTCAGTTACAGCACTACAGAGCCACCCCAATGAGCAGGTGACCCTTTCTTATGACATGAACTCTCCTATTTCCATATGACCCTGAATCTTTGGTTATTTTATAACCTAGAATCAAAGACACAATACATTTAAAGGCACAGTAGAAAGCATTGAACCACCGACACATGCTACATCGTCAACTGCATTATACCAAGATCGGGGAGCCAGTAGTAGCAATCATGGCTTCATTTATGTCAAATTTGTGAGCTAACAAGTTTGTGATGAGGGAGAAGAGGTGAGTGGCTTGCAGTGACTGGGGTAGATAAAGACAGGAGCACTGTGGGCAGTAAGAGCAAGTGGCTGCTTGGATTGGCTGTGTCCTGCTTGGGTTGTGTGTATATGAACCTAAAAGGGGGAAAGTTGTTTAACATTTGTAAGCAAATAAACATTTTAATGGGATACATCATTTATTTTTCTGTGGTATGGTAATGTCAGCTTCCTTGGGTTTTTTGCCAACGTGCTGTAGAGCTAGGAGAATTTTCCATTTGAAGAAGCAGAATGACAAAGGCAAGAATCGACCCTGCTATCATAGTTTCTTATCTCTCTTAAGTAGCAATGATTTTGAAAAGTCCTTCTTCCTGATGCCAATTTATTCTTAAAAGGAGGGGTAGATGATAGAAAGGTGACACAGTGGTTAAAGGTACTTGCTGCTCTTTGCAAAGGGCCCAGGTTCATTTCCCAACACCCACACCGTGGCTCAAAGCCATCTGTAACCCCAGATCTAGGGGATCTAATGCCCTCTTCTGATCTCCTCAGGCACCAGACACACTCATGTGGCAAGCTTGCATGCATGCATGCAGGCAGGCAAACCAATCATACAGATAAAAGAATATCAGTCTTTTTTTAAAGGACATAGTGAAGAAACAGAAGCAGTCTGGGCTTTGTGCTGTGTGCTTTGGGAAAGGTCCCCATGTGTGTGCCTCAGAGATGCTATAAGCAGGGGTGTTGGGTGGGTCTTGTAACAACCAAAAGCAAGCTCCAAAGGTAGAGGACGGCTTCTTGTTGCAGTTGAAAAGAAAAAGGAAACTCTCCGGCTAGAACAACACGCTTTACTGCATGATTAACTTCATTATGGCATGCTTAGATGACTTAAAGATCTGGCCCAGAGCAGCCGGAAGATAAACGCCTAAGTGACCATCAGACTTGCAGGTACCTGGCCACCCTTAACGCCGAGCAGATATGAACTGTAGAGAATCCTCCTGACAGTGATCACATTTGAAACTTGCGCTTTCTTAATTCAGCTGGCTATTGACAGTAATATATTTTAACTCAAGGATGTGTCCATTTGGTGCATATTGACTCTGCTTGTTAGAGTGTTCACGGTACATGCGAGCATTGGATTTCCTGTCATGGTGACTTACGGCAGGAGGACAGCGGTGAGTGATTCCTGCCCGTCAAGAACTTTCACTGGAGCCCACTTGAATGGTAATAACCTGCTCCTGTAATTGCTGTGGAAAAGGAAAATCCTCCTGAGGTTTTACATCTAATCATTTATTTATAAATCCGTAGATGGCAGTCTGCAGAAGATGCATCGGGGGTCAACTTTGTGCTCAAAACAGTTGCCTGATGTTTACATTTCACAGTGTATTTTTTTTTAACGGTAACTCCAGCCCCCATGATCACAAAAGGACCCCAGCTTGCCGTTAGCTGCTCCGTGCCGCATCTTGTGGCCCAGGCACTTCATTACCAGCACTAGGCAGAGACCGGTCCCCTCTGTATTAGCTGAAATATGCATGTTTTTCCATCTCATTAATTCAGCCTACATACAATTAATTTTTGCCTATTAATAAACCCCTTGGTGTTAGTGACAGCTATCTAGACCACTTCACCTAGTGTGGAAAGCAAAAGTGTTCTTGTGGTTTCTGCCTCTTGCCGCATTTTTATTGTTGGGTTGGTGGGTTCGGGCACATAAATCAAGCTTGGCAAGGAAATAAAGGTTCTGGGGAATCTCGATTTACCCTGGCTAGTGATGAGTCCTATGAAATACCCATCAGCCCTGTTTCCATGTGGGACCAGTAGCAAGGCCATCCTAGCACATGGGGGTCGTGGGCTGTCAAGGAAGGTGTGGGAGGCTGGCGTGGGAAAAACATCAACTTCCCTCTGTGCAGCCTAAATCCTCGCTCGGTTTGGGCAGTGGTTAAGAGGATCTTTCTGTCTTCAGACCTCAGTGTTTTTCCTTTATTGTTTAATTAGCATACAAAGGAACGTGTTTCCCTTAAGGCATGCTCCCACATACTTAGTTTATCTTGCTAGACATTCCTCATTCCTTTCTGCCTTTTCCCTGTTCTCCCTTTCATCTTTATATGACATTTTCTGATGCAGGTACAGGTGAGAACATTCCAATCAGATCCCCAGTAGCTCAGAAAGTAGCCCCCAAAATTGACAGGTTGGGTTATATGAAATTAAGGAGCATCTATCTGGCAAAAGAAACTATCCACAGAAAGAACAGATAGCCTGCAGAATGAGAGGAAACCTTGTCTGCACTTCAGACAAGAGCTTAATATCTTGCATGTATAAAGGAACGTGGAAGTTAGATGCACATGCAAAAGCCAAAACTCCCAGTCAGAAAATGGATCATTGAACTGAACAGATAATTCTCAAAAACTGAAAAAAGGATCAGTGTTTTGTCTTGTATTTTTAATGTTTGACATCATTCACCATCAAGGAAATGCAAATTAAACCTGCTTTGGGGTTCCATTCTACCAAAGTCAGGATGTCTATCATCAAGAAAACAAATGGCATCGAATGCTGGTAGGGATGCAGAGAGAAGAACCCTGATACACTGTTGCTGGGATGTAGACTGCTGTGGTCACTATGGAAATGAGTGCTCATAAGGTTCAGAATAGGACTGCCATGTGACCTGCTGCCCCACTCCTTGATATACACCTGAGGGACTCTAACTCAGCCCCCACAGAGATGCTTGCACCCCGCGTTTACTATGTTGTCCACAGTCACCAAGACATGGAACCAGCCTAACCATCTAAGTGTCTCAGTTCAGACAGCTTACAGCTGATGAACAGGTGCAAGGGACAGTGCACCTTGCACCTGTTCAGTGCAGCCTTGAGGTTGAAATAAGACATACCATGACCAGGGTTCCACAGACAAAATAGTCCCTAGACCTTTGGAATACTTCTTTCTATAGAGAACCTCTCAAGGGCCCTAGGTAATCAGCTCTAAATGTGTAACCCTATGCAGATGCTAAGATATTGTAGGAGGTAAAACTCATAGCAAGGGTCATCTTGGAATCCCAATGGTAGGCTCATAATGAGGGAACTGCCTACCTACTGGATATGGAGATTGAGTTCCATGGCTGGTGAAATCATAAGTGGGAAAAGCTGTAGTATACCTGTCATGGTAAACCTGGAACCATCACATGAAGGTTTCCAGAACATTCCATGTGATCTAGCCAGTGTCCTTGATGAATGAAATTTGATATATAGATAATATTAATTATATCTAATATACATAAATGATTCAGTTTGCTGACTTTCAGAATATACTAGAATTTGAATTATGATGATTAAGAGAAGGTCTCAGCTATTACAGGAGTCCATGATGATCTGGCTTAGGTTGTTCAGTCCTGACAATTAGCTACAAACTCTTGTGGAATCTGCAGAGTCCCCTCTCTAGCTTGAGGAGCGGGCTGGTTTTTCCCATCCTTGCCTGTGCCCAGCCAGCCCAAGCTCTACAGAGAGACATCCCTGTCTTCCCACTACCATCACACCTCCAAAGTATAACCTGTTCCCCTCAATCTGCTTCCCTTATCTTCCCTAGGGGATCCCCACTGTCTCTACACCATATGTGCCTGGAGGAGACAGGGTGCTGGCATATGCTGGCACCTCCTCCAAAACCCTTACCGCTCAGCCTGCTTCTCCGCTGACCAGTTATGCCCATCACCAAAAGCTACTGTACCAAGAATTCATAAAGTGAGTTTTTAAAATAATAACTTTCAAATTCCCATCTGTACTTTGAACACTTTCAAAGAGCCCAGGACAATAAGACCTTACCACCTGCCATGAGTGGCCTCTTAAGAACCCATTCCCGGCTGTGGAAATGAGCGCAAAGATCCCACCAAAGGCACAGCTCTGCTGTTGTGTGGGGCTTTCGGTACCTGCGCACAGCTGAATACGAAACAATTCTGCTTCTGCTCCTATTTATGCAGGGTCATACTTAGCCATCCCCCACCTGAAGGGCTGGCCCGAAAACCTTTTTCTTCCCCCTTGCTCTCGATTATTCTTAAGTTTAAGACAATGCCCAGTGGCAGATGTGCAACCGTCCTCCATCTACTTGACGCTCCATGGTAATGAACTATAAGGAAAATTACTCCTCTGGCTTCCGAAGTTTATTTAAAATCTCTTCTAAGAAAATCAGCAGCTCTTCCAACTTAACATCTGAGGAAGTGGAAGCAGACACTGGGAGACACACCCCGGAGAGTAGACAGAAGCAAGCCTATGCCTTTGTTGCAAAATCACAGGTCTATACCCACACCTCAGATCCCAGAGCACTGTCAAGATCGACCACCAGGAAGATGGAGGGCAAGGAGAGCCTGATGCCATCATTAAGTGAGGGTTTTTTCCAGGCTAGGAATGTCGCTCCAAGGTTAGAGTGCTTGCCTGGCATGCAAGAAGTCCTGAGTATGACCCCCCGAACCTCATAAACAAGGTATGGTGTCAACCCCAACTCTTGAGAGGTGGAAGCAGGCTGGTATTTTCTGTATGCCTGTTATTGGTGAGATCTCATGAACAAATACTATTTTAAGAGACAGGAGAAAAAGAAAGACTGAGGAATCACTGGCCAGTTAGCAACTGTACTCATGTTAGCATGTACCGACGAGTATCGACGAGGCTGAAAATTGCTGTGTCAGCTGTCTGGATGTAGCACTTGGCCTTGGCCTCAGCACCGACACTACAGTAAGATGAGGAGGAGAGCTGTCACCTCAGTGCCACCCTAGTGCTAGGCCTCTGGACCTTGAGTATTTTGATTCATTGTTTGTACGAATGTGCGCAGGTACCTTTGTGTATTTGGATACACATGCACCTGTGTGCACATGAAGGCCAGAGGAGGACAACCTTAGGTGTTGCTGCTCAGATAACAGTCACCTTGGCTTTTAAAGCAGGGTCTCTGGCTGCCTTGGACTAAAACATAGGCTGGCTTGCCTGGCTGGTAAGCCCTAGAGATCTGCCTGTGTCCACTTACTCAACACTGGGATTACAGACGTCATTACCATGAAAGCTTTTTCTTTTTTTCCTTTCCTACTGTGGGTAAAAAGTACTTTACTGATAGAGCGAGCTGTTGTCCTGGCCTTCTTTTTTAAAAATCATTTTAAGATTTTTTTGACCCTTTTTTCAACGGTCAAGTCACTCATTTTTTTTTTTTCTTTCTTTTTCTTTCTTTCTTTGTTTCTTGTTCTTTCTTGCTTGCTATTCTTTCTTTTGGGTTTTGTGTTTTTGGTTTTGGGTTTTTTGTTTTGTTTTGTTTTGTTTTTTTATGAGACTAGGGTTCTTGGCTGTCCTGGATTCACTTTGTAGACCAGGCTGGCCTCGAACTCACTGAAATCTGCCTGCCTCTGCCTGGGATTACAGGCATGTGCTACCTTGCCCAGCTAAATCATGCATTTCTAATTTGTGTTTCTTATTTAATCTTTCCCCATAAAATATTTTATGAAAATAACAAGCAGGGTAACTACATTTTTTACAAACTCCAGACTCAACTCCACCCTTGTTTCTGGTTTGATTTTTGGGAAAAATGTAGTTGAAGTTTGTTTAGTCATACATATAATTAGCAGGAAGACATCCAATCTTAAAGTAGAGAAAAGGGCCTGACCAGGAGGATTGCTTTCAAGTTATTCTTTGTGACTTGTGTGTGTGTGTGTTCATGCACATGTGTGTACATGCATAGGGGGGCCAAAGGTCAACATCAGTTATCTCCCACAGTGGCTTTCCGTCTTTTTCTTTCTTTTTTTTTTTTTTTTTTAATTTTTTAATTTGACACAAGACTTCACTGAACCTGGAACTCAGTGGTTTGAGACTGACTGACCGGCAAGGCCCAGATATCCTCCTTTCGCCAGCTCCTCAGTTCTGGGATTACAGGTGCGAAGTTCTGCCCCTAGCTTCGACAGGGACACTTGGGATTCAGCTCAGGTCCTCATGCTTGAGCGGCAAGCACTTTCCTGAGCAAGTCCCTCAGTTGACACAGCCTTCTACGGCTTTTGTCTGTTTTCTGTGACACTGCTGCTCTCTTGGAGACTTCGAGCTTGTCGGCAGAGGGCCACGTGTGTTGGAGGGGTTGAAGAGATTCTTGGCTCAGCCCACGGTCATACTCCGGGCAGTTAGTGGGCTTGGCAAGTGTGATCTTGGTGCTTTGACCTTCTGGTGATTTCTGTGCCAAGCCAACAAAGCAATGCCCAGGAGAGGACAGATGACAGGCCAAGAGCCATCTGAAGCCGTGCAATATTTTAAATTAATCTGGCCCTATAGCATGGGATGGGGAGATATGAAAGCTAGATCTTTATGACTCATCCAGCCAGGTCTTGGGTTCGTGAATGTCTAGGGGCTCTGGGTGGGACTGAAACTACCCTTATGTCGCTCGAATATGACTCAGCCTGTCAGTTCTTGGTGTTTCATGTTTTAATCAAAATGAAGAGGTGGGCAGTAAATAATCAAAAGTGCTGACATTTATGCCATGCTGGCTTGCCTGTGCTCAGTCCATCTGAGTTTAGAAGTTCAATGGTGAGGCTTTCTGAGAATGCATGAAGAGGTCAATGGAAAACATAACGGGAACACCACTTGGCCACAGAATGCCTCTAAATGCTTATAATCCCTCCAGATCCTCCCTTTGAGTATGCCCACTCCCATCTCTGCCTTCATCTCTCTTCATCTTGAAAGTTTTCATTTCATCGCTGACAATTCACCAGAGTCCAAGCACATCACAACAGGCACTGGTGTCAGTTGTACCGAGCTGCCTGGAGATAAGCCGTGCTTGCGGTAACCACAGGAAAGCAGGGAGAGTGAGCAAGCCCTCCCACAATTGTTCTTCAAGGAATACCTATACCGAGTAAGATGCAGCTACGTTTGCAGGTTCCTCTGGTGTGACCTCTGTGCAGAAGACTGGAGAAATTAGCCAGGGGCTGCTGTGTGTGTGACAGAGATCAGGGTGTAGAGTCTGGCATGGAGTACAGTGTGCTTGGCACAAGTCAGGGTAGGGAGCTGAGAGGACAGCATCCAGAGAGTTGGTGTTGTGTACTTGGCAAAGATCAGGGTGCAAAGCTGGGAGGGCACCAACTAGGAGGTGCTGTGTGCTTGGCAGTGACCATGGTCTAGATGTGGAAGGGACCAGGCCAGGGAGGCTTTATATTTGGTAGGGGCTGTGGTTCAAGTGTGTTAGAGCCAAGCCCACACTGGGGGCATTGGTGTCACATAGTGTGGACCCTTGCTCTGTACATGGTGAGTTGTAGAAAGATTGTGAGCAGGACAGAAACATTGACCCCATGGGACCCAGGAATGTGGGGGAGGGGCGTTGTGAAGGTGCCCTAGGTATGACTGAAGTGTAACCAGGTCGGTTCTAAGGCTCTTGGGGTTTCCAAGCATGGTAAGAGTGAGAAGAGTGAATGCTGAAGGAGAGAAGATGCACAATTGCAGACACAGCAAGAGAGCTGGGGGGATTTGACCATCATTCCTGATAGCAGTAGGGAGCCAAGGATGCTCTATGTTGCAGAAGCTGCAGAATTTTGTATTGCATCTGAGTTGGAGGTCATGGCCACCCTACAGGTGGCCTTCAGAGCAGTGGCAAGCACAGACATCTGAGGGTGCTGCACCTGTCTGTCCTGTGCATGTTCTCAGGGCACGTGTTACCCAAAGCTGGAGAGTCCTCCTAGAGCCTCAGCTATAGTCAGGGTGAAGCAGGTAGAAGTGAACTGCAGAGCAAATAGTGGGACATTTGGAGAAGAGAGTGATTGTGCCCTACGGTATAAGAAGATGCAATAAGTGGGACCCATTCCCTACCTTGGCAAGGACTGTGTCCTTGGGGCTGTGAGTTTCAAATAAGAGGGGTGGGGTGGTGCAGAGGGTCTTTCAGGTAACCAGGTGAGGTAACTTGAGCCAGATCCCTGCAGGCTGTGGAGGTGTACAGGGGAAGTTATAAGGAGGAAGTCTGAAGACAGTGGCCTGGCAAAGGGACACTGTAGAGCAAGGCAGGGCAAGAACTGTGCATGTAGAATGGAAGCAGCTTTTGCAACCTGAGTTTCTATGTCTGGAAGCAACTGACTGCTGGGGACATACCCGATGCCCCCACTCAGGTGCTCAGAGCAAAGCTTTGGCTTCAGCTCAAACTCAACCTTCCATAGCTGGTGCCTTGGACAGGATCTGGATATCAGCAAAGCCAGAATCCAGACACTAGTTCCCACCTTCTTGAAAAACTAGATGAGAAAGAGCAGGGTGCCTGGGACCCAGAGGAGGGATCGATCAGGTAGTCATCATATAAAATGACTTGGGTTTTTAGTATCATCCTCATTCACAGGCCAGAGCAGCTGGACAGACTTAGCAGGAAAGTTGAGTAGGGCCTAAAGAAGAAGATATACCTGGTGCAGTGCAGGTAGGAGGCCCCACACAGGGTGATGGAGTAATGGGAGCAGCCTGGCAACCAACATGGCTGAGTGGTAGCTTCCAAGAAGACAAGAGGGGGTGTATGAGTTTAAATCAGGGGTCCTAGAGGCCTCCTGTGCAGAACTATATTATAAATGATTATCCTGGGAACTGCTTTGTTCTGAAGCAAGTAAGCATGGCTGAAGGTTGACAGAATTTTTGTTTACAAAAGCAGGTAGTCAGCCAGGGTTAGCCCATACAGCATATTGGCCAGAGAAGCCTTGAGAATCCTGTGTAAGGATAATTGGGAACCAGAGTAAGAGGTAATAGAACTCCAGTGGCAGCTGCTATACCAGCCCAGAAGAGTTTGGGGCTCAGAGGCTAGCCTGGGGGCTGAGGGACATGAAGGAGGACAAAGCTCTTGGCGTTTTCTGAAGGAAACCGTGAAGTAACTTCAGGGTAAGTGGAGACACCTGGGACAGCTTCGGCCTATGCGTGTGCTCAGGGGGCTTTGAGGTCAGCTGCAGAGCCCCCCTCCTGTGGCCACTCCTCAGCTACAGCCCCCCAGCGTGGGAGTGAAGCGGCATCAGTGGTTACTCCAGGGTGAACACAGCTCTGTAGGGCAGGGAGTGAGCTTCCTAAGCTCTTTGCACAAGACTAAACTCTTTACAGTGCAGAGGATTTGCGGAAGATGGTCGTGTATGCTCATGTTTGCACCCACAGCCCTAAGCCAGCATTAACAAACTGCAATTCAAGAAGGGGAATAGGTGGAAATGCAGTCCCTCCCTCATGGCAATCTGGGTAGAGTCTGTATTTCCAGGGATCAAAGCACTGGGGTTTATACAAGCTGTGATTCCACTGCAGTTAAAATCTTAAACATCTAACCAGTATAAACATAAAATGGTGTTTCTGTGGCAGTGATTTGCAGTTGGAAGGTATTTTCACATAAGAATTCCCTTTTCTAGGGCAGGGAATGTAGCTCAGTGGAGTGCTTGCCGACATGCACAAAGGTTGGGGTTCCAGCCCCAGCATCAGAAACGACTCAGGTGTGGTGGTACATGCCTGCAATCCCAATACTCAGGAAGCTGAGGCAGGGCATTCAGATGTTCAAGCTTCTATCTGTCTACACAGTTCTCAAGGCCTGCCTGGAATATATGAGACCCCATCTAAGGAGGTGGGAGTGAGAAAGGGAGGGAAGGACTGGAAACTGGATTCAATGAAAGAACAGGCATCTGTGAGAGAATACATATGCTGGCACAGGGACCCGAGGTAGGTGGAGGCTGAGACATCTGTTTATACTGGAGTTCCTTTGGAGACCGTCCTCATTCTATTCATCCCTGGTACCAGCGGCAACGTCCTAATGTCAGTCCAAGCGCTCAGAAATGCTACTCTAGGCTCCAGGGCTTACATGAAGGAGTCTTTCCTCAGCTTGCTGTCAGAACAGCTATAAATAAGGGGCTGGCTGTTTTGGCCAGAAAGCCCTGTGACCCCTTCCCCTGGGAGACCCTGGAACTAGCCCAGGCTCATGGTCCACAGACCTGACCAGGCTGCCTGAGGTGTGACAGCATCCCAGAGGCCACACTGACTTTTGAAAAGGAGGAAACGGCATATAAAATGGGACTTTGCAAGCAGCATGGGCAGGAGCTGGCAATTGTTAAAGTGCCTGGTTCAGCTGCTCTGCAGCGGGGTGTGCTCTGCAGCCACCCCTTTACTCTCGCTTCCTGCTTGGGAACATAGCCGGCTCTTCCCTCGGTGGAGTTTCGATTAGAAGAGCCAAGGGTGTAGCTGAACTGAGCTTGAGTCCCTGGAAGGAAGACAGGTCCTGGGAGAGTGGCCAGCGCCAAGACCAAAGGGAGGGTGGGCACGCAGCTGAGCCCTGTTCGCAGCGTGATCTCATCCCGGGGTTGAAACCCTGGCTTCTCCTGCCAGTGACAATACTTCTTGAAAAGGCACAAATGTTTTCTGCTTCTTGTAATCCACTTCTTGCAAATATTAGTGCTCTGGAAGAAAGATTTATTTTAATAATGTGAGTTTTAGGGTTTTTTTTTTCCCTGTGGTTAATGTTGTTTTATTACTCTATATTCTTGCCAGAAAGTGCATTTTAAGAGTTTCAATTCAAAATTAAATATGACCTCAGTGTTTTAAAATACAATTACATTAACTGTCCATTTAATAGTTGCTTAAGATTGTTTGGCCACTAATGCATACTCAATATACTTGTCTGATATTGAATACAGTATTTTTTTTAACTCCACTGACCAGCTAACGTGACCAGCTAACATGTCCCAGCTGCAGCGGTTCGAGGGAGAAGCCAGAGCTTTCTCTGCAGTGAGCAACGGAGTGTTGTCCAACTGGAAAGGTGTTGTGCTATTATATGTCACAGGCTGGGCTTTTCTGTGAAAATGCCACTGTGTTTGATAATAGGGAACTATCCATTATTTATTTAGAACTGTACAAACCAATTTACAAGTCAGGTAATTTAGTGGCAGGATTATTTATTAATGAGCCCAGTACACGAGTTAATGGGGCTAAACCGTTCGGAGGTCAATCTTCATCTAATCCTTGCCTTTTGGAGAACAAAAGAGGTCTCGTCTTCAGCATATTTATTATTTTAAATTTTAAGTCAGATGCTCCGCTATTAAAACGAACATTTTTCCGCCTCTAAATAGCGTGATGGCAGAGAGTTAGTCTGTCATTTACAAGGAGATGCAGTCTGTGAACTGGACTGGGGTGATATGCTTTAGCCCTGTTAATATCAAATGCATTCTTCTGTGTTGTGTGGGCACAGGAAGAAGCAAACCTGTTCCTTAACAAAGGTGACAAGTAGGAAACTACCTGTTTGGGAGAGGACGAGAAGCTAGAAGGGGACCTTCCTGGCTCTCCTTCTTTCTGGGGCTGGAGTGGGTCTGCTGTATATCACAGGTAATGGGAGGGTTCTCCCCAGTAGGACCTCACCAGACTTCCCCTGTTAATAACTCAGTGGGTTCCTCATGCAAAATTGAGCATCGTGATGAAAAACTTAGAGTGTGACAATGTGGCCTTCATCTGGGACCTTTGAACCTGATGGGATTCAACACTTTTTCTGCACTTACAGGAGGATAAGACTCAAGGATTTGCTCTTAAGCTATTGGGTTTTTCAAAAGATTTATTTATTATTTATACAGTATTCTGCCTGCATTTGCAGGCAAGAAGAGAACACCAGATCTCATTATGGATGGTTGTGAGCCATCATGTGGTTGTTGGGAATTGAACTCAGAAACTTTGGAAGAACAGCCAGTGCTCTTAATCTTTGAATCATCTCTCCAGCCCTGTTGGGGTTTTTTGTTTTTGTTTTTGTTTTTATTTTTTGCTTGTTTGTTTGTTTTCCACATGGTGCAATCAGTGGGGATGAGCAGACATGAAGAAAAGTCCCTTCAGAGTGCAGGGAATATTATGAAATAAGGGGGAGATAAAAAGACCTGGAGGGAGCAGGAGCTCTACAAGGAGAGCAACAGAAACAAAATATCTGGGCACAGGAGTCTTTTCTGAGACCCCTAACCAAGGACCATTCACGAATTTAACCTAGAATCCCTACACAGATGTAGGCCATGGCAGCTCAGTGTCCAAGTGGGTTCCCTAATAATGGGAACAGAGACTGTCTCTGACAAAAACTCAGTGGCTGGCTCTCTGATCACCTCCCCTTGAGGGGGGAACAGCCTTACCAGGCCACAGAGGAAGACAGTGCAGCCAGTCCTGATGAGACCAGATAGGCTAGGGTCAGATGGGAGGAGAGGAGGACCTCCTCTATCAGTGGACTTGGGGAAGGGCGTGGGATGAGAAGAGGGAGTGAGAGGGGACTGGGAAGGGTGCTACAGCTGTGATACAAAGTGAATAAACTAATTAATAAATAATTCATTAAAAAGAAAAGCCCCTTTATTTTATGACATCAAATCAGCACTATTTCGAGGCTCTAGCTAGTTGTAGAGACCATCAAAGCAAGTGAAAATGGATGTGAGGCCCATTCCCAAGACCTTAGCAAACCTCGTTATTCTGCAGCCTGAAAGCAAGTCCAGAAAGGCAACGAGATGTAACTTCTTCTGTCTAGAAAATCTCTGGTTATTCTTATTACAGAATGGTTCTCAGAAAATTATTCATTGGAGAAATGGAATCTGAAAACAGGTGTTTTGGGCACACATGGTATGATGGGTCTCGCTAACAGCCTTGCGCCTGCATGAGCCATTCGTTCATCAGACACAAACTGTGTGCCAAGAACACGCTAGATGAATCATCAGGTCTGGGTATGCTCTCCAAAAACAGTCTGGGTGGAGAGTTCATGGTTTGACTTTTTCATAAAGCCCCACTCAAATTTGCCATCTTGCCATGCCATGTAAACAAGGCTATGTCCCACTCAATCTGGGCCTCACTTCTGGGCAGTCAAAACTTGGGAAGATGGTGATTTCATGGCATTCTGGGGATAGGCCTGTTGTGTGAGTTTTCCTGGGGAGATGTCGGCAAATACCTGTACTCTTTAGATAGGCCACCAAGAACAGCCCAGAAAAATAGTTCCAACCAAGAGTATCTTGGTGAACAGGTGAATTTATTATAGTTCCCCAGAGAGAGCTTAGATGACTCTCTCGTAACAGCATCACCAAAAACCCAGCTCCCTCATGGATGACAACTCAAAATAACCCCATCTCTGGAGCTCCCTGACCAACTTGTAGGCATCTCCACTAACGAGTCTCTTCTCCTCCCAGTAACTGTTGACTGCCTCTAAGCTCAGGAAGGAGCCTCAAGGATCTTCTTTCTAAGCTTCTTGAGCCTTCTACGTTTCATAAGTTTCCTGAGTCCTAAGGACCTCCTTCCTTTCAAGAGGGATTTTTTTTTTAATTCAGAGGAAACATCTACACAGCAAGACTTCTTACTTGTGTAAAAGTATATTATATCCTGTGGACAAGTCACCAAATCACATGCCTGGCATGCTAAGCCTTGATAATAAGCAATGAATCTGGACAGAAGGCTTGCCTTGGCTTGTTTTCCCAGGTTCAATGAGTCCTAATCTTAAAGGACCCTACCTTGCCAAGGCTTGCCACTAGGACCTCCCAGTCAACCCCCTTGCTGTTAACAACATAGAAAGCCAGAATATAGGCTCACACGACACTAAGCAGCCATCCTTTACCCCTCTGGACAAGCTGTCTGAGGCTTTCCCACTTCTGCTATTTATTCTTTTTTCTTAACACTGTTCCTCTGGAAAGCAAAGGCCTACTGACTGGCATTTCATTCCCCAGTTCCTTACATCATATGTTCCAGAGCAAGCCCTTGTTTGAAATTCATGCCGTCTTCTCCTAGGTATTCTTGCAAACCCTTAAAAGCATAGAACAGTTAGTCCGCAGTACATAACAATTTTTTACACTTTCATCCTGCCTCATGAGCAGATACTGATTGCCCTTATTTCAACATATAGAGAAAGGAAGTTATTTCTTTACCCTGAGGGCATGGGTACATGCTTAATCTGGGTAGAGTAAAGCCAGGGTGGAGCCTTTGGAGGCCCTAGAGGATGAAACTGTGGGTGTGTACAAGTTAATCCAATGGAGAAACTATAAGGCAGAGGATTTTCCCAGCAACTGGTTCCGTTTGCTGCCATGTGTCCCACAGTGAAGCTAGCAGGGAAGATGCAAGTGGTTGGCCAGATCCCCCATTTGAAATCTGTGAAAGGATAGGTAGTTGTAAGTTCTAACTGTAGTTCTGTCCATACTCTCATGTTCCTTTTTCAAGAGCAGGGAAAGAGCATTGTTACCCAGGCCCAAAAAAAATTCTCTGGGAAACACCCTTTTGGAAGTCCCAGCAATGTGATGAGCCAGAAGATGACTCTTGCATTTTTACAGATGTGTAAGCATTTTATTTTAAGAAGCTAAATTAAACCGGGAGAGAGGCAAGTACCTTCTGTGGCTGGAACATTAAAAAGCCTTTCTTGTTCCGCTGCTTGGTACTAGGAAGCAAAGGCAACATAGACGTAAGGCTATTTGAACTCTTTATTTGCCACATTTACAATATTAATAACAGTGTTTCCAGAAGTTGTCACATCAAGTAAAAGATCTTCATTCCAGGATGTCTTTGGGGGCCAAATTGAGAGTGGATGCATGCATTTAATAAATTGTAGTCTCAAGTAGTCATTTTTGTAAATAATTAGTTTCAGCGAAAGAATAAGTTAGCATATTGTATGCGTCTAATGTTGCAGGCGCACATACAGCAAACTTTGCTATTAATCAACAGTCGAGCACTGCAAGTGGGGCCTCATACATAATGAATTGTGCTTAAGCCTCATGGGTTTCTTGATAGAAAAATAAAAGAAAACACAAGTGTAGTCAGCTTTTGAATAAAATTTAACTAGATTGCTCTGCATCCTATAATTGTTTTGGAATCATTAGGGACCTGATCATTCATCTGTAGTTTTGGGGTGTTTTTATCTTCATCTGTCAAATAGTGGAGACTTTTAATGATATGTTAAAGTGTTGATAAAATAGAATTTTTCTTTTAATGACTTACATTAAGAGGTATAAAGGTATGTATAGCCTTTTTAAAGATATTCTAATCGCCCACATATAGTATTTTAACTGTCTTTACAATATGGTTTTAA
This sequence comes from Meriones unguiculatus, assembly GCF_030254825.1. Taxonomy (NCBI): domain Eukaryota; kingdom Metazoa; phylum Chordata; class Mammalia; order Rodentia; family Muridae; genus Meriones; species Meriones unguiculatus. The sequence goes on from NC_083349.1 coordinate 14,520,258, forward strand.
TTGCTGATGTGTTTTTAAGACATAATTATCTTTTCAAGGAAAATATTTAATCCTTATGGAGAAGAGTTTAAAATTTACATAAACTTTTCTTCCTTTTTTTGTGGATGTTTTAAAATACTATAGTAAATTCTTCTGTGGTTTTATTTAGGATCTGGAATTCATTTGAGTCTCAACTTTTGAGTTGTTTGAGATAAAGTCTGAATATGTAACTCAGGTTGACCTTGAACTCAGGATCTTCCTGCCTCCATTCTTTTAATGAGCCTAAAATTTTGATGGATTGGAATGCTCATGAAAAATTGATGCCCAACTTTAGCAGCATTCTTTTTACCACCCAAAGCCCTTAAATAGAAAGTTGCTAAATTTCATACCATCCCTCTCATACGGTTGACCCTGAGACAGATATCTTTGATGGTTTGTGATGGCATTATAAAAATAGAACTTGAGTCAGGGATATAAAGGCCATGAGCTTCACAGAAACAGCTCAATGAGGTGCTGCTGAGTGGATGGCAGAGCCCTCCGCTGCAGATGGAGGGTGTCACTGCCTTTCCTGTAGGCCGTCTGGTTTCTGTCCTCCTTCTACAAATGGCTGCTTTTGTTGCCTGTTGCCCTGTCTGGCATATGTGCCTTATTGGGCAGCTTCCTGATGCTACAGTAAAGCACCTGGAAGTCATATTTATTTTTATAAAAGGGATGCTTACTGAGGCCATGTTTTCATTCTGTGGTCACTGAGCTCTGTGAAACAGCATCATGATAGAAACCCATGGTTGAGAAGACTGCTCACTTTGCTGCGGGTGGAAGAAAGAAAGGGGCCATGAGCCTGATATCACTTTCAAGGGCACACCTCAGTGACCTAACTCTTCCCAACTAGGCCTCACCTAAAGATTCTGCTACCTCTCAGACTGCCACAGGCCGGTGATCAATCCTTTAACACATGGGCCTTGGGAGGACCCATTTCAGAACCAAACCATAACAGGTACTAAGACAAGGCTTTTAAAGATCACTCATAAATTCTTTTTGTGAGTGGTGAGTGTTGTTGCTTTAAAATACAAACTAGCATTTTATACATGCTAAAATCTGTCACGGCTTCATACTTATTTATCATACTTTACTTTCTGTTGCTGTTCTAAAACTCCAATGAAATCAACTTGGGAGAGGAAAGGGTTCATTTGGCTTACACTTCTGCATCACAGCGTCACTGAAGGAAGTGGAACTCAAGTGGGAACGTGGAGGTAGAAGCTGAAGCAGAGACCATGAAAAACTGTTGGTTACCAGCTTGCTTCCCCTGACTTGCTCGGCCTGCGTCGTTATATAGTCCAGGACCACCTGCCCAGAGGTGTCACCACCCAGGGCTGGACCTTCCCACATCAATAGTTAATCAAGAAAATGCCCCACAAACTTGCCTGCAGGCCAGTCAGATGGAGGTAGTTTCACGGTTGAGATTCCCTCTTCCTGGGTATGTTTTAGGTTGACACAAACTAATTACATCACTCATTTGTTAGTATCCTTATCTTTCATTGTAGAAAATACTGTCCTTTGGGTGGGTGGGAAATCTGTGACACACACCTGTTTGTCGATGAGAGCAGCTTGTGTTCGTGCCTGCATGTGCATGCATGCCTGTGTGCCTGCATGTGTGCAGTGAGGTCATTACAGCAGCCCTCTTAGTGCTGGTGAGTAGCAAGACCCCAATACAATAGTGAGCTCCTACTGGTGTGCCTTGATTCTTCGCCTTTGCCTTGTTGCGGTTGATCTTTCTTACCACCAACATCAGCTCTTTACTTCCCCCCTCCCCTTTCCTGAAGTCACTCTGGAAAAGTGAACTGTGGAATCTGCATGTGAATGTTGCCTGGACAGCTCCCACCACCAGGCAGTGCTACGGAGCCGTCACTCATTGTTCATTCATGAACTGCCATGAGCCTGGAGAGTCCTTGGCAACCCCCTTCAAACATGAGGTTGTTTGAAAGGCACAAGTGAGAGGCACCGCTGTTGCCCTGTGTGCCTCACCTTCACGTCCCCTCTATCTGCACAGTTGGCTACAGGTGCCCGAGGAAGGGGCCACCTACGTGGGCACTCTCCCCAGTAAGCCGTGAACGGGATCAGATCTTTGCTGCTGTGTTGGAATGGAAAGTTTAAAGGCTTTATTCAGTCTGCCTTTTTGGAAAAAAGTGGTCTTTATTGATAGCAGGTAGCATAGTTTGTTTCTTGTCTTCAATCCTACCCCTGGAAGAAAAACGCCCGAGTTTTAGTGAGAAGGCATAATTAGATGCAGGACACATCCATCAAACACAAGCCACTCGGCTAGAGATCTTCTAAATTAGACATAATTGTGCACGTGCCAGCACGGCGGAGCAAGAGGCTCCACACGCTGTTGATAAAGTCACCTTTGCCGCAGTTGTGCCTCAGTAAGCCTCTGAAGTCTGGAGCTCCATCCCAGAGTCCCAGAGGCCCTGCCTGCCCTCCACAGCACACACTGGAAGCCAGAGAAGGCAAGGTGTGCTTGGCCTTGGCAATGTTTTTCACCTAAGGCTGTCCAGTGTGCAACTCTAGCTCATCCTCCTATAAAGAGCACTGCCAGGAACTCCACACATTGCCACCCAGCATCTTCTAACACCTTGTTGAAGGACACAGCCTACGTCGGCTTCTTGCCAGAGTCTGGAAGAACTCTGGTCTATACGATTCTGCTGGTATGACCCTCTACTGTCATAGTTAATATTTCCAAAGCACAGAATGGAAAGTCCTCAATTTGGGGGTCGGGAGAGGGGGCACAAGAGACTAGGTCACAGAGGAGATGGCACGTGCATACAATCTTGTCATTCAGCATTCTGATTGTCCCATAGCAGCAACCACCTTGGGGGTGACTGTCATTTCGTGGCCCCCTGACATGTGAGTGACTCTAAGGAAGGTGTAAGCCTATTTTCTTACATCAAATGGCATTTCAGGCAGGTACATTTGTTTTACTGTCTTGGGGAGGTAGCAGTCATTGAGAAATGAGCCTTTAGTGATTCTCTCCTCCAAGGGACTTCTGAAGCATCCCAAGATCTGTATTACCAAAGTCTCCCATGGGCTGGGCCATGTTTTAAATTGTACTCTGGGAAAGATGGGAGGAAGAGGTGACAGGTGTGACCTTGATGTTCCCCTTGTAGCCTGGCATGCACATGTCACCGCTTGGTAAAGAACGAGACCCCAGGCAAGGCTCCCCTAGGAGGCTATGGCTTTGCAACACCTGCTGTCGGAGCCTTGCTGTCTCTGGTCTCCCCTCAGTGGTTAACTAACCTGATAGGCCTCAGAAGATAAGATGCACACTCTACCCAGGGCCATCTCCCTTGGTCTTGGCTAAATCACTGTCTCATGCCTGTCTTTGCATTCTATTCCTAATGGTGTGTCCATTTCTTGACGTGCAAGCTTCACTCAGGAGGGAATAACTCTGCTCATGTGGCAGAAGTCTAGACTGAAGCTTTGGAGCCACTTTTCTTTGCCCTGTGAAGAGTTGAAAGACATGATCAGAACTGGCATGCACCACGGGTCATCCTTTCTCAAAGTCAAGGAAGGGAAAAAGGCAGAAGTGCTCACAGACATCTTCAGAAACACAGCTACACATGGACTGTCTTGTGCTCTGGAACGCCAGGAGGCAGCATGCTCTTGTCCTGAAATTACCAGCAGTTGCTAATTTCTTGAAGAAATCCCGAGAACAGGCCTTCATTGGCCCCAGCTAAGTGTGTTTCACTTTCCTCATAGTCCATCCTCCCATGGTAGAAGCTTAAGGATGAAGGGTCTCTTTTTTTTCAGCCCCCAGCCATCTACCAATGCCAACTCAAATAGCAAAAGGGGGGGGGGGATGTTGCAGTCTTCACCACTCTATTCCTCCACAGGGACAGGTGACATGCTGGCCTAGAGAGTTGGACTGATGTCAACCACTGGGGTTGAAGCAAGTGTCCCTGGAAGATACCAGGCATGATACTGAGCAATTCTCGGGGTTTGCATTTTGTTTTGGGCTGGTGCTGAGGAAACCTGGATGTAGCATTTAAAAGAATGGGCCACGGAGCCACTAATTATTGGAGTTTCAGGGTTCGCCAGCAGGAAGGTCTGGAGAAACACCTCCATCATAAGAGCAGCCGTTAGCACTGCTGTCACGCCATAGCTCTTCCCTGGGTGAGCAGCAGGGAAGGTTGGAGGAAGAGGGCAGGGCAAGAGAATAAATTTCATTTTATTGTAGAAATGGAAATTTGTGTCATGGCTTTAAAAATCTGGTTTTATGTGTGTGTTTAAAGCCATTCATTTTAAATGTAGCCCCATAAATCCTTGCTTCGGAATCAAAGCTGTTTAATTACATTTCACCCATGGCTAGTTATCTAGTGCCGATGGAGAAAGAGTTAAAAAGAGAACTCCAGAGTGAATCAGAGGTGAGATCTTTAGCACAAGCATAAAAAATCAATTTAAGATGAATTTTACTACTATAAAAATTCTCCACATATCCTTTTAAGAGTGGGAAATGCTAGGAAACACGGCTTGCCCTCCTCAAGGTAGAGGGAAGGCCAAGATGGGCAGCCAAGGCCTCTGAGCAGTCATGGGGAAATAGGAAAACCCTGGACTCCTGCTTTAAAATGCTCCCTCACACAGTGAACGTTGATGTCCCTCAGGACCGCTGTGTGCAGTGCTCATCAGCATCCACATTAGCCTGGCCTTGATGCTGAGGTACTAGCTAGTCTTAGCTACCTGTTTTATCTGTACCTACCCCCTACCCCACGCACCACTCATGCTCTGTGAAGAGTTGTTTGCTTGGTGCAGGACCTAAAGGCGGTCCTATCCTTCCTGTTTCCTTGGCTGAGGGTCTGTGCTCATGGACGTGAATTTTATTCACTGCGGTCTGAGTAGGTGGAGTGAGCCCTGACGAATATAGGCTGCTTGCTGGCTGCCTCGATGTGGAGGAACCTGGTTATCTCCAGCAGACACCACCCCAGTTCCCTCAGATCTCCCACTGTCCCCAGAGACCAGGAAGGCAAAACACATTATATATTTTTCCATCTCTCCTCTTAGACATCCTTGATACTCCATTCACTTTGTTAGTGAGCAACAGAGCCAGTATAGAATGACTGAGCATGTATCTCTAAAATTGAGTAATATCTAAGCCAGGCACGGGCAGAAGTTCTCCCTCCTATCATCAGACGTTGCTAATAGGGAAAGCAGTCAGGGCAATGAGACAGTTCCCTCTCCCCAGGAGACTCCCAAGAGAAGCCTGCAGTCTGCATGGGGAGCGAGCTGTCCTCCGTGAGGCCCATCTGGGGAATGTGGGCAGCAGTGGCTTGGACTGCCACCTATTTGTACAGGCACCGAGCTCAGTGAGGACCCTGCTTAGCAGCTTCAGAAAGGCTAGTTTTAGTGATAGCCGCAGGATTGGCCTGCTCAGGGCTTGAGTGTGTATGTGTTGAGGCGGTGGGGTGCAGAGGACAATCTTGGGTGTCATTTCTTGGATGTCATCTATCTTCTTGAGACAGGGTTGGAACTCACCAAGCAAGCAGGGTTGTCTTCCACTCCCCAGCGCTGAGAGTATGAGCCCATGCACGGCTTTTTCACTCAGGCACTGAGAGTCAAACTTGCGTGGTCATGCTTGTATAGCAAGCACTTTATACCATCTCAACTCTCTCCCCAGGCCCCAACCCCAACCCTCCAGCCCTGACTTCTCCCCTCAGCCATCCACTTCTACGCCAGTATCCTCATGCCTTGTGGCTTTTTTCTCCATCCTTCCTCTGTCCCTCCCTGAGGACCAACAGTGTTTAAATGCTTCTGAGGCCTTTTCTGAACAACTTCCTGTCCTCTCTGAGACCAGCAGGAACCCTGTTGTGCATCCCACCTTGGAAGTTCATCTATTGAAAGATACAAGGACTTAGTAAAGACACAAAGGCCTTCGCCATGGTGCTGTCCTAGGCAGTTACACACCTGCACAGGCCTGTTTGCAAGGCTCTGCTAGCAGCATGTCACTGTCCTGTGAGAGTCAAATCTGCAGAACACAAACAAGGAAAGAACTGCACTCACGCCCCTGCATCTCCTCAACCAGAACCTTCCTTACATAAAAATCCCCCAACTCATGCTTGTGAGGTAGCCTGCCATAGTGCCTTCTGAGCCTGCTTGCTCTGGGAACCAGCTAATCTTCATGTGGCTTGAGATGTTCCTGCCCTACCTCAGAGGTCTGGCCCTGCTGCTTTTTGCTTTAGTCTGTATACAAAACTGTTGTCACCATCGCCGCCCGCAGTATCTCTGATTGTCCTGTGTGGGGGGGCATCCTGCCCTTCAGCAGGGAGGCCTACTCCAGTAGCCAGGCCTGGGCTCTCCCAGCCCTTAGCACCCCGGTCCCCACCCCACCCATTAAACCTGAGTAGGGCCCCATTTCCAAAGCTGAGTAAAGGCCTCCCTTCCTCACCAAGATGTCTATGTGTGGACAAGAGACCTGTGGACTGAATGAATGCGCCATCCTTCACCAGACACAGGAGCCAAAGGCAAGATTAACAATCCAAAGGAGTCTCTACTCTCTACAGCATCCAGGTCTTTCTACCTTCCGATGAGAACTCTGACCCTGGGCTGCCTGAGAAGTCCCAGACAAGTTGTTCCTGCCAGGCCCAGAAAGTCAGAGAAGCATGCTGCTGTCTAGAGCCTGGGAATGCAGAGAAGAAGAAAAAAATCACCAGAGAAATCAGATCCAGTGTCTATGCCTCTAGAGTGTGGATCCCAGAGAATTGAAACAAAAACTGAGTCTGCCGTAAAACTCCAGGCTCAGAGCCCAGAGCGCAGAAATGGCCTCCCTTCACAGCGTGTGTTCTTAGCCTGTGGAGCACAACCTGGAAGGCAGACCCCAGCTGAGCATGAACAGTGGGCTCCATGCAGGGCCAAATCAGGGAACAGAAGATAGCCCCATGTAGGAGCAGCAAAAAACCACCCAGAGTTGCTGTGAACCATTTCAATTTTAAACGCCAGGGCATCCGCCGGAGGACAGGGACTACAGAGAATGAGCAGGAGGATTTGTTACTAAGCGCCTCAGCTAGACACCCAAGAGAAGAGGAGTCATCCCACTAGCGGAGAAGCACTAAACTCACAAGGTGATGTCACTTCACACCCACACCGGTGCTGTGGAACATGGGTTGGCATAGTCCTAGGAGCTTCCAAAGGTGAAGCTCAAAGCCTTCCAAGAAGCGATGCCCCCTCTGCTGTAGGGATTCAGGGTAAGAGGTAGGAAGTGGACAGTACAGGCTAATTACCTGATGTTTAGGGGAAATAACTCTAGTAGTAATTACCTGATGATGCTGACTTCTAAATCTAAAACCAAGGTGGGGGTAGGAGGATGGGATGTTCCTGTGTGTCCATTTGCTGGTCCCCATCCCCAGGCACTGTGTATGCAGAAGCTTGGAATCCATAATTTGGGCCCTCCCTGCACTTAATAAGCCTAGGGATAGGGAAGCAGACATGGGAACTGCAGTGTCTTCCTTCCCAGCATCCCTCAGTGGTCATTTCTGTTATCTGCAGTTCTCTGTGTCTGGCAAAGACAGACACTTGGGAGTGGCTGGCAGCCTTCCCCCATTAGCTGCAGCAGGTATGCGCTTCACACATGTGGTTACTAAGCTTCTTATCCTTTTTGCAGCCCCACAGAGACTCCAGCTAGTCCTGAGGTGCTCGGTGGGCCAGAGGGAGTGCCAGAGCCCCTGGTGCAGTGCACAGCCTGGCTGGAAGCCTATTTTCATGAACCTGCAGCCACGGAGAGGCTCCCCTTGCCTGCTCTCCATCACCCTGTGTTCCAGCAAGGTTGGTAACCACGCTGCCTTTGGGGAGCCTGACTTATTAACTATGGCTGACATCACAGCTCGTTACTGACTACACAGGCTTGGAATTTTTCACATCGTCTAAACACAGGCGGCATGCGGCCAAGCTGAAGGCCGAAGGCTAAGAGCTCACGACCCCACCCATTCCAAGTGGTTGTGTTAGTTTTGGCACATGGTCACATAATTCTTGGCAAAGGCAGTAAAAATGATGCATGCAGATCAACTCTTGACTCTGGCTTGGCTGAAAGGTTTAAATAGGAACACATCTGAATGGCAGTAAATTCTTCAATAAGCTTATTGTTAACTTCAACTTCCCGCCTGCCAACAGCACAGAAAATGAGCTCTGTATCTGGACAGTTAGCCACTCCTGTGAATTTACTTTGTAACAGTGACTTCAGAGTCCACTCCACCACTGCATCTTCCCAGATAAGTTTTAATTTCTCCCGAGTTATCACAGACACATTCTAAATGATGAGAGTAAAATGCATTGCTTAAATACAGTTTGCTAAGGGCACTTAAAGTCTCCTAGTAACCTAAGAAAACATTGCATTTCTTTTAAAGCTTGTTTGGATCTGTTCAGCACAGAAATTAATTACCACAGCTAAGATCATCCTAGGCCTATAGCAGAAATTTATTCTTCATTCTGACTTTTATAAGAAATCATTTAGTATAAATTAGTATATACTCACATTCAGACATACGCATGCAAATAACTATATCTCCTTAAGGGGAAAAAAACCTGTGATTTTAACTATGGTGAATTTAAAGCAATCTTGAGGTTCAGAATGGTGTTCACTAAGTATAATTTAAAGGTGCTTGAAATATGCCTGGTTTTTGGTTCGCACTTGAAAAATGGGGTTGATTAAAAAAAAAAAAAAAAACAAGGCCAAAAGCCCTCTGAAGTCAGACTGATGCCTGACCAGGTTCACTAGCAAGGTCAGACAAGTGAGGGTATAAAACAGGGGATCTATTTTATGCAAATAAACTGAAAGGATAGCTGGAATGAATGGGTACCTTGTTCACCCTTGTTTTACCCAGAACTGTCTTCAGAAGGCTTCTCCCAGCAGGGGTACCAGAACTTGTTAAGGGGTCTCTGGGAGAGGTAGGTGGGTGGGTATCTGTAGCACTCACTCTGTGTGTCTAGTGACCACACTGTCATCTTCGACCCACTGGGGAAGAGAATTTGGCTGTGTGCTGGCCCACATTTTGTGTCCAGTACTGTGAGCTGTAGCTGGAGTGGCTGTGTGTGTCTGTTAAACACCTCCAAGTACCTAGCACGGGGGCCATGTGTTGCTAAGAGGTGGCTTCAGATACTTCCAACTGTTGTGTATCTGAACACGGGGGTGGGGGAAGAGTGCCACCTTTCTCTTAGGTCTGCCAAGGGCCTGAACCAATAAGGTTCACAGTCTCAGGACAGGGTAGAAAACTGTCTTATAAAGGCAGAGATAGCTGTACAGTCCCATGAGGGAGTAGATGAGGAATAAGCCTGTAAAATCCTAACCTTTTGCCTGTGATTGGTTGTATGAATTAAGGAAAACTACAGAGGCCAAAATTGTAAGGAAATGACTCACTCTTGGCAAAGCAGACAGTAGGGTCTGCTGGCCTGGTGCCACCAGGGTCCAGAGAACAGCTTGGCCCTTACGCAGACCAGACCAGACCTGGAGGAGGTGTGGTGTGCGTCATATCATGGTCACAGTAGGGCTGACCACCAAAACTGTCACTAGAATAGACAGATATCCCTCTGCAACAACAGATCCAGCATAGTGAGCACCCAGCTTCCTGTTCCTGTGCCTCCCAACTGAGGCACCAGACACAAAGAGTCCCCAGGCATGTCCCCAGCACCTCAGGAGCCCACATCAGACCCACACTGAAGCAGTGCCCTATGCCAACAGGTCCTTGCGGTTCTTTGGAACCAGGAAGACATAAGATATAAAATCAGAATAAGGTGAGAGCATGGGCCGCCCCCAGCTCTGCAACACAGCAGAGCATTTCCAAATAGACTGAAATTCACTCTGGCAGTATTAGATAGAATAGGCTTCTTCCTGGTGTGCTAGGAATTCTAAGACCCAGGCTCCCAAGGTCACTTGGACCAGGCCTGCCTCTGACAGCTAGTGGCTGCTTCGGGGGCCAGGGTTTCCCACGCCCCAGCATGTGCAGGCCAGGTTTTTTTAATTTAGTGTAGTCATTTGCTCCTGGGCAAGGACCAGGTGTGCAGATTTTACAGTTTGAAGAAGGAAGGGGGAGGGTTGGCTAGGGTACCCTGGCTTACATGGAATTAATTGGGTCTACTCCACATGTGTAAATGACACCCCTCCCCCCACTTTGTCCAGTTTGCATCTTGTGATGCCAGGGAACTAGACAGTAAGAAGGAGAGTCTCACAGAGAGAGGATCTTGGGTAAGTTATCTCAGTGTCCTCTGGAAGCTGGGGACCCTAGGCCAGTCTGTTCAGGGCAGGAAGAGTGGGTCGGTCCCCTTTGATATGGAATTAAGGTTTACTTCACCCGTTCTATTTTCTGTGCATTTTTATTCTATTTGCATATCTTCGGGAAGGAGGTTTGTTGTGGATTGTTTTTGTTTCATTTGTTGTTTGTTTGTTTTTATATTCTTTAATATTTAGTCCTGGTCTGTTTATATCAACCTGGTTTTAAGAAGAGTATTTTGGACTGGAGAGAGGGCTCAGTGTGTACAGTTCTTGCTGCCCAAGCCTGACCACCTGAGACCAGATCTCAAGTGCCCATATAAAAGACAGACACAGAGGTGCACATCTGTTATCCCAGTGCTCCTATGAGCTCTGATGAGACAGGAGAATTACCAGAAGCTACTGGGCCAGATAATCTGGTGAAGGAAGGAAAAACAGGGCCCTGTCTCAAACAAGGTGGAAGCAAGGACCATAACCCAAAGTTGTCTCTGATTTCCATCTATGTCCTGTGGCATATACTCATATATAAACACGTACAGTTACACACACAAGATGTTTTTAAAGGGGTTTATTACATTTGAGTTTATCCTTGGGCCTCGCTATGAATCTTTCGGTCTGAGGTGCTGCAGGCCCTTAGGGATAAGCCCCCATGAATCTTCCTTTAGAGTAAGATTGACTTTCTTCCTCAGGGGCAGGACAGCCTCTCCTTTCCAGTGTTCCTCTATACCAATAGTTCTCAACCTCCCTCGTGCTGTGACCCCTTAATACAATTCCTCATGTTGTAGTGACCCCCAACCACAAGATTATTTTTGTTGCCACTTCATAATTGTAATTTTGCTACTGTTATGAATCGTAATGTAAATGTGTATTTTCTCATGGTCTTAGGCGACCCCTCCCCAAAGGGGTCACAACCCATAGGTTGAGAGCCACCGCTGTACAAGTTGAGTGTATAGTCCTTGCCTTCTCTTTTTAAGGATACAGCCTGTGTTAAGTTGAATCCTGTGAAACTGCACTTGGTAGATTTTTTAAACTACAACCTAACTTCTGATCCTTGGAGGCTTTCCAAAGATTAGTAACAGTTGGTTTATCTGGGCATTTATATATGAAGGAACAGTGGTCTGGGACCTGTGCTACCATGCCCTGGGCCTCAGCAAGTAAGAGTGCTCCCAGGGGGCAAGGGTAGGGTCCTTTGGGAGAATTGTGTCCCCTTTTTAAAGTTAAAATGAGATGGAGCCCAGCATGTTCCTCTCTTGTGCAGCCTGAACTATAGAAGGATCAAAGTCAAAGAATGATAGGACAGGAATCAGCAGGCCTGAGGGGCCAAAGGCGTTCAGAGTGAGCCTCCAAGAGAGTGTAAAGGGACATTTGGGCACAACCAAGCTGGAAGGGCATGCGCCCTGTCCCATGGATCAAATCTCCATGGGATGAAAGGCTACACCCACACTACTGCTCTTGCCCTCGGAGCTATGTGGAGATTGATGCCACTTGCTTTAGAAGCTTTCACGAGGGCCTGATCCTGGGACTGTTATCTCTCTGATAGAAATCTCCCCATGAGCCTTCCATCCTCTCTCCTGGCTGACTGGCTGCCCAGCACATCTGGGTATCCAGGTCTCTTCCAGCCCCATGTAATTCCATGCTAAGAAGGAGTAGGGGGAGGGGGTGGATTTTGAGCTCCCAGGTGGATTGCTGCAATCAGAGAGGCATCCTACCGGACCTCTGGGTCTCCTGACCTACTCTGGCTGTGTCCATGCAGGGTTGCTCCTGTAGCTCACAGGCTTCTCGAGCTCCCTACATGTCTGCAAATGTTTCTATGCATTAGCTGCCTCTCTCCAGGACACATCAAAGCCCTGATGGGCAAATGCATACCCTACATGTGGATCAGTGATCTGAAAGAAACTATTGAACTAACTTTGTGGCTCTGTAACTTTGTGGTACAGTGCATGCCTGTAGTACAATGCTTGCCTGGCAAGGTCATGAGTTCAATCCCCAACAGTGCCAAAAATAAAATAATTCTCAAGTCTTCTGACTTCTGAATGCTTTCTGCAATATGTTTCACCCTGTGCTGAGCTGGTTTTTTTTTTTTTCTTTTTCTTCTTTTTTTTTTTTTAAACCTGTAGCAATGCACACTACAGAGCGTGAGCTTTCGTTTTTGTCCTGAGAAGAGTTAGCTAAGGTTGTGCATGTTACTGATTGCTTCCAAGTCACTGCAGTGTCTTAGAAGATGGCCTTGGCATCTCAAGAGCGTGGCCAGTAGATTATCACCACAGCTAGCCAGAACCAGCATAACCCTGGATGCTTCTGGCAGAAATATGCCTCCCCTTTGAGACAGCCAAGGAGTGAGACCATAGGTTCTGTTAAGGTTTGTGGATTTCCACCAGAACAAACTAAGGTAGATCCAGTGTCGGGATTACCAAGGGCTGGAATACACAAAAATGCTATCTCAGGACAGAATCACAGACCTCAGAAAATTGGGGGGGTCCCCTATGCACAGATCCCATGACTAGGCAGTAGGAAACCTAGCAACCGGAGAGCTGGGTCTGGGGCTTCAGCAGCAGTCCAGGCTTTGATCCCCGGGAGCCTCAGAGCACTCCATGATTAGAAAGTTGAGCTGGTGAGGGCCTCTGTTTCATGCCACGGGGCTCCACCATGCAACCCAACCTAAGAAGATACCCGCAAGTCAGCCAAGTTCAAACTTGATGCAGAGGACCCCTACCAATATCAAGAGCGTAAAGGATTCTGCGTTCATTATGCGTGGGGATTTTGTGTAAAAACATTCACTATAACTTTCCTCTAGATTTACCTCCGTAAATCTCCAGAAGTGACTATGTAAAGTAAATCCCTCCAGGTTATGTCAGCACATAGAGGGGCTGTCTGCAGAACAGACACTCTCATGCCAGATCTGGGGTGTGGCTCTTTTCTAGTGACAGCATGTGTTCAGATTCCTACATGAGAAGGTAGAAATCACCACACTACACTCTTCAGGAGTTTTAAATTTGAGATAAGCTCTGAAAGTATAATTACCTATCAAATAAATATTTTTTGAAGAAAAACAGGTTTTCCACTTAAAAGTGGTCTTTAAACTTTCATTTCCACTAGCTGTGCTGCTCCTAAAGAGAATGCTCACTTCTTTATATTTTGCTGTCCTAGAATATGTGTTTATATATTACAGATAATCATAGTTCAATTCTATATTTATTATTTAAGTCACAGCAGAATTTACTAACAATATAGATAAATAATGGTTAATAAACATGCATAGAATTTGACTGTATATTTTCAATATTTTAAGTATTGGTGTATAGTTAGGAATAATGCCAAAATAATTAATGGTAGGAGACAGAAGTGTTAAAAACTATTCCTTAATTTAAATGTTTTCCTGAGATTTACCTGGACCTCTATGTTCACTCTTAAAATATGAAAATTTTGAGTCTCTTTATCTAAAATCCCACCTGGTTTCTGATGGCAGAAGGAAAAGTCAGATCCTTAGAGAAAAGAGTAAAGAAAGCATCCCTTCTTCCCAGGGTAAGTAGCCACCAGAATGGCTTGTGGCTTTGTGAAGCTGGGAAAACATGCAGGACTGTGGACCCTGCAGGCTCGCCGGGCGTGTCCTGCCCTCAGCCATGTTTTTATGCCATATAGTAAATTACTTCTGGAGAAAGTTGAAGGACAAAGCAGGGAAAGAGCATTTTCAAATGCTCATAAATACTTCCTGCTGTTAGCTCAGATCACCTGAGGGTTTTCTTTCACCAGAGTATTCAGGCGAGCATTGACAATGCTTGGGAAGTCGCAGGTGAGCCCTGCCCCTCAGCCAGAGTGAACATATCCAGTCTATCTGTTACTATGGCAACTATTTTTCTTTTCTTTTTTTCATTTTTTTCTTTTTTAGTACTATTGTTAATTAGGGCGTAAGCACGTATTTTGTGAAGGGAACTCATTCATAAACTTGGGTATGATTTCACATGTGTTCCTTGTCTGCCTTTAAAAAAACAAACAAGCATTTCTTCTTGGGCTGAGCTTCTCTGCCCCTTCCCACCCCTCCAAGCAGTGTGATATTCCTCTTGAGCCCTTCCTTAAGTAAATGGCTTTGGGAAGACCTAGCAACTGAGCCAGGGTGACAGACGGGCTTATTGCAGCCAAGACACACTTTTCATAGAAATTCGCATCTCTTTCCTCTTCTCAGAATAAAATATGCAAGAACGAACATAAATGGCATATCCCCCCTTTCCTTCCCCAAGAATTGGGCCTTTGATGTTCAAGAGCAGTGAATATTAAAGGCCAGCCCTGGCAGGCTGTGGAAACCATACCCATTTATGACAAATGTAAAACAGCACAAATCTAGCCGAATTCGATGCTATCATTAGTTTGTGAGTCGCATTCTTGAAAATAACCGTGGAGGAGCCAAATCGGTTTAAAAGAAGATAACAAAATGGTTTAAGCTACTTAGGTTGAATGCCAATTATATTTTAATATTCAACTGAGCATATTTTACTAAGAAAAAAGGCAGCGTTGACGCATGCATAACTCATTGGCAGCGTCGACCAGCTGTGCCACTGTACTCTCCGAATCACTTTGTGCATTTTAGTAGCATGGTAATTTAGTAGAGGCCTACCTGAGTGATGGCATTTTCAATGAGCAGGTAATCTACAGAGAATTTTTATATGGTTATGAGTTCTGTGCTTCAGCCCAGCAACACAAAAATACATCAAGACCAATTACGGTATCAGCTTTCAGTGTGATACCCTCGCCACGCAAGTGCATGTATTTCTGCCCCAGGCATTTCAAATTGCATCTAATTTGAAATCTTTGGGGTTTTAATTAAATTTCAGAATATATGGAATTCTTCATTAGTACCTGCTCTGAATAGCAGATCCCTCTTCCCTCCGTCTCTCGTTAAAGAAGTAGGCGGTGGTAAATAGTGTGCTCAAGAGCTGATCATTTGTGGGGCCCGGGTATTGGAACAGAAATGGTGAAATGCAAAATAATATCAAAAAGATTATTAGTCCGGGGAGAGTCTCTTGATTTGTATTTTAATGGAATTTTACATTTCTCTTAATGATTTGCAAATTGTCCTCTGATTATAAGATGCATTAAGCTTTTCATTTTAATGGCAAAGACACAGCCATTAGCAGATATTTTTTTCCAGTCTTCTTTTTAGAGTGCTTCCCTGCAGCAGATAAATATTGAAACCATTAACACCTTTTGATGTGCACTGCAGCCTTCGTCCTAGATCCCCGCATGGCCAGCCATGGTGGCTCATACTGAACACCTGGCCAGGCACCAACTCTCCACCTGAAGACAGGAGGAGGCCATGATACCTGTTTCCTCCCTCGCTCTAAAAAACAGACTTTGTTTTAATTGGGGGTGTCGTCTATTTGTGTTAAAGCTGATCCATATAAATACCATCAGTGGTCCAGTTTGTATTAAAAAGCTGGCCTTGCTAGGGTTGAGGCAGGGGGATGCTGCTCCCAGCTGTAGCCTGGAGCTGACCATGAAGAGAGAGCAGTGCAACCTGGATGCTTCTATGAAAACCCAGGGCAGCGAGGGAGCCACATTGACTCCGTTAAGCCGGCTGACCAGCCTGACCACACACAACCCCCCACAGTAACCCATGACTTCACGTTGGCCTCTGGAATGACATGCCTGCCCCAAGGCCAACACTTGCGGCTTCTTCAAAGCATGTAAGTACAAGGCCAAAGCAGCTTCCTGTTCTGCTCTAGAGCACTGGGTCCTCAGGAGCTTTTGACTTTAACTGCGAGGTGCCTCAGAAGGCAATGGAGAGGCTCTCAGGGTTGCACGGCTCCTACTCTGTGTAACCTACTTACACTAGAGCTCTGCTTCGTCTTGTTGAAGCTAGGGCTCAGGGAGTTCAGAAAAGGCACTGCTGAGTACTTTGCAGTAGTGAGGGGAAACCGCTGCCTTATTGTAGAATGTGTCTTCTAGGAATGACATGACTATCGCCATTTTGAATATTCAGGAAACCTGCACAAGACTGGGCCCTTTTGTGTTCCATCGCATAGCAGGGAGGCTCACAAAACCCTACTCCGCCCTTAAGGGTTTATGGTCAGTTAATAGCTTCTAGTAAGGCAGCATTCGCAAAGCCCACCCCTGCCAGACTACATATAAACAGTTAATGGTGGCTGAGAGAGACTGCTTCCTCAGTGATACAATCACTCATGAGTAACCCATGCTAAGCAATACCAAATAAAACCGTCGGTTCACCAAAGCCTACTTTGGTCGTTTCTTTGGCCTATTGTTGGTGCCCTATCTAGGAATGTAGACATTTTTGTTGTTATTCTCCCAAACTTCACATGTCTATCAGAGCCAGTGCCTTTCAGGAATATCCCTGAGCAGCTGTGGTCCTCCACAATTACTTCCTGTCTCACCTCAGCCTGCTGGCTCTTGAGGAGAAACACAGGGAACAGCATACCCATTTTGGGGGACCTCTGTGAGCAGGTACCTGTCAAGATATCTGGGAGCTGAGCACATGACCACTGCTCAGCACCTTGTCAGCAAAGCCCATGGGTACACCCATTGTCTCCACAATCCCTGATCTCCTCATGACCCTAGGCAACTTCTCTAGCCTCTGGAGTGCCATAATAAAGTGACAGATTCCTCAGAGTTCTGGAGGCTGAGAGGCCGGGACCAAGGTGTCAGCCGGGCTGATTTCTGCATTTGAGTAGCAAGCTTTCTTGCAGCCCTCTCTAGCACCTCTAGCATCTCTAGCACCTCTCTGACTTCCTAAGGATACCAGCCAGATTGGATTAGCACCAAGCATAAGACCCCAGTGAACCTCTTCACCTCAAAAGGCACTCTCCAAACTGTGTTGTGCCTTGAGGTCCTGGGGGATTGGCTTGAGTTAACTTATTTGGTGCCCCCTTCAGGCCCTGCCCTCTCCTAAGTCACTGGCATCCTGTGTGGAGCTAATAGTTGGGCTGTAGAAAGCTGTCATGACCCAGCATAAGAACCACCTGCTAAGGAATCAGATGTCTCCTTTTCAGAATCCATACAATTGGGAGTGACACTCAGCACCAAGTTTTGCATGAGCTCAGAGAAGACTCGGTGTCTATGCTGAGGGGCCGTTCTGCACCTCCAGTGAGCTTACCTGAGTCCCTTCTCTGTATGCTGTGTGTTGTTGGCTAGAGGGAATGTGGTCACCCCAATCCCATAGCTTGCCAAAGAGCATTTTGTTTTATAGTCTGTCTTGTAAATAAGTGCTGGAGACAAGACTTTGAACTGGAAAAAAGAATATCCTGCAACCTATAGTTTTGTCCCGCTGTACACTGTAAATGGCTTTTCAAGGGCCTGTAAGATGACTTGACAGGTAGAAGTTCTTGCTGCCAAGTTAGATGACCTGACTTAGACCCCTGCGACCACATGGTAGAGGGAGAGAGCAACTCCTTCAAGTTGTCCTCTGACTTCCACACACATGTCATGGCATGGCCATGCACATAGACACATGCACATATATATGTATGTATGTATATATGTATGTATGTATATACAATTTTAAAAATGTAATAAAATTTTAAGTGGCTGCTTGAAGGGACTGCTGGAATCCAGAATGAGAAGGACTGCATGAGTCCCTAAATGTCAGAACTTTGCCCCTTCGGCAGGCCACAGAAGGTGCTGTGGTATGGCTGCACCGTGTCTGTGTCCTCCAACTCAGTACTCACATATCTTCACTTTCTTGTTATCTTCCAACTCTACAGGAGCGATGTAGCCATCTAACCTGTGGGGTGCTCTTCCCTGTCTGCTTGCATTACTTCTGACTTTCGCTCTTTCATTTACTCCTCGTAATTGATTCCTCTGTTTCAAGGCATTCTTCAATGTGTACGGCACAGGATGAGTCAGGGGCAGCAGTGATGAGGGACACATAAAACTCGACTGAACAGGACCTTACTCAGCCATGGTGTTGCCAGTTGCTCTATGACCCGGGGATCTGCCGCCTGCCCGTGTTCCTAGAGCCCACTCAGAATGGTCTCCCTGTCCAAGCATATGGCCCGGTGTCCGGCTCACAGCAGAAGCTGTAAACCTGGCAATGCATAACACAGGGTGCCAGCCCTCTCCCAGAACACTGTGTAATGTCTGCAGCCTGCATTTCCCCGGAGGGTAAATACACATCCTGTCCCCATTGCCCTCAGACTGCAGGTACCGCATATGCTAGTGTATCTTTTGTACCAGACTCTTGTTCTAAATATGGAAGCAAGAGGTCTCATGTTGAGTGCCTGCTGAGTCATTGATCGGGGGACAGGCATGTCAGTGTCAGGAGAGTCACTAGAGCAGTTCTAGAGCACATGGATGGGAGACTGATGCTTCCAATATTTTACCGTGAACCTCAGACCAAAGAATATTCACATGGGTATATGAAAACAATAAAGGACAAGGCACAGATTCACCTGCCACCACTATGCCTACCCCAGGCCTGCCTGCCCTCTCCCCTTTCCAGTACTGTGCCTATCATTTAAATGAGTAGAATATCAGTGTCTTCCTGAGTTGCTTCTTTCAATAAGTGTGTTTATGAGAACAGGTTTTTGGAGTCCTACAGAGACCATCCATTTCTTAAGCTGCTGTGGAGAATCCCACAGTACAGGTGCCCATCATTTTTCCCTGTCCACTATGAGTGGGCATGTGGGTTTTTCTGAGGTTTTGCCTTTAAAAACTACTGCTGTTGCTGCTGCATCTATTATAGTCATGTGTCTAGTGACCCTGCTGACTGCCATCTGTGGGCAGAGTGCTGGAGAAGAGTGAGCTGTGCAGAGAAGGAATTCCAGGAGTCTGGTGTCCCCTTGAGCCTAATGCAGAATACTGTCATGAGTGTGTTTGGAAGCCAGAAACAATGACTGGAGAGCTGAGTGTTAGGCATTCCCAGAGCACTGAACATAACTAGACCCAGAAAATATATGGGCAAGGACGGTGAATATTTTCTCAGCATTCTTATTTTTAAAATAATCAACTACTCACAGTAAAATTTATTTTGTATTATTCCCTGTTTGGGGTTTTATAATATATGGAGAAGTAAAATACATAACAAGAGTAGCACGGAAGATAGGACTGGGGACTGGAAATACACTGTGATATGTTCCTTATGTTCTTGTGAGCAAGTGGGGCGTTATTTAAGGATAGACTGTGATAAATCATGATGCATATTAACAATACTAGACTGCCACTGAAAACCAAAATGTATAGCACAAAGCAAAATGCTTCTTTTTAAAACAAATCTAAAAGAAAGCCAAGGAATGGAGAACAAAAAAGCAAATGGGAGAAATATTGATTTGGAAGACTCTAATCCAGTCATGTCAATAATTACATTAAATGTAAATGTTCTTAAGATTCAAGTAAAATGGCATAGATGAAAAGACTTGTCTTTAAAAAGAAATCTAGACTCCACTAAATATTTCCTATAAGATATAGATATTTTAAAAGAGAGAAGGACTGAGGAGATAGCTCAGTTGGTAAATTCTTTGCTACACAAGCCTGAGGATATGAATGCCTGCTCTCCCTCAGCTGTAAACATGCAGGTACTACAGAATACATATATAATCACAGAACTGAAAAGGCAGAAACAGGAAGATCCCTGGACTTTTCTGGCTATTTAGTTTAGCCAATCAGTGAACTCCAAGTTCAATGAGAGACACTGTCTCAAAAACTAAGGTGGAAAGTGATTGAGGAAGATACCCAAAGTTAACCTCTTGCCTCTATACATATACATGAACATATATGTGTACCTACTTGCACACAGTTGCACATGCATAAACATACACCAAAAATATAAAAGAAATAATACTATACAAAATGCAAATAAAAGAAGTATATGTCAGAAGTAGTTAAATGTAGCTGTCTTTATTTTTAGGTTATATAATATATAAAATATCTCACAGAATTTTGAAAATATTAAAAAAGAGAATTCAACAAGATAGTATATACAAGAATAAGTTCTATTATTGTATGTTATAGTATGAGATACAACTGTAAAATGATTGTGCTATTGTTACATATAAAGTATTTGATATTAATGAAATATACATAATATTTCTCAGTGATACCATATAACCTAGACTAAGAAAATAAATAGGTGTACATTATCCCTTAAACTGCCAGTGCTGCAAAGAGGTCACTTCTCCATAAATTCTTATTATTGTTCAACTCAACCAGGCTTTTAAATTCACAACTGACATGAATATTCTTTGGAAAGACCCTAGAATTTCTAAAGAAATCTTGGAAAATATAAATAAGGACTAAAATTCCTTTTCCCCTGGAACCTCAAAGAATATTATATGTACTTAAGAAATTGTAAATATGCTCCTGTCCTGTTTCCCATTTTCTCCCTCTTCTGATGGCCATCCTCTTTGCCTTTCTGAATGGGGATTGAGCATCTTAGCCAGAGTCCTCCTTCCTGATCAATTTCTTTAGGTGTACAGATTTTAGTATGTTTATTCTATATTATATATCTAATATCCACTTACGAGTGAGTGTATACCCTGTGTGTCTTTCTGCTTCTGGGATACTTCACTTAGGATGATATTTTCCAGTTCCCACCATTTGCCTGCAAATTTCATGATTTTTCTTTTTTTTTATTGCTGAGTGATATTTCATTGTGTAGAGGTACCACAATTTCTGTATCTATTCCTCCACTGAGGGACATCTGGGTTGTTTCCAGCTTCTGGCTATTACAAATAAAGCTGCTACAAACATGGTTGAGCAAATGTCCTTGTTGTATACTTAAGGATCTTTTGGATATATGCCTAGGAGTGGTATAGCTGGATCTTGAGGAAATGCTATTCCTAATTGTCGGAGAAAATAGCCTACCACAGAGGGCCTCTGAAAGGCTCTATCCTGCAGGATATCAGAGCAGATGCAGAGAGTTATAGCCAAACTTTGGATGGAGTTCAGAGAATCTTATGAAAGAAGGGAGAGACAGTAAGACCTGGAGAGGACAGGAGCTCCACAAGAAGAGCAACAGAACCAAAAAATCTGGGCACAGGGTTCTTTTCTGAGACTGATACTCCAACCAAGGACCATTCATGGAGATAACCTAGAACCCCTGCACAGATGTAGCCCATGGAAGTTCGGTGTTCAAGTGGGTTCCATAGTAATAGGAAAAGGGACTGTCTCTGACATGAACTGATTGGCCTGCTCTTTGATCACCTACCCTTGAGGGGAGCAGCCTTACCATGCCAGAGAGGAAGATGATGCAGCCACTCCTGATGAGACCTTATAGAGTAGGATCAGAAAGAAGGGGAGGAGGACCTCCCCCATTAGTGGACTTGGGGAGGGACATGGGTGGAGAAGAGGGAGAGGAGGAAGGAGGGAGCTCCAGGGGGGGAATAAAAAAATAAACTGTAATTAATAAAAGTAAAACATAAAAAACATTCGAAAAAGAAATTGTAAATAAGTAAGTTGTAGAGCTTACATTACCTGATATTAAAACTTCTTTCAAATTATGTGTAACAGGGACATCGTGATATGTACAAGACAATGTGATAGGCATCCAGACTTAAAACAGATACCCCTAAGGCTGGAGAGACAGATGACTCAGCAGTTAAGAGTACATATGCAGAGGACCTGAGTTTGGTTTCCAGAACTCATGTCAGGCAGCTCAAAACCACCTGTTAACACCAGTCCAGGGAATCTGATACCATATTCTGGGCTTCACAGAAACTGCACTCATAATGTGTGTGTGTGTGTGTGTGTGTGTGTGTGTGTGTGTTTGTGTGTGTGTCTGTCTGTTTGTCTTTTAAAAAATAGAGACCTGTATGCTTTGACAGTTATTTTATCTTTGAAATGGGAAATAGTAGCAACTGGATGACCATTTTCAAAAGGGTACCTAGCTTAATTCCTGCCTCACACCATGTATACAAAAATTAACATAAACTCAGTTATATTTAAACATAAAGTTGAAATCATATGGCAGTAAAAAAAAAAAAACATAGATAATTCCATATGCGGGTATTTCATATATCCCCAAAAGATAAAGCTATGAAAGAAATTGCAGCGTTGTTGCAAGTAAAAGCACCATTAATAAAATGAATGTGTTGTAATAAATAATAATAATAAAGAAAAAAACTTAAAAAGAAAATGAATGGGCAGAACGCAGAGGAAAGAGATCTTTCCAAAGCACCTAGGTGGGATATATGAAGGCTTCAGGACACCACTGTCGATATGTAAGCAGAGGATGTTGGTTTCACAAAGCAGTATGTCCAAATTGTCCTGGAGGCACATGAAATTGGAGAGTGTCTTTGGTGAAATCCAACTTAAATCAATTAGATGTCTGTCTAGGCCCAGGTGGCTAAGGTGAAGAAGGCTCACAATACCAAATGTCTGTAAGGAGCTCTCCTGCCATACATGTTGGTGGTTGTAAATGGTAGAACATCTTTGGGATAAGGTATGCTCCCATGCCCTCTTACCCAGTATTCTCACTCTTAGCAAATATATGAAAGCCATTCACAGTAGCATTACTTGTAATTATCAACAACTGAGACGGTCCAGTGTCTGCTTGCGGGAAGATGTAGATTAATGGAGCTATACCCACAAAGATCTGGTCCTTGTCTGCATGCTCGGTGACAGGAAAGTGTGGACTGCAGCCATATTCCACATAAGCTTGTCTTGGTTGTATGCTGCCCAGGAACCAGGCAGAAAGAGCATGTCTGGTTTTGCTTACAGAATGAAGGTCTACAGTTAGCAAAAGCTGATCGGGGCCAGGAGAAAAAGAAAAGTGTAACTGCCTCTGGGATGTGCAGACAGCAACTGCCTGTGAAGGAGGCCTGAGGGATGTCCCAGCATAACTCTTAACAACATGAGCTACACGGGTACATGTATTTGTCAAAACTCATCAGGAACACACTGAAGATGTGTGTTTCCTTGTATACAAACGCTACCTCAGAGGAGAAAAAGAACGAAATTGACATTGAACTCTTAATTAATGGCATATGAGCTAGCTTGAGAGTAACGGATGTCTTCAGTTGATTTTGAAACGTGGTAAAAATTTAAGATGGGTAGAGAAGTAGAAAGTGGCCAAAGTGAGGGATAGCAAGTACAGGTGCTGCCGTGCAGTCAGGTGGGAGGTGTGTGTGACTTCACTGGAAGGGCTGTGTATTTGAAGTGAATGTTAGGAACCTCTCTTTCTAGAAATCAAACCTAGGGAAAAGTATGTTGATGTTAACCAAAGCCCATGTGAGGTGAAGTGACCATGCTTGTCGAAGTCACGTGTAATAGAAATATGTCTTGAAGACCTCTGCTGCCAATCCTGTCACAGGCACAGAGAAGGTGGCCAAGCATGCTGGCTCTGGAGGTGACAATATAATTAACCCATGAACAGATAATACCACACCACAAAGCAAAAGACCCTCAAGAAATCAAGTGTGGTAGAGTGGCCAGAGCCCTGAGTGAGATGGCATATAGACTGAATGCAGGAGGAAGTAAGAGTAAGCATGGGCCACACCAAAATCTAGTAGGGAAGAGTCCCAGGCAGAGGAGCAACCAGGCACAAGTGTTCAAGAGTTAAGATGGCTTCTAGAAATTACTCAAATGGGATAGCTACCATCAAGCAGTTGAGAGAAACAGACAACAGACACTCTATTCAGTGCATCCCATGTGCAATAGCCTAAGAGCCAGTGGCGTGTGATTCCCAGATGGATACTGGCTGTGTGCATTGTGGACTGTGAAAAAGGAGCAGAAGATGATGGAACGTCAGGACACTGGCCCAGAAACAAATCAAACCTTGCAGGGAAGACAGGAGTTTGAGTGTAGTGTGGGTCTTCTGCTCTACAGTAAGACATCTGTGCTTCTGGTGTGGGGACTGAAAGTAAGGGACTTGGTGAGGTCAAGGTTGTGGTTCTGTGGACCTGTGTGAAGAGGAGGTGCCTGGGTGCACGCTGGAGACCCTGAGCGTATGCTGAATCCACGCCTGGGGCAAGCAGCATTAGCAGTGGCCTCCTGCACCCTCTCTGCTCTGAGCCAGTCTTGGGGGTAAGGACCTTGGACTTTGAACATTGGATTGGGTTGGGCCATGGCTGGCATGGAGCTGCTGTGTCAGTCAGCTTCCTGACACTGTAACACCTACTGGAGGTGACTTAGGAGAAGGAAGGATACATTTGGGTCTGTGTCAGGGTTCAATTCGTGGTCACTTGGGCTACAGTAACAGAGAACATTCCAGGTATCAGGGACAGGAGAGAGAAGTGGCCAGTACCCCATTATCACCTCCAAGGACATGCCCCAATGACCTAACCCTAAAGACCCTATCTCTTAAAAATCCCATTGGCTCCCTATAGTGCCACAGACTGGGAACTGAGACTTCAGCACAGGGGCCTTTAGGGACACAACTGTAGATCCACACTGTAGCAGTCAGGAGTTCCCAGAGTCGCCTGAGAACCAAGATAGCCACACTGTGAGGTGAGTGGCCTGGAAAAGATGGAGAGACCCATAGGAATGAGAAGAAAGAAGCTGAAGGAGAGCCTGCTGAGGGTTCTAGCTCAAGTGGAACGTCCACAGGTGGTCATGGGAAAGCCTTAGGAATGAAGGAAGCCAGTAGCTGACCTTACTACGGTTCCCATACCAGACTTCACTGGTGGCAGCAGTCACCATGTGTGAATTCGACTGGTTCCCTCCTCTGAGAATAAGACTATCAGCCCGTTCCACATTAGTCTCTTATTGCCTCCCAGCTAGGTAATAGCTAAAGGAAAAGCCGGAACCCCCACTACCTCAGGTCTTACCTACTCCCTTCACTTGGCTCCCTTGTCCCTTAATCCCCTCCCACCCCCACTTCCTGCTGGTCCCTGCTTCAAGGCCACTTGCTCAGAAGCACTATCTTTGGCTACACCCCCACCCAGCATCCTTGCACTTAAGCCCCTCATCTTGGTACTTTGAGCTGTGAGGAGTACTGACACACCACTCCTCCCCAGCTCTGTAAGAGCAGGAACTCGTGCCAGGTGTCAGTAAACAGGGACTGCTTAGTGAATGTTTACTAATACGTGATGTTCAGAAATGGATTTATAAATCCCCCTTGCCTCTGCAGAGGAGAGGTCATTCCTCTCCAGCGGCAGCAGTGAGCTGCTCCCAACAACCCCAGGATCCCCACAGAATGGAAGTCAGGCCTCTGAACCTTCCTCTTCCCTGATGATGGCCAACTTCAGTGAAGGGATATGTTGCCTAGTGGAAAGAAAAGCTAAGGAACCAGGGTTATCACCCACCCACACCATCTTTGTGCCCCATCCCTGCTAGGAGGTGAAGTGATCCAACCCCATTCACCATATGCCTGCCAGGCTCCTCTGCATGGTGGGCTTTCTCCAGAACAGGTCCATTCCCCAACCACCAGTCTGCTGTCCCTCTACCTGCTCCTTGTGCTCCTCCCCCTCCCCACCCCCGCCACACACACACACTCTCACCTGCACAGCCTCTTCCTCATTTGAATAGGTGAGAAACCAAAGGCAGCTGCCCCATTTGAGCTCACATCCACCGCTCAGAATTCAGTCACAACTTCTTTTGAATTCCTCAGCTGCCCCGAGGCAGAGGCTCAGTGTTGGTACTGAGATTAATCCCCAAAGAGCCCCTCATTTCTCTGCAGAGAAATTAGAGCTGCCAGTTTTCCTTTCGCCTGTCCTTCTGACAGCTCTGTCAGTAATGAGATGCCTGCTCCGTGGCGTAATCCCCATCCTACGGTGAAGAATAATTCATTAAGAAATTAAGGGCCCGGCTCCTTTCCGTTGGGTTGGTCTTCAAAAGTTAGCTAATGGCAACGGCGGCATGATTATCAATGAAAAATTATTCAGCATACCTCAGGGCCATTCCAGACACTCCTCCTTCCTCTCTGGGGTTGTCAGTGTCCCGGAAATTAAGTTGGGTGACATGGACTGAGGGGGTTGTCTGTGCATGGGGCCAGGAGGGCAGGTCAGGCACTGCACCAGTTTGAGAGAAGCTTCTTCTAAGACCTGGGTTTGCATCATGAGATACAGCTGACAGCAGTGGCAATTTCTCCCTCTCCCTCCTCTGCCCCCCGGGAAGTGGGAGTCAAGGTCAGGGAAGCTTCTAGAGGTTGCAGATAAAATGCATGAGACTAAGGGGAGGAGCTGCATATAGATTGGGGGGGGGGGGAGATCGTTGACATAGTTTTGTTTCATTTTATTTTATTGTCTCTGTTTTCTTTTTTAGTTTTTGAAATGGGATATTAGTCCAGCCTAGATTGATGTCAGATTCAAGGTGTCCCCCCCCCCCCCCGCCTCAGTCTCTCTCTCAGTGTTGCTGGTGTGCTCAGGAACCTTCAGGTGCTTATTGTGAAATAGT
Source organism: Meriones unguiculatus (assembly GCF_030254825.1). Classification (NCBI taxonomy): domain Eukaryota; kingdom Metazoa; phylum Chordata; class Mammalia; order Rodentia; family Muridae; genus Meriones; species Meriones unguiculatus. Next base: position 14,546,755 of record NC_083349.1, read on the forward strand.
CTGACACTAGCTACCCAATGCCCATCTTTGGAGCACATTGAAACCCCCAAAAGGAAGGGATGATTTTATGGCAGCCTTGTTGTCATTGCCTTATGGGGAAGCTAAGAACCCTTAAGGTGGGTAACGTTGATCAGTTATCCTGAAGCCGATGTTCTGTGGAACGTTTGGATTATGGTGTGACAGGAGCATTGCCTCTGTGCATGGACCGGTGAGTGTGCAAGGCAAGTTAGTGTCTCCTCTACAGTGGCCAGTTCAGAGCTCAAAGCATCATCCATCTGCAGAGCCTGTAGGATTCTGAGGAAGGGAAAGAAGCCACGTGCTCCCACGGAGAACCTCCAGAGAGGTTTGTGTGGGGTCAGGACGTCAAATGGCATTACAGCAAGAAACCTTAGATTTGGTTTGATTTTCCTTCTTTTTATGATTAACCTCAGTAATACGGTGCCGACCCCAAGTCAGCCTTCTCTACCACGGCTCTTCCCCCTTGTCCTCTGCCCTCTCAGACTGTTTTACACAGTGTATTTCTCAGTATTCCTGCTATTGTTCTGACGCCATTAACCCCTGTTCAAAAGTCAGTCCTTCGGCTGTTGAGCTGAATGACAATTATTTGAGTGGTAGAGGGTGTTAACGTATAATTATTCACATTCACACCCAGACAGTCACAGCTTAATCATTTCTCTGTAGGCTTCCTGAAGTTTGTGCTTAAAGTCTTAGGCATAATTCTTTTGTTAAGTATGTTCAGGAGGCTGGAAGGTAAGAGCGCATCTACCCAGGCGGAGCTTCAAGGCGGTCCTACCTCACCTCCTGGGAATGCAACTTGCAGGTGAGACCCCTGCTGGTTCCTGGCTCCGCCTTGAGGTGGAAGGTTGATTTCCAAGGGCTAATGGTGTAATCTGTCTGCAGGATGAGCTCAGAGATTGTGTCTGGGGCACCAGGACCAGACAGACAGGCCAGAGAGCATTTCCATTCACGGGTGCTAAGCCCTGCATAGCTTTGGCCTGCACTGATGAGCCCAGCTTAACCCTCCTTGTGACCATGGATTCTTCTAGATCCCACTGCCCTCTTTAAGATTATTCAGGAGTCCAGGGGGCTTTTTTAAAAATGAGATTTTAAAAATCTGTGTACATTTATCATATTGAAAACCAAACCCAATAATCATTTAATGTATTTTAAAACAACAATGAATTTACTCCCCAGTAGATTCTTATGAAGCTGCCTCTATGGCAAATGCTTTCTGAGAAAGGACTGTCTTGTTCTCCACCTTTGCAGATCTCTTCAAAGCGTCTTTGTTGTCTGACTTGATGGAAGAAGACTGTCAGTTTCTCAAACTGGCTCTTCTTATTTGTGGTGATGGCAGGTCGGTCATCCAGATGGCCCCACACACTGGGAGAGGATAGCTGTGAAGACAGTTTGAGTCTCACAACCCATGCCCCAGGCCTCCTAACACCACAAGGAGAGCTGCTTTTCTTAAGTATCAAAAATCTCCCTTCCCCCTTTAAACTCTGTCTTATTCTTTGAAGTCATAGCAGAAAGTCACACAAGTTGTAACTAAAGTTACAGCTTTAGCCATGTAGAGATGTGTACAACTGTGACTGGTGTCATTTTGTGTCCTTCCTATATACTGGCTAACCTATACCATAAATCCAGCCAGCCCAGAACCTTATCCCCAAGGTGGAATACTGAATATACTGTCATGGGGCAGAGTCGGTGTTGGCCCATGGATCTACCCCAACTCAACCCCAATTTTAGTTGCAGTTCTCCAAGAGAATGCTTACATCATTTCACACTGTATTTTCTTATTAGCCCAGTATGTTCAGCTGCAGAAGGTAAGTGTGGAGTTCTAAGATGAGCCCTCAGTCCCAGAGAAGGCTCTGGCTCCTGAGATCAGTCAGACATCAGACACTTTGGGTCTACTCCTTCCAAACTTGAGACTACAGTGTCCACTTTAGAACACTTATAAATGCAGGCTCCATGTTTCAGCAGTGGCAGAAACAGTATAGGCCAAGGCCAGAGAGGGACCCCTGTGGACAGCATGGTAGGGAAAAGACCAGAGGATCTGATGGAGTTCCTGCCCTCACCCAGTGCCACAATGAAGAATGCCCGGAGACAGGGGTGGATAGAAATGTGGATGGAATGACCTGAAGTGGCCATATTTGACCATAAGACAGAATCACTTGGAGAGGCCTAGGAATCCTTCACATAGTGTATACTTTGCTCAAAACCCACTTTGCCAGGAGATGATGGGAGATAGCAGTGGGCCAAGAAGTAGGTCTGTGGAGTTGGGGAATGGTCTTGATCTGATGCAGCAGCAGGTACTGATGGGCCACATTTTTAGCCATGTGTGTCCTCGGGCTTGTATATCCGTTAGTGTGTACAAGTGACTCACCAAGCTTCCTCCTGGCCATGCTGGAAGATAAGCCAGGTGGTCTGCCAGGCAGAGTTGATCTTTCAGAAGTCTGTGCTATCTGCTGAGTGCCCTCTGCCTCCCAGCCATCCTCTCACCCATCCAGTCAGTTCCTGTTCTGGTTCCCAGGACTGACATTTGAGATGACACCCATGAGGCCCACACCTCGCCCTCAGTGGGTTGCATCTGACAGACAGCTCATGATAGTCTTATGGAAGGTCATTGAAGATGGACTTACAGAGTAAAGACTGAGGAGAAGATGTGAGCTGGATTCCATTTTGAACAGGAAGGACCATTCCCTCACATCTTGAGATAAAGCCTTTTTTGATTGGAGGGAAGGTGACTGGAAAATAGATTTTCCCTCATCTTTTCCTAAAGTGTCTTATCTTTAATTAACATGACAATGTTGCTTTTTGAGGTGGGCAGTTGAATAGATTTTAATGCACGCCAGGTTCTATGGCCACCACTGTAATCACACTCAGAGAGGGACTGTTACCAGAAATCCCTCACCCTTCTGCTTTCCACCACTGGGGCTTTGTGTTTTTACAGACTTGCAGCCCTGGAGTCAGACAATGTTTAACCTTTTGAGTTCACTTCCTTTGACTCAGCTTAATGCCCTTGACATTTTTCCAAGCTCTTCACATGTCTGGAACACACATTTTTAACTGTTAAGTAGAGTAGTACTCCATGCTGTGATTATATCTCAGTCCACCTATTTGGTTTCATGTATCTGTGCACACACGCATGCATGTTTGTACAGTACCTGTGTGTATGTGTGTCTGTTAGTGTATCAAGAGGGTGGGAATCACACAGGCCAGAAGACAACCTTAGTTGTTATATCTCGGGTGCTGTCACCTTTTTATTAAGACAGGGTGTCTTGCTGGCCTGAGAATTCAACCATCTGGCCATGTAGCCCTAGTGATCTGTTTATCTCTACCTCCCCAATACTTGAGGTTACAAGGGTTCCAGAAAATTCAGTTGTCTTTAGGTCCTTCTGCTTGCAGGGCAAGGACTTTACTCACTGAACCAGCTTCACAGCCAAAATTATCTACTTTTTAAAACTTAATTTACTTTTATTTTATGTGTATGTGTTTGCCTGTATGTATGTGTACTATGTGCACGGATGACCCACAGAGGCCAGAAGAAAGTTGAAACACACCACTTTAAAATAGAAACATTCCACCGTGACTACAACAGGATCTCATAATGCAATGTGATCTCATAATGCAAACTGCATTCGTTCTGACTGTAAGAGTCCCCATAGTCATGTGACCTTTGAGACTAGGAAAACACTTTGTTGGGCTGCCATTTTCCTGGGGCAGGTTCCCTTCTTCCCCATGACTCTGTATTGTTACAAGCTGGTGCCTTCTGTGGGTAGCCTGGCCAATCCCAAAGTGGGAGGTTTCTTTGTAATGGAGTGATCTCTTTAGCAACTAATATTTCCCACTGCCTTCTCCACAACTTTACCTCCAGTCATGTTCCTTTCTTTACCAAACGACACAGTTTTCTTCTTTCTCTCACTATAAATCTGGCCAAGAGCAGAGAGCAGTAACCATGCCACAGCCTAGATGTCACATTGTCTTGGGATTTCCTCACCAAACAACTTAATTACTTTTTAGTTCAGTCTCACTCTAGTTTTCAGGACAAGAATGGAACCCATACCGGATTTCTTACAAAGGCCCTTTAGCCCAGTTCTCAATTGAGCTTCCTCTGAAACTCCATGAACCAAGCCTCCACTGTCCACATTTCTCTTGACGTTCTAATCTCCCCAACTCCCAGTCTGGATGGCCTACTAAGTTCTACCTACAGCATTTTCAGGCTCTTCTAACCCAAAATCCCAAATTTTTCCCACATTCTCCCTACAAACTCATTCCAAAGGCCTAAGAACCATAGGTTTGGCACAAGGAAGTCTTTTTTTCTCAGTGTTATATCAAAATCACATTATGGTAGGAAGGGATTATTTTGGTTCACAAGTTGGGAATACAGCTCATCATGGGGAGGGTGTGAAGGCCTGTGCGTGTCTAGCCACAGCAGCAGGAGTATGATGGCTGCAATACTGCCTCTGCAATCAGGAAGCAGAAGGAAATGAGTGCCAGTGCTCAGCTAGGCTTTCTCCTTCCTTTTTGTTCATTCTGGGACCCCGGCCAGTGGGGTGGTACCACTCACATTCATGGTCCCCTATCAGCTAAAACTCTCTGGAAGCAATTCCACAGGCACAAGCAAAGCTGTGCCTCCTAAGTGATTCTAAATGCCCTTAAGCCAACAATCAACATTCAGTATTACAATTACTCTAAGTTTGGTGCGTCTTGAAATCTGTCAGTGCAACTTCTCCAACTTTTATTGTCCTTGTGAAATATTTGGGCTTTTTCAGACCCTTTACCTTTCTGTATAAATATTAGAATTTACTACTCTGAATATATAATAAAAACCTCTTGGGGTTTTTGTTGGAATGCTGGGAAATCTTTAGTTCAGTTTGTAGAGAACTGAGATCTGTGACAGCTGAGTTATATTCCATGGGCCTGATATGCCACCATTGTTTTGAAATTCTTGGTCTGTGGGGACTTAACAGGCTCCATTTCTTTCCCGACTTACACTTAAAGAACTCACTTCTCTGTCCCTCCCCTGACCCCTGCACAGTACAAGGAGGATGCTTCACTCTGTAACATGACTAGACTCCCCTTTCCCAGTCAACGTTTACTCAAGATGCCAATCTCCTCAGCGTTGTATCTTTGTTAACTTGAACACATTGCTTCCGGTCACTGCTTTAAGTCTCTAGACTACCTGCCATGCGTGTACTGTCATTTTCCATCATAAGAGTATCATATATAATGATGTTTCCTCTGTTCCCCACCTGTTCATCCTCTCTTCTTCCTCCACTCGCTGTGCCCTGGCATGACTGCTCTATTTTTCTGTGTAGGGTGGGCTTTTCTTTGTTATCATCTGGTCAGGATTATACAGTAGGCGTACCTTCTTACACTGGCTTCTTCTGCTCTAGGCTCCACATTGGGGGTCCCTCCCTGTCTTTTTGCAGCTTGCTATCTCATTGAATGGCATTGCACTCTAAGTATGAATTACTGCTTTGTGTATGTATTAAGTGGTAATTCAATTGCTTACAGTTGTGGCATTATAAACAAAGCCACTATAAATGTTTACAGGCAAGTTTTTATGAGGACGTTAGTTTTCCAACCAATGGAACCAATAGTTAGAGTGCAGTTGCCAGATCACATGCTAATGTTCTGTTTAACTCTGTCTTTAAAATCACTAGACTGGTCAGGTATGGCATGCACACCTGTGATCTCAACACTCTGGAGGCTAAGGCAGATGGATCAGGAGTTTAAGGCTAGTGTCCTACATAGTGAGATCCTATCTCAAAAGAAAAAAATTAAAAGAAAATAAATGAAATGAAAAAAGAAAAGAAGCTCCCAGCTGTCTTCTAAGACAGCTATATGTCTGTGTTCCCACTTCAATGTTCCTACTACAGCAGATGATCAGTGAAGAGGAAGGTTTTAGCCAGTCTCATGAGTGTATAGTCATGTGTCATTGTTTAACATGCAGCTCCAAAGACAAGCTATAAATATCTTTCCATTTCCTTTCTCATTTCTCATACATATGCTTTCGTAAAGTGTCTGCTGAGACCTGCCCTTTTTATATTGTTGTTGTTTTCTTCTAACTGCTCAATCTTAAGACTCTTGGCAATGTTTTGTGTACAAGGTCTTTGGTGGATCCAGATTTTCACATATTTCCTTTCAGCCTGTGATTTTGTTTGTTTGTTTGTTTGTTTTTGAAATCTAGTGTGCTTTTACAGTGTGAATATTCTTCATGCTAGTAAAGTCCAACTTATCCAACTTTTTCGCTCACTGATCATGAACTTAAAACTCTTCAAAGCCTATGGTCACCTGTGTCTTCTCTTCAGTGATGTTCTGAAACTTCTCCAATTGTACCTTCTAGAGTTAGGTGTGTGGCCATTTTGAGTTCATTTTGGTAAAAAGCATGGTTTGCACCCAGACAGATAGAGACAGATGTATAAGTAGAGCTTTAGACTGATGATACAGAATAACCCAAAACTAAAGATGACGTAGAGACGGGTGAACCATGTGAGCATCTGATATATGTTCAGAGTCCATGGTTGGAGACTTTTCTTTTCCACTAAGCCTTTGCCCCTTTGTCAATGGCTGCATGTAAGTACCTCTCTTTCATTGATCTATGCACCTGGCCTCACCCAACACTGGTCCATTTACACAGCTCCATAAATGATTTCATCTTTCAGAAGGTTAATCAGCCTCGCTTTCCTGGGATAACCGTGTTTAATCCTGATGTCTTGTTCTATCTGTAGGATGCTAGATTTCACTTGCCAATTCTTTATGGAGGGCTTTTGTATCCATGTCCTTAATAGAAATAATTGAGTTAACAACCAGTACTTTCGAATGTTTTTTTTTTTGAGAAACACATACACATATAAAATAAAATATGATCATATATACCTGCCTGTCCCCTGTGTTAACTCCCGTGTACTATTCCCTTCCAACTCTATGTCTTTCTTTTTTAATTTTATTTTTTCTTCACAATTTATTCATTATATATCCCGATTGAACCCCCTCCCTCAACTCCCCCAATCCCACCTTCCCTCCCTCTTCCTCTCATCCCCTTCCCCAACTGAAAGGGGGAGTCTCCACTATTGCCATCGTCCCATAGCTTGTGTAAGGTCTCATCATCAGGACTGCTTAGATCCTCTTCCTCGATGGCCTGGCAAGGCTGTGTCATCAGGGGCGAGTGAACAGAGAACAGTCAACTGAGTTCATGATAGAGGCAGCCCCTGATCCCCTCCCTCAGAGATCCACATGGAGACTGAGCTGCCAATTGGCCACATCTGAGCAGGGGGTCTAGGTCCTCTCCATGCACGGTCCACTAAATCCAGTTAGTGCTGCCGATACTGCATGGGAGGGGCCATCCACCAAAGCATGGAAATGCAACCAGTCGCCACACCTTAAGAGAGTGAGTCCCCCCACACACACACTGCAGCCTGTATCCATTGACAATAGCTCTTCAGTATAAGGTAGAGCCGACATTATTACACCGTTTATTCTGAGATTTGGTCTGGTTTGATCTTGCGTGGGGAATCATGAGTGCAATGTCATGGCATATCCCAAAAGCAGCACCCTACAGCACTCTAAGCCAGCTTACTCTTCAATTCTTTCCTCCTTTTCTGAGATGTTCCCTAATCCCTGAGTGCTCAATTTTAAAACAGACATCTCTCTGTTAACCCCACCACCACCAAGACTCAGGGACCTGTGTTTCTGGTTGGTGTGTTTTTCTGGCTCTGCTGTTGAGGCCACGGCGGTCTCATTCGGTACCCAGGAAAATCTTTTCGGTTTTCTTAGAAAGCTGGCACTGATGTTTCTTTTTTAATCATAAGGTAGAAACTAGTGGTGAACTCATTTTGGTCCTAGAGATTCCATCTTCAGGAGGATTGAAGTTACAATCAACCTCTTTAATTGTAGGGTTTTCCTGGTTTATAGTTCCATTTATGCTTGTGTGTGGCTTTGCTTTGGTTTTGACTTGGGTCAGGGGGCAGAGGATTGAATCCAAGTTAGATAAACACTCCGATGCCCAGCTGCTATCATTCCCACCTCTCCTTTCACTTTCCTTTAAAGGCAGGGTCTCACTTGTTGGCCCAGCCTTGCCCTGTACTCCCTCTGTAGTCCAGGTGGGCCTTGAACTTAGGATCTTCTTACCTCTGCTTCATTAGTCACTGGGATTACAGACTAACAGGACCGATTTGATGTTACTGTTTCTTCATCTCCTCCTCAGGTATCTCGGGGGCCCTCTTTGATGGGTTTATTCTTTTTCCAGGGATTTGTGCCCCAGTGTGTCTACCCACCTTGACTTATGTGCTTGTTTTCTGTGCACCATGTGACTGAGCAGGGACTTTCCCTGAGTACTTATATGTTTTCAGTTCAGACCACAGTACCTAGAATGAGAGTAGACTTCAGTAATGATGTGTCATACGGTGCCAGCTGCGAAGAGGCTGTTGTGATGGGCAGGTGGATATATGTTCAGTAAGGCAAAGCGAGATGGGTACCACAGAGGTGAGTTTTCCGCACAGTAGGGGTTGGGTTTTGGTTGTACTGATTTCGTTTTGCTCTGTTTAGAGCAAAGGACTCAAATATTTAAAAACTAATTTAAAAATCATTCTGAAACATACTTATTTTAAGATACAAGAAAACTCCAAAGGAATAAATTTAGAGTACAAGTAGGGGCATGACAAAATTTCCCTCTTGGGAAATGGGCTTTTTTAAAATAAACTATAATATCTTTAAGGCTAAGCCTACACAATTAAGCTAAATTGAGGGTTGATGATTGGTTGATTATTTTTGTATGTGAGAAAGACAGTATGTAGTATATAGTGGAAAGGAATGACATGCACAGAACTTCGGTAGTTTGTGGGTTTTACTGAGTGGATGACTTTATCTGAAGTCATTCCCAGTAGCGCCTTTTCATCCTCTGAGGTCTACCTTGTTTTTTCCCTGGCTTCCATCTATCTTGTTAGACATTCCTAAGCTTAACAGTTACTACAAGCAACCAACTTTCAGTTCCTTAGACTTTCCTAATCATTTTTTTTCCAATTCACAGAGTTTAGTTTTTAACCTTCATTATCCCCTTCAGAATGTTTGGGTCATTTTCATTCCTGCTTCTTAAGTTACAAGCAGAGATTGTTAACATGCAACCATTCTCTTCTAACACAGATCTTGAATACTATGAGTTGACCTCTGAGTGTTGCTTTAGCTGTATCCTATGAACTTCAATATTTTATTTCATTTCTGTCATGCCTGATGTATTTTTAAATTTTTCTTACTTTTTTTGTCTGTGGTAAAAGTGGTATGTTACTGGCTGGATGTGTAAAGAGTTTCTTGCTGCCTTTTGATTCATTTCTAATCTAATGGTGTGATGGTCAGAGCGATAATTTATCTGGTTTATTTGCTCTACATGTCTTACAGCTGTATGATGCAGAACATAGTAAACCCTTTTTCTTGATCAGTGATTTCATGAGCACTTGGAAAGAATGTGTGTTCTGGTGCTACCAAAGTAGCCTCAAATAAATATCTTGATTTCTTGGTGGGTGTGCTGGCTAATTTTATGTCAACTTGACACAGCTTGAAAAGGAGAGAACCCCAACTGAGGAAATGCCTCCATGAGATCAGGCTGTAGGCAAGCCTGTAGGACATTTTCTTAGTGATTAATGTGGGAGGGCCTAGCCCAGTATGAGTGGTGCCTTTCCTGGGCTGGTGGTCCTGAGGTCTATAAGAAAGCAAACTGAGCTAGTCATGTAGAACAAGTCAGTAAGCTGCACTGTCCCATGGCCTCTGCATCAGCTCCTGCCTCTAGGTTCCTGTCCTGTTTGAGTTCCTGTCATGACTTTCTTCACTGGTAGACAGTGGTATGGAAGTATAAGACAAAATCCCTTTCCTCCCCAAGTGCCTTTGGTCATGGTGTTTTCATCACAGCCATAGAAAAGTAACTAAAATTGTGGGTCTGTTTCTGAGGTGTTTGCTCTCCCTGATTTTCTGTCTTCCGGCTTTATGTTGACTAAGAAGGTGTTTGAGTAACAAAGGGTAATTATGAATATCTCTAATTCTCCTTTCAGCTTTCCCAGGTTTGGGTTCATGCATCTTAGAACTTTGCTGTTAGGCTCATAAACACTCAAGATTGGCGTACAACTTTCTGAAACTTTCCCCTGGGAATATTCTTCACTTCTAAGGCTTCTTTGTCCCATATTAACTGTCCTGACATTTGTTTTCTTTATCCTTTCAGTGACCCTCATTTGAAACGGGTCTCTGTTAGGCAGCAGGTATTCGTGTTTTCCGCCACGCCAAGAGCATCTGTCTTTCTTTAAGATGCGCTTATTTATGCTTATGTGCATGTGTATGCAGGGCCACACAGTGGCCAGAAGGGGGTACCCCTTCAAGCAGGTCATTGTGAGCCGTCCCACCTGGGTGCTGGGAACCACATTCCAGTGCTCTGAAAGGGCAGCAAGTATTCTTAACCCCTAAGATGTCTCTCCAGCCCTGCCAGTCTTTTTGTTGGTGTGCATAAACTGTTTCTACTTGATGCAGTTACTGATATGTTTGGACTTAGATCTAGCATTCTATTTAGTCTCTGTTTTTGGGGTTTTTTTGTTTTTTTTTTTTTTTTTTTTTTTTTGGACCCCTTTTCCATTCTCCTTCCTTTGGGGCTATTTTATCCACTCTAAAGGTTTTAATTTTATTTATCTGCTTTTTTTTTTTTTTACTGCCTCTCCTTTTTATAGATTTGATTGCTATAGAAATTGTAACACTCATTTCCAGTCAAGTTAAAAATCGACCTTTTGCCCTTTTGAGTAAGGTGTAGAAGCCTCATCCCCACAGAGACCCTCATATCTGAGGAATGAAGAAAAATGAGACTTGGTTCCAGGTCAGATGGAAGAGACACATTGCCCTGGTCACCTCTCACCACAGGTGTAGGGCCTCCTCCCGCTGTCCTGTCACATCTGTGTCTTATGTCTGGGTATGTTGAAAGCTCACTCTGTGGCCATTGGTACTTGCAGCTGTCAAATGTATTGTAAAACAAACAACGAAAACCTCCTTAAGAACCAGAAGTCCGATCCATCTCTGTGCTCCCTACCTCTCCCACCCTTTGTGTGGCTGGTTGATTTATGGTGTAGGACAAGGAACTCAGGGTCTCCTGAATTGGAATTCCAGCAAGTGCCTATCCAAGATACAACTCCAGTCCTTTCTAACCTTATTCTAAGACATGACCCTGCTAACTAGCCCAGGGTCTTCCTGCCTTCTCGGTAGCTGGGATCACAGGCCTGTTTGCCATGTCTGGCCATGCTGCTGGCCTTGTGATATTCCCCGGTTCCCTCTGGTATCTCCTCCTTTCTCTGAAGACTGGGGCTCCTGGCAGTGAATTATCTCAGCTTTTCTCTTTTACCTGAAACCTTCTTCAAATGTTAGCTTTATTCCTGGGGGCATTTTAAATACAGGATTCTGAATTGGCAATACCTTCCCTTTAGTATGTTGAAAAGGCTGCTCTGGCCGTGGTCTCTGATAGACTCCCATGGCTATTCACATTGCTGCCCATCACAGAATGAGTCCTCCTCTCTCCTCTGGCTCCTTCTCTCTTTTTAGCTTTCAGCATTCTGGATGCGATATACTAAGCTGGGCTTCTCGGAGTATGTCCTATTTGCAGTTTACTCTGTTCCTTGAAAACCATTATGTAACACTCTTTTCCGGTCTACACTGTGTCCCCTCCTACTGGGGATCCAACAAGAATATTAGATGATTTAACTGCGCCCATGTGTCCTCACAGTTCTTCTTGGGAAGTTTTGTTTGCTCTAGGTAGAATTTCTCAGTGCTCAGGTGGGGACGCCTTTGACTTCTCTGCAGATCCTTGACCCTTCCCCTATATAACTCTTCTGTCTTACAGGGTCCCATGAAGAGCTATTTCTAAGCCACATTATTGACTGCTTGGGACTCTACTTTCTTCTTGTTCATTCTTGAGAATTCCTCTTTCTTTGCTGAGACCTTGTGTCTTTCATTTGTTGCCAGAGCATTTCCCCTTCGTGCAGCATCTTTATAACATTTTCTTTCAGGTTTTGTCAAATGATTCCAACTCCAGCATCATCCTCAGCCTGGCTTATCTTTTGCCGAGCATTAGACATGTTTCTAACCATGAGCATGTACCTAATAATTCTGGATTATAGCCTGATCATCCTGAATATTACGAGCCTCTGAGCCATGACACATGAAAGATAAATAAATAAATATAGTTTTTAAAATCTTTTCCTCTGTCTCACTGGTGTGTTCCAGTTCTCTGAGATCCCTTTTTAGTGCCCTAGAAACAAAGCTGTGGCTTAGTTCAAATTCTGCTAAAGATTGCCCATGCCTCAGCCCAGACCGAGGGCAGAGCAGCAGAGAGACAAAGAGAAAGGGAAAGCAAGGGCGTTTACCTATTCTCACACCTTTTGCCACCAGAAAGGGACAGCTGCTCCTTGGGATACAAGTCCCTGGGGCCACCACACACCAGCATCAGCGTGGCATTTGGAGGGACAGTAGAAGGGCAGGGTCCTGGGTGATTGCCCTGCCCTTCTGGCATCCAAGGGGACTATAGCAAGCCTAACGTGGGAGGAAGGAAAAGATGTAACTGCTCATCATCTCAGTGATGTTTATCCCACCTTCCTGCTTCTAGTGATGTCACAGCCCTCACAAAGCTACTGTCAAGATCCAGGAAGGTGTTTGGTAGGAAGGACCGGATGTGATGTGCAGCCACCATCTGATCTGGAGCCAGAACCCACTTCCTTTCACCTCTGTGTTTCAGCTCCATTCCTCAAAAACTCACTCTGGCTGCTTCGGAAGCTTGGGCATCGTGAGTTCAAATGGCTGTGGCCTACACCAGCTTCAGTGGATTCCCTTCTGAGCTACCTGTTGCTGCCAAGGGAACAGTCCCTGAGGAGGACCCTGTGGATGGGGTATGTGCCTCTGCCTGAGGTCTCCCTCCTTATAGCATGGCCCAGGATGAACTAGAGTCTCAGTGCTGAAAGATGGCATCTCCTATGGAAGCCAGAGCCCTGTGATTGAGAGAGAAGACCCCACCCATGCTCTTGGACATGCGAGCCAGGCCCCAGGGAAAGGTGCTTTGGGGAAGAGTGTGAGCCAGGTCTTAAAGGCTAGCCCTGTGGTTATACAATACTCAAGTGCCATGGATATCAAGGCAGCACGTGCAATGATTGGTGGATGCCCAGGACATGGAGGGGCTCAAGAAGTAAGGTGGACAGAGCCAGATTGTCACCTCCTCCCGCCACATCCCCAGTGAGTAGTCTCCCTTACAGAAGTAGCTGAGCTTCATGGGTCTGAGTCCGGGAGTGGAGCTGGCTTTTCCTTTTAAGGCCATACTTCCCACAGCGCCGCTTTGGAGAACAGTATCCTTCCCACTTCTGATGACCTCAAGCCCAGGTGGTATTCAGTAAATAACTCAGTTTTCACTTAGGTGGCCTCATGGCATATACAAGCCACTTCAGTCCTGGCCTTCAGAGAGTGAATCTGAGGTACAGGGCAGCCTCCAGCAGAGCATTGGCCCCAGCTGCATCAACATCACAAGGCACCAGGGCAGAGGAGCAGGCTCGGGAGAGGAAGCATCTGTACGGGACATGGCAGAGGGGCAAGCTTGAGGGACACCACACTTTCACATGCAGAGCCCACTTCCCACAGCACTGGAGTCACTGGCTTGCTCCCTGTGGAGAACCACACAGAGGAAGGATGGATTTCAGTGCGTCTCTCCGCTCCACGCAACATGCCTTGGCTAGCCACCAAGGATTTATGTGGCCTTCAGAAATTGTGTTTTCCACATTAACATTGATTGCACTTACATGATCAGATGTGCCTACATTTGAAAGATGATCCTTAATGCAGAAATGCCAGACCCATCCTCGCACATAAGTGCAGAGCAAATCTAACTGTGCTCAAGTCTGGCTAAAGGCCTTGTCTCTGAGAGTGGCTTCCACTGATTAGTGCATTTGCTCCTTAAAGGGTAAAATAGGATTTTTAGGAAAGTTTGAAACATGATGTGCTTAACTACAAAACACCGCTTCCTTTGAGCCACACTGCCTAGTGGGTCATGACCCCTTTGGCCTTTCATGGGGGTCACATATCAGATATTTACATTAAGATTCATAACAGTAGCAAAATTACAGTTATAAAGCAGCAATTAAAATAATTTTATGGTTGGGGACACCACAATATGAGGAGCTGTATTAAAGGGCCACAGCATTAGAAAGGTTGAAAACCACTGGGCTAGTGTAGCCTGGTGTGGGCTGTGGACTGGTTAAGAACTGGTTACCAGGGTGATGTGCATGTCTGTAATTCTGTACTTAGAAGGTAGAAGCAGAAGGGCTGGGAGTTCAAGGCTGCTAGATTTCAAGGGCAGTCTGGGCTAGATGATAACAACAGAAACAGTTTTCTGTGATCAGCTGACAGCAACGCTGAATGTAGAGCTGTCAAGGTGGCTCAGTGGTTAAGAGCACTGGCTGCTCTTCAGTGGACCCAGGTTCAATTCCCAGCACCCAGTTGGCAGCTCACAACCATCTGCAACTTCGGTTCCAGGGGATCCAATGTCCACTTTTGTCTTTGGTGGACACCAGCCATGCATCATTCATGTGCTGCTTGTACATACATGCAGGTAAACACTCATAAGTGTAAAATAAAAGAAAAAAAAGAGCATCTTTGATAACCTATACTGATATCTAAACACATAAACTTTCCATCCCAGACACTTTTCCACCTGGGGTGGAGGATGTCCAGTGACCTGACAGTCCTGGGTCAGAGCTGCCATAGTGGGAATCCACCACAGCATAGATGCCACTGTTTCTCACAGTCATGTCTGCTCCAGTTAGACCGTCTCTTGGTTTAATCCCCGCAGGTTTATTAAAGCGCTAGGCTGTTCTGGAAGGCATCGGCCGCAGTCCTCTCCCTGCGCCACGACACACCCAGCCTGCACCCTCGGAGGATGCCAGGGCAGTTTCTGCTTCTGGCAGTGTCTGGCTGCTTCCACGGTTCCTCCCGAAGGCAGCTCCTTGAAGCCTCAGCCTTTCTTCTCCTCCTCTGCCCACTTCCTTTCCCTTTCTTAGACAACAGTAACAATAAGTATGATTAGCAAGGTGATTTCGAGCCCCTTTCAGAGGACAAGACAGTAAACAGAGCTTGTTTGCCTAAGGACACCCTCCCAGCACCCAGCCACTCAGACTGCATGTGTTAATGAACCCGGAGCCGTTAATGCGGTTTCTTCAGTTAAATTGATTCATGAATTTTGAAGAGAACATTATCTAATGAATTTTCTTTGAATAGAAAGCAATTAAAAGGACAAATCAGTCTGATTAACCCCAAAGTCACCCTCCTGCCACAAATGCTGTACAGTTTGAAATTATATCATAAAAAAACTAGAGCACATTTGCTGTGTCTGTGCCCTCTACTAATCCATGTAAATTAATGAACAACAAAGTTAATTTCTTTGATGACCCTTTTCTAGTATCACCTGGATTATGCTGATGTTTAATTTGCTTAATGTTATAATAAAGACTAAACAGGGTTTTTTTTTTTCCCAGTGAAGTGATTATCATTCCCTTCAGTTAAGAAGTGATTTTTATTATTTAACACGCATGTAAGGGTGTGTTTCCTTTAAGGACTGAATCACACTGTGCCAGCTTGGCGCCAAATGTGGCAAGCACTGTCGAGGACACACTCCCCAGTGTCATTCCTGCCCATGGAGCCGTCCTCTGTGTTGTTCCCTTCAGAGAGTCCTGCCCCTAAGTGCTGGAGCCCCAGAGAGATGTGGCTTGGCCTCCATGCTCCCTACCCAGTGTGTCCCCTCCAGAAGACAATAAGAATGGATTCCTACCAGACTCCTCCTCCTGCCTGGGATTCTACCTTACTCAAGACACATGCCAGGAATGATTCCAAGACCCAGAGGCATCAAGGGAGAGGAGCTGTCTGTGCCCCACCCTGTTCATTTATGCCAGGACACAAAGTGCATGCCACTTGATGCAGCTAGTCAAAGAAGATGGGGGAAGATGTTTTATT
Organism: Meriones unguiculatus; assembly: GCF_030254825.1. Lineage (NCBI taxonomy): Eukaryota > Metazoa > Chordata > Mammalia > Rodentia > Muridae > Meriones > Meriones unguiculatus. Next base: position 14,562,763 of record NC_083349.1, read on the forward strand.
TTTTTTTTTATAGCACTGTTCATTCAAGTCGCCTGAAGCTGCCTGCAGCCAGGGTCAACTGTCCCCCTCCCAAACTGGGCTTGCTGGTGGAGGCATCTGGCATTCACAACAGCACTGGGTATAGGCTCGCTCACTGCTGAGTGTGGACAGCTACTGGAGGGCCCCATCCCTAGATATGACCACCTCCTGCATCTCAGCTGAAGCTGGAAATTAACCAGCAGTCCAAAGGCCCACATAGGTGGGCCGGCAGGGGCTCCCGTGCTTGCTAATTGAACTGTGTGCAAACGCCTGCCTGCCTGTTCACAGAAAGAGCATCACATGCCGCCCCACATGGAACATGAGGAAGATGGAAGAAAATTAAAGATGCGGGAAGCCTTCCGAGGCCCGCCCGCTTTGTGCCTGCTTCACTCTCGGTTCTCCTTGCCTGTGCCACCGTGACAGGGCACTGTGTGGAGGCCTGTGTTTTAATTGAGTGTAACACTTCTGTCTGTGTCACTGCATTTTCAGCTGGGGGACTGGCAGCTATTTATATCTGAGCTGCTGGAGCCGTTTGTCCAAATCACGTCATTCTGTTTTCTTTCTTTCAGATTCATTCACCAGACAGGTGTTATGGAAGCTGCTGAAGGTTGTGAAATTCGGAGAAATGGTTTCTTACCAGCAATTAGCAGCCCTGGCAGGCAACCCCAAAGCGGCTCGCGCAGTAGGAGGAGCGATGAGAAGCAATCCGGTACGTTCTGCAGATGGGAGGCAGGCTGGACACTTGCCACTGTTGATCTTCAAACCACGCTGGGAGCCAAGAGTCATCTGAGTAAACGTATCTCAGAGGCCAGCTATGTGGCTGCGATCAGGGCTTGGGGTTGGCTACCCCGGTGAGAGGGACCTTTGTGTCCCAACCGCATGAGCCCTTTGTCGTTAGTAGCCCCTACCAGAGAGGAAGAAGCCCGGAGAGTGGCAAGCAGACAAGAGGGCAGCTTGTTTATTCATTCGCTCTCCTCTAGTCTCCGCCATGGGTGCCCGTTGAGTGGCAACATCCTCTGTACACTGGAAACACAGCTGTACGTCCAGAAGACCAGACGGCTGCCCATGTGGCACCAGCCTTCTGAGAAGGTTTCTCCGTGAAATATTACAGCCCCATCTCCCTGGGTCTCTGGAGCAGGAGAAGATGCGACACCTTGAGTCATAGACATCTTCTGTCCTTGGGCGGTAGCTCCCCGGGGAATGGCTCTTCCCCCAGAACTCATATTTATTTATGTTTCTTCCTGCAAATCTGTCAGAGTTTATTGAGCACCAGCTTTCCAGCCTACAAGAAGGCCATGATTTTAGAGACACCTCATGCTTCCACAATTGCAGTGGGTGTTTTGGCTCCACCGAGGGCCAGCACAGCCAAGGGCCAGACCAAGGCCCTACATGACTTGGGACCTTATGTGCGCAAGAAGGCCTGACATCCCCACAGTCCTCAGGGAGAACTCAAACTACCTCCAGGGTCCCTGAGTGTCCCGAGCAGCCTCCTCTGTGCCAGTGTACCTGCACTATTGTGTTGATAAAGCCTTGTGGGTCTCTGGCATGACAGAAAAATGCTACCTGCTCAGCAGTACACCTTGTCTGGAAGGTGAACAGGCAGTCTGATGAACAGGCAGTGCACACCTCTTTTGGGGGATGGTTGTTGTAGTCCTGGGCTGTTGTGGAACTCTCTGCGTAGACCAGGCTAGAACCCACAGAGGTAGTTGTCTCTGCCTGCTAAGTGCTGGGACTAAATCCATGCATGGCCACAGCAGGCCATGAGGCATTCAGTTTTGCAGCAGACAAAGAGACAGCTCCGAGACGTTTGTTCTGTGACTCCATTTAATGCCCCAGAAGAAGAGAGGAAGCCAAGACATTTCCTGCCCTCCTGCTGCATCCTTGTAGCTAATATTTTAAACACACACCAACCACCCTGACTGGAGTAGGCCTTTCTGAACCTCCCTCCCCAGATCTGAGTCCTTCCCAAGGCTCAGGGGAAGACACACAACTTGGTATTTACCCACATTTAAGTTGGGAACCAAGTTGTTTTTGTTTTGTACAGTTTCCTGTGTGTAACTCACATGAAGATGAAGATGGCCCCATCAGTAGGCCCCTACAGCACAGCGTCTGCTCTGAGTGCAGCTAACATTGTGCTTTAGGAACAAGCCCTGCTGCCCAGTGTGAACACCGGGAAACATGCCACACTTACTTTTTTGATGAGTCCCCATCAAGCACCACCAGAAACTGGTGTAAGGACGAGATTCTGAGACTCGGGAGAAAAGGCCTGGACAGTAGGCTCTGCCTGGTGCCCATATTGGCTAAGTGTCCTTAGCATCACTGACAACAGGGCCCAAGATGGGGGTGGCTGTGTGTGTCCCCTCTACCCCCATACTGCCAGATTGGAATAAGCTCACGAAAACAAAAGTTTTCATGTTTTGCTAAGCAGTACCACTTGCATATTAGAGAGCAAAGAAGGGATGTGGAATCATGTTCATCACTGGACACTTTGTCCTGCATCATTCCTTTGATGGCTGGCAGTCACCACAGCCTCATGACATCTGCTCTCACAACTAGCCATTGCTGGGTTATCCCTCTCTAGAGTAGGAGATGGATTTTGTGGGGTGGGAGTCTCCTCCATCCTGGAACTCAACTTCTCCCAAGTTTCCCAGGTGAGACCCACTGGCCTTGCCAGGAGACTGGGAAGCCTCTAGAAGGTGCCATACCACCCTGCATGAGGGGCACCCAGCCCCAGAGGCTCTTCAGCACCACCCCCGACACACACTCAGAGAACCCCCTTCTTCCGCATCCTCAGACACAATTTGCTAAATGTAGTTCAGAGGCGATCAATACAAGCTCAGGGAGTTTCCCACCTTTTTCTAAATAAACACATTCCTGAGGAGTTAGTTTATTCGCAGATTGCCATGAGCGCCGATGACCCTTGAGTCCTGTTCTGCCATTCACCCAGATGGCTGTTGATAAAGATTTAGCATCATGTTCTGAGTGTCAGGGTTGTCAGTGGAGCTGAACCATTTGACCAGAAGAAAAAAACGCACCGGGAGCTATTGATTACAACTTCTCGGTGTCACTTGTTCACCAGGATTTAGGTATTGATGAGGCTGCAAGTGAAAACAAGCTTTCTCCCTTGTGGGCTCTGCCCAGAAGAACAAAGGCAAAGTTGGAAAAAATATTCAGCCAGTTCCAGAATCAGAGGGATTCCATTATTGATTGCAAGGCCCCTTCATGTTATTTTTGTTGGAGACAAATCTATGGGTTTGGAAGTTTTATAGCAGTTGAGAAAGGGCTTGCATGAGTGATGGATCTGGGTATTGGACAAATTAGATTTCACAGCATGAAGATTTCAATGAAGTTGTAATACCTCGGGCTCCTTGAGTATCGATAGCAGTTGCATTGCATGCAGCAGGGGCTCTCAAGAAGAGGACAGCGATGGTGTGGGTCCTTCAGATATGGCCATGGGGCCCCAGTACATCTTATGGTTGAATAAGATGCTGCTGCTAACCCAATGTGATGCAGGGGCCATTTTTTTGAAGGTGACTTGTGTAAGTCACTGGTCCACAATGTGTTTTGTGCTGGCCATCCTCACTGCAGCATTGATCCGCAGAAGGAAGCAGGGAGAGGTGTGCATGGTTCTCACTTTCATAACCCCATAATCCATTGAGAGGGAAGAAAAGAGTCAAAGTTGAGAGGTCGGATCTGATATCAAGGAGAATGTTGGAATATACATCCAAATGTCAGCAAGAACCAGACTGAGTAGCATGCCTGCCTTAACCAAAGCTAAGGGTTGGTTAACACCTCACATGGTTTTGTTTTGTTGTTGTTCTTGAAGAAATCAGTCATAGTAACGTTCCATTCTCAATATCCTTCATTGCTCCTTTCAAGGTCAAGGTCAGATGCCCTTGTCCACATACAGGTAGAGCTCCACTTCTCACCCCATGCTGCTCCTGCATACATGGTCAGCTCTCTCCTTCTTGATCTTTATGCCAGTTGTCTTAAAACTGCTCACAGACCACATCTGTACATGTTATCATGGTAGCCAAAACTTGGAGACAAAGCAAAACAATGTCTGTGAGGTGTTGGAAATTGTGTCCCCCATCTCCCAAGCTTTGTTGTGAAACAGCAATGGTCCCCAGGTCCACAGAGACCCACCATCACCATGCCCGTCATTCCTCAAGAGAGGCATCAGGAGACAGGCAGATTAAGACTCCTGCTGGTTAGAACCTCCATTTTGCCTCTTAACAGCCAGGTGCAATGGGTTTGGTGGCCTTGACCTGAGGTGTCAGAGGGCTGCAGGGGCTACATCGGGCATGAGAAACACTTTATCAGAGGTGAAGGCTGGAATGACCCTATCTGCTGTATCACGTGTGTGAGCACAGTCAGCTCAGCAGGTGACCCATATGGCTGAAGACATGGTGGTGACCACAGGACTGCCCATGTGGAGGCTTTGAGCAACAAGGAAGCAGCAACAGTGGGATTCACAGGTTCTGAGATACAGAGCTCAATATTTCAGACACCTGTGCCGGGTAGTTTCCTCTAGAATGTCAGCTGGCCTGAAGCTGGTCACTGTCTTCCCACTCACTTGCCATGGTAGATAGAAAAGGCAGGGATGCATCAAGGGCAGCCCTCTCACTGGAGCTCTGCAGGAGTGGCTGTGTCACCACAGCGGGACACCTAGAGTGTGGCCACTGTGTATATACCGGAGATAAGCTGACTTGCACAGCTGCTGTCTACATTTCCCTGTGTCAGGGCAGCTCAGCCTCTTCCAGAACCAGTGCTCATGGAGGCAGGTACCCAGAACTCAGGTTGTGTTCACTAACAGTTGCTATCTCTCCACAGTACATGTGTTCCCTGGGCCCTGGTTACAGTGATCTCCATGGGCTTCCCACTGTGCCCACAGTGGCAATGTGAGCCCTCCTTTAGCCCTCTGGTTACAGCTCTCTTGGAAGCTGCTTGTTAGGGTCCCAAGGCAAAAATGTTGAATCCACAGCGTTCTCTGCAGCAGGCATGTAAGGCATGTCCCTTGACAGGGCAGGTGTGTGGCCATCCCTGGCAGGCTGAGCGTAGTCATGCTCTTTACACTGTTACCCAGGGAGAGAGATGGGGTGAGTCTATTGACTCCAACCACCGTGGGTTTCTGAAGGCTTCATAGGTGTTATTGTCCATCCTTTCCAACCTATGCTCTGAAGCAGTAAGGAATAAAGGCATGAGGACACCAGTATATTCTTTATTAGGATAAAAGCAAGATTGGCAGTGATGGCACAGCCCAACATCTTCCCAGTGATTCCCACCAGGTTGAGGTCCCAATACCAGCCCTGCCCTCTCTCACCACCCCGGCCAAGGCACATGTTAAAATTCTCTGAAGGAATTTGGGGTACAGACAAATCTTCTGTGGGCACACTGGCTCTTCTTGTCCCCTCTTCCCCTGCGGGATAGGAGCTGGTGAGCCCGGAAGTGTCTGTATCCACAAAGCAAAGGAAGGGCCACAGTAGCTGCCCAGCCTCCACACATGATGGACCATGGAACCTCGGTCCATGTAGACAAGCTGCCTGCTCAGTGACCTAGGCAGACCGTTGTCAGTCCCCTGTGGACCACACTGCTGAAGTATGCAAACTTCCTCTGCAGAGACAAGCATTCCCTCATCCTAATGCTAGAAGTCAAAAAACTCAACCTGGACGAGGTCAGAGCCTTGTGGCTGCCAGGTCTAGCATCAGAGTCTCTTGGGTGTAAGCATTGCCCTGGAGCCCGGGCCACATGAGCACCTGGTATCTATCTCTTTTGAACCCCTATGGTGATGTCTATAAATTTGCCTGGTGCCAGGCAAGGAAAATGGTGGGACAGTTGCTATCAGGGGGTTCATGAGATTCCAGACCTCTGTTTTTGAGCTTGTCAGAGTCAATAGGAAAAAACACCCATGTTTGAGAACTCACTGGAATCATTCCCCACTGCTTTTATTGGTGCGGCGTTTTGCATAGCACAGGACTAGGCGAATGGCTCAGAACACACAGACAATGCCACAGCCCAAGCATGCACATGCCCAGCCACCATTATCCTTGGTACACTCTGATGGTAATCATCTCCTTAATATGCTTGTTTCCACTAAGAAATGGCCTCCCTTAGAGTAAATCCAATGTGTTATAGTAGAGGACTATCCTTAGTTATACTCACACCATTAAGGAGTGGAGAGTAGCCTGGGTACCTCAGACCTCTGAGTCGGAAGGCCAAAGCAACCCTAATAAGGACTTCCTAGTCTACAGGCCTTGTTAGGATGAGTGACCCCCTGACCATACCTGCCACTGGGTGTGCTGCCAATGGCAGTGTGTCCAGGGGAAGGCATAGATGCTGGTGCTTGTGAGATTCCATGTTTCCAGAAGAGAAGGGAAAGAAAAACTCCCAGTACAAAAGCACGGCATAAGCTGGCTTGGGCAGCTTCACCTATAAAGGGCAACTAGGGATTCTTTTGTGCATTCACAAAAGCAGCTATATATGGTAACCAAAGAGATGGCTGCATTCAAATAAAACTTTATTTACAACACCAGAAGGTAGACAGCAGCAGCCCCTCAGCCATGGTTTGCCAACCCCTTAGGTGAAGTGGGCCTGCCATTGTCCCTGAAGACTTTTAGTTACAGCTTGGTGATAGCAGAGAAAGTTACTTCCCGTGTAGAGCCCAGAAACGCAGTTTTAACTTCAGGAGGTACACATGATAAATCACTTTTCAGATGCAATCAGGGACCCTCCTCCCAAATCTTGATACAAAGCATCCCATATTCCACACACACCTCAGAGCAGGTGTACCTCCTCCATACCCCAAAGGATACCCTCAAGGCCTCTGTAGGGTGCAAAGTAGGGACACTGAAGGAACCAACATGGCCGCCTAACTGGAGGTCTATCTGGTGGTGCCAGACAGTCACAGGCAGGGCCTTGCCTGTAGCACAGAAGCCTCAGCACAGAGCCAGACTGACTGTGACACCCCTCTTTTTCAGGTCCCCATCCTCATTCCCTGCCACAGGGTGATTTGCAGTAACGGCACCATTGGCAATTACTCTGGAGGAGGGCAAGCTGTGAAAGAGTGGCTTCTGGCCCACGAGGGCATCCCAACTGGCCAGCCAGCCTTCAAAGATTTAAGTCTGCCAAGGACCCAGCTCAAGCCATCCCGTGCATCCACCACTTCTAAGCGGTCTGACCGAAATTGAGTAATCGTTTGAGTGACACACAGATGTAACACGGTGTCAAACACGGATGTGTGATGGCACCACTATATTAAAAGAGCTGTGTGTATCCTGGGGGACTCGGTGGCCTCCCTTTCTTGTTTCTACTACATTTTACAACAGAATGAGTTCAGATGACCCACCCTTGTATATGTCATCAGTTCCCTCCTCTGACATGGTTATTGTTCTATTTTTAATGCCCATTAAAACGGGGGTGAGTGAGAAAGGCCTGGTGAGCCTTAGGGCCCTTTTGTGTGAAGGGAGACGTATCTGACACCTGCAGGCAACAGCTGGCCACCCCAGACTGTCCACACTGAACAGCTGACCCCACCCTAGTAGGGCCCCCAAGTCATCCTTCAAACCATTTACCCTGTGGAGATGGCAGCCCCCATTCATTTCCTAACATCCCACCCTTGCTGGCTGGAGGAAAGACAGGTCAAAAAGTACATACTTTGTTGAGGGCCTCAGAGTCGCTTCTCCACCTGCCAGGAAAGTGTTTTGCATCCACAGTGGATGTAAGATAATTAGACAGAAAAATATTGCCATCTTCCAAAAAAAAAAAAAAAAAGAATTTAGAATGCTGAATAGCTTGTGGGACATGAGTTTGACTGGACTGGTGCCTTTCTAAGCATTCAGGTCACCCCAGATTCTAGCTGTCCTTTTTTTCCCTTGTGTTTGAATGCTCTGGGTAGTAGGTAGAAGGGACACGGTCCCTATGGAGAGCCTCAAGGACGAGGAACCTATAAAGGTCCCAGAACTCTGTGCTGATGCTGTGCATTCAAGGTTATGCAGTCACTCAGCTCATGCTGCCATCAGCCCTGGAGACTGTCTCCAGATCCGCCATGCTGCTTCACAGTTACAGCACCCTTCCAGCTTTAAAACTGACGATTCTCAATAATAATAATAATAATAATAAAAGGAAACTCAAGCCAGGTGTGCGAATAAGTAAAATAGCATGTGATTGGAGGAACGAAACCACCAACTGTGTAGCAGACAGCTTGGGTTTATGGTGGCTTCTCTGACAGCAGGAACCCCTCATGCCATCGAGATGGAATCACAGCCTCGTAAAGAACTGGCTTTGATGCGTTCGGTACTGCATGCCACCTTGACACCCGTGTAAACAAACCACAGGCCTCTCTCCCTGGTTTACGATTTAGCATGTCCTCCTCTTACATCAGCTGCACTGACTCGGAGGCATTACCAATACCACACTCCATGAGTTTGGTCATCACCCAGCACATGAAATAAGGTGGGTCTTGTTCACATGGTGAGCCCCATAATTAATGCATTCTCAGACAGGGCGGGGTGTACACACTGGCATCCCCCATCTAGCCTCACCAGGGTATTTTCTGCTCATTTTCTGGAAGGGCCAGCAAGACATGGGAAGGGCTTGGGTTACCTTGTATCAGAGTAAAGCCACACTGATGTCTCCCCAGTGCCAAGAAGTCACCAGATGATGCCTTTGTCCTCTGCCTGAAGAGAGCAGAATTCTCAAAGAGCAGCTCTGGGCCCTGCAGCCTCCTGTGCCTTGTATGTGTGTGTTCCAACAGAGGGCACTGTGGCTGCAGTGTGCTAGGGAGACCCCGGCCTCCTCTCTGCTCTAAGAGGAGTTGGAAGGTGGGCATCAGGTTTGAACTGAGCTGGTTCTGAGCAGGTCCTCCACCCTGCCATGTGGGCTGCCAGGCCAGTGCCTTGTACATTGGCCTCCTGTGCCTGGGTGGCCTATGTAATGGGAGCTTTCCTTGTGATCTATACATTTCCAAATAGATCCAGGCTCTAAGAGGAGCCTGGGGCTGTACAGATATCCACGGATGAACCCCCCAGTATGGGACAGCCACATGCAGCCGGGACACCAACCCATCAAAGCCACAAGGGCAACCTGGCAGTTCCAGGTAGCCCGGAATGACAAGCGGGCGTGTTTGGGCCTGCCCTTGGAGCAGTACGAAAGCTGTGTCTGCTCTCCTCTCCGAGGGTTTCCTCAGTGCTGTCATAACAGGTCCATAGATGCCCCGAGGTAGCCATTGACAGCAGCAGGACTCACCGCAGTGGCCGTGTACTGCTCCAAGGATAAACTCTGCAGAGGCTGACATGAAACGCGGGCACGGTCGCCTGGAGCTGCTCTGGCTCAGGGTTGCAGCGCAGCTTGTGAAAATAAGAGGAAGAGGAAAGGCATAAAGAATTACAAAAATATTTTCCAAATAAAAAGAAATGTTGAAACAAGAAAGCTGTGTTCTTTGGCCTTGGCCCCGGGTCCCCCTCACCTATTGAGTCTGCATGCCCTGAGCTGCTGTGTTTTGAATGCTCCACGTGAAGGGAGGCCTGTGCAGCGTGTCAGCTGCCGTTGCACTGAGGCTCCTGCCAGCTACCCTGTCATCTTGCCATCTCCATAAACCATAGTGCCCACAGACCCAGACCTCATTGACAGCAGACTAGAGAGATGCATTTGACCATGAAGGAGGTTGAAACTTGGAAGGGGGTGTTTTCTCCCAGTCTCTTCCCTATTAAGGATACACAAGCCACCCACTTACCCATGTCCTGTGGCCTTATCAAGTGATTATTTTCTGCCCAAAGTAGGGAAACTCCTACCTGGAACAAGATCAGCCCTGGGTCTGGAAGCCAAGTTCCTGTAAGAGGCATTATAGGATGAAGGGGTCGTTCTTTGAGATTCTAAAAGTAACAGGTGCAGACAGTAGATTCTTCAGGGGATATGTCGGACTTGCTTGGGATAACTGGATGTTTAGCTCCCTACCAGAAAGCTTCTGGAATGTTCCCCAGGGTTCTGCCATGTGCTGGAAATCCATACTCCTTGATATCTCCTAGTGTGCCTCTCTCTTCCCAAAGTTCTACTCCCTGCTACTGGTCTCTTGCCCCAAGTCCTTCCCCCTTCTTTTTAAAGGGCCTAATACTGAGACCTGAGCACTTTTAGGACAGCCTTCCCATACAAGCACACATACAACAAAGCCCACAGCAAGTGTGATCAAGGGCAGTGGAGGAGTTGTGGGCCATCTCCAGAATGGCTTGTTAGAGTCTTGGCAACTAGGGCAAAATGCTGCATACGTTCCACTGTGACCCTGGATCTAGTTCTCAAGAACAAAATGGCTGTGTGCATTTTTATGCCAGCTCTGACCCTGATACTATCAGAGTGTACAGGGAATCCCAGCTGAATCTGTTTTCCCTCCAGAGCATTCCAGAGAGGCCAGTGCTTCTTTGATTTCAGACACTGCTCGGTAGGACTCTGGAGTGACAAACACACTGGCGTAATGTGGGACCTAAGGAGGAGTTTATTTTGCTCTGAAGATTTTCCAGGAAGTCCATTCAGGAAGCTAAACCCTTTGCAGCTTCCTCCTGTTAGGAGATGTCTGAGGCCCTGTGTGTCTTGTTTGCTTGTGTGTCACAAATATGTCACAGAGGGTAAGGTGGAGGCCCTTGTGGGGGAAACTAAATAATTTTTTTGTCTTCTCCAAGCCACCTATGTCTGCCCTTTCTTTTCATGAACATTGTCTTTAAAATTTTACATTTAAGAATCAAGACTTAGCAGAGCACAGAAAGCCACATAAGATGTAGCTGCAGCTGTTAGAGAGATGGAGGCAGGACAATGGTGACTGAGAGGCCAGCCTGGGTTATATAGGAAGACCTGTGTCTTACAAAATTTAAAAAGCAGCATTTGTGAGGCAGAGGCAGGAGAGGACATAGGAAGATGTTCCAAAACGGCAACAAATAAACAAACAAACAAACAAATAAATAAATAAATAAATAAGGGAAAATTGAATTAAGTTCCTGGCTATCTCACTGGAACAGTTTGAAAAAAGGTGAGATTCTGTAAAAGGCTCATTCCTAGTCCTATTGTACGTCTGTCTATCTGTCCAGAGCAAAGGGGAAGTGTTGCTTAAAAGCCAAGAAACAAAATCATAAGTTCTGCCATGGCTCCAGGTGGACAAGGGCAGGCGTCTGGGGACCTCAGAATCCTGGGACCCCGTGGCTCCAGCTGCTGACAGATGGAGGACGCCTGGCCTCCATCACCCAGGGCTGTTCCAACAAGGGTCTGTGGTGGGGTTGGGGGCCAGAGTGGATGAGGAAGTAGGAAGTGGATGCTGGGCCATGAGGTGCAAATTGACAGCAGGGCCCAGCCTGACAGCGCCTCTGATTGATGAGAGGACACTGTTAACAAGCCTTTAAAGTTTCTCATTAATGTTTTTTTCACTGAAAAGAGCCACAAGAAAAAAATTCCACATGGACGGTAATTAAGATCGATCCTGTACAGTATGGTGCTGCCGCTGTTGGGAGCCTTTAGAAGAAAGCAAACCCTCCTATTAAACACTCATTTTCAGGCTGCCAACTTCTGGGTTATTGAAGCCCCGTGCCATGTGGGGGATGTGAGTGAGGCCCATTTTTTGAACTGGAGCGGTAGACCACGTAGGGAACCTGTTTTCACTGAGGACACAGGATGGAGCCTCCACATTTTCGTTGCCATGGTCTCTGATTTAGTGGCCCAGAAAAGGAATGAGGTATTGAGTGACAGCAGCTCCCAGCCAGTCCCATGGAGTGCCATAGGTGGCCCTGCACCCCAAGAGACCCTGGAGTGAGGTGGAGGGCAGAGGAAGGAGCAACAGCGTTAGCAGTGGTGCCTTTTCCTTGTGTACACAGGACACTGCAACCCAAGTCTCCCTGATACACCACATAGGTATGTGTGCCTTCAGGTCCATTTGTTGACTTAGATGACTTGAAACCCAGCTGGAGAGGATGCCGGTGTCCAAACGCCCAGTGCTGTGTGACTCTCTGCAGAAGTCCTGCCTTCACATGTTTTGGTTGCTGTGGCTACAACAACCAGCAAGGAGGTGCAAGTGTGAGATTTTTAGACGCTATAGAAGGGGTAGGAGGCACGTGGAATGACTCATTGTGAAGTCTATCAGGAGGCCCTCCTATGGGACTTGACTCTAGAACCTCCCATTCTTGAGCCTCTGTGGGAAGCTGGGCTCTAACCTGAGACAGAGTCCCAATAGGGAATGAGACCATTGTCAAGGCCTTGATGGCCAATTTCTAAGAGACAAGGACCATTTCTGCATCTAGCCCGTCTAACCGGGCTAGCAGTGCTCCCGGAAGTCCTGTCAGCAGAAGTGGCCCTGAAGCCTCTCCGTCGTTCAAGGTCAACGCATACAACTCCATGAAGCTGAGCAGCCAGCCCCTCACTTAGCATCAGCAAGCCTGGCTTAAGCAGGTGTTCCTAAGAGTGGCCCTTTCCCAGTTACCAGGACATGAAAATTCTCACTGAAGTTCTTCCATGCTACCATGTTAGGCCACTGGGGAAAAGACATTCTGGAATAAAGGCAGCTACTGTGCACCACAGTTCTGTGTGGTGACCCTGGATGGAAGGCATGGAGCTTTGGCTTGAGTCTTTCCCTCGAGTGGGTTCCTGGGAAGTAGCTTCTTCCCAGGGCTCCTTCCTGGCTGGTTGCTCCACCCAGTACACTAAGGCTTCTTGAAGGAGCCTCAGATCAGAGGAATGGATAAGAAGTAGCTTTAAGCCTTCCCCGGGATATTCTGGAGCCAACACTTAGAGAAAGGCTGTGGGCGAGAGTGCACACCACTGACCCCATTTGGAAGCTGTCCTAGCTGGCTGTTAGGTCCTAGATCAGAGCAGCCCCACAGGCTCTGCATGACATGTATAGAAGGCCACTCACTCCCGGAGGTGGGACAGTCCTTTTGGGGCCCGCTGCCATACTTGGGAAGATCTTAGGCAGTGCTATTGTGGTGCAGACTTTGCTTATCTCTGGAGCCAGGGGAGGTCAATCCTTCCCCAAGTCTACAAAAACTTCTGGGGGGTGGGAGGACTGTAGTCCCACGTGCCTGGACTCTTCATCTGTGTCATCCTGTCTTCCATCTGTGCTCAAGGCTGGGCCTCGCCCCAATTCCATGCCAGCAGTGGTCAGAGCCTTTTTCACCACCCTCACGAGGCCCAGGTCCTGGCTCTAGATTGCCTGAATACATGGCCACAGCTGGAAGCACATTACCTCTGACTCCCATCAGACCATCATGTCCCAGGCCTTTGTCTGCATCATGCCTGGATAACTCCCCTTTGGAAAGAACTGCACCATATTTTCTCAAGGTCTCCACTGTCCCCAACCCAGGGAAAGCAACAGGTCCCAGTTACACTAGGTTTGTACAGAACACTGCACTTCAGTTATGTCCTAGAAGGCAGCAGCTGGCACACAGCAGTGACAGCCATTGGAGTTTTCCCTTTTGGGACTCCTGTGTGCACTCTGCACCTGAGGGGGGAGGGACAGTCCCTCTGCCTTTAAGACAGTCCTGGTCATGAGAGTAGACCTCAGGCTAGTTCTGTACACAGGCCAGTGCACTCAACACAGATCTACTCTTGGGCTCACACCCACTGTGGTTGGGATTTAGGCAGGATTCTGACCCACAGAACCAGGTGTACCCCAGCAGGTATAGCCAATACCAAACCTAAAGTTCACTACATCACGTCTGGCCAGTATCTCCATACCCAGCTCGAAAAACTAACAGAAGCCAGTTATCTATGGCCCAGAGCTTCCCCCAGAGGACCAGTACCCTGGGCATCCCTGTCCCACCTCCACCAGGATGCTTTTCAGCTCAAGAGGACAGAGCCACTGAAAGTTTGTCTGGGATTAGATCTAGAATGCTCTAGCAGGTGTAAAGAGGAGCCATGGACACTGTTGGCTTTGGGTGATTCTGAAGAATGTAGAAGGGACCTTGAGATTAGGGTTAAAGCTAGTTGCCTCGTAGATAGCCTGGTTATCTTCACCACCTTCTACATGGGGTCCTTGCTAAGCTGAACACTCTCTTCTCAATCTTACCTTGCTGTAATGGCTCTGGGAAAAAAGCCCAAGCTGTTCTGTCCTACCCCTGAGATGTGGGGGGAAAGGGTCATCTTTTTGACCCCTGAGAAAAGTTAGGTAATAGGGATAGGAAGGATCCCAACCCCAATAGCCTACCAAGGTCCTTGGGGGAGCATGCCTTGGGTATTGCCAGAACTGTCAGAACATCCCCAAAGATCACAGACTCCCAGGAGCAATGGATAAAGACAGTCATAAATACACCCTCTGTGGCCCATGCAAAGAAACACAGCCAGACACCGTCAAAATTCCCTTCGTCAGATGAGGAAATGGAATCAACCTAGTTATCCATCAATGAGAGTAGCGGTGAGTCTACCCGGAATAACAGGAGGGATGCTGTGTGGCTAACTGGTTCTTCCCATTCTCACAAGAAGAGGACCATCCTGCATAGTGCTAAGTTGGAGAAGATAGCACAGGACAGTGTCTGGTGGGCAGAATAAGCCTGTGCAAATCATTGTGATCATGTCTGTTGCTAGTGGCCATCTCCGTGGGCACTACATGCCTACAGGCATGACTGTTCACATAGTCTGTCTGTCATTCTCTATGCATACTATATGGGCAGGGAAAGTAGGCAGAATCTTCAGGTTTGCAAAGAACATTAGATAAGGGCCAGCAAAAGGTCTCAGAGAGTCAAATCCTGCTTCTCAAGCCTGATGGTCACAGCATCCCTCCTGTTACTCCAGGTAGACTCACCCCTACTTTCACTGATTGAGCTCATTCCAAGAACTCCACTCAAGTTGAAGGAGAGCACTGACTCCCTAAAATCATCATCTGACCTCCACATGGGCATTATGGCACCTGTGCACCCACACTCACACATCCATGCGCCCACACCCACACACATCACAAATGGACAAGCAGGAGGACTGACGCTATCAATAAGTGCTCAAGCACTTTCCAAACGGGCAGAAGGCCCTGGGCTTAATGCCAGGTACTACACAGACACATGAGACCCTGGGTCTATACCCAGTAACCCCTCCTGCTTCCTACTGCACAGCACTCAAGAGAAAATGCTGGTGAGAGGGAGTGGTATCCATGCATTTTCCACTGCTGTTGCTCAGTTCCTGCAGCAATGAGAACCCAAGGCTTCCAACTTAAGGGCTCCATCTTTAGTCGGCTGATGGAGCCTGGACCACCCTGCTGGTGGAAGAAGATGGACAGGCTAGACATCCTATGCTCCTCCACACATGAGCTCTCCCTTTGCAGAGAGGACATGTCTGTTCATTTTCATCTGAAGTCAAGTGTGTCTTTGAAGAGGTTGGCTGTAAGTAATACAACAACCAAAGCACTAGGGGTGGGTGGCAGGCTAAGCCTGAACTGCTCCTGGGGTCTGAACTTCAAGGACATGCTCTCTTGGGCCACGGTTGGGGGTTACAGTTATGTTAGGACATTGTTAAAAAGGATGCTTTTAAGCCAAAGTCCAGACTGCAGATGGAAAGCAGGGCAAGTTCTATATTGGGGTTGGTTCCTGTACTACTGAGCTTTAGCTGTCAATTTGGCACAACTTAGAGTCACCTGAGAAGAGAGTCTCAACTGAGAGACCTCATGGCCTGTGGGCATGTCTATGAAGGATTGTCTTGATTGGTAATTGATGGAGGAGAGCTTGGCCCACTATGGGCAGCGCCATCTCTAGGCAGTGGGTACTGAGCTGTATTAGAATGCTGGCTAAGCATGAGCCTTGGGGCAGGGAGCCAGAAAGCAGCTCCTCCATGATTTCTGCTTCAAGTTCCTGGTTGAGTTCCTGCCTTGACTTTCTTCAGTGATGGACTGTGACCTGTAAGTCAAAGTACTCCTTTCCTCCCCTAAGTCACTTTTGGCCAGAGTATCTCATCAGAGCAACAAGATGAAAGTCACTGAGTATCTCAGGAGGATGTGGCCTGAAATGACCTGAGGTGTGTGTGCATGACAGTAGTCCCACAGGGCTGGTAGAAGCTCCTTGACGGAAATCTGCCTCCATGGTGAAAGGCCAGACTGGATTTCCATCCTGGGATGTGCAGAGTGTGTGCATAGCTTTCCTGTACTTCAGTCATACCTCCTCTTGGTTGTGACAGGTTATTCTGGCAGAGGTCCATGCCAAAAGTTATCCTGGATGAAGGATTTTCACCCCTACACTAGTGCCCTCCCATTGTCAAAGCTACCCAAGGTCTTTGGGACTTGGCATCAACAACTCCCTGCCTCATTTTTGCTGCTCCTGTCATTGCTATAGTTTCTGCTGTGAGCCCGGCTTACAAATCCCAGAGTGTGACGTAGGGTACTCAAACAGCACTCCCCTACCGCCTCGTCTCTCCGTGTGTTTTTGGAAGGGGTAATGAGGAGATGCTACAATTAACACTCCAGCCAGCACGGAAGGCTGGATCAACCACCGTATGTGGCCAACTGGGGTATTCTGTTGCTAAAAGATCCTTTGTCCATCAGCAACAGTATTAAAGCTTCAGAGACCACCGGTCAGGCCGGGGAAGTGCACAAAATCACAAGCCAACTAGTGGCTCTCAATTGCACAGGTGCCTCTCACCCCTCCGGGGAGCCTGACCCTACTGCATGCGGGTCCTTCCATGAGAGCTGCTGGCGCTGAGCGCACTTAGGCGGGGAATCCCTGTCTTGTGATGATGCCTGAAGGGAGAATGGGAATGTATACACCTGATTAGTTAAAAGAGCAAGGTCACAGGGACATCCCAAAAGCCGACAACAGACGTGGCTGAAGCCTGGACTCGCAACACAGCAGCAGATTCATTAATTTCAGTGAATCCCATGAACTCAAGTGGCAGTTTCTTGTCCTCGGACTCTATCCTCTTAAAAGGAAAGCTTTTTTGCCTGTGGAAGACATCACACCCCTGCCTTCACTGCATTTCAATTCTGAATTCTGTGCTGGTCTCAAAGAAGTGACGTGCCCTCTCCCTGGCTACCATCACTCTGGCAGGGGTCTTTATGACTGAAGCTTACAGTTTGCAGTCTAAAAGTGACCACACACATCCCATCCCTGGCAGGCTGGTGCAATGCCCACGGCCCACAAGCAATGGTGGACATCGGGGGAAGATGGCAGCATACAAAAGCCTGTGTTCTGCAATGTAAAGATAAGGAAGCAACCAGCTCATTCTTTTGAAATAAACTGCATTGTTTTATGAGGAAATCCAGCTGTACCTGGTACAAAGTGATGTTGAATCTGTTGGTAACACTGAGAAACTGTAAGTGTTGCAGCCAGTACTGAGCAATGCCTTTCCTGAAAGCAAAACTCCGGTGTCCTTACCCATGAGACTTCACAATGGAATGCTGGCATTCCACCTACACCAAAGGACAGGTACAACCAGGCAGATGGGAAGTGTACCCCTTCCCTAGAGGGTGCCCCCAGTGGAGCAAAGCCCCTGCCACCCTCCAGAATAGGCACGTGAGCTGTGTGCAGGGTTCAAGGTTTATGAGTATGTGCGAGCCTGTGTGTGAGGGTGTGTGTGTTTGTGTGTGTGTGTGTGTGAGGATGTATGTGTGTATAAGTGTGTGTCTGGTTCAAGATTTGGGTTTTCCAACCAAAGGCCAGGCATAGCCAAGTTTCTGAGCATACAAACACATGGAGCTCAGTATAGCTGCAAACAAAAGGCTGAAGACACGTGTCTGGCAGCAGCCTCTGTGTTGAACTTGAGCGTGTCATTGAGGAAGCCATGTGGGCAGGCCGGCTCACTGCAGGAGGAAGGCTGCATTCTCATGTTTCCAGGCTTGGGACTAGCTGAGAACACTCATTTATTTAAAGGTGCTGCTTCCTTAAGATGCAGAATGACACGTCTGAATATTACAACACCAAGAGATATGTAGCTGTCTGTACTCTTCCATGCAAACATCCCACTTCTGTGCAAGGAAGCAGTGTGACAAGCGTTCTGTAGTTTCCGGTAAATTGGTCTCAGATGTAGACGAGCAGATTTTCATCAGCCAAAGATGGAAGCGTCTGTGCTGGGCCTGAGGCTGTCAGGACTATGAGTCCACACGATCCTGGCTCGGGGTCCTATTCTTTCTTGCTTGCTTGCCAGGCTGGAACCCCAGAACTCCAGCTGTACCCGCTGTGCAGGCTTTGAATGTTCAGACCGCAGGGAGCACTGTGGCCTCTGAATCTTGGTGTTCAGAGGGGCAGAGCCGTACTTGTGTTTATATCTTTAAGGATTTTCACTTGCCGAGGGTTTGTGGTCTGCTTTAGGGAAAGAGACAACAGTGCCTGATGGTGAGGGTAAGAGCAGAGGTCAACTCATCCACGTTGCTAGTTGTGGCATCCTGAGTAAGCTCCATAATCTCCCCGCCTTGCCTCTATAATGGACTGAAAGGGGCCTCCAAGAGAAGCAGCCCACCTCGAGACTGCTTCCGTAAACACAAGTCCTCACTAAATGTAGCCTATAACACCCTAGGAGACCCCAAATCCCGTGACAAATGTTCCTGTGACACACAGAGAGGAGACCCAGACACAGAGGAGAAGGCGTAAGGAAAACAAGAGCAATGCAACCTCAAGCCAGCCCCATGTAGAGCACAGGAGCTCAAGAGAGCCGAAGCCTCCGCACCTGAGGGGAATTTGGGGAGCACAGCTCTGTCAACACCTCCACGTCAGCTGTCTGGGCTCCAGAGATGGAGGAGAGTATACTTCTGTTGTTGGAAGTTTGTTTGTGCAACTTGAGGCAGCAGCCCCAGGACGCTCTCACTCCTGCCTGAGTGACAGTGCTGAAGATATGAGCTGTGTGCTCCTGTCAGGACACTGCCAGGTCACGATGCAAGAACTGTGAGCAGTGCCCAGCATGCCCCAAGTGCCAGATGCTGAGAAGTCAGACTGTAGAGCTGGACAAGCCCAGCTCCCAAAGGTCCTCTCTTTGTGGGACCCTCGGTGATCTATATCCAGCTCTTCCGGAAGGACAAGTGTCAAGACACCCTTGCCTTTCCCTCCCCAGCAACCTAATGACCAGAGGAGCCCAGGGAGGAGCTGCTGGGTGGGTGACCACAGGACAGAACGGAATCCGTTCCTCCTTTCCTGGCTTGAAAGTGGTCAATAACAAAGGTCCATGGACCTGCGGTGTTCCCCAGAGGTGTCAGGCCACACAGGAGGTTCCAGCAAGACTCTGACAGTGAGCCAAGTTTTTTGAACAGAGGGATTCCAAAAAGCTACACTACCCCTGGCCTGGGCCTGCCGTTCCCATAGGGAACACATCGTTGCTCAAACCAGCCAGGTAAAATTTCAATAGTAATGATACCAAGCCGATCTTGAGGTCACCATGAATGAAGTCACGTGGGGCTGATCCAAAAGAGGTAGATAACCGAGGAGTAGCCGTGGGGCAGTCCCAGAAGCATCTGGCAGCCAATGAGTTCTAAGGATGCGGCCAAAACAGCGCTTCAGTTCTTGGTTGCCCGGAGTCGGGACAGCTGGACAAGCTATTCAGAGAATAAGCCCATTTGGTGACTTCAGACATCTGAACATGCTTTGCCTGTTATTAGATCGGGTGAAAACACACCTCTGCCCTGTGTGCACAGAGGGTATCTGGGGATGTGGCAGAAGCTCAGGAGCCTTAGGAGAAAAGCCTCAACCAGTTGACCGGTGAGATGGATGGAGGCAGAGGGAAGAAATGTGGGTGCCCTCTCTAGCAGAGTGGATCTGTGATATGTAATATGTACAGTTCTGTAACTTAACTGGTGAAAAGACCAGTGAGACACCTCAGAGGGTGGAGGTGCTGGCATAAAGCCCTGACAGCCTGTGTTCCATCCTCGGATTTTCACAGGTGTGAGGAGAAAACAGACCCCTGAAAACTTTCTTCTAACCTCCACATGTGTGCCATGATGTGTGTGTGTGTGTGTGTGTGTGCGCGCGCACACACACACACACACACACACACACACACACACATGGACGTGCACACTTGGGTGGGCAATAATTAAATTATTTAATTCTTTTTTTGAAAGGTTGGTATCTAAAACATCAGTGAAGAACAGGGCAGTGGCCAGTGGAGATGCAAAATGGTCCTCAGAAGCCTGTGTGAAGAACAGGAGAAGTGGACAGACAGTGGTACCTGGAGTGACCATGGGAGAGAGACCTTTCTGAGCTGTGATCATATTGGGTTAAAGCAGTAGATGATTTTTTTTTTTTTAATTTGCAGCATCGGTGGATATAGTGCCAAATTTTAATGAGCCAACTACCCTGTGCTAACTTCACTTTTAAAGCCTTCCTGAAGCTGGAGAGTTGAGGCAGTAAGGGCACCTGCTCTGCAAGAGTGAGGACTGGAGTTTGGGACCCAGAAACCACGTGAAAAGCGGTGCCTGTAACCCCTACACTGAGAGGCCGAGAGAGGCAGGTCCTAAGAGCTCACGGGCCAGCCAGCCTCGCCCAGACAGCAAGCTTCAGTTCAGTGAGCCATCCTGTCTCAAAGCAAGGCAGAGACTGCTACAGGAAAAGGCCCTACGTCCTGCTTTATCCTCCCCTTGAGTATACAGCGCCTCTACGCATGTGCAAACCACACACACACACACACACACACACACCACAAAAAGTTAAAAGGAACCGTAGACAACACTGCCATTACGAGGCTGTGTGCGGCCCCATCGCATGCGACAGCAGCTCATAGGAAATGGTGAAGTGTGCTGTGATTGTGGGCTGGCCAAGCGCCTCCTTCAGGGAAGTGCAGCTGAGGAATTCACGGCCTGGAGATCAAGGCCAGGCATAGCTGTTGAGTGATAAAGGTGAATGGTGACCTCCGCCACGTGACCAGTGCTTGCTCTGCGAAACAAACGTTTAAGTGTGCTTTGCACACAAATGTAGAAGCATGGAAAAGAACTGATCAGTATTTTCATACAAAAATTTCCTAGTGGGGAAACTCAGAGAGAATTGCTCTGCCTTGTAAATGTGTATGTGCGCCCCATAATATTTCCCAGTGTGTTTTTTACTCTCTTGTGGTTATATTTGTAAGAAAAAAAAATAAGCTGGGGAGATGGCTCAGTGGATAAAGCACTTGCCATGCAAGAATGAGGATCTGAGTTCAAATGCCAGGACCCATGTGTAGCCTGATGGGCTAACTCCTGTCCGTAATGCCAGAGCTGCTGTGGCGAACTAGGAAACTGGGACAAGATACTCCCTCGAGAATCTCCTAGGCCAGCTAGCATGTCATTAAAGTGGCAACAACCCCCCGCCTCTGAGTTCCATATGCACTCTGTGACACTTGCACACGTGCTCTCCCACATATAAATGTGCACGTGCAGATATGTGCATCCTATACAAAAAAGAAAGAAAATAGGTATATTCACTTTGAGAATATAATCCGTGATTGTTTTTGAAGATACATATGTGTGAGAGAGTAGATTTATATGTGTGTATCATGCAGTTTCCACCATATTTGAAACATGCTGCTGTAAGGACTGTCTTAGGAAATTGTAAATTATACTTTCTTCATTCTGCTTAACTGTAAAAGCTAAGACTCTGCAACAGGAATGTTTAGAATCGCAACCACTACAGAACTAGAGGACCCCCCCATTGGGGATTGTAGTCCCTCACTTTGTCAGGCCTTCCCCCTCTGTGTGTTTGCCAGATGATAGGGACAACCCCGTGAGGACAGGGTCACAGAATACAGAAGCCACAGCCTCAGAATGGAAGCACTCCCCAGCAGCAATAAAAATTAATTCAGGGTCATGAATTTCCTGGTACGTACAATCTTACAGGGCAGGGTGGCGGATGGTGGGCAGGGGTCAACTAGAAAATCAAGGGTGGCTTTCTGGAGGAGGTGGGGACTGAGCTGTGCCTGTGGCGACAGAGCAGGATGGATAGTGCTACAAGTGAAAAGAGCTAACGTCTTTAGAAAGAGCAGAGGCTGGCTGGCGAGATAGCTAGTAGTTAAAGGTGTGTGCCACCAAGCCTGATACCTTGAGTTTCATTCCCAGGACCCTGGTGAAAAGAAAGAACTCACTCCCGCTACAACTTGTCCCGTGAACTCCATTCTCTCTCTCTCTCTCTCTCTCTCTCTCTCTCTCTCTCTCTCTCTCTCTCTCTCTCTGTCTCTCTCTCTCTCTCTCTCTCACACACACACACACACACACACACACGCGCGCGCGCACACGCGCGCGCGTGCATGCACACCCATGATAGAGGGAGTAGAAGAGGACAGAGGTGAGGTAAACCCTGCAAGAGGCCGCCAGGGAACCAGGAGATAATGGTGAGCCAGGCAGAAGACAGACCCGATGTCATGAGTGCTGGACATGTGGGTATTTTTTTTCCTCAGATAGTGACCAATCAGAGGATGCAACGCATGACCGTCATCAGCTCTGCACACCTAGGACAAAAGATATAGCGCAGGACCTGAGAGGACCCTTTCAGTCTGCACCACCTGTACCCTGCTCCCAAGGCAGGTTCTCTTTCTGAAAAGACCTTTGCCCACATAATATCCGGGGGCTCCCTTGGATCCTCGCAGGGAGGGTGAACTGAAGAGAACCCTGAGGTGGCCACACTCAGCCCAGTCCTGAGGTAGGCAGACCACAGCATCTGTCTCCATCTCTGGAAAGCCAGGAGAATAGAAGTCAGGTGGAAACAGCATTGGGCAGCGCAGGCCTGAGCCCTGCCCGAGGGAAGCCTGCCTTCTCTTCTCCCATCCCTGTGTTTTACATAATTAGGTAAGTCACTTAATGTCGTGTGTCTTGTTAGAGAGGCTACTAATCCTTAGAGCTAACAGCACTAATTAGTGTAGAACACTTTGAAAATAGAAGAAATTCAGATGTGGAATGTAATTGCGCAGTCCTCCCGGTACTGACACTCGCACGGAGTGACAGCAGAGCTGCGGGCAGGGCTGCATCTGGGGGTATAGGTGGGAGGAAGTGCAGGTGGCAGTTCTGGTGATGGGAGACAGGAAGAGGCCTGCTCCTGTGACCCCAGGACCTGGAGGGTGGAGTGCCCGGGCTCCATGTGGCAGGAGTGGCCAGCCCTGGGCAGGGCCTTTCACACTCTGGGACAGCTCTGGAAGTGATTCCTATCTTCAGGGCTCTTGTCTCTGAAATGGGCTGATTGGAACCTCATTCCCTGGAGAGCACAAGTCAGAAGACACCTGGCACTGGTCCCAGCCCATGGCAGTTTCTTCTTAAAGGAAAACAGGTTTTTACCTTGGTCGCTAAGTTGTTTAGGAAGGGGCTTGAGCCTCGGGCTTTGCTCATGTCTAGATCCAGGAGCATGTGAGCCACCTGTGGGTCTGGTGTTTCTCTGCCGCTCTTCCGGGAATCACCCTCCTTGGAAGGTACAGAGCCGATAGCAAAGCATTAATCTCTCTCTAAACCATGATGCCAATATGTACATTTTTTACACACACACACATACACACATGTTTATATGAAGTTATGTACATACACATATGTGTGTGTGTGCTTGTGCACATGCACCATGTGTGTGCAGATGCCTGTGGAAACCAGAAGAGAGCATCGAATCCCCAAGAACTGAAATGACAGGCAACTGTGAGCTGTTTGGTATGGGGGCTGGAAACTGAACCTAGGCTCTCTAGAAGAGCAAGACTCGCCTTCTAGAGAGCCTAGGTTCAGTTTCCAGCCCCCATACCAAACAGCTCACAGTTGCCTGCCATTTCTCTGGCCCCTAGTAATATGTACCTTCAGAGCCAGATACCGGCTGGGTAAACGTCTTCCCAGAAGCTTATTTCACCCCTGGAAACTCCTGCAGCCTTAGGAGGGCCACCTTAAAGGCCAATAAAAATGGCACAAGGGTGTAGAACCCCAAGTTCTGAAGTGAGGTTGGCATGGAGCATCTGCAGTGCTACCTTTAGAAGACACCTTCTTCAAGACAGACATGGCCAAAGACTGTGGTGGCTGAGCCCTCAGACTGAGCCCTGTGGGAGCAAAGGTCACAGAAACCAAAGGTGAAATATGTGTCTACCGAGTACTAGGCTTCCTACTTTAGCAGCTTGCTTGCTTTTTCCTTTGCAACAGAGCTTTGCTACAGAACCGGAGCTGATCTGGTACTCTGCTCTGAAGGCCAGTCTGGCCTCAGTCCTTAGCCTTAGTCCAGCCTTAGCCTCCCAACTTCTGAAATTACAGGCATACATCACCATACCTTTGGTTTTGGTTTCATTTTCAAAATTGTGGCCCTCCAAAACCAGGATGCTGCCAGATCCCCAGCCTCCTGGGCATCCCTTCAAGTCAGTCACGTGAGAATCTCCTGGGTGCAGCATCCCAGAGCCTTCTCTGGTGTTTTGCTATGTGATCTTCATGCTACTGCTGTCTCAGGACCAGATCTGCCCAAGACTCCCACATGACTTCCAAATGCTACACACAGAGCAAAGGTATGTGTGTCGCTTACCCGAGGACCTGGAGACCTGCAGGCCAAAGGCAGAATTATCTTCAAGTGGGTGGGTGGGCTTAGTGGGGGTCTGCAGCCTGGGGATGGTCTTGGCACCCTTCCATGTGGCCAAGGTCTTCCACACTCTCAATGTTAGATGAACAGCTGGCCCTGGTTATTAAGATTCGTACTCAGTAGGCATTTGCTTAAATATGAAGCAAATTGGTCCCTTCAAGGAGGATTTGTTACCAGTGGTAAAAGTTTACATTTTTTAAACAAAAGAAATAGAATTTTTGAAAATGCATGTCTTTCTCTATGAGCGTTAAGGCTTTCTGATATTTAGAAAAGTCTGTACTAAGGTGTGTGTGTGTGTGTGTGTGTGTGTGTGTGTGTGTGTGTGTGTGTGTGTGAAATGTTTATCCTGCAGTGAAATGTGTCCACATTTGGAAGACCTTTGAACCAGAAATTCCAAATGACCGGTCATGATGTATAAAGTCGCTTGTGGGTTAAGACTTTTTGAATGCAAGGTGGAGCCGTGGAATTTTGTAGCACAGAGCACTTTCCTGGTGGGGCTGAGATCATACTGCAGCTGACCTGAAATAAAGCCCCAGTTGTCAAGTTTGGGCATCAGCTCACAGAATATCCAGAGTTTTCTGAAAAGCTGTTGGTGCGGTCATCGCTTTCCCGGATACGCGTCTGTGATGGCAGAGCTTCCTCGGCAGCAACCAGCAGACAGATCACAGCAAATGTGGAAGCTGTGCACGGCCATCGCAACTCTCACACGAGAGGAAAACGGTGCTTCGATGTTTTCACCTCAGGAGATGGCCATTTTTACTACATACTTGCTATCAATGACCTTTGTTATTTGGGTTGAGTAGTTTTGATTCCCCTGTTCCATTTGTTTGTTTTATTTTAAATTTATCGGTATTGTTCTTGCTGTTATCATTGTAAGTGTGTGTGTCTGTGTGTGGGCACACACATGCCATGACATTTATCTGGAGGTCAGAGGACAACTTTCTGGAGAGAGGTCTTTCCTTTCACCTTGTCAAGGCAGAGTCTCCCTCTGCCACATTGTGTGCTTCAAGCTAAGTGGCCTTTGAACTTGCAGGCGATCCTCCTGTCTACAGGGGTGCTGTGACTACAGGGGTGCTCCACCACATCCGACTCTGTCAGGTAGGCTCTGGGAAATGAACTCAAATCATCAGGCTTGTGTGGCAAGTGCTTGTCCACACTGAGCATCTCACTGGCCCCAGTTCATGTAAACATGAAGAGAGTCTCACCGGATTGTATTCTGAGTTACATCCAAAGAAAGGCACGGAGGTATGCCTGCAGCAGAAGTGAAATACCGGAAGTCTGATCTCTTTGTCTGTGCTCTGTGCTTGGACTGCAACATCACAGGACAGTGATGATGTCCAAATTGTTATTAAACATTATTATTTTGATATATCAGAGATTGACAATTCCCAAACAACATAGGTAGGTAGGTAGGTGGGTAAATAGATAGATTATAGATGATAGATAGATAGATAGATAGATAGATAGATAGATAGATGATAGAAATAGTAGATATAAAGACATATTGATGATTTGATAGATAAATGATTGATAGATAGATAGATAGATAGATAGATATAAAAGCATTACCACCAAAAAAAAAAAAAAAAACCACACATTAGGAAAATAAGGCTTAGCTGTAAATTAATGGACTCCACATTGTCTCAGCCTAGTGATGTCTGAGCTGGCAGGAGAGAGACCCTGGCAACTGTTCACCAGCAATTTCGTGGGGTTTTTTTTTCCTTGTGTGTTTCGTAAGTGGTTTTTAACCAGACCCCCTTAAAAAGTGTTATTGTTGGAAAATAAACCAAGAAACAAGGGATTGTAATTTAGTGCCAGAAAGTTAATTCTGGAGCCCCCTGACCTTCATGTGGTCACATGGCTATTGATTTTCAATACCGTGAGATGGTGTGCCACCCTAGGCGTGGGGTTCAGTGGATTCCAAGCAGTTTCTCCCTTATCAGTTGAGTCCCTGAGTACTTGAGCATTAAGACGACAAATGTCCACAGTTAACAGCGTGTCACATGGCAGCCGGGTGGACGTGCCAATTTTCTAATGAAGTCAGGTTGTTGGCAAACACACCAGTCATCATATATCGAAGAAGGACTTCTTTTGTGTATTTCCAACACTCTTAAGTGCTTCGAAAGACATCCATTGCGTCCTCGCGCATGGGCCAGGCACCAAGGGAGGAGCGTCCATCCGCTGTCAAGACAAAAGCTATCAGGAGCAGAGTTTAAAGCAAAATGGGGCAGAGTTTCACAGATGTTAGATATATATATATATATATATATATATATATATATATATATATTTTTTTTTGCAGTTGCACTCTGCAGGAATTACTCCAAATAGATACAAGGGCTCTAAGGCCCTAGCGTCTCCATCAGAGAGAGGAGGCTGGGGTCATTCCTCACTACCAGCTCAGCTCAATCCCATTTCTCTCCCTATTGAATGAAGAGAAAGAGCCAAAGCCTTTACAGACCAAACCAGTATGTAACTGGATTCACTCAGTTGCCATGAATGACCCGGCCAGTCAATGGAGAGGTGCCCCGGGCCCTCAGATAATCTGACCACCCTGTGCCTCTTCCTCAACTCCCAATCGATAATAAACTACGGCTGCCATCTTGTATTGATTATTGAAAATGCTGTGTTCGTGGGAAGAAAATACCATTGCTTTTAAATAGCAACATTGTGAGGAATGTACGTTTTTGGTGGTTTTGTTTTAATGGAATTGTGCGTGATCAAATTGTTAGGCAATGGGAAGGAGGAGAGGAGGGGTACAGTGTAAAGAATTATTAAATCACAAAGAAAATCAATGGTTGGTCTGGCCAGACGAGCGTTTCTCAGGTAAGTCACGGAAAGTCAGACGCACATCACGCTGGACTTTTTTTTTTTTTTTTTTAACAGAAATGGTGAAATTTATAATGAAATTCAACAAGGAAACTGGAAAAACAGCCAAATTGGTGCAGCAAAGTGGTTAATAGGGTCATTAGCCTCCTCGCTGTATTTTTTTGGACACTGTGTGCCTGTACCGCGGTGCTCGGCAGCAGATTGCGGGAACAGGCTGACAGTTAGGCGCTAGCTCAGCAGTGCCGGGTACAAACTGCCATCTTCCTGTGGATTTACAGCTGCCACTTCTGCTGCTTCAATTAGTCCTATAGCACACAGATGTTGCTTAAACGCTGCTGCTAATGATACTGCAATAAGCCTAAGATTCATGCCATATTTTGAGGCACGTAAATTTCTCAAGTGGCACAATTAAAGTGGAAATATTAGGTGACGAGAACTTGGCAGTCTTTCCAACTTGGAAGGCGCACCCGCTATGCAATAATGGGTCAAAAATTCATTCAAGTTTTACTGCTGTTCCGAGTTTTAAAAGACTTTTCACAGTTGAATGCTAAGTAGTAAAAAGCAGGGCATTTAGGAAATGAGAACGCGGTTCTGTTATTCAGAACTGACTTTTAATTTCAAATTGAAATCACATGCTCACTTTTCTGGATATGACAGAAGGGATAGAAGGCACAGGCTGGAGAGATCTTTGTCTTTAAGGGCACAGTGTCCTGAGCGGAGATGGTTTTGTGGCTGGGCACAAGGGGAAGCCGAAGCCAAATGTAGCGAATGTAGGGCTAGCATTTGAGATCCGTTCTCGGACAGGCTGGGAAAATGTGTCGGGACACATGCAGATATGCTGAGCTGGCTTCTCCTGCATGTGTGCGAATGTGAGCACACACACACACTCACACACACACACACACACACACACACACGCATGCCGTCTTTCCTCCCATACACACGTGCCTGTGTCCTGACAGATGTCTCCCTCCTGCACAGCATACATGTGTGAGATCCTACACATGTAGACACACTGTCTGCCTCCTAGGCATACACACGCCTACAGCAACCCATTCGGACCACCCCCTGCACAGGTGAAGAAGGAAACAGCCAGTGGGACTTCCTGAGAGCCTCCACTAGAATGTCTTGCCCTCATTTGTCATCCCAGACACAGTCCCTTGCCTGTCGCCAAATTTTCCTTTTCATGAAAAATCTCTCCTTCGGAGAAGCGCTTCCCCCTGACTGGTTGTCAAACACGCTTTTGATTTTCTCACATGCTGACTTAAAAGGCCAGTGGCTGGGCAACACCTCAGACGCCCACTGGCCTCCCTGCTCCTGAAATCTTTGTGCGGGGTGACCGCCCACCCCACCCCATTTTAACTTATTGATTGGAGCTGTCAAGTAAATGACTCTATTGCACTTAATCCGAATCATAGACTCCTGTCATCCCAATTAGAATTCCCGACCATGCCCTTGAATGCTGTGTGACTCTGCTGAGAGAGGGGCATCGAGAGTGCCACCTGACCCCCTCTGGCCTGGCTCTTCTCACTCCTCCGCACTAGGGATGAGGGCCACGTGCTTCAGACAACAAGGCTGTTGTTGTTTTGTGTGTTTGTGAAAAGCATAGTGTCCCCTTAAACAGTGAACCCCGCTCCATTGGAATCTTCCCCAGGCTGACTCAGGGCCGGGTAGGTGACGGATAAGTGGGTGAATTCTGCCAGGTTTCTTCCCCAGCTGCTTCGCTTCCATGCAGCACCCTTCTTCCATCCTCCCTTCCCCTCCTGCCCTCTCCTTCCCTCCCCTGCTCCTTGTTCTGTACCTGAACCGCTTGGATTATTTACAGCAAATCTAACAGATGTCAGTATTGTCTTGTTCTGCAGCAAAAGGACAATGAGTTCCTGCTGACCCTGGTACAATGGATCTCACCGGAGCAAGATATGTATTTTATACGGGTTGTGAGAAGCCCTACTACAAGTAATTGAGAGAGAGAAATGTCACTGTAGCATTTCTGTTGACACTGCACTCTGCAAGGAGAGGAGCCCCAGCCTGGTGGCAAGAAACGCTGTATCGCTGAGCTGGGGACCGGGACCATGCTCTTTAGAAAGGAGGAGGAGGCAGTCTAAATGAATCCACTCACATTTCCCAACTAACAGAATATTCCCAGGACCACAGGGCCACGGAGAAGTCTGTGAGCCGCTTCCCGTTTGCTGGGATCTGTGTGGCCTCTGAGCGCAGCTGCTAACTCAGATCTGCTTTTCCAGCTATCTTTATTGTCTTCCATAATGCTTAATGTACTGTTTGTATATGTTGTCCTTGCAGTATATTTTGATGAACTCTCATATATTTTATTCATCTCTGGCTTTCTAGGAAGGCGAGCTCGCAGCAACACTGTGAATAATTATTTGCCACTATCAATCAAGTGTCTGTGTGGTTGGCGCCTCATGGGACAGCCTGGAGCCTTACCGGGGACATGTAACACTTGCTCTTTGGGGGCATTTTGTTCTTTGTTCTGGGGTCTGTCGATGGGCTCCTCCAGCCGAACACTGATTTTGGAGAGCACCATTCCCACAGGAGGCAGCAGGCATCATTGGAACATGCGCCCTGACAGGGATGCTGTCTGGAGGCCCAGAAACCTTCTGAGCTTACAAGTGAGGACACAGGGGCTGGAGAAACGGCTGAGCGGATGAAACCTTTGCCATGTGAGCAAGCATCAGGCCTGGAGTGTGGGCTCAGACTATGCATGTAAAGCCAGGTAGGTATGGTAACCTGTATGGGAGATGGACGCAACAGAATTGCTATAGCAAGGTGGATAGCTAGAACAGTGGAATCAGGGAGCTCCAGAGAGACCCTGCCTCAGTAAATAAAGGATGTGAACACCCTTATACATGTAGGTGAACCACACCTACACATTTGAAGAACAAAGCGAAGGCAGCTCGTCGTGAAGGTGTTGTAACTGCAAACTCCTTTGTCACATGTTGCTCCATTTAAAGGGACGGTCCACTGAGAGACTCACACTCAGTATCAACCGGCGTGTTGCTTTCTGCATCTTCCAGTTCCCACACTTTGCATGCACAGTCCTAAGGGTACTAGAAAAGAAAGTTTTCGATCTGTGTTGGCCACCTAAGCCCAGACCCTGAGAGTCTGTCCTTGAGAGGGAGGGTGGTCAGCAGGCCCCTCGCAGAGACACCACTGTTCCCCTGGGGACCCGCCTTCTGGAGCCTTCTTTCCTTGCTGCTGAGCATGTCTCCCAACTGCACAGAAGCCTGTGTGCTCTTAGGTCCTACAGTACCCTGAGCTATGTTGTTTGCAAACGTTCGATAGGCAGACAAATAGATGCTATTTTCTAATGCTGGCCTTGAGCCCTGAGACAGCTGCTGTGCCCAGCATTTCTAGCTCTGGCGAGGCAGAATACTCAGAACGGTATTTGGAGGAAGGCAGGTCCCTGGGTTAGCCAAGTTCTCAGCTTGTCAGGGCTGCGTGTGTATCATCAGTAGGGTCTGTCCGACTGTCCGACTGTCCACGTATGCCTGAGAACATAGTGATGCTGGATCCAAGTTCAAGTGGAAGGGATATGGAGGTGAAGCAGGGTCTGAATGACAAAGGCGTCCTCTTCCTCTGGGGGCAGGTATTTAGCAGATGGGAGAATATTAGCAGATGGGAAATCAGCAGATACGTTTAGAGCAAGGTACAGACCTTAAAGCCGCCAGCCTCCAGGACTAAATATTTATGCCGAACAGCGTACTGCAGTGCTGGCTGGTCGTCTGAGGAGCCCAGGAAACTGCCCTCGTGACAAAGTCAAGTGAAGATCGAGGGAAGAAAATCCAACACATGAAGATAAATTCGTCAGGAACTACATTTCAGAAGGAAAATAAACTGCATTCTGAATGAATAAACTGCCCTCTTCCAAGGGTAAGTGACAACGAGGAGGTAAAAGGTATTTCGCATGGCAGGGGGGAAGGTTCCTTCCTTCTCCTAATATTGAAACTGTTTGCAGTGTTTTAAAAATGCAATTCTAATCCATTTCTTTCAGTTTCAAAACTGGAAAAAAAAAAGTCCCCAAATAACAAACACTGCCTCTGAGGTCCCAGCAAACCACTCCCTTAGTGGACCACACTGTCTCTCTCTCTCTCTCACACACACACACACACACACACACCACCCTCCAGGGCCTCTGGTAAGGACTGTGACTTCCACCCTACAGCAGAGAGACTGGGGCTGGGTTTTCAAGCTCACCAGGACTGTGCGTAGTACAAATGGAGGCTTGAATCAGATTTTTGGAAGACTGCAGATCTAGCGGGTTGTCAGCCTCATCTTGGGGAATGAACTGAGTCTGTTCAAAGGGAGCTTAAATTGTGAAACCCAACATGGCTGTCTTCGATGCCACCATATTGCTGAAAGGTAACTGGGGGCCCTGCTCTCAGCTCTGCTCTCACTTACCGTGAGCAGAGTTCCTGCATGTACAAAAAAGCAGAGTGGGGAAGCAGAATGGAATGGGGGTGGAGGAAGATCTGCTCTGGATGCTTCTTAGAGCCTGTTACCACCCAAGTCTAAAGATGATTCTAGAAACAGAACACAGAATAGACCACACAAATCTGTTTCCCCCCCAAAGTCCTTCAATCCCTACCCCCCATCTTAAGCGTGACCCACTCCTGAAGAGCAGATACCCTTAATTCAAACTAGAGACATGGAGTCATTAATAAAATTGGCTCTATGGGATTTGTTCCCCAAAACTAGATAAGTATATGAAGTTTGCCAGCGTTGTAAGAACAGAAAATCCCTACGCAGGTGTGAGGAAGCTATCTAAGTGAGGCCCTAACCCATTTTGTTCTGCAGTTTATACTCGAGTGCGGTTCCCTTGGTAACTGTTGAGAAGGTTGCAGCAGCATCTGTATTCAGTGACTCGGAGGCCCACCTGCTAATGTGTCAGGAGGGCAGGTAGACTCTGTCCAGGGGATAGGAAAGATCCCTAAGCCCTTCTCCAGCTCCTAAGGTTCCCAGTTCACTCCGATGCGAGCATGTTCCTAACCAACTCTGTGTCTGGGCTCCATCACTCCCATCCCTTCCGTGTTGCTCCGTGCTCTTCTAACAGTCTACAGCCTAGTCTTGGGGGCGCTAGTGATAGTCCACACCCCCATCAAATTCCACCATCTAAGAAGGAGGTCCAGCATCTGCTCAGCCACTGCTCAGTCTGTAGCCAGCAGCAAATGCTCCCCGACATGCAAGCAGATCCATGACAGGTGTCTGCTCGGGTGACCCATCAAATATAGTGACACTTTCTCCCTACATATAAGACCCGTTTTACATACAGCATTTGGTATGCCTCAGTTTGACAGTTTTCTAAATTTAATCTGTTTTCCCCCATGATTTATGGTTATTGGAAAACTTCTACCACCTGAAATGTAGTAAGGACGTTTTTGTGTGAAATTTGGTCAAAGGTCAGGCAATGTAGCTGGGCGATGCACACCCCCAGAACTTGAAGCACTCCAACAGCTCTGAACCTCTGCTCTCCACTTCCCTTATGGTCCTGCTAACTCCTCTTTTCCCCATCAAACCAGAGTAACGTTCCCAGTGGCACAAAGCCATCCCCTCTCTGTAGTGCTAAGTTGTTGCTTCCCTCACCCCTCCTTGTCTATATTTAAACTATGTAAAATTACATTGGGATAAAGCAGATTTGAAGCATTGCTTTAACTGCCTTGATGCCCAAGCCAACAGAAAATATGAGAGAAAAAAGATACCTACCAATGAATATAGACACAAAGATACCTAACAAAATATTAGCAAAGAAAGTCAAATCAAGCCATTGCCAAGTAGGTTTATCCCAGGAATGCAAGATTGGTTTTGTGTTTAGAGATCATTAAAATGTGTGATATATTTAAAACAATAAAGGACAGAATCCACATGATTGTCTCAGTAGGGTTGCAAGGGCACTTAGTAAAATTTAGTAGTCATTCACCTTAACCAGCCTCAGCAGCAAGAAGAAGGAAGAGCTTCCCCTGTGAGATAGGAGGGCAGAAGAGGACCCCCTCTCTCATGTGCCACAGCCGCCCCACCTCCAGTGCTGAAGTATGGGAATGTTTTCTGGGAGACAGGGTCAGCTTCTGAGTGGTGAGCCTAACATACTAACCTGGGCAATGAAGCAAATCAAGGTTCACAAAGATGGGAAAGAAAGAGAGAGAGAGAGAGAAAAGTGTTTCTAACTGCTGATGGAGTCATTATTCATCTAGAAAATTCCAGAGAGACTGTAAGAAAAACATACCTGTAGATCTAAGAGCATGAATTATAGAAAGTCATATCAAATCCAATATACCCCCCAAAAAAGTCTAATGGCTCTTTAATTTTTTTATTTTTATGTATGCCATTACCTACCTGTCTGTTCATCATAGGTATACAGTGCCCACAGAGGCCAGAAGAGGACATCAGATTTTCCGGAACTGGAGTAATAGATAATTCTGAGCTACCATGTGAGCTAGTGATCAAAGCAGTGATGTCTTTATCAGTAGCAAGTTCTCTTAACTGCTGAGATATCTCTCCAGCCCCTAATCAGGGCATGCTGATGTGCTACTATCAAACAAGTGGAACGAAGTGAAAATGTACATTTTTAAAGAAGAAGAAGCAGTGTGCTCGGAAGAATTATAATGAGAAATGCATACACACCTCTAAACTGAGAACAATAAAACACTTTCTAGGTGCTGAGGCTATAGCTCAGTTGGTAGATCGCTTGCCCAGTATACATAAAGCTGTGGATTTGATCCCCTGCAACCATGAAATTAGGTTTGATAGGAAGTTTCTGGCATCCCAGCACTCAGAAGGTGAAGGCATGGGACATCAGGAGCTCAAGTCCACTCGGAGGGCAGCTTAGGCAAGGTGAGGCCCAGATCAATGAGAGATACGCCCTATTCATGGCTTCAGAAATCATGTTGTCAAAACATCAACTATCCACAAACTGATCTAAAATTTCAAAGCAATTTCTATTACCATCCCAGCAGGCTCTTTATAGAAACTGGCAGTAAAGTAGTTTTAATTTTATATATGAATGTAGAGAATGCGGGGAAGTCTGACAAGGTTGGGAAATAGCAAGGCTGGGTGACATCAATGCACCCATAATGACCAAAGACTGGGAAGAACTCATTTGGCACCCAGCAGGAAAATGGACACAGAGCCTGTGGTATGTTCATACAGTAACATGCTACACTGCAAGAAATGAGCTAGCTACAAATACACCATGGGTCTCTCTCATGGGTTTGATGCTGAGTGCAGGCAGCCAAATACGGGAGAGGTTCCTTCCGCTCACCTTATTTACATGAGGAAAGACAAATGCCAAAGGATGGTTGCCCAGGTGGCAAGGAGCAGTAAACTAGGAAGGAACATGAGCAAACTTCCTGGGGGACAGAAAGATCTGTTCTTGGCAGGTATACAGGTGGTGGGACTCTACCTAATATTTGTCAAACATGTTCAGTTAATATTTATGCATTGCAAAGCATATGAATTCTACCTCAAAGGAGGTGGTAATGAGCGGTAGAGCAGGTAGCACAGATGAAAGTGAGGACAGCAAACTGGGCTGGGAAGATGGCGCAGTTGACAAAGCCCTTGCTTTGCAAGCCTAAGAGCCCGAGTTCAATCTCTAGAACCTATGTGGAAAAAAAAATCCAGCGCTGGGAGGTAGAGATATATAGATGCCTATTGCTTGCTGCTCAGCCAACCTACGCTTACTCAGCAAGCCAGCAAGCTCTAGACAGACAGAGGCTCTGTCTCAGAAACAAAGGTGGGCTGCAGCTGATGAACGTCAGAGGCTGTCATCTGGCCACCACGTGTTCACTTACACATGTGTACCTAAGTGCACACACCCGACACACACACGCAAAGGCTAACAATATGCTGACGTGTTGAAGGTGACTTACAGGCGTGTTCATTCCGTCATTCTGTTTACATGTTTGAAAATCTTCCTAAGAAGCTATCTCTTTAAGTTGATCACATCCAAAAGATGTAATACGTAAAACACCACCTTGATAGGGTCTCGATGAGTACAAAATTGGAAATGATGTGCTTCCCCAAACTGTTATCTGAGGAGTTGAGCTGAGTTTCTCTGTCCTGGGCTTTGGTCCCTCGGGGATGTTCCTCAGCTGGTGAATGGCCTAGCTCTCCATTGCCTTCTAGAGGAATCTCTGAGTGGAGATGGTATCTGGAAGTGACTGGGATAATTGAACTGCTTCCTTAGCCCCCATTGTCACTTGACATCTCTCTCTGAGGCCATGGCTATGTCTTCCCGGCATCTGGTTGGTGGCATGGCTGATGGCTCCATGCTCTAATAGGCAAGCCAGAAGTGAGCCATGGTCTTACGGCTCATTTTAAGAAGTCTGGGGATAAGTAATGATCCTGAGGGAGAAAAAAAGCTTAGAAATATGTCTCTCCATTCCCCTAAAAATAAATAACCGAGCAAGAAAAACGAGGCAATTCTGGGCTGTGTGTCACACCAACCTTGTGACATCAGACCCCACAACCACTGTAGATTTAGGAGTTTGAATCTGTCCTCAACCATCAAGGCTTTTTCTGTCAGAGCCCACCACCCAGTGGGCGTGTACACCTGCCACCTAATAAGCTCACCCACGGTGGGTGCTACAGAGTGGAGGAAGCACCCGGGGAGAGGCGCAGTGGAGCCTCCCGCCACACTCCACCTCTTCCCTGGCTTGTTTCTACAGACTGTACAAGTTCCTCTGATTGTGCCCTAATGCCGCTGCAGTCCAGGGTGCCCTGACGGTGTTGGCATTAATGGCGATAATAGTATCTTGATATTATATAAGATATTTACAAAAATAGCACGCAAGTTTTAACATTTAGAGTGCTGTTATATCCGTTATCCAAATGAACTAAATGGTAATAAACTCTGTGTTTTTTGTGTGCCAAATAATCACCCAGAATGGTCCTTTTATAAGAACAGAACAATCCCGTGGAATTAGTGAGTACTTGAAAGACATTAGGGAAGAAAGCGGCCCTGGCCCCTCCCAGTGTGTGGAGAGTACCAAAAGGTGGCTGGGAGTTGTCGGGGGACAGGGGGTCCCTGAATACTGTGTCCCTGTAAAGATCCTGGGGGCACCAGGAACAGTCACCTAAGGCCCTCTCTGTGCGTGAGCTACACCTGATCAGAGACATCCGCTGATGCCTTGCATGAGTGGATTCTGAAACCTGGTTGATCAGGGCGCCTTGAGGTAGAACGGGATGCAGAATGGACAACCAACCTCACCCGAGTTCTCTCTCTCTCTCTCTCTCTCTCTCTCTCTCTCTCTCTTCCCACTGTCCACATGCCACACCATCCATCTGGAGGGACAATGGTGGCCCAGCTGAGATGCTCACACTGTGTGCCCTCACGTTTTACAGTTGCCTTGTTGAGCATTCCATCCCCAGCTCCCCAGCATGTGTAAAAATTGATGCAAGAAATTGTGGTCCCTACTCACCTGGTTGCCAGGCATGTTCTAAGGCTAACATGCAGGCAGCAAAGCACCACACACCCTTCAGGGTTTCTACCACCCCAGTTACCTTCGTGGAAATGTAAGCTGTTGTAGTTGAGGTTTTTTGTTTGTTTTGTTTTGTTTTGTTTTCTGTAAAAACAGATCAAACTTACTTCTGAAGCGAACATGGCAGCTGCAGATCCCAAAGGGCTTTGGTGCCTCCTTTTCAATGGGTCTGCTTTTGGGGGTTTGTCAGGATGGGTACTAGTTCATGCTATGAATTAAATCCAGAACTTTCTCCAAGAAAAGTCAAGTGTCATCCGCAGTGTGTGTGAAGAGCTGGATAGTCTTCACCTGCGGAGCTCAGAAAGTTCGGGAGTGGCAGAGGCTATCACCTCTGCAACAGGTCTGCAGAGAAGGGGCAGCGTGAACACATGGGAGACAGGATGCCTCCTGCTGTAGAGATCCAGGAACAGGGCAGGGTGATGGACAGAAGCAGAGGGCACCCTCCGCAGTTTCCTCCTACTTCTTCATCTCTGCACAAGCAACACGTCCTGGATCAGGACCATGCACGTCAGCTTGGGCTACTGAAGAGCCCCTTGGCAATGCGCAGAATCAGCAATGGCTGCTAGGAAGTGTTTAGTGGGAACCCCGTCCACCTGGGAAGTCAGAAGAACCCTAAAGCTGGATGTTGGCAATGGGTGTACAATGGATGCTCTGTAATATCACAGAGCTGGCCAACTGAAACTTGGGAAATAGAAATCATACAGCCATCTCGCCAGCATTTTTTGTTTGGTTGGTTTGGTTTTTTGTTTTTTTTATGTTTTTCAAGGCAGGGTATCTCTGCATAGCCTTGGCTGTCCTGGATGCACTTTGTAGACCAGGCTGGCTTTGGACTCACAGAGATTCACCTGCCTCTGCCCACCCCCCAACCCGAGTGCTGGGATTACAGGCGTGCACCACTGCACCTAGCTTCCCCAGCATTTTTAAAAGCTTACAAAGATACATAATTTTTTAGATGAATCTACTGCCATGGATAAACCGAGCTTTTTAGGGTCAGGAAACCACAGTAAATGATTCCCCGCACAGGGGCAACCCTCTAGCAGAAAGACATACTGTGAAGCCCTGCCATGACAGAATCCTAAATGCTTTTGGTGTGTGTGCATGTGTGTGTGTGTGTGTGTGTGTGTAAAGGAGAGTGTGTGCATGCCTGGAGTCTAGAGCTCAATGTCAGATATCTTCCTCTATCTCTCTTCATCTCATGTTTTATGACAGTCTCTCACTGTACTGGAGATCAACTCACCATGGCTGCTTACCACCTGCCATGTGGTCCTTGGCAAAATGAGCTCTTACCTCTGGAATGTAAGCCAAAAATACATTCTTTCTTCTAAAAGTTGCTTTGGTCATGCTACTTATTTCATCATAGCAACAACAACAACAAAAATAACTAATAAAGAAGCTGATACCAAAGAGTGGGCGGCTATTTATGTGAAGAATTTGACCATGTTGTTGTTGGGTTTTTTTGTTTTGTTTTGTTTTGTTTTTTCTTTTTCTTTCTTTCTTTCTTTTTTTTTTTTTAAACAAGATTTCTCTGTGTAGCTCTGGCTGTCCTGGAACTCACTTTAAAGACCAAGCTGGCCTTCAACTCAGAAATCTGCCCGCTTCTGCCTCCCAAATTCTGGGATTTTTTTTTTACATTCTTTTTTTTTAATATTTTTTTTATTTTTAAATAATTTTATACATTTCACTTGTATCCCAACTGTATCCCTTTCCCTCTTTTCCTCCCAATCCTCCCCTCCCTCCCTTATCTCCTCCCTGCCCCCTTCCGACTCCACTGAGAGGGAGTGTCCTCCTCTCCTTTCGTCTGGCCCTAGCTTATCAGGTATCTTCAGGATGATTGCAATGTCCTTATCTGTGGCCTAGCAAGGCTGCTCCTCCCTCAGCGGGGAGGGGAAGCTCATGAGTTCATGTCAGAAACAATTCCTGTCCCCCTTACTAGGGAACCCACTTGGATACTGAGCTACCATGGGCTATGTCTGAGCAGGGGTTGTAAGTTATATCCATGCATGGTCCTTTGTTGGATAAACAGTCTCATAGAAGACCTCTGTGCTCAGATATATTTGGACCTTGTGGGGCTCCCTGTCCGCTCTAGGATATACTAATTCCTCCTTCCTTCATATGATTCCCTACACTCTGCCGAAGGCTTGGTTATGAGTCTCAGCATCTGCTTTGATACACTACTAGGTAGAGTCTTTCAGGTGCCCTCTGTGGTAGGCTACTGTCCTGTTACTTGTTTTCTCCTATTTCCAATGTCCATCCCCTTTGTCTTTCTAGATGAGCATTGATCATCTTACCCCTGGACCTCTTTCTTTTTAACTTCTTTTTTTTATTTTTTTTAATTTTTCATCAATTACACTTTATTCATTCTGCATCCCCCCATAAGCCCTTCCCTCCTCCCCTCCCGATCCCACCCTCCCTCCTCCCTCTGCATGCATGCCACTCCCCAAGTCCACTGATAGGGGAGGTTCTCCTCTCCTTTCTGATCTTAGTCTATCAGTTCACATCAAAAGTGGTTGCATTGTCCTCTACTATGGCCTGGTAAGGCTGCTCCCCCCCAGGGGGAGGTGATCAAAGAGCAGGCCAATCAGATTATGTCAGAGGCAGTCCCTCTTCACATTACTATGTAACCCAATTGGACTCTGAACTGCCCTGGGCTACTATCTTATAGGTCTATATAAGTGAGTATATACCATGTATGTCTTTTTGCTTTTGGGATACCTCACTCAGGATGATTTTTTCTAGATCCCACCATTTGCCTGCAGAATTCATGATTTCCTTGTTTTTAATTGCTGAGTAGTATTCCATTGTGTAAAAGTACCACAATTCCTGTATCCATTCCTCTGTTGATGGACATCTGGGTTGTTTCCAGGTTCTGGCTATTACGAATAAAGCCGATACAAATGTGGTTGAGCAAATGTCCTTGTGTACTTGAACATCTTTTGGATATATGCATAGGAGTGGTATAGCTGGCTCTTGAGGTAGCACTATTCCTAATTGTCTGAGAAAGAGCCAGATTGATTTCCATAGTGGTTGTACTAGTTGACATTCCCACCAGCAATGGAGGAGGGTTCCCCTTTCTCCACAGCCTCTCCAAGCATGCATTGTCTCTTGAGTTTTTGATCTTAGCCATTCTGATGGGTGTAAGGTGAAATCTCAGAGTTGTTTTGATTTGCATCTCTCTGATGGCTAGGGATGTTGAGCATCTCCTTATGTGTTTCTCTGTCATTCTATATTCTTCTACAGAGAATTCTCTGTTTAGCTCCATGCCCCATTTTTTAATTGGGTTACTTGAATTATTGCCTTTTAACTTCTTTAGTTCTTTATATATTCCAGATATCAGCCCTCTGTCAGATGTTGGGTTGGTGAAGATCCTTTCCCAATCTGTGGGCTGTCATTTTGTTCTAACGACAACGTCTTTTGCTTTA
Source organism: Meriones unguiculatus (assembly GCF_030254825.1). Taxonomy (NCBI): domain Eukaryota; kingdom Metazoa; phylum Chordata; class Mammalia; order Rodentia; family Muridae; genus Meriones; species Meriones unguiculatus. The sequence continues at coordinate 14,602,936 of NC_083349.1, forward strand.
CAGAAGCTTTTCAGTTTCATGAGGTCCCATTTATTGATTGTTGCTCTTAGGGCCTGTGCTGATGGTGTTCTGTTCAGGAAGTTGTCTCCTGTGCCAATGAGTTCTAGGCTGTTCCCCACTTTTTCTTCTAACTGATTTAGAATATCTCGTTTTATATTGAGGTCTTTGATCCACTTGGACTTTAGTTGATAAATATGGATCTATTTTCATTTTTTTTTTTTTTTGCATGTAGCCATCCAGTTGGACCAGCACCATTTGTTGAAGATGCTGTCTTCTGGGATTAAAGGCATGAGACACCATGTCTGGCTGACCATGCTGTTTTTGAAGAAAAGTAGAAATTTGGACTGGAAAAGTGGTTCAACACTTCAAGAGGAGCTTAATGTGGGCCTTAGAATGGAGTTATAGGATTTGGTGTTTATCCTGCTAGGTTTTGGTTTGCTTCATTATTTCCTCACTGTGCCCTTTTTCTCCTTTTTGGAATGGAAGAGTATATTCTGTGTCACTGTATGTTGGAAACCTGTGGTTTGTTTTTTAATATAAAAGGCGTTACACTTAAGAGATTGCTTTGAGTCTCAAAAGAGACTTTGAACTTTTGAACAGTATTGAGATTGAAGACTCTTGAAATTTGTCTAAATATATTTTACTTTATGATATGACAATGGGACTGTGGTGGCCAGGAAATGGAATATAGTTATTTGAGTGAGATGCCCCCCCCATAAGCTCGTGAATCTGAACACTTAGTCCCCAGTGGATGATGTTGTTTGGGGAGACTTTGGAGGTCTGGCTATACTATAATAAGTATGTCACTCATGTTGGAATTTGAGAACCTTGGCCTTACCCTTCTCCTAGTTGGCTCTGTCTGCTTTGTACTTGCATTTGAAGATGTGCGCTCTCAGCTTCTTGCCGCCATACCTGCTCCCTGGGCCCATGCTTTCTCACCATGATGGACTCTCATCACTTTAGAACCATAAGCCTAAATGAACTCTTTCTTTCATAAGCTGCTTGGGTCATGGTGCTTTCTCAAAGTAACTAAAAAGTAATATAAAACTGCTGTCAGGTGTAACACACTCAAGGATGCTTTCTGGGAGTGGCATATTTCCCTATATAGATGTTGTCTTTTTCCATAGTTGTTGCTCTGTTTCACATAGTCCTGAAAAGCTATGTGGCTGCATCCTCCGAGCCATAATGACCCTTAGCCAAGGTGGGTGTGATGTGAGGTCCCACAACAGTTTGTTTTTGCAATCTCTGGGTGGCTGGTGATATCCAATACTTTTTATGAGCTTCCTGCCTATCTTCCTTCTAGCATATTCCCTGATTATTCTTGCATTTATCACCCATATTTGAGTTGTAGGAGTTCCCTGTGTGTCCTACAAATGATTCTTCTTGAAGATATTTATGTGAGGAGAGTTTTCTCCCATCTATCTGTCCCTATTATTCCTTTTGCTCACAGCAAGTTCAATGCTAGGTAACCAGTGGCTGAGGAATGCTTGGAGGAACTGAAGGAGGCCATGCTCACAGGAATGACTTCTGGACATGAACAGCCCATGAATCTGGAAAGAGCCAAGCTGCATGGCTGCTCCAGCTGCTGCTTCACCTTATGCAAAAGCTTCCCTACCTGCCTCCCATGACTTAAAACATTTTATTCTGATTGTTGCTTTAGACCCAAAGAAGAATTGAAACGATGGGCCCAACGAGCTCCTCCATGCTTTTGTCCCTCCTGATCGCATAGCACCAGCACCTATGCTACCACCATTCAAACATCCAAACCAAGAAACCAGACACAATGTGGACCTGCTAACAACTGAAGGACAGGTGACAGTTCAGGGGTTTGTTTTTGTTTTGTTTTGTTGTTTGTTTGTTTTTAAACTACTGGGCTAGTAGCAGTTTTGCTTCCTCCAGATATAAAAATATCAACAAGTAGAGACTTCTCCCTCTTCCAATTTTATGCTTTGAATTTGTTTTTCTTGCCTTATTTCACTGGCTTTAATCTGCACTCACCGTTGATTATAACTGGGAAGAATGGGTCATACCCTGTTTCTCCTATTAAGGCTTACAGGCTCTTGTATGAGGTCAGTCATGCATTTTTCATGCGTAGACACTGCTTTATCTCATTGAAGATTTTCTTTCAATTCCTTGCTTGCTGGAAGGTTACAAAATGAATGAGTTGGATTTTGGTGAATATTTGTTTTCAGTTTGGAAGGTCATTATCCAGGGCTCTCATTATGCTGACAATATGAACTCCAGCCTACCTTCAGGCCCAGAGAGGGCCCTAAGTCTCTGGAATAGATTCACTTGGGCATGGCGCTATGTGCTCACACATTGCCCTGTCTGGCTTGCTGCAGTGTTGAAGGGTTTTGGCACGGGCAAAGCTTCCTTTCCCTTTTTCACCCTCAAGTTTTGATAGCAGGCTTCATGCAGGACTCTTCAAATGCAATGGGAAGTGTCACTGCCTCCTGTCTTCTTTGAAAGAGCATGTAAAATTGGTTTCATTCACTCCTTAGATAGGTGACGGAATTTACCGTGAAGTCTCCTGGGCCTAGAGCTGTCTTTGGGGATAGCTTTTGACTACAAATGCAATTTAAAAAGTAATGCAGGGTTGTTTATGTTTTCTGCTTATTTTGCACCAGCTACAGAGTCTATATTTCAAGGATTTGTCAATGTCTGCTTTGTTACTGAATTTAGGCACAGGGAAGCTTGTAGCCTGTCTTTAGATCTGTAAACGTTTTCCTTTTCCAGCCCTGATTTCCAGCCCATGTTTCCTGGTCATCTAGTTTTGTCTGGATAAAACATAGCTCCTATTGCTGCAATGCAAATCATCCCAGAACACATGGCTTAGATCAGCTAATGGGCATCTCCTTTGCTGGCTCCAGCTAGCCTCACCTAGGTGGCTGTCTTTCTGTCTTTGGGAGGTTGACAGGCTAGACTGTCCAGGTTACCTCCTTCATGTGTGAAGCCATCTCTCTTGGCTAGCTTGATACCTAGCGTTATATGAAAGAAGGGAACCTCAACTGAGAAAATACCTCCATAAGATCAGGCAAGCCTATAAGACATTTTCTTAATTAATGATTGATGGATGAGGGCCTAGCCCATTGTGGGTGGTGTCATCCCTAGGCTGGTGGCCGTGGGTTCTATGAGAAAGCAGGCTGAGCAATCCATGAGGAGCAAGCCAGTAAACAGCACCCCTCCATGTCTTCTGCTTCAGTGTCCACCTCTAGGTTCCAGCCCTGTCTGAGTTCCTGTCCTGATATTCTTCAATTCTGAACAGTGATATGTAAGTATTAGCCAAATAAACCCTTTCCTCTCCAACTTGCTTTTTAGTCATGGTATCTTATCACAGGAATAGAAACCCTAAGACAAAGCCAAATAAACCCATTCCTCTCCAACCGGATTTTGGTCATTTTGTTTCATCATAGCAATAGTAATCTTAACTAGGATACCTCCTATACAGGCAGATGAGATGGTCGGGTACCTCAGTTGACAAGTCTATGGCCTCTTGATCTCCTGTAGATTGAACACACTCCCTTACATAAGCCCCGCAGGGAGACACCAAGAAGCTTTAAAATACAGAAGTCCCAAGGGCAGTTGAAGTAGGTTCCAAACACACACACACACACACACACACACACACACACACACACACACCATCCTCTTCATTCTTTGGACCAAGACTGAGTCATAATACCAGCCCAGAACTAACTCATCTGAGAACCCAGGAGAAGAGCAGGCAAAATTTCCTTTCAAAAGGCATGCCTTCCTTAAAGACAGTTTACAGCAATGAAGCAACCAGTCACATCCCACAATCTGGCCACAAGTCATTTATTTTCTCACGAATGTACTATATTAATTCTCCCCTCCTAGGAGATGTCCAATTAGGCTGTCAAGCTTCCGGTCAAGATCCCACGCCTATCGTCAGGTCCCTCTGGACATACATATGCAGCATCTCTCCTGTGGCATTTCTTGACACAGGGGATGTATGAATTAAGAAAAGAAGTCACCCCACAAACAGGCTGGCATGACCACAACAGTCATGCCCATCAGAAAGGGCTGGTGCGAAAGATACAAAAAGGACCTCACCAGTTCTTCGAATACTGAGTTTTGGAAGGGCCTCAGCAGCACAGCCCCTTCCTTAGAGATGGGAGAGACTTACTAAAGGCTCCATTCTGTCCTGTTCTCTTGGAGGGACATTCATCTCCCATCTGAAGCTACTCATGTTTCAAGTGGCTTTTTCTTTCTCTGCCTGCGAAGTGCTTTTCTACTTTGACTGTTGTCAGCAGTTTCGAAGTCAAGACCAGTGGCGATCTTACTAAAACATTTCTCTTGAAATGTTCACGGGTCTCTTATGAATCTTATCAGATTCTTCTGTGGCCCCAGAAGTGAAAAACACACTTCTTCTCCAGACAGCCCACACTCTGCTTTAGGTATGCCAGGCTTCTGTGAGATGAGGCCCTTCCCATCCCTAGAGGCTGTTTTCTTATGTTGTGTGCATATCCTTCCAAGGGGATAGCTTGGAGTCTTGCGGTCATTCTTTTGAATCCATCTTTACTCTGTGGCTGTATCTTCTTTTAGGAATACTGAAACTGACAATATGGAAAGTTCCTGTTCACCAGCTAGCTCTCTCCAACTCTCCTGTTTCCTCAAAATTCAACTCACACAAAGAATAATTTCTGTTTGCCTCATCTCTATTCCTACATCTCTCTCGGCCACCCACTAGCCTCATTCCCATTGCCTTCAGCTACATGAAGCTAATTGACACAGAATAAAACTGTGCTCACCCATTTCACAAGTTCCTTGGGTACGTTTTCTTTCTTTTCTATTTAAAGATTTGTTTTTACTTTTGTGTGTGTGTGTGTGTGTGTGTGTGCCACATGTGTGCAGGTACCTGTCAAAGCCAGAAGAAGGTGCTGGGTCCCTGGAACTGGAGTTACAGGAAGTTGGGAGCTGCCCGGTGTGAGTGCTGAGGACTGAACTCTTCAACAGCCTCAAGTACTCTTAGCCATCTCTCCAGCCACTTTGGATACACTCTAGGTTGTCTGTGTTCATGGCTGTCTGGGTTCACATGAGGCTATTCTAGCACTTCATAACGATACCCCTTCTTTGCTTATCCCTAACATCTCCCAGCCCTTCGATATCTACTTCAGATCTCCTCACCTCCTCTTCAGCCTAAACCTGACATCTGATTCTGAAACTATCCCTGCGGGTTTTAGGATATGGTCCCCAAGCATCCCATCTCCAGGTCCTGCTTTTCTATCTCAGTTGTTTAGTACTGCACAAGTAGCCCAGCCCTTGAAAGAACAGTCTGTGTCATGTACATAATTCAGCAATAGTGATGGACTGCTGTATACATGGCTGGATGGTTCCCACCCAACCCATTTTACCAGAGGACTAAGTCCACCTCACTCTCCTGTCTAGCTGCCAGTTGCAATGGGCCAGAGACCCTCAGTTCTTCTCCACCCCAGTCTCCAGAAGGTTCCTTGGAGGTGTGTAACAAGAAGTGAAAATGAGCATTGCAATGAAGGCCCAGCTCTCAACACTCCCGACCCCAGATTTATGCCTGCCGTTGTAGATCAAAACAAGTCATGGGATGTCCAGATTTGATGGCGGTGATGTGATCTCCCCTAGAAGGCACAAGTAAGTTATCGGTAAAGGGTGGGTGGGCTTTTACGGCTGTCTTTCTACATATTTATTGCCAGAGCCCTTCGGGACCTTACTATATCCTTCTCATTCAATATGTGGTTCCCTTGGGGTCCACACCACAGAATAAACACAGGTGTTCAACTCATTCAAACCAGAGAGACATAGAGGGGTCTTCCTGGTGTTATGTATGGCCCACAAGAAGCCTGAATGGGGTTCGTGGAATCAGCCGGGAAGGTGGCCTATCTCTGGCCCTCATGGAGCTGTCTTTGAACTGCCCTGCCCTTGCCTGGATCATTCTTACTTGCCACACTCCCAGGTAAATTTGCCTACTGAGGAGATGGGCCTTTTACTAACACGGGACCTGAGTCTAAGCACCCAGCTAGCCTTTATCACCTTATCTCCAAATTATCTCTAGTCACCAAGGCCTGTTCTTTCCTTCCTGTGTTCCCCGGCTCCCTCATCCACATGGTCTGAGCCCCACAGGGAGTCTGAGCAGAACCCATATGCTTATGTGCGTCTATCAGGAATGCAGTCCCAGGAAGTATGGGAGGCTCATGTCTTTATCCCTCTGCCTCTGGTTCCCTTTTTTTCTCCAATTACTTCTATAACATCCCTTTTCTTGCTTTTCTTTTCTTTCTTTTTTTTTTTTTTTTTTGACAGGATTTCACGTAATTTTGAGCTGGCTTTGGGCTTGTTATATAGCCAAAGATGACCTTGCTGATAAACTTTTGATCCTAGCTCCACCCACTACCATGCACAGTTGACGCTGTACCGAGGATTGAACCCAGAGTGTTGTGCATGCTTGGCAAGAACAGCTGAACTGTGTCCTCAGCCAAACATTATTTTTAATATCAGTCTTTATCCAGTTGATTATTGACCATCTCTAAAATCCTGAGATTGCCAAACAGGTCAGGAGATTTGGTAACTACTGGCCCCACAAACACTTGCAAGTTCTAAGGGGTACTGTCTACATTCTGCATCTGTGAGTCATAGAGCAAACAGCCAAGAAGGGCTCCCTGCTGGAGATGGACAGCCTCTGTCTGCCCTCTGAGCCTGGCAGGGGGCAGAATAACAACCCCAGGTTTAACCCCTTCAGTTCGCATTAGATGGCCATCCCAGCTGTATCGAGCACCACACAGCTGCAGCTGGAGGTCAAGGCTCTTCCAGCCTGACAACCAAAGTAGGCAAGCTGGAATTTCGTTCCAGGTTTTCAGTGTCAGAAAAAACAAAGGCTATAAAAATGGTCCAGATATGTCTGATGTTAGTAGTGCAGTCCTTTAATCCAAACACTTAGGAGGCAGAAGCAAGAGGATCTCTGAGTTAGAGGCCAGCCTGGGCTACGGAGCCAGTCCAGGACAGCCAGAGCTAAACAAGGAACCCCTGCCTCAAAAGGCAAAAAAAAATTAAAAATTAAAAATAAAAAGATAAAGGAAGGCTAAAAAGACATGACAGCCTTGCTGGTCATTTTCTTTGGTGTACCAGAATCCCTGAGGGATGTATTCTATAGGAGGAAAGGTTTCTGTTAGCTCATGGCTTCAGTTCATGATAACTTGACTCCAGTGGTCTGTGGCAAGGAGAAAGAGAACCAGGAAGCAGAGAGAAATGGGGAGGCTAAGACAAGATAGACCATTCCGGTTCATGCCACCAGTGTGCTTCCTTCAGCCAGTCCCCACCTCCTAAAGCCTGCCACCTACCAATGATGCCATCACCTTAGAAATCCATCAGTGGACCATGGGTTAGGTTAGAGCCCCGTGATCCACTTGCCCTGGCTAGAGACCAGGACTGCACACCTGAGCCTGCTTGGAGGTTGCACTGCCTTCTGATTGTCATAGCTGCTCTCTGTTCCACATTGGGAATGTGAGACTATCATTGCATCATTGACAAAATATTGAGAATAGATTCCCACCAGATGCTTGCTGGAGCTGGGGTCTGTGGCAGGGTTGGGTAAAGATGTTTCCTCCTAGGAAACATATTCTGGAGACAGTAGGAACAATAGCTATACTTGGTTTCCCAAGCAGTCCAGGATATTCATTCTGTAGACAAGGGTGTCAGTGATGACAATGACCGCAGACCACAAATCTTTATGACAGATACAGGCCATTATCTTTGTTCCTTGTATGTGTATATGTTTGTATGTGTGGAGCATGTGTGCTTATGTGTGTGTATGTGGGGGTGGTACATGAATGTTTGTGTATGGTACATTGTCATGTATGTGTATGTGTGTACATGTATGGTTACATACATGTAGGTGTGTGGTGCTGGCGAGGTTCTGTTTGTTGAGGTTGGCTAGTGAGTCATTAAACTCTACCCCTCTCCTCTCAGCCAGTGCTGGGATTGCAGGTGCACACCCTCACACCAAGCTTTTACGAGAGTTCCTGAGCTCCAGATTTAGGTCCCTGCGCTTGTGTGGCAAGCCCTTTATCTGAGCTATCTCCTGCATTCAGCCATGCTGCTCTGATTGCCACAACTTTCCTATAGCATTGAAGTGATTAACAAGTAGAAAGTGCCTTTGGTTTCTATGCACCCGGGCACTATATGGTCCTCCTCCTTCAAGCCACACAGGCAGCTCTCAGGTGCCCCTGAGCCCATCCTGTGGGATACTGGATAACGGAACCAGAGGGCAGCCCAGCCATAGGGATACCGGCTCAGCTTGGGTAGGCATCACTAAGCCTGCCTCAAATCCACGGAAGACCTTGGGCTCTGGGCTCCGTGTGTGTTCTGAGAGGGGAGCCGAGCACGCGCTAGTGCCCACAGCCTGCGAACCGCCTCCTTTGCTGCTTTCCTTTCCCATAAGCTGAGCCTCGCTCCGGCCGTATGTCCACACCGGCCTCTTAATTTTGGTTTTACTGGTGAGGCGGCCGCAGCTATCGAGCGGAGGGAGGCAGAGTGCCTTCCTTAAGTGTGGGGAGCAGGGCAGCTGAGCACCTGCTCCCCCCCTTGGCTGGAAGCCCTCCGATGCCCTCGGCGTTGGATTGATGCTCCCCATTGGGCCTGTCTTCAGTTTGGTTTCAGGCACTTTCCAATAAGTGCATGGAGTGCTCAGGGGCTGAGGAGAGGCACTAAAGAAATCAATATGTGTTCATCATCATCTCGGCCATGCCGCGGCATCTCCTCCCCCGAGCCGAGCCCACCCGGGACACTTGCTCCCCGGCTGTGCTGCTGGTTTTGTGCTTCCTCGTGGAGCGCCTACCAGTTCTGTCTCGATAATGATCAATATCACTTTATCAATGAATCACCAGCACCAGGAGCATTTTAGCTGTCTACAGTTTCTACCTCAGAAAAATGCTGTCTAGACCCCAAGCCTCCTATTCCAGGGGCTCCCATTCATTGCCTTCCTTTGTGTGTGTGTGTTGAGGGGGGTGTCTCTGTGGTCTGGTGTGATGCAGGGGCTACATAAACCATGCTAAGGGTCTTCACTCAAGGGCCTGGTTTATGCCACTCTGTGTAGGTGTTTTTCATCATGCTTTGAAGAGGGGAGGCAGCTCTTGACCCAATGAGTTCTAGGGCTCTCCATGATCCCTTCACATGTGAAAACAGGGCAGGATCTCCACACCTGGGCAGTGTTCTCGTGTGCCAAGCTCCCACACAGACATCATTTACCTATAAAGACTCAACGAATATCCCCAGAGGAGGGCTTTAGAACAGGAACAATCGCTGGGCTCCTGTAGCAGGCTGAGCCCAGTGTCCTCTGCTCTGTAGCCCTGGCTCCTCCCGGGCTGAAGTGGACTGGGGCCACCAAAGCATCCTGGCAGCCTGCGCACAAGCCACATCCCAGCATTGGCAAGGAGATACACTGCCTTTTGCCCTCTGTGTGTTGCCAGAGTGAGGAAGAACATCTTCTGGAAGGTGAGTCCAGCTACTCTGCCCTCAGTGAGTTTTATTTCAAAGCCAGTTGCTGGACAAACGCACAAGTTTCCGAAGCAACTTCATCACACTGACAGTATAGATGGGGGTGTCACAGGCCGCACTGATCCTCTTTGTCACGGACTCAGTCCCCATCTGTATCATACTCAGTTTGGGTACACCACTCTGACCACCTCCATCTCATATCAGTTGCCCCATAAAGTAAAAAAGAACATCTTTCCGTATCTCTTTTTCCAGGGAAAAACCTTGAGTTCCCACAAGACTGCTGAGTCCTATCTGACTCCTCTGCTTCTCTCCGCCAGGCTCTGAACTCTCTGCCCAGAGTTCCTCACTGACCCACCCTCTGTGGACTGAGAACTTCTGGCCACGTAGATGTTCATTTCACACTTTCAGACCAGGAGCAGCTCTACGGAAGAACACACATGTCCCCTCCAGCTCTTCCAGGGTGACCATGCGCATCTCCCATCATCATGAATCTATCGACTCAGCTTCTTGAAGACGCTCTGCCCATCTTTATCCATGAGCAGCTTCCTGATGGACTCTGTCACCACCACCCCTTTCCTGGGATGCTCTCTGTAGTATCACTCCCAGGCTCACCTATGTTCAAACACACAGGGGGTTTCACATACCCTGTTTAAAACTGGTTTCCAACAGACCCCTGTCTGTGGCACGGGGCACAGGACCTACACATCCCGTGCTCTTCATCGTCTCTGTTCCCCGGAACACCGTGAGTGCCACCCCAAAGTTTTTCACTTTCAGTTACTTCCTGGATTCTTCCCCAAGCAGATGGTGTCCGGGCTCGTTGCCTGCAACATGGCTGGGAGTCTGTGATTCCAGTCACTAGTCGGCCAGAGGAGCTTGAAGAAGACAAAGGAAACGTCCCTGGTCACGCTGTGGGCTTTTTAAGGAAGAGCACTGCCCATAAATAATTGTCCAGACTTTAGTGACAGCAGATGTGCCCCATGGCTGCCACTCGCTGCTCGCTTGACCTGCGACCCCTGACTTCGTGTGAGTGAGCTTGGGTCCATGGTTTGTGGCTTCGAGAGGGCCCGGTTATGGGATGCTATTGACAAGGCCTTTATAAATATTTAATCTTCACATTAAAAATATGGGACAGAAGAACCATTAGTAGCTGACAATAAAAAAAAAAAAGCCTTTTTCTCTGCTGATGGTGGGGGCAGGAGAAGAGAAAGACAGGTTCTGAGAAGGCTAAATGACAGTGGAAAAATGTAAATTAGTGTTATTTACAAATTGGTTACAGCCTAGACCTGTGGTCTCGGTTCTGAACCTGAGCTGTCGATTCCACTGGGTTTGTGCAAAGACCAGCCCGTTCTACAAAGCGAAATGGATGGTTTATTTACGCCCAGTGCCATTAAGAATGGAGGAGAAAAGTTCAGCCCAGGATAAGAAGCTTAAATCTTGATTTCTCCCTTCCCCCTCTCAAAAAGAATGGATTCCTTGCATTGTAAATTATCCCGCCCTCATCCTCAAGTTGGCAGCTGCTGCAGGCTGGAATGGACATTGCATAATCTTAAATATTGATTCTTGTTAGACCTCCCCCCAAAAAAGCAATCTGAGAGCCCGGAGCTCCCCTGGACAGCGTGTCCAGGAAATCGCCTTGGCTGTAGCTCACTTCTGATGCCTCCACCCCCGACAGCGAGATCCATTCTGATTAGAAAGTTCTTGGAGAAAGAGCAGCCATTCAGGATCAGCTTCTCCATCACAGGGAACCGATCGACTTCTGCCGACACTGACTCCCAAGTGTCCCCCAGTGCTGCTGGACAGGAGACCCTAAGCTGTGAGAGCCCATCAGTTCTTATCACCCCCAAATGAAGCTCACCCACGGTGGCCTGACAGAATCCCCACATGCAGCCTCCTTCAAAGGCAGGTGTGGAGCAGAAAATCCTGGCACTGCCTGCTTTACAAGCCAAAGCAATGCTATCCTTAGAAAGAAAATGATTTTTATAAAACAAAGTTATGTGGTATGCTGTTTGCAGCTGTACCACTGAGTCCCCCAGGCATGGAGATAATTAAGGCGTAGGTTTTAGGAGACTGAAGACAATGGTCTTGTGTAAATCCATTAGGGCTAAAAATGAATGGCTTCTTATCCCTCCCAGCACACAGACCACTTAGCTCTGGTGAAGGAAAACAGCAAACACCACACAGAGAACACGCTTCCTTCCCCTGGCTCCTTATCCAAGCATCACACAGCTGCTTCCTCCACTAAATACAGAAGAAAAGCAACCATAAAGGATCGCCTTGGCTTGGCAGCTTGTGGGGATGATTTCATGAAATGCAATTCATTGGGTTTGTTTTGGTTTTGTTTGTTTGTTTTTAGTGGCTACAAGCTTTATTTATTACCTAACCAATCAACCTTGGTTTCCTGCCAGGAGCAGCGAGGGTGGGAGCTCCATTGGTGGATTCCTTCACTTTGCTGTTTGAAAGGACATCCTCAGAGCATCCTTCGAGAAGCCCCTAGCATGTGAATCCCAGGGAAAGCCAGTCATCCATTCTTACTTCGGAAGTCACGGATCAAAACACAGCTTTTGATGAACACCTGTCTCATGCTGCAGTCTTTGGTGGCCTCTTGCTCACATAAGGGACACCTTGTGTAGGCTACACAGCTGAGGGCTTGAGCTATCTGACCTGTCAGATGGTGAGCTTCAGAACCTGTTGCAAGACCAGTCAAACCAGAGGCCTATGTAGGCCCAGCAGGTTATTCTAAGGATCAACTAAGCCTGCACAGAAGTGAAAGGACTATGGATAGATGATCCATGTCAGTATGGTGCAGATAGATACCTTGGTTACAAATAAGCTTTCTTGTGCTGGGTATAGAGTTTAGTAAGTAGACAGATGGCCTAGCACACCATAGGCCTTGGGCTATACTCCCCAGTACAGCAAAACATAGAAACAGACCTGGCCCCATATACTCCAGTGGTATCTGGGCTTGGAGCTCATGATTAGCCTTAGTTGACCGCAGGACCAACCAGGCTACATTAAACCCAGTCACAAAACAAAAAAAGATAAGTTAGATGCAACAAGCCACTGCTCTTCAGGACTCTGTGGTCTCCTCACATTCACATGTGGTGATCCTAACTTCAAAGGCTCTAGTAGGTGGGGGCATTGGAAGAAGAGCCTATCTCAGATCAGGATCCATGATGGAGCTGGTGTCCTGATAAATGAGACTTTGGATATATCTGGCTCCTCCCATTATGGCAGGAAGCAGCTAAGAGAACTGTGTGTCCTCTCCCACTAACCTTTCCTTCTCCCACCTGGTGTTAGGGTGTTGGAAGGGATTAGGGTGGAGTAGGGAGAAAGAAATATAAGAAATATAAATAAAAGAGTTTTAATACACCAGCATGAGTCCCCTACACCAGGTTTCAGTCCCCAGTGATGTAGAACATGAACCCTCTGACGGGCTGTTGTAAATCTGCCTCTTCCTGGTGCTTCCGTATTTCTTCACCCCAATACCACAATCTGTCATTCCCTCACCACCAGCCTTGCTTGGCCAACAACTCTGTTCTATCAGCAGCCATCCTTCACAGCCAGCCACCCCTGTATCATCCATTGCTCACCATCATCTGTCTCCAACTATCTGCTATCTCTCACCATCAGCCATCCTCCATCACCAGCGATCCTCTACCATCAGCCATCCCCCAACATTAGCCATCATTCACCATCGTCCATCCCCAACCATCAGGCTTTCTCCTTCATCAACTATCCTCCACTTTCAATTACCTTCCACCACTGGCCATCCTCCATCATTAATTAGCCGTTATTGAAGGAGTCTGAGCACCTGCCTTTTATCTGACAAGTTCTGGCAGGAGCCACAGCAGGGCACATAGCCCTCTTGAACTAGGTCCCCTCGTGGCTCCCTTATTTTTACCTCATAGTTGAAGCACTTATAAAGCTGGAGCTCTTCGATGGCATTTACAAAGAAAATCATGCTGGCACCTTCCTGGTGTTGATGCTACTAGAGACCTGCCTTTGATTTGGGGGCCTTATATGTGTAACCTCTGTGGTCCTGAGGTGGTACCCGTGGGAACTAGCCATCACCATTGATTGACCGACCCCTAGGTTTCACAAGATGCTCTGTCACTTCCTGTTTAGAAACTTATTTTTGTCAAGGAGCTCTGTTAGCCACCTGTGAAACTTTTAGCATAGAGAGAAAACCTGCTGAAACAGAATCCAACGATTCCACTAATGTTTTTATTTCTCCATCTCATTCTTAACTTTCCCACATGAGCCAGGTCTCTGTAGAAGATAGTCTAAAGCTATGATGACCTCAGAAAGGCATCCTAGGCCCCTCCACACCCCGCTGAGCACAGTAATTTAGTGTGCATGGCCTCCCTCTGCTCTTTGAGTAGACCTCTGCAGTCAGCCTATTGTACCGTCTGAGAGGTAGGAAGTCTCCGGACTGCCATTTCATAACTCTCTGCTCCATATAACTGGGATGGCCCCTGACTAGGGCCTCAGGACCCTGAGTACCCAGCCTTTGCAGTCTGTGGTGCACCTGACTCAGCTTCTCAGAAAGGATAGACTGGCAGCTGGTCACCTGAAGGTGTTGGAGAAAGCAGCCAAGGGAGCTGAGAAGACAGGTTTTTCCTGAACATATTTCTGTCCATTCTGCCTTTAGCCAGGGCACACACTTTCATAGTTCAGCAAGCTGGTTCTTTAATACACTCAAAACTCACCTTGTCCCTGGTGCTCACATGCAAAAAAAAAAAAAAAAACAAAAACAAAAACTGAGAGAGACTGGACCAGGTTGCCAGACAAGGACAGCTTGATGCTAAGGTTTCATCCAGGCCCTGTTCTTCCTCCAACATAAGTAACTATGTATAACATGATTGTAATTTATCATATATATGTATATATTCAATATACATATTGAATTCAAGCCACAGAAAACCAGTGGTGACCTCCCATCTTGAAGGGAGGGCACTAAGCTGCCCTCTGCAAACCATGCTGTGGGAACTTGTTCTTCCCCATGGCCCAGATCAGGCTTTAGCCCTGTCAATGATGATACTTTCCAGCCTGAACTCTGCCTAATCCAGCAGCTGCCAGCTGCTCTCCAAAGGACAGCCATGAAGATCTAATCCAGCAGTCACCCAGCTACTCCCCAAAGGACAGCCATGGAGATGTCAGCTTTGCCCTACCACATAGCCATGAACGCCTTGAGCTTAAAAGCAGTGTTAGGGTGATGAGGAGATGCGTGATTGTTCAAGGCTCTAGTTGAGCAAGCATGAGTGCCCAAGTTCAGATCCCTAGCTCCCACATTAAAGAATAAGAACAGATCTAGCAGTTTGTGCCTGTAACCCCAGGACCAGGAGCTGGGGTTCAGAGGCAGAAGGATCGGGGGCGGGGGAGGGTCCCAGCCAGTCTGGCCAAACCAGCGAGCTCCCAGTTCAGTGAGAGATCCTGTCTCATAAAATAAGGTGGGGAGAAATCAAGCAAGACATCCCAGTGTCAACCTATGTGTATCCGAAGGTGAGCATACTCACCCACACAGGCGGGTACCCATTCTCTACCCAGGCATACACACAGAAAAGATAGATTTTCATCAGCATTCGGATGCTTTGATTTTCGAGACAGAGTCTCGTGTATCCCAGGCTGAACTTAGCGTGTAGCAGAAGACGATGCTGAACTCTTGGTTCCTGTCCCTCCGCCTCCCAAATCCTGCGAAATGTGCACCACCGTGTCTAGTTTATGTAGTGCTCGGGCTCTAACCCAGGGATTTGTGCATACCAGGCAAACACTTTACAGCTGCGTGACAACCCCAGCCCACAGGAACATGCTTTCAATAACATTTTTAATAAAAGTCATTGTTTGCAATGTGAGGTGAAGGAAGCCGCCATTTATTGTCATTAGCCCTCTTAGTATAGTGAATATTTTCATCATCTACACGGCATCTCCCTTCCCCTTTCTCTTCTTCCATCAAAGTCAATTTTGTAGGGGGGGAAAATCGACAAAAGAACTTGTGAAGTTCAAACTATGTTCTGGAATAAATTTTTTTTCAGATGCATTTGGTTTTTAAGAGGTAAGTGTATGAATGCTTTCAGAATCCATTTTGGATTCTGGCCTAAAGTTGGTCCAAATCCATTCTTTTCCCCTCTTCACATGTTATGCTATGTCAAATGTGTTGTGCAGCCATGTTCATGTTTAAATAAACCTGACTGAGTTTTAATATAAGCTGTAACAATGCACATTGATTATATATAAAAATTTATATTTGCCAGGCATGGTGGCTCACACTCATAAGGAAGCCTACCACTTACTGGGCAAAGGCAGGAAGATAATGAGTTCAAGACTAGCTTGGGCTACATAGTGAGCTCCAGACCAGCCTGGACTGGAGTGAGGTTCTATCTCTAAATTATTAATTAATTAGTTGGTTAATTAATTAGCCTTACGTGTGACACCTCCCTGAGTCCTCTTAAGATGCAGAAGCTGTGGTAGGGCTTCCTGTCCTCTGTCCCTGCCTAGGGATTCATCTATTCTCATCTTTCTCAAGAGCCATCTCTGGGCTTTGCTGATGTCTTGTGGATTCTGCTGTCACTGTAGTCTTTCCTCTTTTTCACCTGAGCTACGAGATAGGTGGCCTCTAGTGACCCTTGTTGCCCAGGTGTTCCCTGCCTCTGTGAGTCAGTGCCCTTCCTGTTCAGTAAATATTAGGATTAGATTGGCAAAACCCAGGTTCCAAGTCAGCCACACAAAGGCTTCCCAGGCATTTCTAAAGACACTGAGTCTCCCCTATGTCTTCAGTGCCAAGGCCAGAGTGTTGGGTAACCAGAGAGGTGTGAAAATGGATGCCTAGACCCTGCATCCTGGCATCTATCTGCCTCTCCAGACCATGGCAACAATGCCATGTGTGGCTCTGCAGTCTGTGCCTGCTGCACTGCACTGCACGCGTGCGAGCATACACACACACACACACACACACACACACACACACACACACACACCACTGCCTCTTGCCTTTCACTTATGAACTCTACTCCTGCTCAGTCAGCTCTGAGTACTCCTCCCATTAACACTCATCACAACTGCCCTCAAATTCTTGAGCAGAAATGAAGAGACTTACTGTGTTACTGAGTTTGGAAAATTCAATATTCCCAAGTCATTGGTTCCCAGAAATAGACTCTGTACAGCATCAAATTGATCTTAGACTTTAATGAAAGAACAAATGTATGAGGGGAGCTGAGAAATTTTTAAAGGATTCCAAGAAAGTTCTGCCTTTCTAGGGATAAAAACAGATTTTTTTTTAAAGTAAAGAAATTAACAATAAGACAGTGATGAGCTAGAATACCCCAAAAGGTCAGAGGAAGAGAATTAAAACAGAAGAAAAGAATTTAGAAACTGATAATGGGGTATTTTAAATCAGTGGAAGCGATGAACAGACTATTCAATGCACATTCTGGGGATAATTTGTTTCCTGTCTGGAAAAAAATAAAATTTAATTTCTCCTCATATCAAACATAAAATTAACACCCAAGAGACAAAAGATGTAAAGGTTAAAACTATGAAAACTATCAAAGTGCTAAAATGAAATGTAAGGTAATTCTGTTTTTAAACCACAGAATGGAGACGCTCCTCCCACCCTGAGATTGTAAAACCATGAAGGGGAGGAAAAGGAAGAGATCACCAGGATGGTGGGAAGGACAGCCAGGGGAGCATGGTGGGGATGTGGGTTCATGGGAGGTGTTTGCAACACAAGAGAGAAGAATGTGCCACAAGCACAGAGCTCCTGAAAACGGTCCGGGAACAAGCAGAAGCCAAGGAGATGAACGGGTACTTCACAAAAGGAATGCAAATGGCAGCAAATGTGTGAAGAGATGCTTTCACTAACAATTAGAAAGTGAAAATTAAAACAGTACAGTAAAGATTATCACCAATAGAATGAGCAGAGAGCCTGAACACAGCATCACCAGAAAGTGAGTGAACACCCACACAAGAGCTGCCAGGAGCTGGCTATTTTTTTCCAGGGCCTGTTTCTAGCACCTGAGTCAGTGCCTGGCAATTAGTAGACACTAAATATAGACTGATAGACAGACAAACAGATGGATGATAGACAGATAGATATAATGGATGGATATAGATAATGATAGATGATAGAAAAGATATAGAATGATAAATGGTAGATAGTATAAAGATATAGATAGATAGATAGATAGATAGATAGATAGATAGATAGATAGATACTATTATGCTAAAATATCTGTCACAAAATTTGACCTTTTACCCCATGTAAAGTGCATGGTTTGATGGCATTTGGTACATTTGTGTTGCTGTGCAAGCATTCCCAGAACCCTTTTTCTTTGTATCTGTTCCCATTAAACACTGGCCTTCACCCCCTCTTCGTTCTTGACAATCCCATTCTACGTTCCATCTCTATGAATTTGGTTATTCTAGATCTTGCTTTTTGTGAATCACAAAAGCAGATTCAGCCTTGTGAGACAATAAGAGCTTGACTTCAAAATGTTGTTATATATATATTTTTTCACATGTATGTATTTGTTTGTATTCATATGTGCATTTATTTGCATGTGTATGCATGAAGTGGTAGTAAGTGTCTTGCTTTCCACATATTTGTTGTTGTTGTTGTTGTTGTTGTTGTTGTTTTTGAGACAAGATATCTCACTGCCCCTGGAGCTCACTGATCAGCTAGGCTGGCTGGCCAGCAAGCCCCAGGAATCTGTTTCTGACTCCCCAGTACTCTGATTACAAGTGCTATACTGTGCTTTTTCATGTGGCATTTAGGGGAATCAAACTCAGGTCCTTATACTTGCAAAACAAGCACTTAACCAACAGGGCCATTTCCCCAGTCCAACAACAAAATTTTAAATGAAGAAATAGATATGTTTCATATAACGAAGGTGCAGCCACATAGAAATTGGCTCATGAGTTAGTGACAGATCATGTGGCACCAATGCAGATTTAAAGAACACTATTAGAAAGTGTGTCACAACTGCCTGTAACTCCAGCTCCGTGGGGAGGTGCCTCTGGCCTTAGCAGGCACTGCACATATATGCACATATATGTACTTATATCACATGCCCCACACAATAAAAGGAAATCTTAAAAAGTGAATGACATTCTTGCTGGACAGTAGTGGCACGCATCTTCAATCCCAGCAGTGGTGGGGCAGAGGCCGGTGGATCTCCAAGTTCAAGAACAGCTGATCTACAGAGCGAGTTCCAGGACAGTCAGGGTTACACAGAGAAACTGTGTCTTAGAAAAAAACAAACAAACAAACAAACAAACAAAAAAGTTAATGGCGTTCTATTTTATTTTTTATTTAATTTGTATGGGTGTTTAGCCTGAATGTTTGTCTGTGTACCATGCATGTGCCTTCTGCCCTCACAGACCAGAAGAGGGCATCAGATCCCCTGGAACTGGAATTACAAATAATTGTGAGGTACCATCTGAGTGCTAGGAATCAAACTTAGGTTCTCTCTAGTGCTCTTAACCACTGAGCCATCTTCCAGCCCTTCGCGTGATATTCATAACAGAAGAAGAAAATAATTATAATTCAAAATGAAACAGAAAAGACACAAATAGCCAAAACAAACCTAAGAAGAAGAAACAATGTTGAAGGCACACAGTCCTTGACTTCAAACTATACTAGAGAATCATTGTAGTGATTTGCATAAGAATGGCCCCATCAGCTTGTGGATTTGAATGGTTTGAATGCTTGGTCACCGGGAGTGGCACTATTGGGAGGTGTGGCCATATTGGAGTTACAGGGGTGAGCTTTAGAGATTTCAGAAGCCCAAGCCAGGCTGACAGTCAAGTTTCTCTTTCTCTCTCTCTCTCTCTCTCTCTCTCTCTCTCTCTCTCTCTCTCTCTCTCTCCCTCTTTCCTGCCTGCAGATCTGGATGGATGTAACGCTCTCAACTTCTCCAGCACCATGTCTATCTTCATGCCACCATGCTTCCCACTCTGCTGATAATGGATTAAAATCTCTGAACTGTAAGCCAGCCCCCAGTCAAACGCTTTTTCTTTATAAGAGTTGCTGTGGTCATGGTGTCTCTTCACAGCAATAGAACATTGACAAACAGAGTGAAGAAAACTGCATGCTGCTGTCACAGACATATATACCAATGGAAGGGAATAGAGGGCCCCAAAATAAACCCAAATTGTGGCTACCTAATCTTTGACAAAGGTAGTGATCATATATTGAAGAAAAAAAAAGTTTTATCTACAAATAGTGCTGAGAAACTATATATCCACATGTTGAATCAATGAAACCATATATATAGATATATTACAAAATCAACTCAGATGGATCAAAGACCTTAAACATAAGACTTGAAATTCAGAAGCTTCTAGAAGAAACTCTTCATAGACACAGGTGAAGACTTTCTAAAAGGGACTTCAATAGCTCAGGAAATTGCCCTAAGACCAAATGACTTAAGACCTAATGACCAAAGACCCTATGACCAAATGGGATTGCATGGAGTTAAAAAGTTTGCTCAAGGCAAAGGAAACGGCCCAGTGAAGAGACAGCCTACAGAATGAAGAAGTCTTCAAACTGCACATCTTAAAAGGATTCATATCTAGAACCTATAGGCAACTCTGAAATTAAACAGATCTGATCAGTAGCCAAGTTAATAGAATAGACAGTTGTCAAAGGAAGAAATACAGATTGCCAGTAAGCATTTTGAAAAAGTGGTCAACACTGTTAGCCACCAGGGAAATAAATACCAAAGCAACAGTGAGATTCCATTCACTCCAGTCAGGATGTCTGTCATCAGGGAAAGAAACAAGAAATGCTGGTGAGGATGTGAAGATAGAAGAGAACACTGTTGGTGGAAGTATAAACTGCTTCAGTCACATGACCTACTGCCCCAATCCTTGGTATGTACCTGAACACACCAAGTGAACACACCACAGAGGTACTTACACAACATACTCTCTCCACCATCCAGTCACCAAGACATGCAACCAGCCTACAGGTCCATGCACAGACAAATCCCTACAGACAGTGTGGTTCATAAACACAATGCGATTTCATTCAGCTGTGGAGGATGAAATTAAGATGTTTGCAGGAAAATAAATGGAACCAGAAACCATTATGTTAAACAAACAAACAAAAACAAAACAGAAAACTACCTCATGTTCCTTCTCATTTGCAGAATTTATATTTGAATTAACATATACATATGCATTCTGTGAGTGTGACATGAAAGTAGAAGGTGGGAGAAAAACATCAAAAGGAAGTAGACAGCAAGAGAGTAATGAAATACATGTGACATAAACAGAAGAGAATACTTAGAGGAAAGAAGAGAGCCAGCAAGAGGAATAGGGGGTGGAGAGGAGAGGGGAGCACAGCAGGACAACAAACATTTTATTCATATATATAATCTATATCATATATAGAGAGAGAATATGTGATATTTATAGATAGATGATATATACATACATGCATACATACATACATGCATTCATACATATATACATGCCACAATAAGACCTAATACACTGTGTGCTTTGAGACAGATAGTGTGCTCTCATGAAAATAGTATTCATTTTTTTATACATTGATGAAACTTCAGATCTCCCCTTCCCGCCACCATGATACTGGCCCTTGCTTGTTTTAAGCAAATGCTCTTCTACTAACCTACATCCCCAGGCCAGTCCCCTTTCTTATGTTGCCTAGCTGGATGCAGGGTCCTGCTAAGTTTCCCAGTTGGCCTTGAATGTACTCTAATTCTCCTGCTCTGTCCTTTCAGTGAGTTGGAAGGACAGGACTGTGCCACTGGGTCAGGAATTTTTTTTATTGTTTTTATAAGAGCTTCATTGAAATAACTCACATGGGATGACACACCCATTTCAGGAATGTGGCTGAATGCTGTGAAGCATGGTCAGTTTTCAAATATCTCCATCAATTAGAAAAGACACTCAGGATCTTTTTGCTAAAACTCTCTGTTCCTTGCATTTCCAGGCCAAATAACTGCCAGAATATTTTCTGTCTATGTAGATTTGTCTACTCTGGATATCATAGCAATAGAGATATTGGCAAGTATGGTTACTGGCTTATTTCATGTAACATATTCTCACGGTTCTTCTGTGTAATGCCATGTTTTAGCATGTCATTCTTTCCATGGCTGAATAATATCCTACAGTCTAGATATATCTGTCCTTTGGCTGTTGTATGCATTGCTGCTATGTGCAAGTTTTCAGGCAATCATGTCCTTTTCACTTCTCTTGTGTCTGAACTGGAACTAGAGATACTGAGTCAAAGGGTTAGTTCCGTGCTTTACTGTGTGAGAAGCTACTGGAGTGTTTTCCAATGTGGCTGCCCTGTTTACAATCCTACCAGCAGCAGAGGGCTCTGACTCACATCCCTGTAACCTCTCCAGTACTGCTGGCTCGCTGCCTTGACTGATTTTGCTTTGCGGGATGTTTTGAAATGAGAAAAGTGTGTGTGTGTGTGGGGGGGGTGCTCCACTTTTCCTTCTTGTCCACATTTGTCTTAATTGCTCCCTGTCTGATGGGAGATTGGGATGGTGACCCTTAGGATCTGCTCATCCGCTTCCTCAAAGAGACCGTCTGTGATTGTCGAGGGGCCACACTGAGTCTGCAAGTCAGCATGAGGGTCGCATGGCACCCATGCTACAGACCCCCGTGGTTACAGGACACTTTGAATTTATTTACCTGTATTCAAAACTAAAACACAGGGCTGGAGAGGTGGCTTGGCAATCTGTCTGCTATTGCAGAGGACCTGGATTGAGTTCCCAGCACCTACAAGGTGACAAACCATGTTACATTTACATGTTATAGTTACAGCTACAGTTACAGCCATCTGCAACTCCAGTCCCCGGGGATTCAATGTCCTCCAGAGGCACCAGGCAAACATGTGGCAGTAGACAAAACATAGCAGATATGGAATAGAAATAAATAAACAAATCTAACAAAATAAAATTCACTAAACAGTCAATAAATAAAAGGCAGCACTTTGCAAAGATGTCTTGCATACTTCATGGCAGTCCTCTCTCAGGATTTCCTTGTCTCTGTCTTTCCGGCAGGTTGTAAGAGCCGCTGCGGGGTTCAGGGTCTCGCTTTTATGAGGCATTTGCAGCCAGGGTGCACAAACTGAGAGGTGATCAGGAAGGAATGGGGTCTTCATTGGCTACCTAAGAAGAAGAAGAACACTTTTCACTTCTGACACAATGAGGAACATTCTCTAAGATGCAACCCGCCTATTTTGAAGAAAAATTGGGAAATTAGAGATATTATCACTTCTTGAGTCTGCAGGTAAGATTAAATGGAAACGGGGTTATAAAACATAAACTTCTTATCTGATGCTTAACAAGAAGGAGTTTTGATGTAATTCTGAGAAGTATTTTTCAGTGTGTGTGGATATGTTCTTCTGGCCTTCTTTCTAGAAATTTGCAGATTGGCATCATGTTATATTCAAGGTGCTATATACTTACATAACTTTTTTTTTGTCACTGGTGTTTATCATTTTGTGAAATAAACCTCAAAACATGACCTTAATAGAACCTATAGTATCCCACTATATGATTATCTCAGAACTTAATTACTGATCCTCATCCTCTTTCCAGCCATTTGGGTACTTTCCAATTTTTAATAAATATGGTGTTCTGAAAGGTTCATGCACTTAAAGTCTTGTCTAATCTCTGATTATTTCCCTGGAATTGATTCCTAGAAATGAAATTAATGAGTCAAAAGGCTATGAGCACTTAGGTCTCTGTACAACATTTCAGAGTTTGTAAGAGTTCTACTGGGAACTCTGGGAGAGCATCCATTTCTCTTCAACCAGCATACACCCATTTTGAAGAGAAGTGGGTTTTTCTGGTTTAATAATGAAAAAATTAGCTGAGTCTTTAATCCCAGCACTCAGAAGACAGAGGTAGGCAGATTGCTGTGAGTTCAAGGCCAGCCTGGTTTACAAAGTGAGTCTAGGACAGCCAAGGCTACACAGAAAAACCCTGTCTTAAAAAAGCATAATAATAATAATAATAATAATAATAATAATAATGAAAAAATTATTAGCTCATCATTTTAATGTATGTATGTGTTTTTATAGCCTTCTCTCTAGAAATTTCCAGGTTAGAATTATGTTTTTATTCAAAGTACTAGACACATACATAATTTTATGTCATTGGTGTTTATCATTTCCTAAAACATATTTCAAAACATGACCTCCATAGCTTAATAGAACCTATAATATTCTGTTATATTACAACTTAATTACTAATCCTGTTTTAAGCCATTTGGGTGCATACAATATGTCTTTTAAGTGAGGTTGAACACAGTTTTCTAGGCATTTTTTTTTTTTTTTTTTTTTTTTTGCCTTAAGAAAACACTTATTGACACAGGGCTGGAGAGGTGTATACACTCACAATGTGTATATCTGTCCAGGTAATGTACAGATATGTGAGTGTTTTAAGACTAAAGGTCTACCCCAGACACTCAACAAAGTCCATATCCATTGGTGACTAATAATGGGCAAGATTTTCCTCTTTGCTCAGTTAGGCTTTGAATTGTTTCTACGGTAATTTTCGCCCTGTTTTTATTCACTTTAAACAACTTCTGGTTCTTCTCAGGAAGTTGGGGGCTTCCTTTTCTTTAATTTTTTTTTTCAATAGCTTCCAACATAGCAGGTTTCCTTATGGCATTGTTATCGACACTTGGTGTGGCTTTGCTTTCCATCACCTCTGTCATTCCCATAGGAAGTGATGGGGAAGTTGCCCTCTTAAAAAGGACGCTTCATGAGCCTTACTGACTCACTGTAAAGATGAAGAAGAAGAAGAAGAAGAAGAAGAAGAAGAAGAAGAAGAAGAAGAAGAAGAAGAGCCTTGGTTTTATGTCTTTTTTGTTTCTGGACGCTTCACCTCCACTCAGGTCTTTTGCTCTAACAGTGCCCACGAGTCAGAATGAGCCGGGTTTCGAGCTCAGTCTCTTCTGGGTCTTGCTTGGTGATAACAGAGTGAGCTGCAGAAAGGACTCAGGGTTCAAGATGGGCCGTTGGGTCAGGGAAACACCGGGGCCCCTTGTTGGTAGAATGTTCTTTTGAAATGTATACACCTTACCCTTGTTCATTCAAATGCTGATTTCTCTCCCCCACGCTCTGGTTTCAATCCAGACATTGCACTGTGATACTTATTCTAAGCATCACCTGTCTCAAGTTTGTGTAAACATGCCACCATTTGTTCTCCAATTTGTCAATTAAAACAACCAGCCACTATGTTGAGCAATGGAGAGGATAGGGTGGGCATCCTGGTTCAGAGTGGGAGGAGAGGAAAGAGTAGGATGGGAAGAGGAGAGAGGCAGAGAGAGCAGAGGCTGGAGGAGAGGTCTTGGAACAACATGAAAAAATGAACCAGACCTAAGATATCACTAAAAGCAAGTATAATGGGTGAATCTGAATGGAATGAAATTATGCGGGTTTGGAGGTTTAGGATGGAGTAACTATTGCCCAGCATTGTGTGCTAGGTTAACTAAACAAATCCTAGTTTCTGCATGGTGATTTGGTTATACAGCTGTTTAGGATCAACCGCAGCTTCACTAAAAGATGTACACCATAGTAGCTATTAGTGGTACTACAACAGCCCCTTAATACCTTTTGTTTCTTGCGCTTTCAATACCTTCAGCTCTGTTGGAACTCATTCAAATACTACCACCGACACAGTGACTCCCATTTTCCTTTTTCCTTCCACCGCCTTGCAGCACTAACAGAAGCTGACTTATACTGAGCCCTTTCTGGTTGTGGCTTCCAGGCTAACCCTGTGCTGCCCAGTCCCTCTGGAGAGGTGTCGGG
Organism: Meriones unguiculatus; assembly: GCF_030254825.1. Classification (NCBI taxonomy): domain Eukaryota; kingdom Metazoa; phylum Chordata; class Mammalia; order Rodentia; family Muridae; genus Meriones; species Meriones unguiculatus. The sequence goes on from NC_083349.1 coordinate 14,628,218, forward strand.
GGGCCTGAACTCTATCTCCCTTCAGCACCTGCATCGGGTGGCCAGCTCTCTTCCGCCTTAGCCCTCATGCACTGCCGGTGCTACCAAAGCTCCAGGGAACAGGAGCCTCTAGCCTAAGTTTTGGAAGTAAGGATGTGTAACATTGAAGTAAACAAACCCTCCTGAGCCCTCTAGCGTGTGGACGGATCTGCTAGCTTCCCCCTACAGTCTGATCAGATTGCCTGGATGGAACAGAGACCTCCATGATGGGTGGATTGGTTGTGGTCCTTAGGATGTTCAAAATCTATGATAGTGTGAAAGGCAAAGGATTTGGAGGCCAAAGAGATTGCATTTGGCACCAAGCCTTGGCCCCTAGGCAAGTCACCAAACCTTGCTTTTTCTCTTTGTTTTGTGCTAGGGATCAAACCTCCAGCTTCCCACACCAGGCACGGAGCACAAGCTCACACGGAACACCCTAGAGGCACTGAGTGACTCACAAGATGTTCTACAAACCACTCTACCCCAAACCAGCCATCGGTAGTTTGAAAATGTAGGCTGTCCACTTTAAGGTCAAACCAGATTTAGGGGCCACTGACCCCCGCCAAGGATGACTTGCCCTGCCCCGAGGTTATTTAGTGATGGAGGGATTCAGAACTGCTTGATCCCAGTTCTGCTTTGGCGTTTAGTTTGTGGGGACTAGGGGAACCATGTACATGGGGTTCATAGTCCCCTTCTGTTCCGCAAAGGAGCTCCTCTCCTTCCATTTGCCCCCAGGGCAGAAATAGGGTATAGAGGCACCGAGGTTGGGAGCTGGTCCACCCGTACTCCCAACCCACATAGGCAACTGGCTCCCTGTGAAACCTGCAGCTCTATGCTGGGACATGACAAATGACCAAAAAATCAATTTGTAATCTGATTGGAGGTTTTTGATTTCCTCTGATGAGTTTAAATTTCATTAAAAGCAACCTTATTCCAACATAAAAAGAATCCTTGAAGGGTAAAACAGGGGATTGTCTCACCCAGCATAAAGCATCTCAACTCTTTTGTGTGATTTATTCATGGCATTAATTGTGAGGGCCAGCCTGCGGTGTCTGCTGGCAGCTGTGTCGTTATCAGGGCCTGGGATCGGCCCAGGCGGGCTCAAAGCACAAGGACTCACATTCAAAACTCGCTCTTCGGCATATTGACACTTCAGTTATCAACAGCCCTTTTTATCTGCAGGGAGGGTGCTCCAAGCTCTTGGAGCCAGAATAAGCTAAGAATCAACGCTGTGCCTCTCTGAATTCTCCTAATTGTATGTATTCTCTGAGAAAATGATCATCGTGGCCTCTTGTCTTGATGAGAAATTGACATTTTCTGAGGACTTCTTTGGGTGCTCCGAACAGGGGAGATAAGGCCTGGAGTTGTTTTAAAGCAGAGCGGCCTTTCTTTCCTTTCAGGGGCCTCTTTATTGCTCTCGTTGACCCACTTGATGAGTATGGATTTCATGAGGTCTTTTTCAGCATTTGAACTATAAAAGGTTCAGCACGACACCACCCCTTATAGACAAAAGATAACCTTGCCCTTTGAATATATCGATTCTTTATTAACTAGGCTGTTTAATGCAATGAAATGAGGCATTAGATTGAAGCCCATTTCAAGTGCTTTGAATAATCTTTAAAAGCTTGAAAGACCTTAAAGGGAGGCCTGACAATACTCAGGATTCTTTTTTTTTTTTTTTTTTTTTGAGAGAGAGAGAGAATTGGTTCTTGCTTCTGGTTTGAAACCCAAGCATTTGAACTTCTCTCTGCCCAAGTCAACCTGGCACACTGGTTCCAAAACCCTGAGCAGAGTTCCTGTGCTCTGAGGGAGGAGGTGGCCTTTGGGAAACATGTTTCCTGGCCTCAGTAACTTGGGAAAGCCGGAAGTGGCTTTGTGCCATAGGAAACTCTTCCTTTACTGTCTCTTTAAGGCCAGCCGCAAAGGAGCTGCAGTGACAGGAGGAAAAGGTATTCACAAGTTTCTTTATGTTTTGAATAATTGTTTCCTGTTTTGCTCAGCAGAACAAGTAATTAAGATGACATTTGTGAGTACTAATTTAGATCACACTTATGTGAGTGTGTGACAGAACTGCAAGCCAAAACATGTAAAGCCTGCCTTTCATTGAGGAGAGAAAGTGTTGAGTGAAATAGAGTGGGAAAGGAGGACATGCAGGGGCTGTGTGAATTAGAACCTGTGCTCACGGCTGACCTCACTGGAGTCCCAGCCTTGATCTCCATCTACGTGCAGCCACCAGCGGCCAGTGCAAACCACCTTTGTGCCACAGTGACACAGATCGGTGCCGGCATACTTTCCACCAACCCATCAGCCTGGCTCCCATGTACTATAAAGGACTCTGCCCACAGCTCACCACCCTAATGGGCTCCCCTGACCTGGTTCTCTCCAAGAGGGCCATGGGGGTGGGGATGCAGATAGTAGGGACAAGTGAATGTTGGGGCAACCAGAGCAGGTACTGTCCAGTCATCCAAGTCAGCTCATTACCAAGCCTCCCCACAACCTCAGGATCACTTACAGGACACTCCAGAGCTGCTGTGACCCAGGTGGTTGTGAAAGAAACAGTTCAGGCCTGAGTGTGGACATTGAGCATTCTGATGGTACCTGTGGCGTCACCGCCACCTCAGGAACTAATGCTTATTGTGGGTTGAGAACTCTGCAAGGTTCTTTGAAATTATTTGGATCTCGGTGAGCCCCAACTCTGGAGCCCAGGATGTGGAAATGAAACCCCCAATTCATTTGTCAGCCATTTTAATAGTCAAAACAGATAAAATTACCAAAAGTGAAATTCACAGACAAGAAATACTTTAATTAAATATTGTGTAAAATGAACATTTTATACAGTTAAATATCTGAAAAAATGTACAGATAAAACAATCTTATTGTAGGGTCTCTGACAGCAAAATCTACCATTTAGTGAAGCTCTCAGTTTTTGACACAATGAAGCAATGAGGGCATGGACTAGTCCATCTAAAACACAAACCGGTGTGGGCATGAGGGTACTTGCTAATGTGCACGTGAGTTCTTTTTTTTTTTTTTTAGGTCAAACCCTTACTTACACAAAATAAATCGAGGCAATTTAGTTCCAAAGTGACTTCTCAGGCTGTTCACGTAGCTAAGCCCTGTCAGGAGTCACAAAGCCAGAGCGCGACCCACTGAGCACTGGGGGACATTCTGTTTCTTTTATTGAGTCCCCTGAATGAACACTTTCCAAGCTATACATTGTTTTCTTTGTGTATGTGTGTGCCTATTTTTTTTTTAATTCCCTCCTTTTGGTTTTAAATATGACTTCTGCTGCCGTTTGCAAAGCATGTGCTGTCTGCAAGAGCAATGAGTGTGAAGGAAAAAGAAAAATAATAAGAATCCTGACTCTTGGTCTGACAGTGGGTTTGGCACTAGCAGGCACAGGGTCTGAAGGAGGTCTTTCCAGTTTAAAAAAGGACAGACAGTGCTGTTGGATCTGACCACAAAAAGGTCCTGTTTAAAATCAAAACTTACAAATCAGCAGTGTCCCCTCCCCCTGACACCTTTCTAACTCCAAGGTGAGCTGAGAGGTCAGAAAGCAGCAGACAGACCCAGGAAGGAGTGACTGATGGACCGGAGGTTTGTGCTTTTGGTGTGTGTGTGTGTGTGTGTGTGTGTGTGTGTGTGTGTGTGTGTTTGTGTGTGTGTGTGTGTGTGTTCATCATCAGTCTTCAGATAGTAACAATTGTGGTATAAGCCTGTGATAAAATAGCACAGAAGTTCTTCAAAGAAGTCCACTTTTAAGGCATCGGAGAAGTTAATGTGGCAAACATTTGTAATTAAAACATCGGAAGTAAATTTTATTTTAAACTTTAGGCCTCTGAATTTTTCCAGTAAACACAGTTCAGCTATGTGGCAAAGTCATAGGTGGCAGCTAAAATGACTTTTTTTTTTTTTACATTCTACAAAAAAACAAATAAAAAATAAAAAATAAAATAAGGACACAGCCCCAGACGGTGTGGCCCCTTCACGGCCGCTCCACATGCACAGAATCTACTAGGATTTGTCACGGCCGCTGACACCGTTTGCTTTTGACTATACAACAAACTTTTCTTTTCAAAAGTATTTGTTCAGATAACTTAAAAATAATATAAAAATAAACAATGAATTTGACTTTTCCTCAACATAAAAAAAAAGAGATGGAAAGTCTAAACAATATAGCAAATGGTTTAGGTACAAATGAAATGTAAGGACATTGGTTCATTTCAACAAAACAGATCAAAGAGACATTTCTTGGTGCCTGCTCTTTCCCTGTGTTACAACACTGGGCAGGATCAAACACCAATACAGACGTGAAAAAAGAAGGCGGGGAAAGCAATGTACAAAATTTCAAAGATAAATACAATATTTATAATTGATATGTTACAAAATAAAGTCCCTTAGCAACTGCAAGTGTTAATGGGAAAGGAAGTGTCGCATGAAAGAGCATTTTATCCCCTATAAGACACATAAGGAATAAAACTCGTTTTTCTAAATATTTTAAGTGGATCTGAAAAAAATTCAAGACAAGTGTATAAATATTTAGCTACAACTTTGGCAAAATCACAAAAGTCTACAATTTTATAACCACATACAAAACACATCGGGGAAGAAGGGTCTAGAAGTCAAAAGGACAATTTCAGGTACAAGAAACATAGACCTCACAGTAGCCTAAGAATGCAATAGGTTTACAGTGCGCGAAAGTTGAAAAAATGTTGCCGATCGCACTTGCTTTAACAGGAAGCTCTAGGTGGGAGAATATTGGAACCAACAGACAGTAGCATTATTTTTTTTTCTCTGTCAGTGTGCTTGTTGAAGGCAAGAGATTCGATATCAAAGTTACAATTTCTAACTACAATAAGTTACAAAGTTTCATTTCATTAAGATGAAGTTAAGCAATGATAATCCCTCCCCCCTCCCTGCCACCCCAAATTCACCTAGTCATATCCTCCTCTGTTCCAGTTAATGGCTCATACCTCCTTGGCCCCCTTTTTTCACCACAAAAAAATATTTCACATTATAGAGATACACAACCATTGTGAATCTAAATATGAGTACAGAAAAATGTTCCGAGGCTTTCTTCCTCAGTGTGGCATGGGCATCAAACTGGTGCATACTCACGAAGCTTCTCCCCACACAGATAGCGCGCACTAGACAGCCAAGACGGAATCAGAAACTTTATACAAAATAGGCGTCGCTTTGTTTTCCTTAATCTTCAGGACTGAGAAATGTGAAAATATGAGAAAAGTTCAGTCAATAAAATGGAATTGTTCATGAAGGAATAGGCTTGTTCGCGTGTTGATTCTTAACAGTTTAAATAGAATCTTTAAATGTCTTTTGAAGCATTCAACTGTTGCTGATTTTTAGTTTTGAAGACATTGTTTCCATCAGCATGTCTTAACACACTACACGTGTCCCCTGAAGTCCGTCCTTGGATGCTGGGTGCTGTGAAGGTAAACAGAGTCCCTCACATGGGCGGGACTACCAGCCCAGACATAGCTGCAAAAGAGAGGGAGATAGCAGTTAATGCCGACCACCCCACACGCGCACCCTCACGTGGGCCCAGCTTGCTCCTCCTGTGCTGGGAACCACAGGGAAGCCAGACTCGCTCAACTCTTTGCTATAGCCAGCTTTGCTCGCGGCAGTGGTGTGTTGGGAAGTCTACTTCTTGGGGTGAGGGCACAGTGGTGGCATGATTCCTGCAGGCCTTTCTGGCGCTGCAGCCCTCTGTAAAGGCCTTCTCTGCAAGAGGGAACACGGCCTTCTGCTCCGCCTATGTCTCCACATTTCGTTCAGGGCAGCGGGGAGCCCACTCTCTGGAAAGTCAGGAACCAGCCTGGCTGTGGCTTGAAGGCCTTGCTTTTCCTAAGCGGAATGGAGACTTGCCTCAGCTTCCCCCTCTGCCTTTGGGCCCAGGCTCTGACCTCCTCCTAGCAGCTCTGTAGCGTAAGGGTGAGTCAGGCTCTCAGATCAAAGCCACACGCGGCCCAGCTGCTCTGGAATCTCAAGGCCATGGAGTGGTGGAGGCACCACGCCACCTCGGGGTGCCGTTTTCTCTTCACAGAGTAAGAGAAGCTTGGCACTGAAGCGCCAAGTGCAGCCAGCTCCGGAGTGAGCTCCCGGTCCGAATGTAATTTAAAATCTTTTAACTCTGGTGTTGTTTAATTTTTGTCAGAATGACTGTTCTCATTAATTTATGTATAACATATTAATACATTTGTTCATGTAGCGATGTGCGCTTCAATTTCTCAGTCCATTAATTTCAACGATATTAATTTATCTCCGACTCACCGTTACAACTTTATGGTTTGGCAGGCCCCTGTGTACACACCGTTTATGTGGTACCACCTAGTCGGCCTTGATGCTGGGGCATGTCCACAGACACCTGCCCTCACTGCCTGCCTGCTAGGCAGTGCTGGCCTGGTGCCCAAGGACAGCTCTGAGGCCGGCTGGCGGCACCCAGGGCCCGGGCATCCCGTCAGCACTGACAGGTGTTGTGAAGACAATGAGTTCAAATCATTGATACCTTTCCAGTTCCTTTTTTGAGCATTAGTTCATCAAAGTGGAATATACCACCGACTTCACAAAAGGGCCAGTTTGTCTTCTCCACGGTTGCGTCCTCGGCACCCAGCAGAGAGCCTGGCACATAGTAGGCACTCAGTAAATACTGGTTGAATGGGTTCATGTGTTTAAAGGAGAATGGGTTTGACCTTCACCCAGTGGAGCGCATACCCAAGGAGGTGCCTGCAAGAGGCCAGAATCACGGCCACTTACTTCAAGTAAGCATGGCCCCGTGTGTCACAGGGAGTCACACGTGAGCCCGAAGGCCTAGGGGCACCCATACGGCTTCACCACCACATTCATCATAGGCCACATGCAGCGCGAGCTGCCCTCAGTGCTGGGAAGGGTGCCTGGTGCCTGCTCCACATGGCCCCAGCTGTGGACAGCTGTGTCCAAGTGGTACTTTTCATGCCCTCGGGCCAACCCTTCCCCCTCTGAACTGCGAGAGACCACTTACTCCCAACTACAAACAGCCCTGCCACCCGGTAACGGCACACAAATTGCCTTGGGTCGGGATGCTCAGCCCTTTCCAAGAGAGAGAGCAAAGCCATGTAGACTCAGTGTCCTGAAGGCTGTAAATAAAGGCTCTGCCTCATGGCAAAGGGGAGCAGGCACAGTCTGGGATGGGCTTGCTACGGCACAGGGACCTGCCATTCATTTCTGAGACTGTTTCCGACGCCCCTTTAATAAGGAACCTGCAAGCTAGGCACTAAGGGCAGGATGCCCTGCATGGAGAAGGGCCAGACCTGGGTACCCAGCTGAAGGGGGCTCTGCTCTCCTGTAGTCTTATTTCTTCCTCAAGTGAGGCTCCACCCCTTGGGGCATGGAAGTGCTACTTCAAGGTCAATACTTAGGAAGGATGGGCTGGACAAAGCCTAGAGGTAGAATCTCGGACGTTGGGGATGGAGGACCAGGCCTTTCTTTATGTAGCCGTGGGGCAGGGAGGAGGATGCAGACCAGTGAGACACATGCAATGCCACAGGCGTGCGAGGGGTTTGGGAAGGGGCCACGGGGCCTGGGCACCCACCCGTGCCGCCCTCACCTTGCAGTCCGTTCCCGTTGGCGCTGGTGCAGGAAGGAGGAGGCGAGGCTTGGGGCCGGACCACGGGCGCAAAAGCGCTCTTCTGTTTCACTGCGGAGATGACATTGGCAGGTGAGAATGAGAAAATGCCGTGTGTGCTGCTACAGTTTGAAGGGAGGGTGACCGAAGAGGCTGCCATGGTGGGGCTGGACGGCACTACTGCAACAAAGCAAACACGGTCAGCACGCGCGGGCTGTGGCGCAGCACCACAGCGAGAGCTCTGAGGGCCTCGCCTCGCACGGGGAGGGGCCACAAAACAAGACATGACATGCTTCGGCTCGGCCACTCTGGATAACAGGCAAACGCTTTTGGGGGCGGGGACCGGGCTTTCTCTTCCAATTGAGCAGCCCCGTGTGGTTTAGATTTTATTTTTGGTGGCCAAGGAGATGGCGGTGTCGGGGGAGGGCTGTATCGGGTCAATTTGTAGTTGTCGTTTGGATGCCCAGCCTCTGGGGCCACCCTTCCTTTTATCCAGTAGCTCACATCACAGAACATCCAAGCAATACACACACTCGACTTTGTAGTGAATATGAATCTGCGTGATGACGTGTGACAAAAACAGACACTTACTGCCGTAGGGAGAGTTAGCGGAGGAGCCATTAAGAAATCCAGGCGAGCCAGGGACCCCTAGATTGGCCATGGCGCCACTTCCATATCCATTCATGCTAGTGCTGACTGTGTTGTAATTGGACTGCTGGGGAGTACTGCTGGGGACGTAGCCTCGCGGGGACACGCTGCTTGTATTGCGACTGTAGCCGACTGTTAAAATCCCCCCCCCCGGCCAAAAATAACATTATTATCAGTGACAGACACTTGGGGGGGGAGTTTCCCCGAGAATCTATATCATATATTCAACATTTTTATTTGACTTTATGCTTCCTCTCGCCCTGGTGATCCTAGCCAGCTAGGATAATCGTATCACGCCAACCCTACCACTGGTGAGACCTGTTCCATTGACGTTGGCTTCAACGGCCAGCCGAGGCATGCTTTGATCTAACCTTCAGCTGTTTCCACATACGGCTTTAGGAGCAATTATCAACAGCTTGGATTCCTGACCGGTTACCCCACTCTCTCTGAACTTTCAGCCTCAACAGACCTTCAAATGCCATGGCTGACAAAGAGAGCTTGTTTGTGGCCATAACTTCCCTGGAAAGACTGTTGGGGGCGGGGGGTGGGGGGAGTCTTCATTTTCACAGCTGCTGTCTCTGTGAGCAGGGGTGGGATAGACGCCATAGCTCCTCGCCTGCTGCAGAGTGTGGATAACTGGGAGCAAAGCCAGTGGTACAGTGGGTGGCTCTGACGTGGCTGCCTGAGTCGTTCTCATGGAGGACGTGAGCTAAACTGGGCTCAAAGAACCAGCTCAAGGGACACCAAATTGTGACCTCCACAGCCCTGGTCACTGTTCTACAGGATAAGGTTCACCATGGGGGGAAATGGACATCTTTCTTCATGGATTCAGACCAGGAAGAAAACCCAAATACCACCCATGACTCATCCAAGAAGGCTCCTCCTGGCTTCCTATGTTATAGCTGCCCTATGGCTCTGCCCACTCTTGTCAAAGAACACAGAGTCACTTACAAATAAGCTAAGGGACACTTCTAGCAATACCAGGGAGCTGAGTGGCAGCCGGTGGAGCTACTGTCACTAGGACTGGGTTCTCTGAGTGTTCTCTGCCCAGTACACCTGGAAGATGTGCGGCAAGTTCTTCCCTGCAAGAAGGAACCAGCCATGCCTAAGGGCATGGAATGTGACCAGCACTCCCCAGCTGGGCCCCAACACCTCCACCTGTAACTACGGCCTCAACCCACCCCAGGAAGGGGGCCAGGGAAGGGTCCACCTGGCACAGCGGCCTACCTTGGTCATTGGCTTGTGAGGTCTCTGACACGTTAACAGCTAGCTGGCTGCTGAAGGAGTTCACACCCATCATGCCGGTGTGTGCCGGAGTGTTGCCCAAGGCAGGGATCTGGTTGTGATTGCGGGGGACGCTGTACAATGCCTCAGCGATGTCAGCTGCTCTCTTCAGGATGATCTCCTGGAGCAAGAGCAATGCATGTGTAAGCCTAAAATGTAATGCAAGGCCAGCTTCCGATGGCGACATCCCGTGTGCTTGTGGGCCTGTCCTCTTGGTGGGGCAAGCAATGATTGCATGGCCCAGATTATGACAAAATCCTTAGGAAGATGGTCAAAG